>NC_134368.1:14942500-15598125 GCF_035582795.1 Mycteria americana
GCATCACTCTACTCTTGCCTGTGTTTGTCAAGATGTACTTCAAGCTTAATAGTTTTGGCTTTGTTTTAATTTTTGCACCTTAGTTGCAGAACTGATTTCATGTCTCATCCTTTTTTCTTCCGATGGTTCTGGGGCTTGGTGTATGCATGATTGAAGACCTCCCCTAGATCCTGTGGTTTTCTTAGTAAGGCTTTCAAAATATGGAATCATAGAATAGTTTGGGTTGGAAGGGACCTTTCAAGGCCATCTAGTCCAACCCCCCTGTAACGAGCAGGGACATCTTTAACTAGATCAGGTTGCTCAGAGCCCCGTCCAACCTGACCCTGAATATTTCCAGGGATGGGGCATCTACCACCTCTCTGGGCAACCTGTTCCAGTGTTTCACCAACCTCATTGTAAAAAACTTCTTCCTTATCTCTAGTCTAAGTCTGCCCTCTTTTATAAAACCATTACCCCTTGTCCTATCGCAACAGGCCCTACTAAAAAGTTTGTCCCCATCTTTCTTATAAGCCCCCTTTAAGTATTGAAAGGCTGCAGTAAGGTCTTTCTGGAGCCTTGTCTTCTCTAGGCTGAACAACCCCACCTCTCTCAGCCTGTCTTCATAGGAGAGGTGTTCCACCCCTCTGATCATTTTTGTGGCCCTCCTCTGGATCTGCTTCAACAGGTCCACCTCTTTCCTGTGCTGAGGGCTCCAGAGCTGGACGCAGTACTCCAGGTGGGCTCTCACCAGAGCAGAGTAGAGGGGCAGAATCATCTCCCTTGACCTGCTGGCCATGCTTCTTTTGATGCAGCCCAGGATACAGTTGGCTTTCTGGGCTGCAAATGCACATTGCTGGAAGGTGCTTCACTGCGTACTTCAGTTGAGCAAGATTTAGTTCTTGGACCTCTTCTAACACTACTGAAAACCCAGAAATGGGTTCTTAGATCCAAAGACTTCTTGGGTAGGGGTGGAGTTTATTTGTACAGAGCTTATTGAAAGGGAGCCTTGATTCTGGTGGGTATCTTTTAAAAGGCTCACAGCTCCAGCCTAAAGTTAATCCTTAAGGAATGAGTGGGGCCAATGCCAATACGGGATTTTGGAGGCTTTTTCCTTCTCTGCCAGCAGATGTTCCATGAGGTCTTGTTCGTGTTCCTTAGCCTTTCTCTCCTTCTCTTTCACACTTGTAAAATATGGGTAATACTACTTTTGTATATTAGAGGAATGTTACAATGATAACTGTGTTAGACATAGGTGGTGCCCAGCCATAAGAATTATGCTCAACAAGCAGCTACCATTGGTAGTTAAAATTGGCAGGTAAAAATAGTTTTGCAAATGATTGCAATATCAATTTTAGTACCAATTTGGACAAAATTCTGTTTTTACACCTCTTTCCTGTGCTTTTTATACTTGTATCCTGAGGAATGAAAAATACTGGTGTCCTGGTTTTGGCTGGGATAGAGTTAGTTTTCTTCCTAGTAAAACCATGTAGTTAAACCAGGACTACTGGTTCAACGTGTTCATTCAGAAATAATTTCACTTTTATGTGAGAGCAACACATTGTTAGTATTGGTTGCAGGTGATAAAAGCAAATGTTTATCTAGTCCGGCACATGGTCTTTGAAAGTGAGAGCAGGTGCTTGGGTAAGAATACAACAAGTGGGCAAGTGTGTTCTGGCACTCTAATAATTTAATAACTCCGGTCCAAGAATGCCCTAAGCCTTTAATGGAAGAATTTAAACTTTTGGCTGCTTAATGCCCTGACCTCCAAAATGTAGATGATTTTTGTTTTGTTTTGGGTTTTTTGGTTTGGGTTTTTTTTGTACTGTTACTTGAAAGTACAGCAGAGTATGGGCTAAGCTCTTATGTTACAAAAAGTACTGAATTACTTGTTTGGTATGAATATTGCCTTACATTTTTGTTAGAATCTTGTTTTAAAATTGTAAAGTTAGCTTCTCTAAGCCTTATTGTTTCAGTTTTATATGCACCATCTGGCATACCTGTTCTTCTAATTGTATGGCTGCACATTAGTTATATAAAGCCAAATGCTTTGGGCTTTTCCCAGTAAGGAAGCTAAACTATTGTTAAGGAAAGTTGTTAGTTCTCACATTATCGTTAGGACACAGAAGTATTGCAGTAAGCCTTATGCTGATCACAGAAGTAGAGTTTCTTTCTTTTGGCTGTTGCAATCTGTTACCTTGTTCCTCATTTAGAATCTTACACTTCTAAATTTTGCATTAATGTGAACACTTTTATCATCTAACTCAAAATCAACCATCTGAAGTTGCACAACCAATTCAAGGCAGGGAAAAAGGATGATGGAGCAATACAGCTCTGCTGTATTTCTGCCTTCACTGCTGCTGTTCTCCTGCAGACTTCACATGGTATCGCAGGCTCTGTCTCACTACAGGATGGCTGTAAAGTGGTTTCCAGCTAAAGCTTATGAAAGCAGCAGCAGGATGTGTTTTGTAATACTGTAAAACAAGCATGACAGAGAAGAACAACTCATAGTGAGCTGGGAGGCCACGGCAAGAAGTTTGAAGCCTTGTCTTGGAGCATCTGAGAGTATCATTGACCTTGCTGTGAAAATCTTCAAAAGCGGGCTATGTCTACTTTTGTGTTTCATAGCTGTTTTGAGCTGTCTTGTGCGTGAGGAAGTAGCTGTTCCTTTCTGAAATAGCAGTTATCTATCTCAGAAGAAACACAGTGGTAAAAATACTGACATTCTTTAGTCTATTTTCCCTGCTGAGCTTAAAAAACCCAATAATAAGACTTGCATGAGAAATGTCTTCGGGGTTGTAGGTAATCAAGTACATTTTCAGATTATTCTCTTTATTTGTAATATTTAGGGCTGAGACAACACTAATTAGCAATAAGTCTGAACTAAATGTGGAATTTAGAAGTCAGTGCTTTCAAGCAATGGACTAATCATAGTGCATTTATAGCATTGGCAATTTTTGTGTAATTTGGATGTTTCGGGTGGAATCAGCAGCAAATGTTCAGACATACACGAGATGATTCATTATAACCAAAGTAGTCTGACACTATAATAATATTATGTCAAATAGTACCATATCAAGCAGTATTTTAGAGTCTTCTGTTTGGTACGATAAAAGGCTTCAAGAATGGCCAGGGGATATCAGTTTATAATTAGTTTATAATTTAGTTTGTAATCAATATTTGATCCGGCTTCTACCGAAGTCACCTTCTATGTCTCACTGAAGTCAAGTCTACTTGCAAGCTTTGATTTTCACAAATGTATTTCTGTTTGCAGAGCTGTGATTTCAGAGCTGACAAGAGGCAGAAAGAAACTCAGGTGGCTAGGGGTAGACAGTAGTACCGGTTGACTAATGGAACATTTTGTTGTTTGAGAGCAATTAATGTACTGTATAATGTTGAATAGATGCTGAATGATAAAGCTGAACATAATTCCCATGTATTTGGGTGTGCTTAATGTATGGCTTTGTAGTTAGTAATATGCAAACAGTATCTGGTTTTGCAGTTTGGACCATAAATCTTGTGATTCATGGAATATACTGGACATAACCTCCTGTTATTTGAAGTGGTTAACAAAAGTATAAGTGTTTCCGTCATCAGTGTCATCTCTTTTGCCTTTGAATTCAGCTGCAATTAAAATATACATTCTTGTGTCTCCTTACAAGTGAACTTGAGTTGTCAAACTGCCTTTCCATCCTTATTCATTATTCATTTTAATAAGTTCAAACTTAGACTAAAGGTGATCACTCATTTACTCATTCATCTATTCATTATTCATCTATCCCCAGATTTCATATATGTATAATTCATTTAAAATCCTTGTGTCTGAAACTGAGCCTCCTGTGAAGAAAGAAGCAAACTTTAAATTCAGTTGTGTGCGTACACCTGTCAAAACATTTCTGTGTAATTTTTTTAATCTGCATTTTTAAAGGTTTATAGCACATCCTGTTCCTAAACCACAAAGGCAGCCTTCAGATATTACTTACTAATTTTGTCATGTAAAACAAATCATACGTCAAGCATGTATTCTCCCCTGTTTTGAGATACTGTAAAAATGTGTGTATTCTGGGAGGCAGTATCTTAGACATGTAAATAAAAGCTGGAAGAAAAGAAGGACCAGCTCCTCAGTGTGTGTATGTTGTCATAACTCATTCAAGCTAGTAGTGTTGTGATAATTTCTATTAGTTAAAAAGCTGCCCTGATACATGGAATAGGGAGCATCGCATAGACTCTAAAGCATTAATTCTTTTGAAAATGGACCTATTTAATTCTAGTCAGGCAGGTCTGCTTGATTCCCCCCCCCCCCCCCCCCCCCCTTCCTTGAATAGGTGCTATTGTAATGAAAATCATAAAATAAATAATTTAGTCTCTTTTGACAAAAACATTAGTTGTTCTCATCCATCTTCATTTTCCTGCATTTAAGTAAACCCTAAACTCAATGTTGCCAAAGTTTTGAAAGGTTACTTGTGGCATTAGTTGTCTAACCTGGTTCATTTCTAATGTGAATGGCCCCTTAAAGTGATGTCTGCTGTAGCAATGCATCTCCCTGAACACCTTGCTAGATAGCAGCTGTTGTTAGTGAAGTATTAAGTGGCTGGCTGAATCGGATATAAATTCCTTGCCTTCCTTTAGAAGTTCTTTCTTCTGATATTTTTTAACATGTCTGTTTTACTGTTAAGGACTCACTTCCATTCCATTCTCTCTTTAAGAATCGCCTAAGAGTGCAACAACTTCCACTGTCGAAAAGAGGGGTGAGGGCAAGTCAATGGAAACTTGACAACCAAGACCTTTAAAAAATTGGACAGTCAGACAATACGGCTCTGAAAATTGCTAATTGCTTTTGAGAACATTGTCTTGTGTCACAGTGATCAGTAGTATAATAATTAGTTCAGTGTGCCTTTCAGAATAAAAACTTGAGTCTTATTTGAGACATTAGTGTTGTGCACAGGCTTTTGGAGAAAGATTTTATTATTATTATTTTTGTTTTAAATATTTGCCTTGTCACTGAGGTGTGCAATAGTCTTGCTTCTAGGCCTTAGTCTTATGTCACTGGCTCATCTTGAAATAACGCTTTGGATTTTGAAAATAAATTTACTTTGACAAGATAAATAAACCAAAACAAACAAACAAACTCCCAAAAAACCCTGGGTTAGGGTGGAATTGGCTGCCTTGTGCAATCTGTATCAGAGTTGTGACTTGTAGGATGTTCTGCGGAAGTTTTTATCTTTGATTTCCGATCAATGCTGCTAGAGTACAGTGTACAACTTTGAATGCCTGTGAACTGCTGGACTGTGAGCTTAAATGCGAGATGCTAAAGTTACTTGTTTTTCAGTAAAAAGCTTTCTACAGAAAACAAAGGGCCTCAAATTCACTTTAATAGGTTTCTTGCCTGCCTGCAAAGAGCGTAGAAGATGGTAATAATAGTTTTTTATATCTATTATTATTATTGAACTTTTTCCTACTGAAAACTGAAACATAGAAACAAGCAATGGATATTTCTGGATCTATCCTAAGGGAAATGTCATCTACTTATTTTTGAACAAGTACTATAAGGCAGTTCAGCTCTTTTTCCATAAAATCCCAATTTTGGCCATCTCTTTTGCTTTTTACTGGAGATCTCTGCCTCCCATGTTCAAAAATAACAGTTTAGTTTTTAGCATTTTGGTTACTGTATTTCCAGTATGATCTCTGAGTTGAATTTTACTCCTAACTCAAATATTCCATATGTTTATTTGTAACCCATATGCTTGCTTATTATTTAGTGTACACACCTACATTATTCAAGATCGATTTGTTAGATTAACAGTAATGTTGAGAGGCAATTTCTGTTTTTTAAGATGGAGATTTGTTAAAGATACCAAGAAAATGAATCTTGCCTCTACTTTGTGTCTGTAGGATGATTTCTTACTCTTGTGTTGTAATTGGCTTAATTCACATTAGTAGGAAATATTTCCTGAAGGTAACCTTCCATCTCTTGCATTCAAGGACGTTCCAGATGATGTTATGGAGACTTTGGAGAATATCACATGAGCATGAATGAGAATTATCACAAGCATATGTGGTTCCAAATCACATTTTAAATTTAGCTCTATCTACTGGATAATAGAATTTGTATGATACACAATCACTCTTAGCAGGTCCCTTATCAATAAAATTTCCAGAGAAAATTCATGGGCATCATGTTACATATTTATCATCTTAGAGATCTGAAAACTTGGTGGAAGTCTCCTTAAATGCTTCTTTAAAGCTAATCATGAATAGAGTCAATAATGTGTAATTCTGATTAGCATGAATAGAAAGCTAGTAAAGTTTTAATGTCTTGAGTACATACCGTCTCTATTTGTGCAAAGATATTCTGAGGGGCAAAATCAGGTCTTGTGCCGATGGGAAGTCATACAGCGTCTAAAGACTACAGTTGACCTTTACAGTGTTGTAGTTCATGCTTGCGGGGCAAATGCTATTGGTCTTTATTATTCTTATTTTAAGACTGATAGAGAGATTAAGACTAAATGTATAAAGGTATACCACAGGATGCCTATCATGCTAAGATACTAACCATGTTGGTATCTCAGTTAAATAGGGATGTTCGTCTCTGCCTGTTCTTTAAGAGGGAGGCCAAACTTGACGGGATAAATACTTTTCCATAGAATCCAAATGTGAGTACCTGCTCTGAGGTGCCATGGTGATAAACTTAACCAAAACTTATTTAAAAGTTTTTGAGATGCCTCCTTTGATGGTTGTGGTTCTTCCATTCTGTTACAGGCAGTAGTTACTTGAGCATTGCTGTTAAAATACGTAATACTGGAAACTTCTGAAAATGCTGATTTCCACAACCTTTTTTTTTTGGTATACTGTGAAACCTATCAGATTAGATTTGTCAGGACCAAAAGAAAATTTAGAGATGGAGTGAGGAAAAACCCCACACTCTGATACCCAGCAGCGTACAGATGGGCTGTTTCTGTGCTTAGCTTTATTCTAAATCCAATGTGTAGGGCAGCAGTTGATATCAACACCAAGTAGTGGAGTTGGAACTCTCATGGTTGCATGTGCTTTCTCTCTCTGCGTCTTCTCTCTCTTACAATCACACTTCTGGGCCTGTGTGGATAATACAGGGAGAGAGAATAAAACCAAACTGGTAATTATTTACTGTCTTTGAGGATTCAGCTACCCAAATGTTAGATGTGCAGTGTAGCCATCAATGTCTAACCTAGACATCCACACTTACGCATCAGTGGAAAAACATTTTTTAGGATACGAAACACACCAAGAAGTACCTTTTCCTTTTCTTTGATTATATAGGGAGCTTAGAGTGACAAGCTCAGATGGAAGCACCTAAAGAGGGTAATTGCAGCTGGCTACTATCCACATTATCCTGCAGAAAAGTGGTCACAGGGGTAATATTACTGGCTGTGAATGTTGGTGGTATAGCATGGAGAGCTCATCAGTCATGTTGGTTTTGATCATGTGCTTGCATGTGCTGTGCTTGTCTTTCACCTTTAGATAATTTCTCATCAGATGTGTGGCAGCAACATAGCTGTTAACTTAAATCATTTTGACTTAATCTTGTTTGTTGTCCATTCAATCCAGTTTTACTTTTGTTTGAAATCCATTACCAGTAGACTCCTGATTTACAGTTTAACTTTGTTTTATATAAGAGGATTTTTGGTTTTTGCTTAAAGAATACTAGGTTGAATTTCATTGGTCAATATTAATTGACACTTGCCAATTTGAAACTAAATACAGACTTTCTATAAATTTTGTATTTTTGCTAAACAGAAGGATGTATTTTATCTTCCCATGTAACCTATCACATAGGTAGGTGTAGGTTTATTTATACTTTTAATTGTTACTTTTATTATATTAAAAATTATATAGACTCTCTATTTTAGGTTAGTATTTAATATTAAAGTTATTACTGCCCTACAACTAAGCCTGATCTCTTTGAAATATCTGACCTTACTGTAGTATTCTTTTTGATCACTTAAACGCAGTAAAAGCTTGGAATTTAATGTTAAAAGCACTTTTTAAAACAATGTATTACATTATAAGATAACAGCATTGATTTCTTTGCTGCTTTAATCCTGCTGGTTAATTACAGAGTAGTAAAATCATGAGCATGCATGTAAGGTTTTCTGTTAATCGTTATCTTTTGTGTTTTGGTATTTTTTAGGTTAAGTACGAGTTGCTGCTTGAGAAAGAGTGTCAGCTGCGCGATCTGGAAAATAAACTTGGAGAGTATATTGCTTCTTTAGCCTTTCAAAAGACTGTTAAAAAATCCAAAATGTTGGAGCTGTATACTGCTATCATAAGTGTACAAGCTTTGCTCTTTGAACAACTGAGCACATCAAAAACCCTGTCAAAATTGGAATGTATTCAGATTTTAGAAGCACATAATCCTGTAAGTAATGAAGTAAAAAGGAAAAATTCCTGTTTGGAGACAGCAGCTATCACTGTAGTTTATTTGACTTTGATTTAGCTTTGCTGGTTTGCAGCTCCTGGTGGTCTGGCCTTTAATTTCTGTGATTATGTGCACTTTAGTGCACTCAGTAAAAGAAATAAAGAGAAGGAAAGTATTAGAGCCAGGGAAGATTGTGTATTATTATTTATTTTTATTATAGTAGCATCTAGAATTCTACAGTGAGAAAGAGCAGTATTTTGGTGGCTAGTTAATCTTAAAGTTTTGTTGATGGCAAGGAAGACAATTGGGAAGTGATTGTGAGTCATGACTGGGATAGTGTGTAAATTGTCATGACTGTGTTACAAAATTGTTCATGTTATAGTGCTGTCCATACAGTAAAATCCATAACCACATGATACGCATCAATCATCGAGTTTTTAAAGATTGTATATACAGCCTCCTACCTGTGTATCTCCCTCCAAGCATGCTCATACAGTTTAAATAGTAGAAACTTTGGAAAGGCCTTTTCCCTTCATCGTATTTATTACATACTTGGTATATGCCAGTTTTCTAATCCTTTTTTAACACTTCAGTGCTCTGCATTCATAAGGATTTTTTTTTTTTTTTTTGTTACATCTGCTATTTGCAACCATCCAAGTGAGGCTTGGGAGAGCACTGGAGTAGAACAAACAAAATGGGTTTTTAAGAGCAAAACCTCTTTGCTAGAGGGCATCATTAGACAGCTATTGCTGTGAAAACTCCTGGTTAAATTTTAATGCTGTCATCTCTACAGAGTTTCTCTTAGAATGGCAGTTAGAATGCTTATATGCTTCCAGTTTTGTTTAAATTTGTATTAAATCTGTAGGAAGTAGTGAAAGTTGTATGGAGGTGGAATATTAAAAATAAATTAATCTGGAATTATCATAGAATGCTTTGGATTGGAAGGGACCTTTATATATTATCTAGTCCAACCCCCCTGCAAAAGCAGGGACATCTTTAACTAGATCAGGTTGCTCAGAGCCCCATCCAACCTGGCCTTGAATGTTTCCAGGGATGGGGCATCTACCACTTCTCTGGGCAACCTGTTCCCTCCACCCTCATTGTAAAAATTTTCTTTCTTAAATCCAGTCTAAATTTGCCCTCCCTGAGTTTAAAACCATTGCTCCTTGTCCTGTCATAACAGGCTTTGCTAAAAAGTCTGTCCCTGTCTTTCTTATAAGCCCCCTTTAGGTACTGGAAGGCTGCTGTAAGGTCTCCCATCAGCCTTCTCTTCTCCAGCCTTCTCCAACTCTCTCGGCCTGTCCTCGCAGGAGAGGTGTTCCATCCCTCGGATCATTTTTGTGACCCTCCTCTGGACTCGCTCCAACAGCTCCATGTCCTTCTCATGCTGAGGGCTCCAGAGCTGGACACAGTACTCCAGGTGGGCTCTCACCAGAGCAGAGGGGCAGAATCACCTCCCTCGACCTGCTGGCCATGCTTCTTTTGATGTAGCCCAGGATACGGTTGGCCTTCTGGGCTGCGAGCACACATTGTCAGCTCATGTCCAGCTTTTCATCCATCAGTACCCCTAAGTCCTTTTCCGCAGGGCTGCTCTCAATCACATCATCCCCCAGCCTGTATTGAAACCGAGGATTGCCCCGACCCAGGTGCAGGACCCTGCGCTTGGTCTTGTTGACCCTCATGAGGTTCACACAGGCCCACTTCTCCAGCTTGTCCGGGTCCCTCTGGATGACATCCTGTCCTTCTGGCATGTCAGCTGCACCACTCAGCTTGGTGTCATCTGCAAACTTGCTGAGGGTGGATTATAGCCTTTTATGCAGTAAGTGTAAGAGGGCTCTGCAAAGAGGTTGCTTTTAGGTTCTCTATCCTTGAACAGATGAAGAAAAAAGATTGAAGGAGAGACAGAAGAGAGATCTAGAGTAGTAGCACCAGATTCTTTAGCCAATGTGCAAGAACTGAGTTGAGCCCTATTTTGGGGGGGGGGAAATAATTTCAGGCATCGTTTAAAGTGACTGTTATGCTTGGTGTACAGGGACTGTCTCCTGGTGATCAAACCTTTCTCTCTTGCTGTGTTTTATTTCTGCTCCTTTGTTGCACTGGCTGCAAATTTAAACACCTGTACTTTAAAACAAATCTATCGGAGTACGCAGGATCCCCTAATGCTGATGACATCAGTGATAGTTTTGCCAGTCAGTGAAACAGACACATCCAGCTATATGTAAGTTTGCTTCATCCCCTTAGAGATAGCAAGGTAATATTCAGTTTTGGTGTTAGGAGAGTGGATCGAAGCTCCAGTGTCCAATCTTGCTGACTGGGGAGCAGATGCTTACTTAGAGATGCTATGCTCCAATGAATTTCTAGTCTGAATATGGCCGATGAGGTGGAGGAATAGATTAAAATTCAGCGTGTTCTCCAAGCTACAGGTTGGGAAGTAGGGTGCTGAGATATTAAGCAACTTGTTTGAGGTCAGACAACAATGACACTGGAAAACCAGTGTCATATGAAGCCATCCTTCTGGTGTCTAGTTTGACTCTTTGACCAAAGAGAGATCTTTGGCATGAGGGATCCAATCCACTTAAGACTTTGGTTTTTAACCCTTTGATTTTTAGAGCATTGTATTTTAACCCTAATTTTATCACACTAAATGTGAATTACTGTCTCTTGACTTCAAACCTCTGATATTAGCTGTTGATTCAGTATAACTAAAACTAGTCAGTCTGAGTTTCTCAAGCTGTTTCAGTGGCTTTATGCAGCTTATAGGTGAATTCTGATAGTGCCATTCTTTTGTTTGGATCTCAGCCATGCTGGTAGTGTACATTCTAGATGTCCTCTATAGTGGAAGGTTTCGGAGAGCATCGACCTTTAACATAATGAAAATTGACTCATATCTTTAGCATTGTTCTGATATTGATAGCATGCAAGTCATGTTTACTGAAGCCATGCAATGATTTGGAAAGTGTAATGACTGCAAGTGGCTGGGTAGAATGAGAAATGAATAAACTAATATCAGAAATTCTGATACGATCTTTTTTTTTTTCCCCACTCCAAATGAAATTTGTTCTTGCAAGTTAAATTAGGACTTTTTATCATTATGTGTTTTCAACCTCTAGGAGATTGAAGAACTTGACAGGAAGCTGGAGTATGAGATGTTGCATAAGGAGTCAGCTCAGCAGCAGCAGCAGCATCTAATGAGTAGGCAGAGGTGGACTTTGGATGGATTGGGACTTTCAAGTGAAGCTGTGGAAACGAATGTAGACAGACAGCTGACAGTTCTGCTAAGACAGGCCATGAATAAATGTAGGCAACTTATAAATCTGCACCAGCAAAGGTAAGTGCTTTGGTCTCAGATTTTACTAAGTTACTGCAGTCCTTATAGACCATAAGATATCACAGAGAAACAGCAAGCTAAATGTTCTGCTGTGTTGGGGAGGGACTATACATCTATGTTTGAACAGTGCATTTTTGTGATGTGGCCCAGAGCATAACTGAGGAGTCTTGGGAATACTGAAGTAAGAAACATGAAATAATAATAACTTAGTTACGTATAGATTGTGATGTATTGCATGGCAATCACCATTTCTTGATGGGGACAGTGGAAAAATAACAGTACTCCTTAGCAGCAAGGAGGAAAAGAATTTTAATCCTGTTGCTTCATCTCCCAAGAAGATAGGTAGGGACTTCAGTGAAACCTGATCTGATGGGGTCAGAGGAAGTAGCTGAGACAATTTAAATTGAATTTCCATCTCCACTGTCACACTGTAGAATGAATTCCCTGTCACGCAATCATTTTTGATGGGATATATTAACTCTTCTTCAGAGACAGGCTCAATTTCACTTTTCCCTGGCCAATTTTTCAGTAAAGATATTGGTGGAAAAAAAAATGCCTCTTGGGAGGTATATAGAAATCTGTCTTGTCGTGAAAGTTGCCTAGCAAAAATGGGTGATAATTTGCAAAATTGCAAAGTATTGTATTACATTCATTAGGGTTACAGGAGTTAGAAATTACATTTCCACATGTATTGCATAGCATTAAACGCCTACCACATTTCAAGGTTCGTGTACAATCCTGAGATGGTGCTTTCCATTACAAAGAGGGTTTTCTGTGAAACAACTGATATATTAAAAATGGCTTTGATAAGCTTTGAGTGGAGCTGTTGCACTCTTAAGTCTGTTTTATTCTGAAAGGGCTGGAGCTCTACTTGATGTAGATTAACGACTCTCCTGTTGCAGAAGTAGAGAGTCACTAGAAAAGCAGATAGGGTACTGGCTTGTGGATGCTACTGTAGAGAAACATCAGCGAAGCCTTCAAAGAAATTGCAACTAATCTTTACTATTTGCCTGAAAACATAATGGAAGAAACAAGTTTTATACTTTTCCCAGATGACATAAGGATGGCTTCGTAATTTGGTCCAGAAACAAAAAAATCACCAGTGGTGAGGAAGTTAACTGTTTACTATTATATTCCAGCAACAAAAAGATCCACAACTTGCCATAAAGTGTGGTGATGAAATTTAAAGAAGAGGATGGGGACAGGTTGAATCATGTTGCTTTGGAGCAATTCCAGATTTGAATTGTGTGCAAGAGTATAGCCTTAGATTCTGCTCCGATGTTTGCTTGGTGGTTCAGGGGAGAAAGGAGAAGTTGGCTTATTTTAGAAGTTATGCTGCTCACCCAACTTGGCTGACAGAAAGATATACTTCCTGAATGGATGACTTTCAGATATTGTTTCCTATAATACGGTCATTGCACCTGGGAAGATTTCAATGTTAATTCTGTTTTTCACTCCAGCTTGAGAGATGAGCAATGGAATTGCGCGGTGCTTGAAGATCTCCTGGAAAATATAGAAATGGATGCATTTGTGGCACTTTATAGTCAGGTAAGCATGAAATTGAACAAAGCTTCCAAGTTTAAATTACAGCTGTATCCGGGAATCAGCTTTCCTTGCTTTTTTGGGAACCATTACAGATCTATTTGGACCCAGTTTTGCTAGTAGTCACTACCAGTTCTGGTGTTTGCAGCCTGTATTATCATTCACTTCAGTTAATTCTGACCTACTTTCAGCCTTTTGAATTTTACTGAGTTACGCTTCTTTTAGTTCACTTGCAAATCCTTTCCAGGGGTTGTCCTGTTGCATTTCATTCTGTGGAGAGAACTAAATTGCCTGAGTTTCTGGTTTACAGAGAGATTTACAGTCTGATTTTCATGTAATGAGACAAGGGTTTCGTTTAGGCCTTAATCAGTGTTAGAAAGGATTTGCATTGGTTGTGTTACAAAACTAAATGGTAGAAGGACTGCTAGTTAAATTTTCTGGTATCATTACTCATATTGTTTTCAAAAAGAGCATCACCTCTTCAGGTAATTTGCTGTCCGTTGGCTGCCTGTCAGTGCCACAAAAGGCATTAAAAATTAATTGCTGTTGTCCCCAAGTCTTATCTGCAGGCCTTGGTTGAGATATGTAGCTACCGTCAGAAGAGACTTGGTGTGGCAGCTTTTTGCATCCAAGTATCTTGCCTCTCAGGGCCAAGTGTGGTCGCAGTCACCTGTGTCATAAATTGGGAGCTTCAGAGGCCAGCAAGCCAAGGACGGACCACTTAGACTAAGGGTGTCTCGGCTTTTCCTGCGACTGAGCTTGTTTCTGCTCGAGTTTCTGAGCTCTTTATCCTCTCTTGAGCTGGATACCTATTTGAGGAGAGCTGCTCTCATGAGGAGTTGGAGTGAGACTCCTGTATATTATATCTGTGTTAGGAGATTCACCTGAAAGGTAGCACATGTTTTCAGATCCTTACTCTGATTTGGGTAAGGAATTTGCATTAAGATCTCCTAAAGCTCATAGGAGCGTGATAATCACTTCAGTCTCTGCCTCTTGTGTGGATACTCGGGCCCCATTCAGAGCGGAGTCCTTCCGTGAGCCTCGCAGGAAGAGACTTACCTCTGAGTTATCTAGCAGCTTGATGGCTAAGGTGCAGTCCTGGAATGGAAGATCTCACTTTGTGCTAATGAATTAAATCAGGCAGAGTGGGAATTCAAATCTCAACATTCTCCAAGGGCATGCTATCCTCTGGGCGTAATAATACAAGCACCAAAACCCCATTCTGGTGTGTCTTGCAGAGTGTAACATTTGAAGGTGTTTGCTGAGGAGGTCATGACTAGCGTTACCAGCCTTCCAGTTTTGAATCCAAGCTATGTGTTCCTTTTAGAGTTTGGGGCTTTTTTTTAGTATTATTATTATTTTCCTCTTTGATCCCCCCCCACCCCCGCCTCCTGTTGCAACTGGGTTTTTTGGTTTGGTTTGTTTCTTTTTTTTTTTTTTTTTTTCCCCAAACCGGCTTGCTACCCTGTTGGCCTTTACACTTTGGGATATTGTAAGTGGATGTGGCTGTCAGGAGCTGTTGAATTCTGTTCCAGCCTTCAGTTCCTTCTCGCTGTTTTCTTCCCCCATGGCCTACTGCACATAGGGCTCCTAACATTTTATTGGGACTTCATAGAAATAGCATCCTGCTGGCACTGATAAAAATTTTTGCTGCAGGCCTTTGTAGGGTCCTTATGATGTAAATATTCACATGATAGTGAGTTTTAATCTGATTAATCTCTATAACTTTAAACTTTAAATGTATTCATTTATGCTCCTCTAAAATAACTTGCGTAATGCTGACGAGGCAGTCACCCACTATTTCCAGTTATTCATTCAGTCGTGGAACAGTGGTGTGGGCAGTGACAGCTGTAACGCTTTTCAGAGGCAATACTAAATTTGAGGCTTTATTTGCCCATTTGTAGTTGCAGTTAGTCTAACAGCTCAAGATTTCAGAACACTTTTCTTTTTTTTTTCTTTTTTTTTTTTTTTTTAATAAAACAGGTAAGGAGTTAACAGGCTTGTGTGAATATTTTGCTGAAACATACAGTGCTTCAGATACATGTAATATATTATGATAAATACAAGTCTTAGATAAAATAAACTCCATTCAACATCAGTGGAAAATAAACATCAGAAAGATACAAAAATAGCAGATGCTTTGAAAGGTCCTTTGGGCTTTGTTGATCTTTCCCTGTACTACTGTGGTTTAAGTCATTGGTCTTGATGGGCCATAGTCTTGTGAATGGGCCACAGTCTTTATACTGTTGGTTTTTTTTTTTTTTCCCCTGGTTCATTATGTATTTATCTGACAAAATACGCTGCATCCAGAAATGCTGGCCATTGTAAAGGCTTTAAACAGCACAGACCAGCTCCTCCAGATTAGCACTAGTGAGACCATTATCATAGTTTAATTTCAATGCTTTTAAATCCACTATTGCCTTGCAGTCTTGGATTAATTGAAGAGACCTTGTACAGTGTTTATTTAGCAATTTCATAGGCTGCCAAAACCAGTCACCACTGAGTGGGAACTTTGAAAGAGAGAATGAAGACTGCATTAATCTCATACTGTGGTTCTTAGCTTGCCATACTCCTGGGCATAGAAGGGCAGGAAAAAGATGCATGTAACAAGCCAGCTACTCAGCAGAGGAGTTCTTACCTTGCAAAGGATGTTGTGAAATCTTTTTCTGCTGCTCTTGAGTTTGGTTGTCTCTGGTAGAGCCTCAGCATCTACCTTCCTCATGAAGTCATGAATTCAAGATGTGTGGCATGTTAAGATGAATGCTGAAGCAGCTGTGTAGGACTTGGTGGGAGGGAAGAGAGACAAACCCAGTGGCTGAGTGCTACTGCTGCTGGCTGTGAATCATTCATTTTGAGGGGAACCCTATCCCAAGAGAGGTTGGCTCTTTTCTTAGATTTCAGTTCAAAGACAGTGCTCTTTTTCTTTTGGAAGTGTTAATCATATTTTCCATTGGACTGCCCAGGATGAACGAGGAATATGCTGGTTTTGCACGTTATTGTGGCTTGTTTTGGTCCTAGAAAGTTTTATAATTAAATACTGACGCTCCTTGTTCTGTATTCCCCAAGATCATACTGCTCAGCTGGGGCGGGGAAGCTGGATATTGCTTTTCTACGACATAGGTAAACCATGTTGCTTAAGTTGCTGACAATTTAATTGTCTGCCTGTGATGGCTGTTAAGTTTCTTTGGTATAGATATATTGTGAAAGAGCTTCTGAACAGTATGGCATGTATTCTGCAAGTTGAGAGGTCAAAGTCATTGTTTTGCAGATTACAGATGCGTGCAAACAGAGTATGTCATAATTTTCACAGTACCCAGTCCTCTTAACACCCTAGCAGGTGAGCAATGACCCTTGATAATTACAGATCTTGACATCTTGAAGACAGATTTAAGAGCATCACTGTCACCTCACTGCATGTGAAAAACTGGACGCACTGTTCAGTGTATACTTGGGGGTCTGTGCTTTATGTTTTGTTCATAAGATTCCCTGAAGAAGTAATTGATTTGTGTAAATATGCATTAGATATACCATTGGGGGTTTTGTGTTTATATTTATTCATATAAAGCGTAGCCCAGAGATATTCTGGGACGTACTTTATTGAAATTCCATAAAACCTATAGATATTTACCCTGCAGATATACAAAACAAAATTTCTGTTCTCAGCAAGTATAATAGTATAATAACTCCAACTATAATTCCAAACCTGACAACTCTTAATTCAACTGTAAAGAAGTATGTGCTTAGTAGAAGAGTAATTTATTAATTTATTAAGGCTCACATTGTAACATATTCCTTCTTTTGGATGTGCTTATCCTGTGAGCTGATGATACAGGAATTGATTTTTAAATATTTCCCCCCCCCCCCCGTTTTCTTACAATTTATAGAACGCATTACATTGGCAAGTATTAGGAAACTGTAGCTGTTGTACCTCCGTATCTTACACCCATTCTTTTCTTTAAAAAGGATTTTCCCCTTTAGACTAGTTTTCAGAACTGTGGATGCAGCCCTCTCTGGAAAACCAGTAAAGTTTTACTTACCTACATTTCATGTTTCAGCTTGCATCCTAGATGTAATAGGTCAATTTCTTGAATGATAGTGAGTTCAGGATCATAAGCCTCTGGCTAAGAAGTTATTTTTAAATAAGGTCATAACTATAGCCTCAGGTGCACTAGTTGCGTTTCAGAGACAACAGATGATGCAGGCAGACTGTCATGTGGAAACAGCACAGTAAGCTTGAAACACAACATGGATCAAGTTCATCGATTCTTGCATTAGTTGTTTAAATACACATTGCTCAGTCCAAATACTTAAAAGTAATTCTGCTGTTTGTAAACTACAATTCATTCCTGTTTTTACTTTGACCAAATTCAGAGAATACAAATGAGGTTATTGGTGGCACAAGTAGCATTTGTATCCATTAGATGTTATGAAAAAAGTGAATTCCCAATCTTTGTAGTACCTTACCATATAATATACCTGAAGAATCAAATTCATCCCACACCGGAGGGCTTTTGGTCTGACTGGTGCGACCATTCCTGTGTTTGCACATTCACTTCTTCTTCTCGCTTCTGCAGGCTGGTGTGGGTAGCTGTGAGCATCTGGAAGTGCTGCTCACTGCTGGAGCATGTTCACACATCAGCACTCCCTTTGCCGTACATATGCTAGGTGCACCTGGCCGGTGGGTGCCTGTGCCACTTTTGGTACTGTTGACAGCGTTGTGGCACCTTGCAGATTACTTAATCGTGAATTCTGTTGTGTTAGAAAATCATCAAGCGTTGTCTCTCAGTCCAAATCATACTTGATGCAGAAAGGTAAGGGTCAGAGTGGAGAAAAGAACATTTTAAACAGGAAACTATTACAGAGGAAAGCAATACTGAAGTCATGATGTTTCAATCATCTGCGTATAAATTACTGAATTATTTAGCCTGAGACCATTTAGCCAAAAAGGGCAGAGTAGGTCACAGAAATGTGTCATTTTTATTCTCACTTAATGTTGTGTTTTGTAAGTTTCTAGAAGAAGAGTTTTTAAAGACCAAAAGTACAACACAGTCTGTATACAGCTATAGAAATTAAACTTAGGTGTCTGTATTAAGATTTAAGCTCTTTCTTACATTCCTCTCCAGAGAAGAATCAAATAATTTCTTGCCCTAAGTAGGCTGAACAGACATGTGTTTTACCTAACTTTGGTACCTGTTTAGGGTGAAAATATTGGACGTTTTAGATTCCAGGTCAATTTACCAATCTCTCGTCAATCTTAGGATTTTGTCTTGTTCATTGTAGTATCTCAGTGGTTTCCATGGAAAACCTATAACAACACTGAAGAGCCCAGTGTGCTGGTTTTGGCTGGGACAGAGTTAATTTTCTTCACAGTAGCTAGTATGGGGCTATGTTTTGGATTTGGGTTCGAAACGGTGTTGATAATACACCACAGAGGTGGTCCATAAACTAAGGGAATGATATCTGTGTATTGTATCAAAGGATGGGAAGCGGGGTTGGTTAATGAGGATGTATTGGATAGTGTGGCACCTGAGCATGGCATAAATGGTATGGAATAAGGGGTGGAGAATGTACTGGTTTTGGCAGGGGTAGGGTTAATTTTCTTCACAGTAGCTAGTATGGGGCTATGTTTTGGATTTCTGCTGAAAACAGTGTTGATAATACAGGGATATTTTCGTTACTGCTGAGCAGTGCTTACACAGAGCCAAGGCCTTTTCTGCTCCCTACCCCACCCCACCAGCGAGGAGGCTGGGGGAGCACAAGAAGCTGGGAGGGGACACGGCTGGGACAGCTGACCCCAACTGCCCAAAGGGCTATTCCATACCATATGGCATCATGGGCAGCATATAAAGCTGCGGGAAGAAGGAAGGGGGAGACATTTGGAGTGATGGTGTTTTGTCTTCCCAAGTCACCGTTACGTGTGATGGAGCCCTGCTTTCCTGGAGATGGCTGAACACCTGCCTGCCCATGGGAAGCAGTGAATGAATTCCTTGTTTTGCTTTGCTTGCGTGCGTGGCTTTTGCTTTACCTGTTAAACTGCCTTTATCTCAACGCACGAGTTTTCTCACTTTTACCCTTCTGATTGTCTCCCCCATCCCACCGGGGGGGAGTGAGCGAGCAGCTGTGTGGGGCTTAGTTGCCGGCTGGGGTTAAACCACGACACCCAGGAAACTTTGGGAAGTGACTAGTTTTCCTGCCTTTTGGAGAGGAGTTCTCTGCTTGGGGAATGGTTATGGGAAAAGATTGATTGATTTCTTTATTTTGTGTGGCTGTCTAAATTTGGGTTAGGGCTGCTTTGGGGGCGATTGCTTTGGTTTTTACATGGATTTAGCAGAACTTGTCCTTTACAGAGCATCCTTTTGGAGAAATGGCTTCTTTTAAAGCAGAAGATTCACTTAATACAGGGATCTCCTAGGTGCATTCGCTCCTCTGAAAATTTGTCATGCAAAAAAGAGGCAGAGTTCAAACATTTGCTGTGACATTTTGAATCCACTATGGACAAAGAAATTGGCTGTCTTCCTGCATGGTGGGACCTTGTGGTTTTTTTATGTGACATGAGCTTGGTAGTCATCTCCCCCATCAGTGCTTGTAGGATAGTCTATAGAGCGGAGGTGACTCAGCTGTCGTGAGTCATCTCGAACGTTTGGCACGTTTTGCCTAACTTTGGCTACCTGAGATACATGTATGGTTTGAATAGACTACAACAGCATTTTTATGGCATTCTTTGAGGTATTTAACTTGCTTTAATTTGCTCTACTTTTTTCTTTCCATGTAGTTCTCAATATATTGTAGACTGTCTATATTTGATACACATGACAAATTCGCAGAAACAGCCCTGGGGACACACTAGTTTTGACAGCAGAGGAGAAAACAATGGGGTTTTGGTGTTCAGAGGGGGGCAGGAAATGGGGCTGGTTGATTGTTAGGGAACAACTAAATTTGAACTTACTCGTATAGTGTTCAAATAGACTATGCTTTACCACTGACCTTTGGGCCAAAAAAGAGAGGACGTTTGGAAAAAATAAAAAACAAACACCAAAACAAAACCAGTTGTTTCCTTCACCTCTTAACAAATTTTACAAGCTTTTCTCTGAGCTTAACACAGAATCTGGTGTTAAGAGAGGCTGAACAATGAAGCGCTCAACCATGGCAACATGTAAATGTTGTCATTAGGTTTCAGAGGCTATTTTTTCCCCTAATTTTACAGATCAAAGGAACGTCATATTGCTTCATTGCTCTCTTGAAAGGATTTCTTTATAATAGTACAATCCATAAATTAACTAAACCTTACATGCTAGAATATGGTTGCATTGTGATTTTTTCAGACTGAAGGGCATCGAGGACATGCCCTAAGCACATACACTAAGATCAGCTGGTTGTTTAACATTTACATTGCCTATATCCAGAATGAAATGGACAACTGTAATATATATGGGCCAGTGCGGGTAGAAACAGTGAATATGGGACTATGAGCACTTGACACCAAAACTGTCACTATAAACGTGATTTTCAATAATATTTTTTGTTTCTATAATGAATAATTCTTTAATGATAGTAATTAAAATTTGCTAACACTTTTTTTTATTTTCAATGCTAAATTTATGTCTTCTACTCATTAATCTTGAAGGAGCTCCGACTGGCAGGTTATTTAGCTAAACTGACAAGGGTACCAATGGGGATGTTGCACAGGATCCTGAACTTGTTGCTGCCCTCCAGCTCACAAAGTGAGGTTCTTTCTGTCCTTGATTCCATCAGTAAATATTCAGATGGTGTTGCTGAAAGTGACAGTAATGCAGATGAGTCTGGCAGCTGTAAGAAAAGGTAAGTGTGATATTTTTTAGTAGACCACTGCAAGAGAAGATTATTGCTTTACATGTATATGTATTTGCTGGACAAGCAGATTAGATTTAGAAATCCTGTTCTGATCATTTTCTTTCTGTTGACTTTAATTGGAGTTTATTAAAATATTTTCCTTCCATCTTTTTGTATTTATAATATTCATAGCACACCAGATTTCAGGTGTCTGTAGCTCCTAAAGATATAAATAAGGTCCTCCTTTCTAATAATGGAAGTTTCAATCTTGCAGATGCCTGTCCCTTTGTAGGTCATTACTAAAGTCCCAAGTGGCCACTGTTTTTCCCTTTACTCACAGAGACAGGTAGTCTCCCAAGAGCCTTCATCCCTCCAGTTTATCCCCATTAACACCAGCTGAATAGCTTTGCAGGTGACACCAAGAAGTGCTCCCAGACCCTCTCTCCCAACTCCCTGCCATGACATGGGAAGGGGAGAAAAGCAGATGTTGTGGCACTGGGCCCTCTAGTTGTCAGATGTGAGTTGTCAAGGAACAGATAAGGGTCCTTGGGACCATGTCCTGAGGTGTGATCTTAGCTGATTTAAATGATTTGTGGCAGGGCAGCAAAAATCCTTGAACGCTCTTGCTGACTGTTTTCATGGTATTACTGTCATGGGTTTGGTAGCTAAAATCAGAAAGGGGAGGCAAGTGTGTATATTTGGGGATTTACTGCTGGGAATTTTTTTCTTTCCTGCTCCTTCAGGAAGAGCCAAGAGTTGTGGCAAGCACTGGAGAACAAAGTAAGGCAAGATCTGATAAACAGAAATTTGGAACAGATCCCTTCTCTAAACAAGAGAAAAGACAGGTAAGGAGAAAACAGGAAGAAACATACATGATTTTTTTTTTTTTTATACTTCATTTCATCTCCGAAGGTTTCTCTTATATCTGTTAGAAATCAGAAAATAAGTTCATAAATATGCATTTTCTGACACTGTTCTGCTTTTTGGTGCTTGTGTTTCCTACAACATATTTACACATCATAAGCAATAACAGTAAATGCCTAAAAAGATTTTTCCGTACAGATCCACAAAATTCACATGTTTTTCATATACATTGCCCATCTTCCCTATGGTTATTTATTATGAGGTTACTTTTCCTTATGCAATTTTGTATCTCATAAAATGATGTGCAAATTATTGGGGATTGGAATGGAAATTACAATTCCGTCTGTTGAAATATTATTTTCTTTAGCTTCCAAAGTCACCACTTCTATGTCAGGATATGATGTCGGAAGTTATGCTTTTTTGGCCCAAATTTTCATTTTTCAATTCAACTTTTTTCATTAATGTAGCTTGATAAAGAAGAAACAGCTTGCCCTCTTGGAAAAAGCATCATTCATTCATCTTGGATGTTCACCTACACATCCTCCTATGGAACAATCTGATCCACCTGTTTGTTTGAACACTGCAACTGCCGAAGTCATAGAGCAATTAGACACAGGAGAGAAGGTATTTTTGTTCCGTGAGCCGAGAGATCCAATACTTGCTTTGCATAATTCTCCAAGGAAAAAGAAAAAGAACTTTCTTAATTCCAAAAAGGCTGCTCGCGCAAATATGGACTCATGAGGGCAACTTCTGTTCAAAGTGTCAATTAAGGAAGAGGAAGTTACTTAAAATTCAGTAAAATAATGAGAAAGAATGAAGCGTGCAGTTTAAATAACACGTGCGTTGTTTTAATCTCATTTGTCTGACATTGTAAATAGCTGTAATTTTAGAATGGCACAGTTAGCAATGTGCATTGTGCATTTTTTAAATTCTTGTCAGTGTATGATGCAGTAGATGAAATATGGGTGTTTTATGATGCACATTCTGGCAGGCGGGACTTGGTGTTCCTTCAGTACATTTTGATCATTTTTGCACTGATTTTACTGTAGCTGTATTTTCATAATTTATATAGAAAGGTTATTTATTACATAAAGTAAGTATTGATTTACTATTCTTGTATTTATATATTCTGGTAATAAGCTGTGGTATAGCAGATGACATGAAGAGATGAAGTGGATGACCCACAAATCCTTTGTTCTCTGATTTTCTGTTATTCTAGCTAATTTACTGTTTAATGTTGTGTTCTTAATAGGCTTTGAATGCTACTTCTGCAGTCTGTGTTCTACAGTGATAGCTGGTAGTCTAGATCTTCAGCATATACATAGGTACTTAGCCTTACATCCTGGAGTAACTTCAGCTTCTCACATTGCTTCTAAACTTACTTCAGTTGAACTATGAAGGTGGCTACAGTTCAAAACTGTGTTTAGTATTTGCAGGCTGTTGCAGTCTTTTTTCTTGGTGAACCAATATCATCACACTTGCTCGGTAGAAAAGGGAAAAATGTAAATGGGAGTGTAATACCTTCAGAAGCTTTTTTGATTGCAATGCTGCCAACTGTCACAATTTTAGGTGGGTATTTTTGAAGTCCTTATTCCTGGATTTCTCTAAATTGATGAGAATATAATTTTACATTTTGAAAAGAGTTAATTTTTAAAGCTTTCTACTTGACAGAAAGACGACTGTAAAGATGAACCCTAAAAACAGGAACAGGAAAAGGCTAATTAAAAGAAACGCGTGTATTTGTTAATGTTTCATGATATTAAAGCCTGTTTTGAGGTTTTTTTGAACTGTATTTAAATGCTATGCTCTGAGGATACTACGATAATATATTTTGCAATTTTTCATGTATTTCTTTGTATTAATAGGGTGCCAATTTCATTTTAAAAATTAAAATGTTACAATGTACATGTGTCTGCAGTTGGCATCTATTCCAAGTGGGAAAAAACATTTTTTTTTTTTTCCCCCCACTTCTCTTGACAAGTTTAAATATTCATCCCATAGTAAACACCAACTAGTGTTTCATATCTCTATTAGCATTAGAAAATGTATGCAGTAATTAGCCTGCTAATCCTAATTATTTTTTGATTGCATTCTTCAGTCTTTTCATAGAAGTCATCGCTCTCACAGAAAGAGGAGTTATCAGGGTTGTGGGAGTTCAGAGTCTCTACGTTATTTAATGTGTCTGGTATGTTGTCCCCAAGGCGTGGGTAGGTAAAGGTAGGGTCTGTCCTACCTTGGAGGTGGGTCAGAGCAGTATAGGAGGAGGCTCAGGCGTTTCAGAAAGGGGTTTGGCCCTATGCAAGAAAAGCAGGAAAACCTGAGCTGTGCTCAGGGCTGCAAGGAGCACTTGAAAGCTGAAGTACCCTCTCTTGAATGTGAGTCTCTTCCAAGATTTCTTTGCAAGCCCAGACTCTAGTCTGTTACAATACAAAAGGGAAATAACAGTACTACTGATCACAGATTAGACATTGGGGCCAATAGCTTTAATCAGTTACAATAATACAATGCAACATCTGAATATTGATTGCAATATCAATTTATTATCCTTAACATATAATAAACCGTGTGTCTAATAATAGAAAGCTGATTTGTAACTCTCTCGCACCTCATCACGAATTTGAAGCAGCTCAGTGATTGTCACTATTCTAGCAGGGAAAGTCATGCCCTGCTATGAATCAGTTTCATATCATGCAATACATATTCAAAGAAATGTCCAGATCTTAACATCTCTTGTGCCTTTATGAAAGAAGTACTTTGGTACTTTATGAAAGAAGTACCTAGGTAATAGCCCACTTCAATAAAGAGTTGACTTACGTTCAGCTTTGAGTTGTTCAGAGGACATAGGAGGGCCAGCTGTTTGTGTAGTTCCATGTGCATACTATAGGTAAGAGCATCCGTATTTCACAGTTGAAGTCTTCCAAGGAATGCGTGCTGGACAAGCCATTCAAATTAAGCCCATTTGGCTTCATAGTCATCAATAAAATAAGTAATATAAGGCCAAATTCTTCAGGATTTTGAACATTATCCACATGAGGCAAATTGTTCTTCATTCTCACTAAGTTAACATCAGAAAGGGACACCTTACAGTCTGGCTGAACCTCCTATTTTAAACAGATGTAGCCAAATTAAAAGGGTAAAAGTATCTGGTAAGGGTACTAATACCATGGTCATTGTAGAATTGGGACTTCAAAGAAATGCCTCACTTGTTTAGCAACTCTTCCTGTTGGTTTCTGCCTGGCTATATAATGCATTTTACTGACATTGAAGGTCCTGGAAATGAAGGACCCTCTAATTAATCCCACAACTAATTGTGTTCCCCTGGAAGTTCATTACTTCTCATCTTGTCCCTCACTGTTGACGATGTACTCCCATCTCCACTGCGGCTGTTTTCTCCCCTCAACCTAAAGCCATTCACCAAGGAGCCAAAATGTGCAAAGAACAGGCAGAAGTAACTGTCCTTAGGCAGTGATGCTTTAATCCACACAGTAAAAACTGACTTACTGGCAATGGTATAATTTATTGAAGAAATTGTTCTCCACGCTGGACTAATAAACTGTAGCTTTTTGTTATCATTTCTTGAACGTGCACTTAGGTAATGTTAGCTTGCAGTCTGCACCCACTGCACAGTGCATCCCTTGTGCCCAGGGCACTGCCTGGGCACAACCTGGCTCCCAGTTCAGGATTTTCAGAAGGCTTATGAGTTGTGCACAGGCTCCTTCACATTATTGTTAGCCCAGCTTTCTGCTCATGGTGTGATCCCTCATGAAGGACCACGTAGTGTTTGTCAAAGCAGAGATATGCATCGGTAGGGGACAAAATGCTAGCGCCATATAAAGACGCAAAGAAAATGATTTTAAGATACTTTGGCCATTTTAAGATTAAATGGGCACTGACTGGAATGTTTAAAATTGTCAAGGTCCTTAGTATCTATAGATTTAAACAGAATCAGTATCCATATGCCTCTGGATCTGTGCAACTGTTTGCAGTGGGGTGAGTAATTATTCACCGGATTTTCTGCTGTGTCATATTATGATCCTGTTGTTCATGTTGCATGCTGTAGTTTCCTCATGAATGCATTTACTGAAGTGTAATTAATTTGAGTAATGAAGTTCTTTGCTACATCTATTAATGTAGGCTGAAACAAAAATCACAGTGTCATGGATAATAGTGTAAAGTCTGCATAGTGCCCTTTAGAAGAATAAGATTTTAGAAGATTGTTTATTCTCCTTGCTGTATTTCTGGCCTGGCATATCAGAGATACAGATAACTGGATTAGCATGCAAGACATGTTGCTCACTCAGTTGTTTAGTTTAACTCTAAGGTCAAGCTTTTATTTAAAAGATTTCACTTTAAAGGGTTTTTTAATAGAAAGATCCCACATGGTGAAAAACATCTTGGGGAAGATGTACAGAAAATGTTGTTCTGCAGTGACTGAGCTGAAAATGTTTCCATGAAATGAGTGAGTTGAGATTTCCTACAATAAGTTTCCGTTTCATTTCCCTGTCCTCAGTATTACATATTAGTTTATGATAAAGTAGAATACAGATGCTAAGCCTAATGAAGAATAATTAATACCAAAGATGAGTAACTGGATGTTCTGGTAGAGACTATCAACATTGTGTCAAAAAGTCAATCAATTGTAAAGAAAAGTGAAAATACATATATGGACCTGGCCCTTTACTACAGAAAAATGTAAAAATGGAAGGAAAAGGGGTGACATTTTTGTGGAATTGTTATGTTTAGTAGGTAACTTTATCTTCACTTATTGCTATAATAGTTTTAGTTTTGGATTAATTTTTAACGTGACAATGTCTCTTTAATAAGGTCAATTCTGCAAAATAGTCGTCTGCTTTATTTGAACCTGGGGAAATCATGCTGCTTTCTTTCATTATCTTGTATTTACCCAGCTGCTCTTTTAACACCTTTATTTCTTCTGGGGAAAGTTAAGTTTTTATGCTGTTATCTTAATACAACCCAGTGCCAATAATTACACTGCCTTTCATCAACAGCTCTCGCTCCCCAAGAGACTGACAGCAGGATTTTCAAAGCACCGAACACCAAGTCCACTCACTCCGCTGACCCAGTTCCCCCTCTGCCCTATGCTGAAATGTTTCGCTGCTGTGCTGATGTAACTGGTGCAGACATAGGTGTACCAGCATAAAGCTTATTTTCCCTACCGAATTATAAAAGCTATATTGTCATAGGCTGTTGAGAGCTGTATGAGAGTTCATACGAACACTTGTACCAGCCGAGCCGTACCATGCAGGTGGTGAACATTATCCTCCTAGCTGGGTGCTCCAGGTAGGATCCAGCCTTTGCCGCCTTCTGCTTCTCCACTCAAGTCCTCTTCTGCAAAATGGCTGGCAAAGGCCACCAGCTCAGGTCTCCAGTGCTCTCTTTCCATTTGTTTTCTTGTCATTCACAGGGAGCAAGGCAGGGAAAGTCAGGCTCAACACTTGTGAAAGACTATACAGTGTGCTCAGCGTGCACCTTTGTGTTGCAGACAAGCTGTGATATAAATGGTCCATTTAATGAGAACTGATAATGCCCATCTCTGTATTTGAGCAGTCTGTGCTTGTTGGTATGTAAAACCACTAGTTGCTTTTCCCACCTCAGCTGTATCTAGAAGCTTGAGAGCCATGTTGACTGAAAGCAATTTGTTTTCCCCAAGGTTCAGACATTCCTCTGGAGAGCAGGAGACAGACATTTGGTTATATGGGCAGGGAAGTGAATTATATTTTGAAAAAGTCAACTTCTTTGGAGCATCTTCTTCAATTATGCCAGAGAAGCTACCTGCAGAGAAGAGGCTGTGTGTTTTCAACCACTTTTGTTTGAAGGAAGATAGCTGAATAAGAAAATAAATTAAAACCTGGAAGTGGCAGGTATCATTCCAAGCCAAAATAGCTCTCAGAATCTGAGGGCAGAACTTGGTAAGTTTGAGCATTGGTGTTAGGCTTTAGTCCTTAATTTTATATAGTTGAGAATGACATCTGGTTACAATATGTGAATGGTTTTGTAGTTACTCAACAAAAATATCCCTATGCAGAATGGTTCAGAATGAGTAAAAAAATTACTTTCAGGAGTATAAAATGAAAGGCTATTAGAAAATATTCTGAGTGGATAGATGTGCAATGTCTGTATTAATTGGAATAAATGTATAATTGTCAGATTTTTCCAATATATTTTTGTTCTGCTTATTCCTTGACCATCACTAGTAATTAAATCTGGTCATGTCTGCCAGCAGATTTTCATTCATTTGCTGTTGATCACTGGTAATTCATTGCTCTAAAATTACCATCTTGGCTGTATCTCCAAATTGTCCTTTATGCATATTGCATACACAGGAGTATGTTTGTCATTGCTCTTGGTATACTGTAGAAACTGGGTAATTCAGGGTTGCATTCTTGAAAGTGATCTCTTTCAAAGCGATCTCTGCTTTCCCATCCTTATGCCTTGAAGAATATCGAGGAGATACCAGGAACTAGAAGCTGTTTTTGGAAGTTTACTGTTTTGGGTCTTCAGACTGTCTAAAATATTAGGAATGCCCCATATTCTTTCTGGTAATATTTTTAACCAATTATCTCTTCTACTGATGAGCAAAAATTCTCAAAATCTTCAATATACAATATCTTCTTTTTTACAACTCCTATATAATGATGAAATGTTCTCATGCTCGCAGTTTCTCAAATGAGAAGGAACAGAGTAATTCAATGACAGTTTTAATAAAAATAGTTCTTTTCACAGTATTTTTTTCCAAAAGTGTAAGATATGTTTTTCTTAGAGAAAAATTTGTTTCCCTATGAAAAGATTTGTCTCTTTGATGTCTCCTTTTCACCAGGGAACAGAGAAAAAGATGTATTTCTATCCTGAAAGCTGGGAGATCGGGCTCAAGTCCTTGCTTTGTCCCATGTTTCCTTCCTAAACCTCCCTTTTTTTCCAGGAGAATGAATATGTTAGAGATTGTGATGCTCCCTGACTGGTTAAACCCCATGTGAATATATACCTATTATTATTATTATTATTATTATTGTTTTCATTTTCCCTTTAGTTGTATGGTTAGGCGATGGTTTGATGAACACTGAGTAGCTTTGTGGTTAGCTGGTGAGCTGCCAGTGGCCGAGTCTGTCTTGGTGGAATACTGCACACTGCTTTTCTGCTCACACCTTTCAAGAAAAGTACTCCCCAAGCCCCCTTACCCTCCTGCCCAGCTAATGCACAGGACCACCAGCTGTAGAGAAGTACAGGAGAGTACAGGAGATTTGAGGTGTTCAGAAGAGTCTTTCCTACACTGATAGATTTCATCAGCTGCAAATCAATCATGTACAGTATTTCCCTCCTTGCCCATAGTTTTTTACAGCAGGGTAACATTGCTAACCATGTCTCTGATTCATCATCCGTGCCATTCTCAGGACCATACTCTCCATGTATCCTTAACGGCATTACGATCTGTTCTCTTCAGACCATTCATTTGGCTGATTAAAACTCCTTTAAATTTTGATCTTGTCCTTCAGTGTGCTTGTTGCCTTCTCCAGTTTGGTATTGTTCACAAATTTAATAAGAATACTCTTTATTTCATCTTCCAGGTCATTAGTAAAAAGGAATAGAACATCTTCCAGGTTTCAGTAAAAGAATCCATAGTTGTTAGCAGTCATAATAAAGCAGAAGGGAAATCAGAAGTAATCCAAGACCCGAACGCACATCTTCAGCTCATACCCGCAGAGAGGCAGGCTCCAGACAGAGGCTGTCGTACCTTCGTCCTAAAGAGTATGTGATGGTCCACACATACTCTTTTGTTGCAAGGATACCACAGCGTAAACCAAGTCATGGTGTTCTGTGGGGAGGGAGGGGAGAGATGTTTTTTGCTTTCAAGTACTGTATAAAATACTTAGATGCCATGTTTAAAACAAAACAAACAAACCAGGATTACTACAGAATCTATCAGTATAACTTACGCGGCTTTATAGAGAGATACAAGCCTTCCAACAAGTTCTAGAATAATGCAACTCTTTCCTCTCACAGTAGAGAAGAGGAAAAGCCACGTCTAACCATTCAATTGATATAAATGTTAGATTCACAATTCTGTTTACTAACTTTTGATGTTATTTGTATAACAAGCTGGCATGCTGTTAACATGATTGTCTTTTTGAAGGGATATAGTACTTTTAGTAGAGTATGTTCTTGGTTGCAGAGGTACCGGAACAAATGAGGTCCTGGGTTCCATGGAGGACCAGCTCAGACAGTGATGGTGGTGAAGAGTTGTTTGTGCAATTCAGACCTGTCAGGACCGACAGTACGGTGCTGATCTCAAAGAGCTCCAGTCCACCCAGATAGCAGCAGCAGAGCTGAAATTGTGGGGTTCTCCTGGTGTGAAGACAGTGGCTCTGTGCAACAGCTAGTGATGGCTGCAGTGTTCTAGAAACTCCTTGTGTTCCCAGCTGAGGAAGATAATCCTTGGGGGGGGGGGGGTCACTTTTTTTTTTAATGAGGTCTACTAGAGAGATTAAATATATAAATACAGGCTTACTTGACAATCTCATTCTTACTTCTGCACGTAGTCCCAATTACATCAGCACTAAGAAGCTGCCTACAGCATTGGGTCTGTATCTTCAGTCTCCAAGTCTCCAAGCCCAGATAATCATGCTGTGCCCAGTGAGAACATCAGTTGTCTGATCCCTTTTCTTCTTCCATCTCTGCTCAACACCCTTGGGAAGCACCCGGGATGAACTGGTTCCTTGCAGGTCAGCTCCTACCTTACCCTCCAGAGTCTCTGCCTTGTTGCACAGAGATGTGACAACTTGTCACATGCACTGGGAGCCAAACACCTAAGGAAGGCTCGGGGCTTTTCTGTCAACTCCTTTCATCCAGATTTGGTTTTCTGTCGTGAGTGAGTTAAACCAAGAAGCCTGTGTGAATCCCAGTGGTGGGTGAATAAAGATCTGGGAACTGAGGCCCCGGTTGTGAATAAAACAAGTGAAAAATCATACCGACACTGGAATAAGACAGTTCACAGCCAACTGTTGAATATGCAACACGGTCTCTCATAGGAATTGGCTCCTGAATAACACTGCAGCGGGCGAGAGAGGGTTCATGAGCTGTCCATCTCCTCCAAACCAGGCACAGAAGAGTCGCGGGTTCAGCAAATTTCCTGTAGGCTGTTGATGCGCAGCAGGAAGCTATAACACTAGTGGAGCATGTGCTGACAGAGATCTTTAAAAGCATCTTGCATGTTGCTGTCAAGAGTGAAGTTAGTTTCTGATACCAAGCCTAGACTGTGGAATGAATAAAATGAGATAATGAAATGACTTTATTCTGAGAATAATTGTATTGCTGCCTTTGTGTGTGTGTTTGAGAGATTTTCTTCCTAATTGAAGCATATGAAGAGAGCATTTCTACTTCCAGCATTTGGAAATAATATTTGCCAAGAACATGTGATAAGAAAATTATGATGAGAAAAGCTCTATAAATTTGGGGAAGAAAAAAACCTTGCAGAAATGACCGGGCATCTTCGTGGCTCGTCCAATTTTTATGCATATGAATAGTTCCTTAAATGCAATAATACTATTTACATGAGTAAAGATGTCAGGGTTTGGTTAATACAACCCCTGTACACTGTGATTCAGTGCCATATCAGACTAGAGAGTAACTCAGTGTGGCACAGAATCCTGCTAGCATGTTCTGGCTGTCAAAGCGTGCTCTGTGCACAGGGCATGTGCTGCAATTTGTTTCACTTTATTTTGGCCATCTAAATGTCACGGTGTCTAATCGAAGCTAAATGTCGTGGCTTTCCCCATAACTGAGAGGCAGGTACAGGCACTACCCTGGGATGGTTCATCTAACGCCTACAACAGGCGGTATAGTTTGTGTTTCGAATAACTCTCACTGCTTTGTTACTAAATGAAAGTAGAGAAGAAGAGGAACTGGGAAAATTGACTTCACGCTACTGAGTAGGAAAAAATATTCAGATAAAAAACTATTTCTCCTTCTCTTGGGCTTTTCTGCTGTGTGTGATTTCGGCAAAGCAGAGGTACGTTTTCTTTGTGGGCCTCAGAACCTCTTTATAGAAAAGATACTGAGTGCCAGACAACGTGGTTGGGAGGGAGAAGAACTATATTTTATTAGACTAATGAGTATACTTGGGCAAAGCAGAGGAGCTTTTCAGCATTTAAGTTTTTCTTCAAACAAAAGCAGAAGAACTTTTCAGCTCCTGGCTGCAGTTGCTGTGGGAACAATTTCAACCAAATATGTGATTAGAGCTGGTCAATATTTTTAATGAAGGAATGGCTTTCGTTTCAAAAACAAACTTGTTTAACACATATTAAACAAAACTGGAAATAAAAACATTTAGTCTGGTTTGTTTCCACTTTCCTTTTTCCTCTTTTGCTTAATTCTTTTAAATGGCTGAAAATCTTATTTTTTCCCTTTTCCTTGAATTTATGAAAATAAGCCTTTTTTTAATAGAGGCAAAACATATTACAAAATACTTGGATAAAAGAGTTGGTAATTTTAAACCAGTCCTTTAGGGCTAAATCCACAATCTTGGGACCTTGTGTTAGTGCTAATACTAGGGTATGTATTTAAGTATCCAGTATCCAAGACGTGGTCTTCAATGAATTCTTCTCCGCTACAGTCTAACTCTAAAGGAACCTACATTTCAGAAGCCTTGAACCTTTATTTTCCACAGTTACCTAAATTTGTATTAGTCATTATGGGGCTATGGTCCCGAAGTAATCCATTCTCAGTGGGGCTGCATAGCTTGGTATCTTATTTATCCTGAAACATGTCTATCATCTAGAAATTAGATGGGGGGGGCTCAGTTGAGGCTCTACAGCTGTGTGCTGCTCCCAGACCAGCATATTGTATGTGATGTGTTGTGGGGCTGGGCTGACATGGGGATAGCCGACTGACAGGGATCACACTTGCTAGAGAAATCAAGACGTATAGGTGCTTTTTTATTTAAGAGGGTTTTTTTCTTTCTAATGCCTTCCTAATGAGTAAGCAGGGCTTTACAAGGTAAGAGTGTTTTTTTTAAAAAGGAGTTTTAATGTTTCATCCTTAGGAAACAGTAATATGTATAAAAAACCAGCCCTAGAAATCACGTGAAGAAGCAACTTGAGAGCTCTCCTGCCTGTATGAATAGAGGCACCGTAAGCTTGAAAGCAGAGGTATTTCCTTGAACCACGCTGAGTTACAATACTGTTATTGCCATAGAGGTAGCCTTTACACTGTCTGAATTCTCCAAAATCCTTAACAGAATCGTCTAAAGTCTGAAAATCCAGTCATTCAAATGTCTTAATCTCAGGGACTAAAAATGCCACCACAAATTAGTGGGTGAAGAAATGTGAAGCAACAAAGTCATCCGGGCTCAGCGGTTGACTTGATCAGGACCCTTGGTGCAGTCAGTCTGAAGGGAAGCCGAGTAACCCCTTTGCCCTTACCTGTTGATGTTAAGCAATACTTTAGACTACTACTTTATAACCATCATTATAAGATTTTTGAATGGATGAAAGATTTCTGGCAAACACTTAAATTCTGGTATTGTCACACTGAGAAATACATCTTTGCTGAAAGCAATTCACGTAGTGCAGTGAGCAATTGCTGCCAGTTTGTGTGCCCACAGCTCTTGCTCCTTCTCCAGCTTCTGTGAGCACAGGCTGGGTGTGAGCCCTGGGGGGAGTTAGGTAAGGACCCTTTACCGGAGACCAAAGGATATTATGAGGCCAATATGCTCAGGACATTGCCGTGCTCAGCTGTGCTGTGGGAGAGTCTTGGTTTTATCGCTGTAGATTGTGTTAATCAAAATGAACACCAACAAATCTTTAGACTCCTTTCATGACAGTTAATATCTACAGAGCCTAAAAGGCTATCTTGGAGATAGATTTGCCTGGGAGTGCACGGTTATATTGCTGACATAAGAAATCTGCTAATTCTTGTTGTTGAAGACGATGCCATTGTGCCCAGGAACTGCTGCTGCGGTGGGCTGAAATGCAAGTAGTTACTCATGTGCCGTGCAATTGCATTACAGAAATTAAAAGTGTTGATCATATCTTTCCATCAGTCCCAAGAGGAAACTTTATGGTTTGGTTTTCTTCTTAGTTCTTCCTGAGGCTTGAATTAAATAACCAGCAAGCTAAGTATGCGTATGTACTTTATGAAACAGCGGTGTTATATTACACATCTGTGAAAATTTCACTTGGAGCCAGATCTTGAGCACAGATCCATTGATGTTAACAGATGTATCCTAATTGATACCCCTTGAAGCTCTGTTGATGATTCATATGTTTCTGCTCCATTGGGGTGTTTTTTACTATTTTTTTTCTTTTTGCTTTAGCATAAACATGTGAACACACATAATAAATACATCTGTGCATAATTTCTGTATCGTAACTGGAAACAAATCCTTAGACCTGAAATCCATTTCTGTTCTATTCATCCTTGTATACCCTCCCGTTGACTAGGGAATTTTCATTTCATTTGATTCCCACCACAGTTAAACTGAATAATTCTAACTACTCCTTCGCGTTTGGACTGTCTGATAATTCCAGGCAGCTTTGAAGGGTATAGAGAATTGCAGGTGGAATGACAAGTACTGGTCTGATACTGCACACTGTGGGCATGTACATCAAAACGTAATTTGCACTCACTTTGAGTGATTTTTATTCTTTTAAAAAGCAATTCTTTGTGTTTCAGTAACACGGAATTCACATTAGTTCGATTCCTCCAGTATTTGTTTTGAATAAACACGGTAAAGAAGTATTGCTACTACCATTTAGCGGAGGGGAAAATGAAGCACAGAATAAATAGATTCAAGGAAAGAGAGAGTGGTCTTTCCAGCAGGTGCTACCGTGTAGCGTTTATCCCCCGCCCCTCAGTTATGAGCAGAGGATGCCATCCCTTCCCAGTGAGGGGTGAAGAACAGCTGAGGCTGTTTCACAAGTGCCCTAAACACGAAGGCCTGTGAGAACAGTTGAGGGAAAAAGGCGGCAATAAGAAAAGTACTTCTTGAGCATGCAACGATTTGAATGAAGGACTGAAACTCTTTCACTTCAGATAACACAGACTGGTCCTTAAAAAGAACATCTTTATTACTGATATAATTTCGTTTTTTCCTTGAGAATACCATACGTTTCAAAAGTGCTTTAGTTTCTATGCCATTGTGAAGCTAATCACTTAAAAAAAAGGTGATTGTAAAGAAGTTTATGTGGAATTAAGGTCTATCAAGCCAATTCTATCACTACTATTTCAGTGAAATGTGTGTGGAGAAAGAGAGAGGGATGGGATGCGAGTTTCTTTCTTTTCAGTGAATAGAAACCTGTTCATGCTGTCACAAAGTTAAATGAATATAGTGTCAGATCTAAAATTCATGAGTATGGATAGACTTATCAGGAATGGTTGCAATCAGCATGTAGAGAGTATAAAAGCTTTAAAAAGATAGGTCTGGATACAGCCCTCCTGAAGCTCCGTTTCAGGTCTTTCCTGGTTTTGGCTGGGATAGAGTTAATTTTCTTTCTAGTAGCTGGTATAGTGCTGTGTTTTGGATGTAGGATGAGGATAACATTGATACCGCACTGATGTTTTAGTTGTTGCTGAGCAGTGCTTACACAGAGTCAAGGCCTTTTCTGCTCCTCACCCCACCCCACCAGCGAGGAGGCTGGGGGGGCACAAGAAGCTGGGAGGGGACACGGCTGGGACAGCTGACCCCAACTGCCCAAAGGGCTATTCCATACCATATGGCGTCATGCTCAGCGTATAAAGCTGGGGGAAAAGCTGGCCGGGGCCTGCTGCTCGGGAACTGGCTGGGCATCGGTCAGTGGGTGGTGAGCAACTGCATTGTGCATCACTTGTTTTGCATATTCTTTTGCCATTATTATTATTTTCCCTTTCTTTTCTGTCCTATTAAATTGTCTTTATCTCAACCCACGAGTTTTACCGTTTTTTTCCTTCGATTCTCTCCCCCATCCCACTGGGGGGAGTGAGCGAACGGCTGTGTGGTGTTTAGCTGCCTGCTGGGTTAAACCACAGCAAGGTGGCAGTTCTGGAATACCAGTGAATTTCCTGGTCTAGCAGAGTAAGCACTGAGTCAGGAGTAAGCACTGGGTTCAGAGTTATTGCTTACATTGCCTTGGATTAGTCACTTCATGTTTTGTCTGAAGTGCTGATGTTATTAATAACATGAAATAATGATATTTAAATTACTATAATCATAACTGTTGATTGTAGTTGATTGGAAAATAGCTATTCTGGTTGCTTTTTCTTGAATAAAGTTTTGATTTGTTTCCACAAAGATCACAAAAGTAGCATTTTGCTCAAACTTCAAGTGTTTTGATTAAAAATAGGTCTCCTTGCTCCCCTAGGATTGCTGTTCGGGGCTGTATTCCTCGTCCTGTGCTATGGGCAGGACTCACTGACCAGGCAATAGGGGAAGGCACCTATTTTAGTTATTTCCATTGCATTTCAGACCGTGACTGCTGGGCTGTGCATATTACCAAAAGGTGGTACAAGAGATTACTGGGAACAGAAGACTTATAGAGGCTTAAAACCCAAGCTGGCTAAAGTAAGAGCCCTTGTTATATAAATGTTTTTGCAATCAGAATAAAACTCTGAATTTGTCAAAACAAAACAAAAGGCCTACTGCTACTACCAAGATCAAAAGTTACCTGGAAGAAAACACGAAAAAGAACTCAAGCTTTGATTTAGGCTTAACTGGTAGACAAACTGAGAAAACAGGTTGTTCCCTGTCTCAGTTCCTTCCCTTGGCCCATAATTGTTCAGGTGGTGTGAAGAAGGCAGGTGGACTGACGGGAGTGAGCCCATCTCGGGGGGCTGCCTGGGGATCCCCACTGTGCTACGCCCCCACATCGTCGCTCTGCTCCTCAGTGAAGACTGAAACAGGGAGAGGGCATCTGAGGCCGTGCTTGCCGTGACCTGCGTCCTGGACCCCCCGGGACTCTGCTCCCCTGTGTTGTCCCGCTTTCACATCCTGTCCCTTCCCTGCGCTGATCCCTGGGTGCAGCATCCATCAACTTTTGACTTCTGCTAGGGAAAGAGGGAAAGAAAAAGAAGGGAAAGAGGGAAAGAAAGAGAGAGAAAGAGAAGGAAAGAGAAATAAAAAGGAAAAGAAAGAAAGAAAGGGAAGGAGGTAGGAAGGGAAGGAGGAAGAAAGGAATGAAGGAAGAAAGGAAGGAGAAGGAAAAATAGGAGATGAAAAAAAGGAGAAGGGAAAAAAGAAAGGAGCAGGAGAAAGAAAAGTGAAAAAGAAAAAGCCCAGGTATCTTTAGCAACAGCACAACCAGAGAGGCAGCAAATGCAGTTCTATATGTAGTGCTCCCCTAGTCTGAGATTTACCAGATCTGGACAAGAACTGAGCATCTCTGGTATTCTTTTGTCTGCTCGCATTTTGCCTTTTGGGAAGCAAAAACAGCCTCAAAGCGCAGCAACTATTCTAGTTCCTCTCTTTTCCCTGAAGAGACAATTAAATACTTTAATGCCATTAAAAAACCTGACAAATAAATGTATTTTTCATTTAACAGAATACAGGTGAAGGGAAACAGGTAAACAGCATTGTTAAATTGAATTTCACTTTGTCTTTTCCTTTTCAAATGCTTTAACAGTTTTCCTCTCCTTTATATCTTTAAGATAGGGTTAAAAAAGATTTAATGGAGGTTGTTGCTATGGTGCTCATACCAAGGTGTCTGCATTCACTCCTCTAAACCTTGGTTACTGCTTCTACATGTTTACAGCTTTCTCTGTCTGGATCTATTTGCTCTGTCAAAATTAACACAGTGCACCCCAGCTGGTAGAGAATGTGTGCTTGTTTTTGCCTTGAGAAGATGCAGAATAAATGCCATGTGGAAGAAGGCTTTGCAGGCCTTTTTTTTTTAACAATTCTCAACTGTTTTCATAGAGCCAGAATGTGCATGTGCAGAGACAGACATGAGAGATGCTATACTTGGCAACGTTTGCAGATTAGAGGACAAATTATTTAGGTTTTTTTTAATAGCTTTATGAAACATTACAACTGATACATTACGTGACAAACATTACAACATTACAAGGGCAGCTGACATCACAAAGAGGTATTCCTGAATGATGTCATCATTGGAGCCTTTTGGGGGGGGGGGGGAACCCAACACAGTGTGAATCTGACTTGTGCCATAGATCCCTGCTCTAACATTAGTGGTCATCTTCTTTTAACACTGATTTAATTTTTTGTGATGCAGACTTCGCACAGGCATTTAGCTCTGTAAGATCAGATGGTCTCCAGTCCTTCCTCTGGACACAGAGCAGAGGAGAAGGTCTAAGGAATTCACAGCCCTTCACACACCTTGCACCGAAGCCCTGGCCAGAGGCGAGAGGCTGAGCTCCAAGTCCAGCCTTTGCGCTAAGGAGCTGCTGAGCCCCGTTGGTGACACGGGTGGCCTTTCCCTCTGGAGACGCTGCCCTGCCCAAACTCTCTCCTGCCCTTGCACACACCAGTGCCCGCACGCACATCGTGGCACTCGGGTCCTCCCGAAGACATAGCATAAGACTGATAGCTTTTCCGAACAAACCATCAGGTCAGGGCTCGAATTAGCACTATTGTACTCTACTGGAATTAAAAAAGATAAGTCCACTATGAAATATTGCATAATTAAACTGCAGTCTGTATCATTTATCTGTAGCAAATACCTTCTATTACAATGTTCATCTTGGAGTTGAAGCACGTTTCAATCCAAAGGTGCTACTTTTTCTGATTGAAAGGTGCTATTTTTTCTATAGGACGTGCTGAACTACAGTAATACATGAATGAACACACACACAATGAACTGCAAGAGCTTGTGCTTCCAATGGCTGTACGTCTTTTTCCTTGTAGTTCTTTACTGTTCTTCCATTTGTGAGCTGATAGCAGTATCTCTCATTTGTTTTGTAAGTACCATCAGTGGGTTTAGGTCATATATTTGTTATCCTTCCTCCTGAGGTAAATCTGATACCCTGGAGAAATACAACTCAACAGGTATTGTGTGAGATGTACAGTTTTTCTGATTTAACATGGCAGCATTTTTCTCTGTGACATGGAAATTTTCATCACTGGATAATCATACTTATTCCAAAATAAAGGCTGTTTCCTATTGATAAAAAAAATTTAAAAAGTTGTGTCCTTATTTCTAAGGAGAGGATAACTTCAGAAACGTGGGCTGCCTGTATTAGAGGAGAAAGAGTAGAACACGAGTCAATGGGAATGAAGGTCTCTGCTGCAGCTCCTGGCCGTGGTGGTGCAGCCGAAGCGTATCACCTTGAATGCTCTCCTTGGAGCCAGGTGTGGTTTAGGTCTTGGCAACAAGAAAGTGCGTGTGTCCTGGAAAGTTTATTCTGAAATGCCTTAAGAAAGGCTTTAACTGGTCCATCCAAAAACCTTTTGAAGTCAGTCCAGTGTCCCCAGTGGCACCTTAAGTTAGTGCCAAGGGAAAGACAAGAAATGGGCAAACAGGTATCATCCTTTCCCAGCTTGCAACTATTTTAGCTCTCTGACATTTGGATGTGTTTTCTATGTTTTCAGTGGGTTTCTCTCTCATCTATTTCTCCACCCTCGTACCCACGTAACTTTAGCATTCGCAGCATCCTTTGGCAACGAGTTCCACAGGTCTATTTGCTAAGCACTACATCATTTTGTTTGGTTTGTATAAACAGGAGTTGACATAGGACATAAATAACAGCGTGCCAAGTCCCTTCAAAGCAAGTCTTTTCTGCAGTCTGTCCATCTGCATCCCCAGCTCTGGCAAGAGCTGCTCTCTTGGAGCCACATTCCTCCCCAGTGCACGTGGGTGCCAAAGGAAGAGGTCTGAATATGAATCTTAGCACCGCATGGCATCACTCAGAGTTTACACGGTTACTCTTAGCTGTCTCTTTTCTAAGCTCTCTATGCTTACTATACTTACTATACTATAGCTGTCTATGCTAATTGAAAAGAGAAGTAAAAATTTCCCTTCTTTATAATAAATAATATGAAAATGTCACTTTGAAAAATACCTCCTAGCAGTTTGGTGACTGACAGTAGAAGTTTTATCTCACTGTAGTTTGTTTTTGTATGGTGCTTATCACCGCAGTGTCTAAACCTCTCACAATGCATCATCACAACTGCTTTCTAGGGAAGGATTATCTTTCTTTTATGGAGGGAGAGCTGAGGCATTCACAGTCCGGTCTAGCACCCGGGAAAGCTGATGACAAACCTGTTTGTTTGCTTAAGGTCAAACCAGGAGTCTGTGGCAGAGCTGAGAACAGAGTAACAGCTCAGTACTTTAATCTCTGGACCATTTTCTCCCTCTTTTTCATTATCTTTCCAGTTTTTTGACTGTTTTCACTTGTCAGAATTCACTCATTCATCTACATCTCTAAGATGATGTATTATTAAAATATTTTGGCACCTGTCATGTATCTTCTGCTTAATATTTGCAATCAGTTAGAAAGTGCAGTTTCCGAAATGATAGACCAAGTGGGCAAAGGAGCATTGATAAAATTTCATTTTCTCTGGAGATCTAAAGCATTGGCAACAGCAGACAGTTATTTTCTTTTCTTGAAGCAGATCTAGTAGGGTAAGCTACTGCATTTTGCAACCACTTTTACATCCTAAGTTTGTTAAAGCTTTTCTCCAGTGATAAATAATCCTCTAATAATTTGTTTTCTGTGGCAACGGATCATGTAAAATTGAGTTTTATATGTGGCCAAGAACTGTCATATATTAGTTGTCCTCTCATTCTTATTTTAATTCTTATTTTGCTTTTGCAAACAACAGCGAAAGGTATATTCTCAAAGCTCTTCTTTTGGTTTATTTTCTCTGCAGGGCAATCAACTTATTTTTTCTAGGATATTGAATGAGATGTCATTTTTAAAGTGTCATGATCTTCCCACAAAATAGCCTACAACGTTACTGTGAATTTATTTATTTTTTTCTTTTTTTTTCCTGATTCAGTTGAATAACTCCATTACGGTACTTATATTCAGTGAAAAAGTTTTTAGTAGCACAGACGTTCTTCTGAATTCCTTTTAAAAGTTGGATACAGTTCCAGAGGAGGGCAAATGATGTGGGATATGAGCAAGGATGATGGATTCCTGGATGAATATTGCTACAACAGTCATGAGAAATACTCAGAGATTGCTAGCAACAATAGCAATCAGAGAAAGAGAGGTCATAACTCTCAGCAGAGCAGTTCTTGCTATTAAATGTTACTGTGGATTTAAATGATACTACCCATGTATTTGCAAACAAGTACAAGAGTAGGACAGAACTAATTTAACCAAAACTGTATTTTTGGATAACTACTAGTTGCGCTAAAATCTAGCAGAGTGAATCCTGAACAAAAATGGTCCTAATGAAAAAAATCAGTGTTTACCAAGAATTACTGCCTTCTGAAATGTGATAGACCACAACCATTGCCTGAAATTTAATGGTGAAACAAAGACCCTGATTCAGGATTTCCTAAAGACATTGGGAGACTTTTCATTCAATTTAGAGAATTTTGGGTCTGGTCATCAGTTATCTTTTTGAAACACATTTTGTCAGCCAGTCTGAAGTGCCTGGCACAGCTAGGTCTCCTAAATGCTACCACTGTTCTTGGAGAGATGCTAGCCCCTGTATTTATATAACTCAGTCATAGCAACTGCCAACAATCGAAACACAATGTTTTTCCTGTCTTTTTTGGTCTCATAGTAAATTAGCGCTGAATTCTTTGGCCATTAAATCATGCAGGCCACTACAGATATTTACTATTAAACTGCAAAACTGTTCACTAATCAATCAACTGCATAAAAGCCTCAAACAGAGCAAATAAATCGTTCGGATGAAACTGTTACAAAATCTATTACGGCAGGAAGTTCATTCTGTATTTCAATTCCTTTAATTAAGTGGCTAATTCAATGAGTTTAGACTTATTTCAAAACACTGATCTGAGGACTGAATCTCCAGGTCCATATTTTTTATTTCTGTCATTCCTTACTTCTTCCAGGACCCCAAATCCCAAACTTCTCTTAGTTGTAAGTCTCATTTAGCTTTGACACAGACTACTAAGTGTAAGTCTTGCATACATTATTTTTCTGTTTGTTCCATATAGCCTTAAGTTCCTGGGCTGAAAAATCAAGAGGTTTTCTGATTTGCTCTACAACTAAAAGCTAGTTTTTTTCTTCCTTTGCCCTAAGATCCCCCTAAAATAGGTCATGGCTGAAATGGAGTGGCGTTTAACGGGCAGTCATTCTTGGAGGATCAAATGTGAACAGTGACAAACTCACAGATGAACAGGCCCCCAAATGCAAAAGTTGGCATCCTAAATGTTCCCCCCTTAGCACTTGATATGTGGATAACAGGAGTTCCGTTCTCTGTCAGGTCAGCTTGGGCCGAGGCTGCGTTCATCTAACTAAGCTCAACAGCGCGGCAGATTTGGGTGGCGTCTCTAGCCGATACTTTACAGAATACAGAACACAATACAAATACCAGCTTTTGGTGTATAAATAACCGATAAGGCTTTGGGGAATAAGAACACTATTTCTAACCTTTCTTTTATTACATTCTAGTTTTCTTTCTCAGACTTAAAAAGAAAAAAAAAAGGAAAAAAAATGTACACCTAAAATACTTGAAGTGCTGTTGAGCTACTCCCATGCACACTCTAAATAAATTGTTTAGTTGATGACTCAATCTAATACTAGACCTTTTCCCATGTTTGTTGTAGGCTCTTGTGTAACACAGCTCCCCAAATTGTAATTTAATAGGACTAGCCTGAGGGCGAATTTGCCATAACACAGGGCCAAGTTATTACAATAATCAGCTAGCGCAGAAGGAGCTTGAAGGAGTGAAATGCAGAAAATGAGCCTATTTTTTCAAAAGTGTAGGTGCTTATGGAACCTGTGGACCATTGCTAACATTGCTAAGCAATAAACCAAGCAATTGAGTCTCAGTATGCTAAATACATAAAATAATTTTAAAAGAGTTGGAGTTATACCAGGACAGAATACAGTTTCTACAATAGGGAAGGTGAAATCCTGGTCCTGTGGGAATCAGCAGTAAAACTTTCTTTTGCTGTAAATACCAAAAGTTCTTCAATGACAGCTGAATTTTAATTCTCTCTGAAGGATGACATTAGGAGGAGAATATGTGAGGTTCCTGTTGACCCTAATAAGCTAGGAGAAGAAGTCAAGAGCACCAGAGCTAGACGGAGTCAAGGAGCAAAGCCATTCTCTTCATCTAATGTAACTCAAGAGAGAAAATTGTCCATGATGCCTCGCTTGTGTCAGAGTCAAAATCCCCATTCTAGTGTTTCTGAGCACTGTGTGACTACAGCAGTTAGCTACAACTAGCGTGCATGAGAAGAAAAACACAAAAAACCGCGAAAAAACATGAAGATATATAACAAAAATGATAATATAAAAAAGGTAAGATTTTAAAAGGGTGAATCAAAAATAGTAAACACAATGACTTGACATTAACAGTGCAAGAAAAGAAAATATTTTTCATCATTACTTTTCAGCTTCCATTAGGTGTTTTGTCTTGCACCTTAGATGAAGGCCAAAAACTAGAAATACTACCTAATCTAGGCAAGTCTGACAGACTTAAGAATACATGGAAGGACATGAAAGTTGTATCTGTGTGCACTAAAAAATCTAAATATCTGAGAGTTCAATACTCCATTGGTTTCCTTTGTTGAGCTTAGCAGAAATGTGTGATTCAGACAAAGCAATCTATGCTATCTTAAATGCTGATCCCAGCAAAATATCAAAAATAGAAAACTACTCCCTAGTCATCAACCTTTTTCCAAAGAGCTTAAAAGTTCCTTTGCAGCTGGATTTCAAAGTGACACTTAACGTAACTGAGCACAGGACAACTATGAATGCATGGTAACTCAGGAAATTAGAACAATTCATTATCAGGCACACAGTTAAGGAAGTGTTATTAATATTGGCTTACAGTGACAGTGCAATGTCAGCATAAAACTTTAGGGTCGGACCCAAGATACCTGGCTTTGCAGAGGCATTCCCCCCGATTCCCTGTGCCGTGTGGGGGAGCAGGGACTGGGGGAGGAGGCTCCTCCAGTCCAGCCAGCATGCATGCTGGTGGGGACCAGCATCAGCCCACGTGGGAGAGGAGGAGCGACTCAGACCCTGCATTGTAATTTCTTTATGAAGGGTCAGCTCACTTTTTTATTTCAAACCGTAGCCTGAAGAGAAGACACATCTTACCTTTTGTTAAGTAGCGTTCACTCAGTAAGTTCAACACCTCCCTCAGGCTCAGGCACAGACGTTTCCATGCCGCAGGAGAGCGAGTTCTAACCACCAGACTGCTGGAAGAGGTAAAATGGGGACACCCTGCACATTGCATTTCATACAGTGCTGTTGTGTGTAAAAGGAATAGATGATTTCTGCAGCTGTAGGTAAAGGCTTTTGGTTTTATTCCTGCCTCAGCTTTTCCCTATTGTTTACCTCTAAGCATTTATGTGCAAAATCTGCTGCATACTGCTGGACACGTGTTTATGTGCTTGCTGGTGGGGTTCCTGTTATGAGCTACCAATTTGTGTTCAAAACCAAGGATCTTCAATGCTTGCTCCTGAAGTGCAAATCACAATCCTAAACAAGACATTAAAATTATCTGGTTGTGCGCTTGAACCTTCAGTGTCCACTGGGGCACTGGCAGTGCCCAGGAATCTTTCCTCCTTGTGGATTACTGTCGATGTGAATGTCTCAGCTTTGATAAAAGTGTATAATAAAGCAAGATGAAAAGGTGCAATAGCTCTTCAGAAAAGGAATCAAAATTAGAGGCAGACAGGTGCTGAATACTTGCATAAAAGACAAGACGGTAGGAAGTTAATCTTAACATGGATATACTTAAAAGACTGTCAATACTTATCCATTAAACCTCATGAAATCACCATGAAGGAAGATTAGAAAATTGGGACTTCTTTCACTTCCCTTCCTGCTCAATCCAGACATTGATTAACAGAGCGTGAGACACACAAATCCCACACTCCTCCTGTTTACGTGGGGCCTGATAGCATCAGCCAGCACAGTGCTCATTTCCCATTAGACCACAGCTGGGTGCCTGGTCCCTTCTCTGAGCTGCCTGAGCAGCCGCTTCTCCCTGAGCAGGCGGCAGAGCAACAGCCCGGCCATATGGTTAAGTGGCTGCTGATTACTCGCAGGAAAATTCTTCCGAATCACTATCTATCAACTGTTCATTTTCACAAGACACAGGACTGTTGTACCTTATTGCGCAGTATGCTTGTGGGATTTTGCAAGTGTAGTTTTGTTGTTACATCTTCTGCCTTGGGAGGGACCCAGGGCTCTGCTCTTGCCTGCGGTTTCCCTTTCCCCTCAGTATATTTTAATGAGCTGGAATGTTTTTCTGTTGCAGACTACCAAAGTCCCATGGCACTTGCAGTCTGGGAATTGCTGGCTTTTGTAAATGGTTTCTGGTGGTCTTTTTGAGACCAGATGCTGGTTATTGAAATAATACATGATCCTAAACAAATAAAAGAAAAACTGGGAACATCCAATCTTCACAGAAAACGGAATCAAAGATGAGCAAGCTCCATTTCTGTTCTGCTTTTTGTATTCAAAACTAATGCGTACCCATGAGATTTCTGAAGCAATCCATTCACAGTGTGTCATCTGAGCAATGAGTACCTTCGAGAGGCTTCTTGCCGGCTCTGGTAGCCTCAGGGTCCCAGGGACACACATTTCTCCTTCAGGGTATGTAGCACTGGACGGCAAGTAGGCAAGGGCCGGTCTTTCTACCACACAGGTGAGACCTTTCCTTTTAAAACCTTTTTTCCAAGGTGAAGGCGGCTCTTCCCGTTCAACAACTCAGTGGTCGGGGAACTCACACAAAGTGGGGAGAAATACTTGTTTGGTGCTCTCCTCTGCCTGAGGACAGTCTAATCCAGGATTAAAGGAAAGGCCATTAACCACAGACAGAGGAAAGTTTTCTCTATGGGTGCATTTGACAGGACTCTCGCTAAAGCCCCACCGCTGACCAGGAAATGAGAACAGAGGACGATGACAGTGGAAAGGGACTTTACCACATCCTGCTTCCATCTAAATGCTACTGAGGATCCAAAAATCTTTGTTGCTATAAATCTGGGATGCTGCTTTTCTCATTACTTGGATAATAGAAACACTGACCATAATTGCTGGCTATTAAACAATCACCTGTAGAAGAGACAAAACCTTTCCGAAAAATACTGTTGTTTTTTAAAAAAAAGAAAATCAGAAGTTTTCCACTGAGTCTGCTAAATTGCCTTTGGACTTTCAGTCTGGTTTTTGTGGGCTCTTGTGCCAATCCTCCTTTTTCTGGCACTCTCTAACTTTTTCCTGTTTTTCCATAACCATCTCTTAATAATATTTTTGTGTGTAAATCACTAGCTCTGTCAAGAAGCCAGAAACCCAGGATTCCCATCTTGTTTTGAGCTGGTAGAAATTTTTCAAGAGAGCATGTTCTGTCAGATAATGAAGATTTGCAGAAATCTGCAGGTTCCAAGGGAATACCTCGGTTTCCATGAAATGCTGAGGAGAGCCTTTCCTGCCAGCCTGTTCCCCACCTCTCTGAGTCCTGGCAGCCCGTAGGTGTCAGCTTTCCTGCCCTCCAGCTTTGGAGGCATCAAAAGCCACTGCTGTGACAGTGCTTCGATTGTTTCGAAGTGAACAAATGCACCTTCTGGTCCTGAAATTATGTTTTTGGAAAAATATCTTCCTGGGAGCTGGTGAGCTCTAATCATACAGAACCTCATTCACACTCATATGTTTCCTCAGCAAGTCTGGAAGCGTTGGCTCTGTTGCACAGACCTCTGTTCCCAGTAGCTGTATTTCCCCTTATTTCCCTGTATTTCTCCATGGGGACTAGAGAGGGATGAGATGCGCTTTGTTGGAGGATTCACAGTGTTTTCTAACACCAGAGGGACAGTGAGAACGCTGGTCTCTGAAAGGGAATATGACCCACTGGGCACCAACTCTTCCATCCACTCCTCAAGAATCTGCTTTGTCCTGCCCCGTCAGACCCACTTTCATCCCAGGCCTCTCCCTGCCCTTGCTCCTTGTGCTTCTCCTCTCCTTCTAACTTACTCATCCCTGGGCTCCTTCATCTGTGCTGCCTCTCCCCTACTGAGTTCTGCCAGCAGTCCCAGGCTCCCAGTCTTGCCCATCTCTTGGCTGTGTCCCAACCCTAATCTCCAGCCTAGTCTCTTTGTGTAATCTCAGACTGTAGCCTCTTCCCATGGTTTTCTCTTTCTCTTTTCCAAGACTCAGCTTTTCTGCCCAGGCATTTCCAGTTCTTCTTCTGCTTCGCCACCACTACCTTTGCTCCTTCTCCTCCATGGCTACCAGTCCAGCTCTCTTTGTTCCCAAACACAACGTGTCAGCATTGAGTGAACCACATACCAAAGAAGGTTTTGATATCATACACCGTTTTGGTTTTAGGTTTCTTAGCATTTTACTGAATTTGATGAAACACACTAGTGTGTCTTGTTATTACAGAGAGGATCAAGCACTCTGTGACCTGTGTCCCTTCTGCCCAGACTACTGGTGGTAACTTGGTTTTAATTGGGTACAAAATCTATCACAGGAATAGGATAAACGGGGATCCCCAGAGCTCCTTGTGGCTGAGGCTGTAGAGCACTTGGCTTTGATTTTACCCAGTTCTTTAGACAGCATGAGCATGGGATTATGCTCAGGTGCCACGTGTGTTTGGACTGTGCCTTTGCAGAGAAGCCCAGACTTTGGGCTGTGATGATTTCTTTGCGTCAGCTTGCAACTGTGAAGCGGGGACAGCAAGGGAGAAAGGTGTTAGAGATGAAGGCAGCTTCTTTAAAGGTGAGTAAAGCAAAATATAGTTCTCTGTCTTCATTCTCAGAAAGCGGGGAATGGAGAAAGCTAAAATTCTCTTAGAAATAAATCAACTTGAGCCATATACCAGACTTGGATAGAATAATAATCAGTGAGTGGTTAAAATTACAGAAAGAAGCTATGGAAAAGATGAAGTGGTAGGCAAGGGACCAAATCCTACTTCCAGTATAAACGATGTTTGTCTATGCATCTGTTCGTGTTTAGTTGTAAGTAAAAGACTTGACTTTTTCATTATTGACCCTCTTTCCTTTAGACAGAATGTGGGGACTCCATTCTGCACTTTTCTAAGCAGACACTGATGGCTATTTAACAAGGTTAATATCAGTCATGATAATTACCATCAACACGTCAGAAGAAAACATTTTGATAGATTTCCATTCAGCAACTTTTACCTTTTACCTTGAAAGTAAAAGAAAATACTTCAGCTGACACTTGCTTTTATGTTGCTGCTTTGATCTTCCAATGGAAATGGATCTATAATAGCACTAGTAGCTTCCCTTGCATCCTTTACACTGAAGAGACCTTTTCAGGTAACATGATTTCTTGGTAAAAGAACAAGGGACATAGTGCTCCTTAGCTTGGGCCCACTGCACATTCCTCTTTTTCCTCTACATTTTGTTGTTCATGGACTACCTCACAGGCTGCCTGAATGGTGTTCACTTGCCAATTTGTTTTTGCAGCAAAAGGAATGAGTTTTCTTAGCCTTACGTGCCCCATCTTCCCCTGTGATACACACTTCTGTCCTTTTGGCAGAAGAAAATTCTGCATGAGTGTTGATGAAGAGCTCTTGCCAATTGCATTTTGTGTTAAAAAACCATTTCCCCTCTCACCCCGCCCACTATACCAAATTCTTCGTGCAACAAAAGGGATCATTCAATATAGTTGTATTTTGAATAATGTAAATTCAAAAGCAAGCCTCATTTCTAGTATGTCTTAAAACCAGGACATAGATGTTTTTAAATGTGCTTTCAAAAAATGGCTGGACTTTCCTAAAAAAATTTTGTCATCTAAGAAACAGTATAGTGAAAGACAAAAACCAAAACATGCAGACATTAAGACTTGTGGAGCAAATAATTTTCTCCCAACCAATGGGGAAAAAAAGCCTGAAATACATCAAAGCTAACACTGAAATGGAATTCATTCTTATTTTAAAAAGATGGAACTGAGAAGTGTTTCAGTCTCTCAGGATCCTGAATTACAGTTTGAACACTTTCATATGAATACTGATTAGAGAGCAATAACTTTTTGTCCTGGTGCTGATCTTGAGAGCAAGTAACATAGATGTGGAACTTGAACAGCATGTATTTGTAGTTTTTTGAATTTTATGTTGAGTGTACTGCATGCATTGTGCTCTTCTTTACAGTCCTCCATATAATAGTATCTTGTTTTCTTTCATAGCTTTTTTCCTCCCTAGTGAAGATTTGTAAGATGGTCATGTTAATCTTGAATTCTTCAGAGACTGGGAAAAAAGTGAGCCAAGTTTCTTTCTACTGTCCGCCCAGTCTCCTGGAAGGACATGTTTTTAGCTCCCTGGGCTGTCGAAAGTTTCAAACTCAAGTTTTCCATTTTCTAGATGCATTTTCTCCGTCTGAAGCTCTCACAGGTATTGCTAGTCTAGGAGTATACTATCTCTAGCACAGCTGTAGAACTGAGCTAGATGGAGGCCCCATCGCCTCAAGCGAGGTAGGACTTTTAGACGTACCCCAGTGCTTAGGACATTTTACTGCTGAGCTCTGTATGTCTGACACAGCTTCTCGGGTGCCTGAGGTGCCTGTGAGGTCTCCCTGTGAAGTACCCGGAGGTCTTCCTGTGAAATAAAAGAAAAGAGTAGGCTCTAAGCACACGGTTCTGGATTTCCCTGGGCTCTGTGGTTCAGGCATATAAATTTGAATAGATGATTGAATATTTTAGCCACTCAAGTCCCTTATTAGAGCTACCTCATACTTCTGGATCCAGAAGATCCAGAAGATCCAGTTAAGCCTGGGTCCAGGAAGGACTGCCAAAGAAGTGCTTTCATACCTACATGACAGAAATGTCATCCATTATGGTTAAAGAAGACCTTTCTTTGAAGTACAAAGAATTCCTATCACTAAATCTAATAAAGAGTTGATTTTACTTGAAGATAAGACTTGGTGGGAAGCAGAGGTGCTCAGTTCAGAGTTAAGCTGAAATTCTTGAGAGAGGAAGAGGGGCTTTAGCACATGGGCATTGAAAGTAGGCAAAAATGGAGAGGTGCAGAAGGAAAGTTCAAAAAGCTTCAGAAAATTCTGATGGAAACAGAAATTTATCTGTCTGTAATAGCTCATGATAGCATGACAGAAAGCCCATCATGTGCAAGCTTGTTGCAAAAAAACTTTCCCTATTAATACAGTACATCCAGGTAACAATAAGCTACGGCTGGAGCAACACAAATATGTTTAAATGTTTGTTTTATTGCCCTGTTATGTCAAAGAACGCACCCCTATTTGGGAAGACACAGGATTTAACAACAAAATATTATCAGATTCCAGATATTGGGCCAGAGTGTTTTTCTGTCTCCTAGAAGCACTCCCTTCTCTCCAGCCTACTTGAAATCCATTTCTATCTTTTCTAGCAGGAAATCTGCAGATCTCAAATCCCTCGAGAGAAAGCAAGAAAGATTTTATTTTCGAACACACTTGCAGATGTGGCTGCATTATATCTCATTATATTTAAGCACTTTATTTAGCTTGGAAGATTGAGGCTTGTGCCACCCATTGACAGAAAAATCTGGGGTTTGTGCTACAAATGTTTTCCCATGCTTGTTTTCCTATCCATGTTTTGACTTGTCACTTGTAAAGGGATATACATTCCAAAGCTGTTGGTGAACGAGGCAGATGAACTAAGAAGTATCTCTCACAGCCAACCCTTTTAATTATAGATTAATATGTATATGCCACATAATGAGCATATCACAGTGTAAAAGATCACAGGGATGGCTGCATTATTTCTGTGGAAAGAGTTTTGGAATAAATGTCTTCAAGAAAAATACAAGCATATTTTCAGCAGATCATACATTTTAAATTTCATAATGTTCATTTGTGAACTGACTTAAACTGTTGATGGAAATTGAGAAAAGTTTTTATTTGAAGTGTGCTAAAAGGAAAAGGTTTAACTTGTTCTTCTCAGGTAGTACAAATAAAGTAAATACTCCTTTATCTTCAAAGGGGAAAATACAGTCAATTAATCTATTCATACATATGTGTGCTCTTCAAGAAAAGCAGGGATATGTCTCTGGTATAGATACTGGCTCAGTAAACCAATAATCTTGGTCCTACCAATAAGAGACAGCAGTAGAACAGGGTGGAAGGTGAAAATCAGTATTGACACGTTCAAGGTTGAAAGGAGCAAGCTGAGGGAATTAGATGCATTGCTGTAGTACAAATATGCTAAAACCATGCAAGAAAATAACCCAGTGCTTTGTCGTGTATGTAGCTGCTCAAAGCATACTGATACTCAAAAAAAAAAAAATCCTTAACTCCTTAACAAAGCCTTTTCCCAAGACCCTACAGTAATATGAAACATGATAGTATGAAATACTAGCAAGTTCATGCATCTTAAAAATGATAATGCAGCCTCATATGAATAACTTACAGTCCTGGTGGGGCAACTGTAAACAATCAGTGCAGTTCACAGAGAAGTTTTTCCAGAGAGGGACAGCACGATGTCTTAGAGACACAGAGAGCTTCATTTGTGTGGAAAGATTGAAAACCCCGTGATGGGAGGGTGTTTGTGTGGTGTGTGGCCAGAGGAATGTTTGTGTATTTAAAGAGGAGACGAATACAACTGGGGATAATATGAAGCAATGAAGGATCCAGAAAAGGCTAGTTGTGCAATCCTATTCATCTTCAATACAGGAAAAAAAGAAGTGGAATAAAATTAAAGACAGATAATATGAAATGGTATTTTTTTTAAAATATAGTTCACATAGTTTGACCTGTAGTATTCAATGTCACTACTACAAGCTTTAGCAGATATTTTATCTTGAAGAAAATAATGACAAGAAAGTAATGATGAAAGTTACTGCTATAATGTGAGAGCACATGATCACATACATTGAGGAGCATTTCTCTACCCAGATTGAGTGATTATGCCTCTCATTTGCAAAAAAGTTACATTGCTTATTCAAACAGCTGTGCCTATAAGATGGCAAAAATATGTTTCAGAAATCTCTTTAAAGTACATGTGGCTTTGCTGGTTGTCTTGCTCTATTTAGTGTTCTTTCTTTTTTATTAGCTGTTCAGTATTAATGTGTGCCTCTCTGAAAAATGTAAAATTAAGCCTGGTACTGCAGTAAGAGGAATGCTGGCTACAAGAAAACCCTCTGAAACACTCAGACCAGTGCACTTGGGGTTTCAGCAGGCTCTAAGCATTTCCAAAACCTTTAATTCCTGGAGTTTGAAACTCGTCTTAACACTAACAGTGTAGGGGGGAAACTGGGTCTTTTATCTGACAGGTCCATTGGTGAGAGAAGGAGGTGGGGATGGACGTGTGTCTGTGGGTGGCATTGGGCAGGACTTTGGGAGGGCAGTGATTGTTCTGCGTCAGTCAAAATGGTGTTCAGCAGGGATCGATTTCTCTGCTGCAGTGTCCGCACGTTGATCTTGCATTTCACAGCCCGGTGGAGCGAATGCCCCTGCCAGACCATGGGAAAGGCAGGATTTGTAGACAACCATGCTGGTTCTCGTGAAGGGGTGCAGAAGCAACAAGTCAGCTCTGATGACAGCTCTCATCCTCTTTGCATACTTCGTTTCAGCTCGTCACAGCTCTCTGGTTTGATTCTGCAGTTGCAGAGATTTTCTGCTCAGTGAAACTAGCCTCTTGTGCTCTAGCTGGTCTAAACTGGACAGAGGACAAGGCACTGATGACAGCCACTGGTGTCATTGCAGCCGGCTCTACCTCTGCTCCACTCCCTCAGCCCTTTCTCTACTCTCCAAGATTGTATAGCCTCAGCTTTCAAATATAAATGGGAATTTTAAGGCCTTAAAGGAGATGTTGCATATAATTTAATGCAGAAAAATCCATAAATCTGCATTATATGGTTGCTCATTACATTTAATAAGTTGATTTCACGGTTACCTCCTTCCCTGAACGTTTTCTCCAGTTTATCTCTGGCTTCAAGTTATATCTTAGAAAGCTAGTTCAAACTGTAAATTCCTTGCGGTAGTGTCTGACTTACCTTAATGTGTGGATATAGTGTTTATCATGATAGGGCTCAAGACTTAAAGCATTCTCTCATTACTAATTAACCACACCGAAATTGCCTCAATATCTTAGCACATTGACTGGAGAATATTATCCTCACTATAGAACTGTATAGAAAAGTTATAACTACTAATTAAATTGTATAGTACTCCTCCAAGAGGGATTTTTTGAGTACAAAATAATCACTGTGGGAAAATTCCAGGGATGTAATATAGCACACATCAAAAGAGTGAAAAGGTAAGATGCAAAAAATTCTCCAGAGCACTAGTTCCAACATATTTTTCCCCATGAAAATGTCTATGACTAAACCTATTCAGGTAATTCCATTCAAAGGGCACTGGTTTTACATAATTCTGTATTCATGGGCATACATTTTAGAAGGACTTGGATTTTAGGATTGTTCTCAGTTGTATTTCTCTTAATGCGTATTGAAAACTACAGAGGTTTTGATATGCTTACTTTATTGTTTATAACTGACTTAAAACCCCAACCATCAAACAACAAAGCTTTCTGCCCTATGTTATGATTTTGAGTGTCTGGGAGGACTCATGAGGACTGTTTGGCTATTTTGTAAAAAATACTCTAATTGATTAGATACATTCCTCCTTCCCAATTAAAAATTACAAAAAAAAGGGAGTTTGTGACTCTGAGCCAAGCTCATTGATGTATAGAGCATAGCTAATATCAGTCATTATTAAGGTCCTGATTGTACTGTGTGTTTTCTCACAAACACAATTATAGCAAGATAATTTGCATTGCTAAACGTATGCTAAAAATATCAAAACATTTTTCCCTGCTGGCCAGGGAGTAGTTGATCCAATCATTAAAATACAGATAAACAGAAGTAACTACTCTTATGGAAGCTGAGATGATTAAGCACAATATGCATAGGAAATTAGTTATTTAGCTACTAGTATGCTCACCAGAAGAAGAACTGCAAAGCTCTTGTTTAAAAATCACACCAATCTATCATGGAGGTTTTTGTGTGGCACCAGAAGGATCTATAAAAGCTTTACATTGTTCCTCATTCAAAATTTACCACGGGGCCTGTTGGCAGCATGTGCTAAGGGACTGAACTGCAACTGCTGTGTAGGAAAAAATAATTTCTGCTTTTCCTAGCAGGACTGATGACTTTGGCTCCAGCGGCTGCTATAAGTTGTTGTTCCTTTTGCTGTACAAGAAGGCAGAGTCTCAGCAGCCCAGCACTGCAGGCAGGTGGGGTCTTGCCTTTGCTTGCTTCTTATTCAGAGCTTGCGTAATTGAACTTATTTAGATATAGAAATAATGGGAATTATTTGCAGGACAGTGGCTTGTTCCAGGTCTCCTCTTGAGGCAGGTGCTAGAGCAGCAGAGGTTCAAGAGTATACCTGTGGTTTTTTACTTAAATGCACTTTGCGTATCTCCTTGCTTTCCAGCTCCCACCAAAACTGTAAATGTACCTGTCCAAAACCTCTAAGGTCCTCCTATGTTGGCAGACACCTTTTTCATAGCAGAAGTGTTAGCATAGCTACCCAACTGGAAAACAGAAACATGCTTTGGGTCTTATTCAGCCAACCGCAGTTCCTCAGTACATCCCAATACACCAATATTGAGGTTTAGTTTAAACTGTCAGAAATCAGTTTGAAATTGTGATCACATATTTCTGCAAGCAGAAAACATGTAAATGAATGGAATGGATGGATGGATTGGTGCCTAGTATTTCCTCTGTTACATACTTTGATGTCATTTTTTAATAGTGTGCCAAGTTCTATAACCAACACTCTCACCCCCCCCAAATCTACAGGAAAAACTTCTGGAAATATTTCATTAATCATTTTTGTCAAGACTACAGATGACAGGAGCCATTTGTATTTTATGACAGTTGGTAATTAAACATTTACAGTACGGTGCCAATGTTTAATCCACAATGTAGAAGGAGCAAACTGAACAGAAGGTAAATCTGGCAGATATAGCATGGAGTGATGCTGTGGGAATGTTCATGTGTGATCAGAACTGTAACACTGCAGAGCAAGTGGCATTGCAATAAAATGTTGTAGCAGCAAACTGCTTTTCCAGCTGTGTTAGACTTCCTTCCCTCTTCCCTGGAACAGAAATGAGAAAAAATATTTTACCCTTGAAATGACGTGGAGAAACCAGATGAGGCTTTGGGAGTTAAGATCACTGGCTGCTTTTGCAAGGCAATAAAGCTGTACAGAATAAATGAGTCCCAAGGAGTTTCTTTTGGTTTTATGACTGCCCCACTTTGTTTTTCCCCTGCATCTCACTGAGTATTTTGTAAAAACCTTCCACGCCTTATTTAGGTTACCTTCCCTGTTTTCATTTTCTGCTGGAAAGCAAGGCAGTATTCGTTGCAAGAGTCTGTTTTTGTGTAATTTCTCAGCCCTGTAATACCACTTTTGCATGTAAGGATAGAAACCATTTAAACAGCTCCATCTTACTCCTGCTGAAATGATCAGAAATGTTCCCATTTTTTCATAAGAACTATACTGCATCTCCACAAATTGTCTGTGCCATCACAAACAAGATTCATCTGACTAAATGTCAGTGCACAATGTGTATGTCCACATCTGAGCTGTGTACACTGACGTTGTACTCCATGGAGGCAGAGCTACAGGGAGAACCAAAAGAGACAATCAAGACAGAGTGAGTGCACCACACCCTAAAAGCATCTTCTTTTTCTTTCCTCCCTCTTTATTTTTGAGCCTAGCTCTGGCTAACTCAGCTGCAGACGTACATTTCTCTTATGTCTAATGCTAGGGGAAACAAGTCCCAACCAAGCACTTCTCAGGCTTATTCCCGGGTTGTGTGACTTTTCTTGTAGTACTTGTTCTGTGCTCACAAAGCACATACTATACAGAAGGAGCTCTCTTCTTCTTCTTCTGCACCATTGTCAGGGCCTCCCATAACAGGCCAGTTCCTTACAGTTATGCTGGTCGAAAGGAAAGATGAACTAAGAGTATATTTGCTCTTCGCAGTGCAGCTGAGGGTATTCTCTGACCTGTGTAATAAGTAGACAAAGGTAATTATATGCAGCATAAGGTTCAGCTTGCAGTCAGTGGAAGTGCCATGGACTCTGGATAAAGCTGATTGGTGCCATGATTTCTTTTTTTTTGCAAGCAGTAGAGTTGTTTGAGAAATGACCATGTGGCAACAGGCGTGAAATTAAAGTGTCCGAGTGAGCTTGCATTCATGCACAATACTCTGTGCAAACATATCTAAGTAGTTGCCATCTATCGAATAACCAGGATTCTGTCAAAAACAGCTTAGTAAAGCATTGGCAAAGACACCCAGCAGCCAGCCAGATCAGACTGCAGATGTTTGGTAGGATCATGCTGCTAATTAAATTCTATCCGCAGGAAACTCCCCCAGTTTTTAATACAGTCACTGATGAAATTCTTATACTCTAAAGGCTGTGGATCAGGACTTTTCATTCTATAAACCCAGGCTTCTTGATGGCTGTGTGCACACTAACAGGCAGTGCAGCCTGACAGGAGGGGCTCTGCAAAGCAGACAGTTGGCGATGCAGACCTGGCATCCGCGTGAGGCACGTTTCGGGAAGTTTAATTTCGTATTTGCTCTAATCTGTTCCTGTGGTCTACAGGCCCAAGGCTGGGTGGATGACATTAAGTGCTCTCTTGGAGCACATTTTCTGGTTTTGTGTCATCCAGAAAGAATCTGATTTGGGTGCTACAATATGAACCAAAATGCAGTAGGGCTGTAAGGTGGAGACATTAACTTCAAAAATGCCTTCCCAGCCTGAATTAAGGTGCTAGTATAGTTGCATCCTATGTGGTTGATGTTGTACAAGATCACCCACAAGAACTCTTCTTGCTCAAAACAACTGTAATCATAGAAAAAACCCAAATGTGCAATTGCCTTTTTTTCCCCAATGTTTTTCAAATTGGAAAATTTTGCATGGAAAATCTTAGTATATTACTGACCCTGCTTCCAAAAACTTCCTGGCTCTAATCTGTATTACTTGATACAGCATGCATCATGCAAGTGTTTACTTATGAGTAGTGCCATTAATTTCTGTAGGATTACTCAAGTAAATAAAATCTTCCACTTCTTTCCAGGATCAAGATCCAGATCAAGATCCAAGACCATGATGCGTTTTGATTGGAACAGAGCAATAGGTGTTTCCAGAAATTATGTGACATGTTATCCACTTTGGTCCTTCCCAAATGAAACCAATATTAAGAAAAAAAAAATAAAAAGGTCGTTATAAGAAGGGATAGGTATGAAACAATTTATTCTGGGCAATGAAATGTGTCCTCGCAAGACCAGAGAAACACTGCTCTTTTACTTGATCCTATCATTATTTCAGTCTAAGCCCGAATTAAGCAAGTAAACCAACACCATGCTCATGGCAGATGTAAAATCTTTACCTTACTACATTTGTAAACTGCTCTGTTGTTGATAGGAACACCATATCATTTCATGGAGCGATAAAAATCTGTATTTTATGAAAAATTTGTGACAAAAATTACATATAATGTGAAACCAAATTTAAAAATATTTGTATCAATTACAAAGAACTTTGTTTTGTAAAAGATAGAATGAAAACAATACAGTAAAAATAGATTATTACAAATAAAATATTTTTCACTTTCAAAAGTCTAACTCATTTGTTTTAAAAAGTTGAAATGAAATTTGCTTACGGATGGTAACCCTTAAAAATAAAAGCACAATAGAACAGAACAAGCATGCATTTATTATCAAAATGTGGATGTACAAGTTGTAAAATACCATAAATGTCTGGAATTATGGATGCTATTTAAGAAAAAAAAGGCTTTCATGTCAGCAATACTTTGGATAAAGTATGTTTCTTTCTATTCAGGATGGTTCTCATCCAGAACAGATCCATGAAAACAGAGACACATGTAACTTCTTCACATTTTATAACACCTAACTATGGATATGAGCAAATTCCTAATGTTTTTAGCTCTCCTTACTAAGCTGCTTTTCAACTCTGGCTTAGTCAGCCTATTGTTATAAATAAAAAGATCTTTCTTTGTCATGATTATCACACACTACTGACGTGTCTGATCCTGCATCCACTAAAGTCACTAGCAAAACTTTGACTTGGCCAGGGTCACATCTTTTACGACAAAGCAGAATGCATGAAGTTAAAGAACAATGTGAATACATTCATGCTGCAACTTTTCCAATGGGCTTCAGGTATTTAAATGAAATTATTCAGTGTTTGGCCTATTTGACACTACATTCACGTATTTACATCATATACATCTGTTATAAACTCAACAGCAGGTGCTCAGAAACAGCTGTGTCCAGCAGTTTCACAAAATTCCAAACTGGACCACTTTAATTAACGGAGACAGAGAGGGTAATGTAAAGCCTTCAAGATAAAGCTGGCCGCAATATAACTTTGTCTCTTGCAAGTAGCCAGAAACGTGGCAATCTTTGAGAGGCTGCCTAATGAATTGTTTCAAGTTTTCTTCCAGGATTTTGAAAAGGAAAATCACACTTACTTATAAAACTGTATTTTGTTGCTGATGGTCATTTTTCCAGTGGCAGAGTCAAAAGAAGAGCAGGGTCACACATGGAAAGTCTCAGCCTGTGTGCTCTGTGGGTTTGTCCTTGTCTGGGGAACCTGCTTTTGGAGGAGTCAGATGTCCCGGGATCCAAGGGGCGAAGACGAAGGCATGCGCGGAGAGGACCTTTCCTCGCCCTGCCAGGGTGGAAGCGTGTGCGGGGCCGTGGCTCACTAGCTGCTGCAGCCTCTTGTGCAGCCGTGTCCCAGTAAATTGTTGTTACGTCCATCTTGGAGTTTCTCGTGGCTCTGAAGGGATGCTCTGCTGTCCATGCTGGAAGTCTGTCCACTTTGATCCTGCTGTCTTCTTAATCTGCCAGAGGTTAAAAAACATTGATATAGCTATCATGTGCAGGTAACTGTATCAGAATGACGGCTGTTGCGTGTCCTCTGGATAGCCACGTACACCTCTGTATAAAACAGATTCCTGCACCATTCAATCTCTATTAACTCCTTGAGCTTTATAGCTGCCCTTTCTTCTAAACACTGATGATTGCTTCCTCCTAAATGTGAGCAGTTGGGTCTTGGTCAAATACTGTTCCCATCAAAGCCTATCATAAATAGCCAGCAGAGGAGATTACTTTCTCTGGCTTTAGCACCTCTGCTCAGACTGTACCTTGACAAAACCTCCAGGTAGCTGGAGGCTGATGAGAGTTGTTGACTGGGCACACAACAGCAGTAAGCAGCCGCTCCCCTCTGCTGTCCTACAAAATTATCGGTAACCTCCACCAGTACAAGAGAAAAAAACATGAGATGAAAGCATATTCAGTATTCTTCTTGTTCTTACTTCCTATGTTGTCAAAGCCTCCTAGCTGGTTTCAAGGAACAACAACAAAATCCTACATTGTTTAAAGACTGCAAAGTCATCTTCTTTTGACATAATTTTCTAGACAACAGCAACAGCCCTAGCAGCACCTGCAGTCCCCACCAGTCATTTTATCATCAAGTTTCTCAGCGTTTCTGTTCAACACCGGTATCAACTTCTGTGATTGTACTGTGATTCGTGTGATATTCAGTGTTTTCCTCCAAACACAGACACAATATAAGTACTTTCAAGAAGGGTGTAGAGATTCATGGGGAAGCTATGAGGTGGAGACCAATTTTTTTTTTAAAACATGAACAGCTGCTGTTTTGGAGGAATTTTTCTCTGACTGTTTGTTTTTCTAAAATGAGAAACAGCTGTTGATATATTCCTGAAAAAGGCACCAAGAGTTGGCACCAGAGACACTATGGAAGAAGCTCTTTGTTACAGTGATTATAAGTGGTATATATGATATACTCCAAAAAAACTTTGCAAATAACATTGAATATGTAGAAAATACTCAATAATGGAAAAGCATGCAAAAATGAAATGTAAAGGGTCAGTTTCAAAGCGTAAAATACTTCCAGGTGGCATAAAGACTACAGAGATGCCATACTTCAGACTCAGAAGAGAATGTGAAAGGACAAGCAATAGCTGTCATAGATAAGCAGAGGAATAAAGGAGGCTATTTAAAGTACAAATAATGAAAACCCAAATAATTTAACCCAAATAGGTTAAATTTGGAAGAGCACAAACACTGGCACATTAAATAACAAAATTTAAGAAGACTGAAAAAACAGATTAGAGGAACAAATTGCTAAAAGCATTTACCCTAATAGTAATTTTTTGAAGTGGACCAGAAATAGGAAGGCTACCAGTGTGTCTACAGGCCAATGGAGGACTGAGATATTAGAGGAAAGCACAAGAAATATGAGTTCCTAGCTGCAAAGCCAATGAATTATCTTCACCAACATTTATGACAAATGAGCTTAGGGACATTCCTTTCCGTATGAGAAATTTGTCCATCATCTCCAGTTAAACCATCAGTCAAACAGCTTTAGAACCAGACATTGAAATGAATGTTGACAAATCATCAAGACACTGAATTTTCACCCAAGGGCTCTAAGAAAATTGAAATATATAATTTCTGCACAGCTGAACGGAGTATGTAACTTGTCTTGGCACCAAGGAATGGAAGACAGTAAATGTGACAGCATTTTTATTCTTTAATAGGGGCTTCAAAAGAGATCCAGGGGACCACCATGAAAGTAATTGAATCAGACAAAGTCTTGAACCATCTTAGGGTCTGAGCTACTGGCCCTTACGAGACTAAGGTATTTGTAGGCATCAACAGAAAAGGCTACAGTGCTTGGAAACTCATGTTGCAAATTGTGGGTTGCAAATCTGTGCAAACTGCTAAATAGTGGAGCGAGACAAATTTTGGCTCTATGGAGATCTGAGGAATCATTGCGTTGGTCTGACATGCAAGTGCTTTCTCCCTGAATTTGTTTAATATTTACTTGGTTCATAAAACGCTGAAAAAGAAGGCATTTACTGTACTGCTAAAATTAATGGGGAAATAAGAAGTCTCTCAATAACACCATAAAGCAGGAAAACACCAATTGTTTTTTTTTTTCAAACCACTCAAACTGGCACAAAGGCAGGGGGAAAGGAGAGAAATGAAGCCCATGCTGAGTTCAAAAGATACCACTGACCAGCCTCGAACTTCTCATTCTCTACAGAGGTGGTTTCTATTGTCGATTTCCATTTGTTTTCTTTCATCCTGTCCCTACTACCCAGGTCTATAATTAGATTATGGGAGTTTGGAAGTGCTAAAGAAATACATTGTTTTAGCAGTGCGTCATTGTATTCCCTTTTCAGACATTTTCTGTTTCCGTAACTAGATTCAGTACCCATATTTACAAACTATCAAAATAAACAATAGATTAACCTGATGATGTAGCAAAAATTTAACTGTTATTTAAATGTTTAATAATTTATCAATCACTTTATTCAGTGATTAAAATTACATTAAAGACTTCACTATAAGGGGCTATAATGGCCATGTTAACACCTACTTACCAGTGTGTCCTGGGGAGCAGGGAATTGGACTAAGAATCAGGAGATGCTGATTCTGTTTCTACCTCTGTCACCTCTGTCTACCTCTGTAATTTGGGCAAATTACAGCCCTTTTCTGTGCCTCAACTTCTCTTTTGACAAGTGGAGACAATGTAGGGGGTGAAGCTGAGGGGGAACTATATTTGTCCAGAAATCTCACATGGTTTGGAGCTAGTCATAAATCTGAGCTGGATAAGCTGTGGCTAAGAAATAGAAACAAAAAGAACATTGAAGCCATGCCTGGACTGATGAAATCTTGTGTTCTTATCAAACCCATGCCCGCAGGAGATTTTTCTGCATGAACTGGTGACAGAGCACGTATAGGCTTGTGCTTGCAGCCCTCGATTAGGCAAAGGATGCAATGAGCAGGAACGTGCCAAGCAACATGGGACTTCGCTTGTAGTTGCACATCAGATGTTGAGGCAGCTGCTGCCGAGAACTATGGAAGCTGAGAGCTTTGTGCCTCTAAGTACTCCTCTGTGCCTCACAGGCCTGAATGAAACGGGGAATTAGAGTCTGGTGTCTGCGATGATTAAGAAAAGAAGGTGGCATATATAATCAAGCAAAATGTAATTATACTGCATGTGTAATTATGCATATATGCATTATTGAATATATAAAAATACAAAAGTGAAGAGAGCAGACTGGCTAAAAGCTGGCATGGAAAATATAGTACTGAAGCAAAAAAGACTGCTACGACTATGGCAGGCCAGGGTGAAAATCACAAACATCTAATGAAACCCAGCAGCAAACTTGGGGACCACGGGGGAAGAGCTTACAGCTCAGCTTTGTTCACTAGATGAAGAAAAATATTGGAAGTTTGTCTTTAGGCTGCTTAGTAGGATAAGTTCAATGAAAAAGGATGAAAAGTAGGAGATTCAACATGACTGTCAAATTTCAGATTTGCTAAGAGACTAAGGCCTCCTCCCAAACCACTGCAATTTCGGCCCAAATAAAATAAGGCAATTGGTCTGTATTTTAATCTAGCTCCAAACTGCAAATAGGCTCAGGTCAAGACCTATACAAATCTCACCACAGCAGCCATGTATGAACAAGCAGTATCTTCAGTTAAAATGTTGAGCAGTTGAAGAATTGAAATGTATCTCTTTTTCATGCATTCTTGATTCCTTGGTGCCAGAGCTGGAACAGTTTTCCATCAGATGTTCTCAGCTTTTCAGAAACATGGGTACCTTGACACGGTTCCTGTAATCATGGCAAAATAAATGCAGTCTGGGCCATTCTGTTTAAAAATGGCACTAGTGCAATAAATCATTTGTAGGAAACTGCTTTCCAGTGAACGAGTTATCTTGCCTTTAAGCTGATGCAGCTACAGGCTGTGATAACTTGATAAAGGCCCAGGGAGAATGAATGGCTTGATGGGGACTTAGCTGTGGATCTGAACCAGGTAGCTGTTCCTTTGCTGAATGCTATTGACTGAGAATAAATGGCAAAATGGCCAGCTGCAGATGGAAAAAGTGAACAAGTGGTTCTAGTGGATAGTTATATGGAAAAAAAAACCTGCAGGGAAAAGATGATGAAAATGAGTTTGAACAGTGTCTATTACATTTATTCCGTGACAATTCTGTAGTCTCAGAGGCAGTTATGCTGGGAATTAAGAGCGGTTCTGCTGAAGCAACAAAGAGATAAGCTGAGTTTTCCTTCCCTCCACCACTGATCCATGCAATATTGATACTGCGTGACGCTGAGCATGGAACAACCTCCTCTCCAGCAGCAGGGAAGAAAGAGGCCATACCAACCACTACAGGAATGCATCAAGAAAAGTAACCGAGCCTTCAGTCCAGTCTTGGGCTTCATCAGTATTTCTGGTAAAGAGAAAGTGCCTGTGTGAGCTATGGAAAGGTTTTTAGGATTCTTATTATCTTGATACTCAGATATTATAGCAGAGTTCCTGCAGTATTGATTTCCAATGCTGGATCTTGAATCAGATATTCATCAGTGGAAGGGCATTCAAAGGACAGGGAAAAATTGTTGGTCCAAAAAAACCTACAGCAATATAGACCAGTGGCGTCAGGTTTACAAAATGCAGCTGCTCTGAGAGCTGTATGGAGGCTTTTACACTGCCTGTCACCCTTGTCTGTGTGTTCTGGCCAGACAATACCTCCGTGCACAGTAACTCCTTTGTGCAGCTGAGGTACTCACCAACGGGTCTTGCCATGCTGTCAGTGTGAAACTGAAGCCTCAGAAACGCGAGATGTTTCAAGCAGCGGGCACACACTCAGCAACCATCGAGGGCAGAATTTCTACTGACAAAAAGAGAATTCAAGCCAGGCAGAACTACCACTCTTCTGAGACTCCTACATGTACCAGGTCCTACAAGACACTCTTTTTATTACAGAAAATTCGTGAGTTTGCCAGTGTTGCAAACCCGGTGTCCTGGGTGTGGAGGAAAGAAAATGATCTGACTGGGCAGTGGAATTTATTTTCCCATTTCTAGATTTAGCATTTTACCTTGGCCTATTGATATTTCAAACACTTTGCTGGAGAAAACAAATGCTTTTGCTTTTGGTTTGGGGAAAAGGTGGGCATAATCAGACGAGCTTTAGAAATGGTAGTTTTATTGCAGGAAAAAAGTTCTATTAATGGAAACTTTTACACCCCTTGAAAGAAGTCCTGAGGAGTAGATAAATCTGTGGAACATTTATCCCAGTTATTTTTCACAAGGAAGGGGTTCTGAGGTCAGAACAGACCGTCCATGTCTATGCTAGCTTTTCAAATTAATGGATCCAGGGGGACAGCTTGCTAAATAGTTAGAAACCCACCTCAGTTCTATGATTTAGCAGCTACACGTAAGTAATGCTGATGTCTTGTCCAGATGGCCTTGCTAGAAGGCTAATTACGAACATGCCTGAATGAGGAGAAAAAAATAACTGATCTGTCTTGGGGGATGACTGTGCTCAGAAAAGAACTATTTCAGCTACATGTCTCTGTGCATGTCACTGTGGTTTGTCAACTGGAGCACACATACAGAAGTTACAGTGGGGATTTCAGAAAAGCAATAAAGACCCTTATGTTCAAATACCATATTTTTAGAGTACCCGTTGATAAATACGGGCTCTTTAAAATATATTATTATCTCAAAATACTGTGCACTAAAAACTTTTCATTCTCAATAGAAAAGATCTAGCAATGAAATTTTGTAAAGGAGTTAGAAGAAGCCAGAAAGTGACACTGTTTTGTTATATCCTGGTCATAGAAAATAGAAATGTGGAAATTATGCCATACAACTAAAATTGCTGGATATGCTGAAGTTGTAAAAATTCCAGCCAAAGTGAAAATAATTTTTACAGAGTGATATAATGCTGATATAAAGGTGGACTCCTTAAAGCATGAGGAGCCCTACTGTAGCAATATCTCACAGAGGTACTTGCAGAGCTGGTATACCCAGCATCTCTAGCTAAGGTAGCGGCTAGTTGTAGACAGCCAAGGCTGGAGTGAGACATCTTGGCACTGAGGACAGGCAAGGTGTCAGTTTGGTGCCCACTGCTATTGCCCACTATTTGTTTTTAATTTTAGTTTTTATTCAGTGTGGTGATGATGCATCAAAATTTGTATACAAACACAAGCAAAAAATGTCTGGGTGAACAAATCAGATGTGGTCAACACAACTGCTTCCTCAGGGTGGTGGCGGCGGTGCTTTAACTCTCCCCACCCCACCACTGCCTGTCCCTGATGACAACTAATCTGTCTTGATGATAACTAAGCACTGTTTTACCAAATGGTCCACAATTTGCTTCCTAAAGAGATGGAGATGATTAGTTGGCTGGTTGTATCCCTCATCAGAACTGGATTCCCTGCTCAGTTACACACAAAACAAAGACAAAACTTTCAAGTCAAACATTTTGGTAAATTTGTGGCACTCTAGAGTCTTTATTTGCAGTCAAAAGGTGTAAAAAGAAAGACTTAATGGGACTTTGGAGTCTAACTGCAGCAATAAGACTTGCTTATTTCCTCCTTGTGGAGCAAGAACAGAGTATATCCTTGTGTTCCTCACATTTTGGAGTGGTTTACGCAGAGAAACTTGTTCTGAGAAAGAAGAGAAGGATTTGGACTGTGAAGACTCAAAAGGACTCACACTGTCACCACAAAGTCCAGCATCACCCTTGGTATTGGTAGCCTGGAGTGTGATAGAAAGTACAAACAGAAAGCTGCGGGTAGCCTGAACTTTACATATCCGCATAACCATCATGAGAAAGCATATGTTTTGGTTTACCTCTTCAACTTAAATAATGAGTGTTCAGTGGTAAGTAGGTGGTAGACAGGTGAAAGCTAACAATGTTGGTCATACCAGCTCATTTTCTGGATCAGCTCACCCAGCAGCCCCCCAAAAAACTCTATTTCTTTGGTTTGACACTGAGTAAAAATGTTCATGGCGCCCACAATCTTTCATGCTTTAGCCAGAAAAAGTGTAACTTTTCTGCTCATACAAACCTTATACAAAACCTTACCTTTTGTAAAATCCCATATTTAAGCTTTATAGGAGCTCATGCAAATCAGTAAAAGTGCACATACTACAAAATCAGGGCAATTTTTTGGCAGTAATATGTAGGTCCTGCAGTGTGCACACATCTTTTCAAAAATAATGGGTTATATGCGTGTTCGTCTTATACTCCACTTTGAAAACTTTCCCCATTATTTTTCTGCCATCATTTTAACATCAATTGCAGGCAGTGATTGTAGAAATATTGATAACTGAGCATGATTTCTGGGACAATAAGCAGCTTGGCTTGTCATCTGGCTGACACTGCAGGGAATGAGAATTGAGTTTGATACATGGACACTTAATAATTTTCTTCCTGCATTTTTAAAGGTTTCTCTTATAAATTGGTTCTTGCTGTGTTCTATTTTTGTAAAAATTGAAGAAGCTGGCAGTATTTTACAATTGTAAATGAGTTTTACTCTTTGTCTTATATCTCCATTATTCTGCTTACTAGTTCTCATCTGCCAGGTTTTCATTCAACTACATTTTTTAGTGAAAAGGTAGAATAAAGAAGAAGAAAGAAATGAGCAAAGCATCCTGATCAGGTTATTTTTAACTGAATAAGCATATTTAGGAGGATTATTTTTACTTTTCAAAACAAGATAGCCACCAAATATGTCAGAATGGAGTGAAAATTCCTGTGTTTCCTTTCTTTTTTAAAAAGTTAAGAAAAATAAGCTGATGAGTTGATCAGAACTTCAGGAGATTTGCTTATTTTACACTCCATCCATAAAGAAGAAAATATTAACCTTTGCTCAGTGTAAATATTAAGGAAACATACTAACAAAAAAGAACAAATCCGATACTGCTGGATTGTCCACATCCTGTCGGTGTGAGCTGTAGATCCCATCTTGCCCCTTCATGCTCAGGTTTGCTTCCCAAGGAAGGCAGGGTGCAGGGTGAGGAGTTGGCATATGACGAGGACACATGAATAGAGGTAAGTCTCCGGCCAAATTCTGCGAAATTCCCCAATTTGAAAAGTGCTCTGATTTCATAGCAACATATGTCAGAACTAATTGATATAATAATCCCGCATAAAATTAAGTTACCTGATAACCTGAACATCTGCCAAACTATTCATCCACTTCCCATTCCCCAGCGGTACCCAGGAGGGCTCTCACGACAGGCAGCAAATAGAGTTCTGCATGGGAATGTCATTTCTGTATTTTAGGCATCAGTTACATTCGCACCAGAAGGTAAAATGGTGCAGGGATTGATGCCTGGAAGCTAAGTGGCACAGGCTGGCTTGCATCCTTACGGCTAAGCTCTCTAATCTGCAAACCAGAGTTGTTGTATTCCAGCTGCCTATTAGGCAGCCTTTGGTCTATGCTAACCTCTGAAACATGAAAGGAATTGCTTCAGAGAGTGATTTCAGCCTGGGAAAAATTGTGCCAGGGACCATGCTAACAACTGAGCAGTATGGAAGATTGCCTATATTCTGCCTTTAAAAAATAGGCAGAAAACAACAATGAAGGTGAAAAATGCAGCATAAGAAAAAAAAAAAAGAGTAGAAATGGAAGAAGGAAAGTTAAACACCTGAAAAATGAGGAAGGATATTCAAAAGAATCCCAACTGTGGAGATCTAATTAATTAAACTAATCATTTAGCTAATTAAAACTATCTCCAAAGACAGCTGTATATGTTCAGCTAATAGTTCAGCTAATAGACAGCTAATGTTCTTTTTTATTAAAAACCCTCTTTACACCTAATGGAGGAGCAGTAACCACGGCAGAGTTAATAGTGGGCTTTTCTTTTCTTTAGCTTGTGCACAGGGTGATCTCAGTAGTGCTTTCAGGAAAACAGAAATCACTGAAAAGTGTATGAATTTGCCAAGCATTTTCAAGTGAACAAGGCCGGCACAATCTTGCTCTGCACCAGAGGAGGCTTGGGGCAGACCAGGGCAGACTTTAGGACTGGAGCAGACTCAACACTCATCACTCAGCAGCATCAGCACTGAGTCACACAACTCCAAGCTGAAAACTGGAGTCTGTAATCTCAGATAATGTCTCCCCCTGCCCCACTCTGGAGAGCAACATGTACAGAGCAGCTTTAAATGAAACATAATGCTACTGTGTGTTTGTGTGGTAGCAGGTATATATTTTGGGAAACCCGGTCCAAGTAGTGACCTCATCAAATCACTAGCAAGAGTAGATGTCACGAGTCTCAGCTCTTCCTTGATAATGTTCACACTTATAACTTGCTTGTTCTTGGCCTCCTGCCTCTATGGTTAGGCCCACATGGCTCAAATGCAGTCACCCCACAAGTGGTGTTTGGTGCTGTACGAGATGCCCTGGCACTCGGAGAGAGCAGGCAGACACGACAGCAGACCACAGATGACCTGTGCCTGTTGGACTGGCAGCTAGGCATTTGTTCTGCAGAAATGAACTGAGACCACAGCTGTGGGATGGATTTTATGCCAGCTAACTAGAGACAATGGAAAGATTAGTTCAGGCTACTCCTGTAGAGATGAACAGATCAGCTCATCTCTACAGGATAGATAGAGGCACTAACGTAGAATAATTAGTTCCAGTTGAAGTTATCTAATATATGTGTGACAGATCAACCTTGGGAGATACAAGTCTCTCCTCACTGACTACTAAAGGAGCTTAAACTAAATAAATGATTTTTAAATTGATTAGTTTAAAAGAATACAGTCTTGTTGCATCTCTAGAAAAATAGAGATACCTTTCCTCTCTGAACCACAGATTCAAGTCCCTTCCTGTCTAGCAGCTGTATAAGCTCACCACACACTGCACTGCTTAGCAGAGCCAGTTTGCTTCTGGATTAGAGCTCATTTACACCCACACTGTTCAGGCGTGCAGAAATGGAATAGTCCCATCAGCCTGTAACAGAGCACATGCTGATAAACACTGCCAAGAGCTGGGTAATGAAGTCACCGAGGAGCACAGGGGTGCAATTGCCTGTTCATCCATGCAGACATGCCTATATCATATTCAGGCTCTGGGTCTGCCAGCAATGGCTTTTCTGCATGACTTGGGCTATATCTTGCAAAATACTTTGTCATCTAATTCCCATTTATTTCAGATACCTTTGAAAATCTTGCGTACACCCCTTGGGGTAGGAGTTGTTCTGCGTCTAACCAATATTTAACTCAGTCTGTCTTTGACCCCAAACAGGTACTCGGTACTGACTGCTTCGATAGAAACAGTCATAATCTCAGCTCTGTTTTCCTAATACACTTTGACGTATGTGTTTTGATAGCTCAGTAGATTACCATGTAATCATTCAAATAACTCTGCTTTAACTCCATTTAAATTTAAATGACTGTTGGCACAGACTAAAAGTTATGCTTTATTACAGCTGAATGTGAAAAGTAAAATTTTGGAGGAAGTATCCCCATGTATCACAGATGTCTTCTTATACCACTGACACTCATGACATTTACTCCCACCCTTTCCAAAAATCCTTGGGGAAATATGCTTACACCATGGGTAATTGATTCAGGTTGATAGTTCCTGCTGAGTAATTATGCTCAGTAAATGCCTGTGAATATAATTTTCTATCAACCAGCAATTTATAATCAGGCATAATGGGTTCAGGTGCACATACGGCATGAGTGACATGTGAAATACTGGTATGTGGAAGTCAAGTGACAAATTATGCTGGATGCTGCAGCATGTTGACCTGCAATGTCTTGAGATCTCAGGTTTACCCTGGGAAGTGATAAAGCAAAGTAAGAGTGAAGAGATGAAGTAAATAAATGAAAAGAGCAAACGATGTGCAGTCATTTAAGAAAATGAAACTAAACCAACCGATTAACACTAACATTAAAGCCATGTTCAGACTAGTAAAATAGATGTCTCTTAGAAGTGTGTTATTGTCTGTCCAAGACCAGGTGCATCCTAAACAATATCTGTCTTGTTCAGCCACATTTTAAAATGTTAACTAGTTTCTCTAGTTTAGACACATCTGTAGATCTACATGTACAAGCAACAGGAAAGCAACTATGGAATTGCCCAGTAATGTATTGGTTATTAGACTTTGTGGGACTACAGGAAGAAAATTGTCTTTCCAGTTAGCCAGAATATCGTTTAAAAACTACAGGCACTTGCCCATGAATAAGGATATTTCTCAGCAGTGTGGGCCAAAACTCGTTCTCAAGAAAGACACTGATTTCGTGCCTGCCCTTTGTGTGTATCCTGAAGGATGCAGGCTCACCCTTTTGTAAAGCTGTCAGCAGAGCGAAAGATCGCAGGAGTTGCTTTGACATATTCTCTTTATTCTTCTGGTGAAAGTTTCAAGGTAGAGTGATCCTTTGGATCACATCCACATGAAATATATGGGGAGAGGGACAATTCTTTGTCTGCATCTAGAATTAGATCTACTTTACTGGAAACATATTCTCTGCCACTGCCATCCCCGCTGAGACCCTGGACCTCAGGGCAGGAAGATTTTACAGAGGAGTGAAGAGGCCTGTTAACAGACAGCAGATCTCAGCAACAAGCATAATTTTGCTGACAGACTGAGACTTTAAAGACAAATAATAGTGTGATGCCTGTGAAATGCCTGCTGCCTTTGCAGTGATGGTGATACGTCTGCAGCTTTGTGGCAGCGAACTGGCGTGCTGGATTGTTCCAGCAAAGCAGGACTGAACAAAAGGGCAGCCAGCCGTCCCCGAAACGTGGCCATTCAATCCCATCTAATTTCTTCTCTTTACTTTTCATGCCTCTCCCCTGGTGCTGAGAAGAGGGTCCTGGACCAGAGGTGAGCGAGGAAAATATTAGCTGTGACAACCTGTTTGCGTAGCAGCACTGATTTCCTTAATGTGGCATCTCTGATTGAAACTGCAGCTCCATGGGAGCCGTACAGCCAATAATTTAAGAATTAAGGTATGTGGAAAGCCCATCTGGCTCTGCCTGATTATTGGGACCTGACAATAAACGTTCTCAGATTGGAATAAGCATCTGGGAGGAGGCTGGTTCAGCCCTACCCTTCTCCTTGCAGCAGCAGGCTTCCAGGAGTCAGCCTGCAAGTTTCCAGGGAGCAACTGCAGCCCGCACTGACCTCTCTGCTGGCTTACGTCTCTCCACCTATGCCTCATGCAAGATTTCTCTGCTAAAGTCCAAAACTTAGATTCACAAGAAGTCTAGTTAACCATGCAGTTCTTTCATTCCCTGAAGGATGGCCCCCCCCCAAAGGAGACTCAGCTGGTACTTCACTTATGATCACACAGCGTAATTCGCAGCCTTTAGTTGATCACCAAACCTCCCTACAAAATGCATGGGGAAGGTGGGTGTCTAACACGGGGATCCACAGAAACCACTGTAATGAACATCTAGGCTAGTCACTAAGGTGCATCCACAACAGGAGTATGTATTATGCCCCAGGTGGGACACAGGATAATTATCTCCAGCTGGGTTTCACAATGCTGAGGTCTTCCCTGGGGACGGATGCCTGATGTCCCCTGAAACACAGCAAGGGACAATCTGAATCTTACCTAAATCTCTTACTGCCCTAAGTCTGCTTTACTTTCCCTATTTCTAGAAAGGAGATATATATATATATATATATATATATATACACACATATACATATATGAACTTGTATATATGCATACATATACACATATATACGTACACTTTACTGTGCAACCTTTGTGCTATTATGAAGACTCTATATGAAGATGGAGACCTTATAAGCAGTGAGAAAGCATAAAAGCACATACCCATCCATTCCATCTAACACAGATGCCCACCTCTCATAGTGGCCCATTTCAGACACCAGTGGACACTATCAAAGAACAAGCCACATGGAGACAAATGTCTGCTGTGGCCTATCCTCCTCTCTTCTGACATTTCCAGACTTCCCAAACTGAGTGCATCAGGGGTCTCATGTCTGAAGGACCTTGATGGTTCTTTCTCCATGAATTTCTCTAATCCTTTTCTGGATCGTTTCATAAGTTTAGCATCCAGAACAACACTCGGCAATGTGTTGCATTGCACAGAAAGGCATGGTTTATTTTCTTTTAAACCTGCAGCCTGATAACTTTGTTATCAGTTACCTGAGTTACCAGAAAGAGTGAATAATCATTGCTTAGTCATCTTCTCAATAAGTTTTGTAACATATTACTATTAAGCCCATTTCTGTCTTTCCAGTTGCCTCTTCTCTGAGTTTAAACTAGTTCAAGTCTATGAAATCCTTCAGTGTGAGCCATGCCACACTTCCGGTCAATCCTGTTTTTCTTTTTTTGTAACCATTCCAAGTCCTATGTATCTTTTTTGAGATAAGGAAGCAGAACTGTACACAGAATGGAAGATGCAGATGTGTATATATATGAACACACAATGACATCCTGATGTTCATTTCTCTATAGCTTTCTTTGCAATTTTGAACATATTAATGCCTTTTAGTTGTCCACTAAGCATTGTGCTATCAACAGTCTTTTCAAAATCTCTCTCCTTCATAAATGAAGCTAATTTAGTGTCCATTGTCCTAAAGGTAAAGTTTAAATTATTTTCTTCCTAACGTATTTGCATTTATCAGTACTGAATTTCAGCTGCCATTCTTTATTACCCTGCAACTCAGAACTGTGACTAGCATTATCTACTGCAGCTCTTTGCAGTCAGATTTAGTTTTGACTACTCTGGTATCATAAGTGGACTTTATCACCTCACCATTCATCATCTCCCTTTCCAACTCATTTATAAATATACTCAACAGATACACAAAGTATCAGAATGACTAGCAATAATCATGTTATATCATTACTGGCTTGTTTCTGCATTGCTTCAGCAACTGGCCCCAAAATGCTTTCCTAAAACAAGATGAAGAGTTCAGTCTTCATGACTCATTCTTAATTTATGGAGACTCCTAACAAGTGAGAATTCATGCTAGTTTAGGACATGAAGAGAGACCACGAAGGTAATCCCTTATGGTCACTGAACAGTCATGACCTATTATTCAGTCTTCATTTGTCATAAATATGATTTTTCCCACGTAACGTATTAAAAAAATAATCTTATATAGGGCTCAGAATCATACATTTTTGGTTCCTCTCCAAATTCTAAGATGGACAAATGAAGATGCATTTTTCTTTTCTCTGCCTATGAATTGACTTTTGATTAGTTTTCATCTGGCGTATTTGTGTTTAGCTTTCTGTAAATGGAAAAGAACTGTTGGCCTCCAGTGCTGAGGATCTGCATCTGTTATCCTGATACTTCCAGGTCCTTCCAGGACCACATTTCGGCACAGAGAATGCTCTGATATATGGACCCCCACACAAACTTTCATTCCCGCAGTTGGATGTTCATTTGTTGAAGTGTAGCCACTACAATGATACTGTTACTTGCTTGGGAAAACTTTGGCCATTTTTCCTAGAAGGTTAGAAAATGAGGTTCCAGATGCTCATTAGCTGCTTTTTTTTTTTTCCTCTATGAAACTGTGAAGGGAACACATTATTGAAACGATGGCTTTTGTATGACAACTCTTTTCCCAAAATAAGTGAATCTGAAGGTATACCTACAGAAAAATAACCTGCTATGCTCAACTCTTTACGTAGCTTGGCTCCCTGAGACAAGAGTCACATTTGGACTGGTAATTCTAAGCCAGTAATAATGAACAGGAATCAAAGACAGAAGTGAAGGGCTTGTGTGACCAAGCAGCAGTTATTAATGCCCCAAAACAAGCTAGGTTTAATCATGTTCAGAAAAGCTTCTTTCTAATTAGGTGAGATTGCAGAAGCAAACTCCAAAAGCAGATATATCCATTACAAAAGGGACAAGAAAGAGATCAGTGAAGAGCAGTGCAACCACTTGAAATGCTCAGAAAGAGATGGATTTAAACTGAATTAAGGTCAGCAGAAGTGGCAAGAAAAGAAAAGTTGTGCTGTAGTCTCATCAAAAAAAGCATTCAGATATTATGGGGATTATGATAATATAAATATCTCCAGAGACACTAAGTGACATAAAATACCTATTAAGAAAAGTACATTCAATGAGGTATACTGCAAATCATTATGAATATTCAATTCCAATCAAACTGAAATGAAAGGGAGCACTTAGGGATTCTGGATTTGAATCTGAAAAGACAATTGAAAGGAAAGAAAAGGAACTACAAAGAAAGAGATAATAAATTTGATCTTATAAAAAATGCAGAGAATGTTAAGTAAGCTTTTCACCTATGATATGGACAAAATCAGACAATATGGTTTTAAGCATCTTAATATGCTTAAAATATGCTCCCTCTACTTTTGCTGTTTATTCTGGGAAGAGAGAGCTGTCTGTTCACCTAGAGCTGTTCAGTACCTTTTAGAAAAGAACTAGGTATGGCCAAACAGTAGGAATTATAGTAGCAAAAGAGAAGGAGATGTGCAACATCCATATGACTGCTTCAAGTTGTGGCAGAATTTTTTAGTGTGGCTGCATTGAACAAATACCGAGAAGAGAAATAAGGTGTACCAGTAGTTTAGGAAAGGGGCAAGCCTGTTCAGATCAGTGGGGACTAGACAGCTGAATATCATAGTAATGCTATTGCAGGATATTGGTATTAAGTAAAAAAACCTCCAACTTCAAAATAATTAGTAAGTTTTTTAAAGTTTGCACTAGAATTGTTAAAAATATGGATATTTTTTCATCCCTCCACCCCATTTATTAAACTAGCTCTGCAGAATTCTAACCCATTTTCACATACATTGTGTATATGAAATACATATTCTGCTCAGTAAAATGTGGCTATATGATTTTACTTTCATCAGCAGGTTGATAATTTTGATGACAAGTTTGTGAAGCATCTAATTGAAGGATTATTCTGCCTGAGGAGCAGATATTTCCTGTGTTTTCTCCTCTGTTCTTTGTTTGCCTACCTCTTTAATCTTAAAGACATCTTTCAGGGAGAGGAAGAGGCTCAGGAATCATAAAGGGTGAGAAATGTGATTCCACTACAGGCAAATATTGAATCTTATTTCTTCATTTTTGGCTATTTCAGGTTTTGGACATTCGTAAACAGATGTAGATGTACATGAAGATTTATTTAGTGATAACGGCTCAAAAATAGCAAAACAATCTGTGCTCAGCTTTTTAATAAAGCTACAAACAAACAGTGTGGCTTTATCTGTACAATCGTTCTTTCCCCCCCCCCAAGAAGTTGAAAATATAGCCTACAGCTTCTAAATAAGATTGACTTCTCACAAAATTGCTGGCAAGTCTATAGGAATACACATTCAGATACTGCAGAACATTTGTTGCTGCATTTCTAGATATAACAAAGCATCTCTCCACAGAAATAGATTTAAAAACAGAAAAAATCACGTCAGCAAAAGGAGCCAAACAAGTCCTTGAAATCAACTTCAGATCATATTCTGCAACTAAGACCCACTGTGTGGACCATTTTTAGATCACAGTTTATTTAGTTTACGTGTTCAAAACTAAATAAGAGATTTTACTGACACTCTTAAGAAGAGTACAAAACATTTCCTGCACCACATTCAAATTTGGATTGTAAAAGGATTTTCCTATTTTATTTTACTTTGGATCAGGACAGTGTGTACCCCTCTCTTAAAGGTACCGCAAGATAATGTCAATCTGGACAGATGACATACACCCATGTCATGTCAAAAGACACACATGGATTTTAATTTGTAGCTCACATCCACTGAAATATTGATGTAAATAAGAATAAAGTCTTCCATCTAGTGACACCTGAGCCACTCTGGTATCTGAAGCAATGGCAAAAATAAAATCAAGATAAAATCTACTTACAGTGTAAGGGATTTCATTCTGGATGCTTTCATGTTTTCCTGCACAAATGAAGATGAATGTATAAAGCCACCTTTTCAGAACAGCTTAGCCACTTTACATGGAGTAGAAAGTATTTTCAACCCATGAATGTTGCACATCCCTAAAGCTGCTCCTGGTCTGCTGTTCCATTATTTGGAGTTGTATATGAGTGTCCCAAGAAGAAATTACATTGGGTGTGGAGGATGAACATGGCCCAAATTCAGTTTTCCTTTTATTAAAGAAATGGTGTATCATAGGAATGACTGTTGACTCTGATCACAGAAAGACTTTGGAACATTCATGGTCCATTTCACAGACATGAAAGCAGTATTCCCTTCAGATTTCACAAATTTCCCAGACTGTTTTATAGTATTATCAGTAATGAGATCGTTCATAGCTAAACTGAAGCACTGAACTACACCTGGACTTCTTTTCTATAACTGCAATTTTTAGTACACAGGACAGTCTTTTGCATTAATACAAATCTTAGGAAAAAAGGAAAATGGTTTTATTTCATCTTCTGCAAACTTCTGTGTTTGACAGAGTTGTTTTTTGGCTTTTTCTACAGAGAAACTGGGAATAGATGGCCTTCCCTCCATTCCTCCTCATCTCCCCAGTGAATGCTGAATAGTATCAACAGAAGATGCTGTGTAATCAGAAGTGTGTAAGTAAAGATATACAAATCTAACTTTTGTTGCCCAGTGCTGATAATCATTGACTACACATTTCTTTGTCCAGGAAGCCCTGTACAGTTAAATCCAATATATAAAGAAAACAGCTAATATCACGACTCCAAATCCTCCTTTCCTAATTCCTATTTTAATAAAATAAATTTGCTCTGTCATAGAATGATAGAATCCTTTAGGTTAGAAAAGACCTTTAAGATTATCCAGTCCAACCGTTAACCTAACACTGCCAAGTCCACCACTAAAGCATGTCCCTAAACACCACATCTACACGTCTTTTAAATACCTCCAGGGATGGTGACTCAACCACTTCCCTGGGCAGCCTGTTCCAATGCTTGATAACCCTTTCAGTGAAGAAATTTTTCCTAATATCCACTCTAAACCTCCCCTGGTTCAACTTGAGACCATTTCCTCTTGTCCTATCACTTGTTACCTGAGAGAAGAGACCAACCCCCACCTTTCTACAGCCTCCTTTCAGGTAGTTGTAGAGAGCAATATGGTCTCCCCTCAGCCTCCTTTTCTCCAGGCTGAACAACCCCAGTTCCCTCAGCCGCTCCTCATCAGACTTCTGCTCCAGACCCTTCACCAGCTTCGTTGCCCTTCTCTGGACACGCTCCAGCACCTCAATGTCTCTCTTGTAGTGAGGGGCCCAAAACTGAACACAGGATTCAAGGTGCGGCCTCACCAGTGCCGAGTACAGGGGGACAATCACTTCCCTAGTCCTGCTGGCCACACTATTGCTGATACAAGCCAGGATGCTATTGGCCTTCTTGGCCACCTGGGCACACTGCTGGCTCATAGTCAGCCGACTGTCAACCAACACCCCCAGGTCCTTCTCTGCCTGGCAGCTTTCCAGCCACTCTTCCCCAAGCCTGTAGTGTTGCATGGGGTTGCTGTGGCCCAAGTGCAGGACCCAGCACTTGGCCTTGTTGAACCTCATACAATTGACCTCGGCCCATCGATCCAGCCTGTCCAGGTCCCTCTGCAGAGCCTTCCTACCCTCAAGCAGATCAACACTCCCATCCAACTTGGTGTCGTCTACATTCTGCAGTATATGTTTGTACTCTCTGACAGTATATAATATCCTATTTCTTTTTAATTCTTCAAATCTTTCATCCTATCTCATAACTGTTCAAACCATAGATATCAGCTACATAGTTAAACTATAGTCCAAGCAAATAAATTACTTTCAAGGACAATGTAAGACTTACTGAGAAGGCATGTTGCCTGAATGCTGCTGGTAAAGTCATCTGGAAAAACATCAACCTTTTTAACTGACCCTACTCGTTTGAAAGCTTGGCTTAGCTAAAATGGACTGTGTCTTCCTGATGCACTCATCTTGCTTAAAACATTCCTATAAATAGCATTTACCAATTACTTAACTGAAGAAAGCAATAGAAAAGTGAAAATGTGCACATTCTGTCTTTGCTAGCATTAACTTACACTATTAAGTTACTTCATTCAGTCTCTTGAATTATTTTTTAATTATTTTCAGCCTAGTAACCCTTTTCTCTATCCCCTCCCCACCCCTCACCTGCAGTCTACGAGTTTCTGATAGCCTCCCGAGCTTCTTGGAAAGAAAATAAATATGGTATACTTCAAGATTTGCAGTATCTGTTGCAGGATAAAGATAATATAGTGAAAGAGAGACACAGCCTGGAAGTATCAGGAAGACATTCAATAAGAACAGATTCTACTATTCATAGCAGATATTTTACAGGTATTGGATTGCAAGATGTTGTGGAACTGTGGTGGTGAACATTGCACTCTAACTACACATTGCTACGTGACTTTTTGTTGCTCAATTAGAAACATCTGTAATTTTGCCTAGAATCCTTTTAGTTTGGGAATTTTCATCTTTTCCCTTGAAAGATGAGCTAAATTTTTTTGATTCACACTTTCTTAGGATTTCTGTAGTGTTCTGTGCCACTGAAGTAAACTGAGCAGAAGGCTTAAATCACAATAAAATGTAGCTTTTTGTAGCTGAATATCTAAGGAAGTATGCAGATATTTTCCAACAGCTACACTACATAAGCAATTCTTCTCTATGTAGAGGAATGTGAAGGAATATCAAAACATCTGGCTGTATTAATCTGAGACTGCTTTAAAGCCCTGCTTGGGATTGACATCTCACCCAATGATCTGATCACATATTATTGGATATTGTGTTTGTAGGAACAGTTCATGTCTTTCAGCATCTGCAGCTGTTCCTAAGAACTTGATTGGCCACATGGCTTTGGAAATCCACGCAAGTACAGCCTCAGCCTGTACGTACACCCTTGAGGGCGTAGAAAGGTCTAAGGAAACCTGCCATGAATAACTCCGGCATATACTGTGCAGCCTCTTCTCTCCGGTATGTTGACATCTGTGTCTGTCATTGCTCTTATTTTGTTCCCATTAACTTGAGTTCACTTTGCACTTCAAAAATTTGACCTCTGCTTCCCCTCTTACTAACATTTTTGTCTTTGAAAAGTATTACAGAAGTCTCTCCGTGTCCTTCTTCAGATCTAATACAATTAAAACAAGAAATGATTGTGATCTGGCTTAAGACAGTGCACGATCTGTTGTAGGTCTATACTAAATATTTTTCCTTTACGTTGTCAAAGCCAATCAAGCAATGACCGAAACACATGCTGTTCCGAGTGAAGTGCATGTGTTTTATCTTCTGCTTCCATTTTACTTGTACTCCATTTAACTTCTTGATCTCTCATCAGCCTCTCAGAGTCCTTTATAGCTTGTGTTGTTAGTGTAGTTGTGCAATATGAAAAAAATGAAAAAAACTTCCTATGCACTTCTAAAAGAGGTTTAAGAATAACATAGTAAAATCATGTCAAAAGAAACTGCTCACTGGTAGTGAACACACACAATGGGATTTTGAAAGAGTTTTAATAAAATCTGGTATTTTATTTTATCTTCCAAAAATTGCTGTATATTGGGTTTCCTTGATATATGATTCTGGAGTAGGCGAGAGGGTCATATCTGGAAATGAACTAGTTGTATGAATAACTTCTTGGAAATACATTAAATTGATTTATCAATGCAATCTTTTCTAATCTAGTTATTACAATCTTAATCATTTTGATTTTTGTGGGTTCTCCTACAAAACTCCTACAAAGTTGAAGCACTGCCTAGTTCACCGATACCAGAACTGATTCAGAGAAGTCCACCAAGACCCTTCTGAAAACCTTTTATGATCTGACTTGGTCTGGCTTTTCTTGTTTATGGCTCTTACATAAACATATGGCTTTCTTGTGCTAGAGATCATGCAAAATGACATGAAGAATCTGTCGGACCTTCCTTTTCTTTGTAAGTCCTTGCTGTAGTTTCTGTGAGCAGTCAGTATTGGGCATAGACATGTCCCACAGATCATAACAGGAAAATGGGGTTATCCATGGCATAGTTTCCTTCATGACATCATGTCAGCTGTGCAAAGTTGACAATCCCTTTCCCAGTTTTAATTACAGAAGACAGTAATTACCTGCATTGTAAGGATTGAGTAAGATATTCACAACTTTTTAATTAATTTCTAACATTTCACAACTCCATTAGAAAGGCTCGCAGATATAATTAGGTCAAATAAAACCACTGCATATACTTGGATGAAATGCGATTGAAATGCGATAATTTGACCAAAGGCACAAACAACTCCCCTGTTATGAGCTATATCTGTAATACCAACGGGTCCATAGTGGCTGCAACTCAAACACAGTAAGCTACGTGAAATGCAGTGTAATAATTGGACCTGGAAGTTTATTGACATTCTTGGGATTCAGACTTGTGTTTCTATGGATTCTGGCGACGCTTAGACTATGAAGCACTTCCTTCCTGTCTGATATAGTTTTAATATTTAGCTCTGTTGAAATAACTAATGTTGAAATTACCTCTTTTATGATGGTGAAGCATGAACAGAGTTTCCAAGTCAGAACACTGCAGTTGATATCATTAAAATTTCATGAGTTATCACTTCCCTTGGTTTTGTTTATGTTGTGAAAAAGCAGCCCCTTGTATTGTATTCCCTTTGCTTAATTGCTAACAGTTTCTCTGGAGAGTTTTGGTGACATTTACCTTATCTCTCTAACATAGTCTCACCACAAGCAGTTCTGCTTGCTTTCAGAGATGGAAGAACTTCAAAACTATTACACCAGAGACTGTAAAAGGAAGAAATCAATGGAAATCCAGCCTTTTAGACCCTGCTGCTGTGATCATTAATCTCTTTTCCTTACACAGGGAGAAAAAAAACAATCGTTCTCAAATTAATTTCATGTATGCTAATTTAGTGCATGCTAAACAGGCATTAAGAAATGCACTTACTTCTCTCTGTTGAATATGATGAATTCTTTCCTAACGGTTTCCAAGCACTGCTGCAGGTGTACGTTCTTTAAAAAACAGCATGAATAGGTTGATTAAAAAAGATGGAAAATCATAGACGAAAATCACAACAACAGAAATGATACTGAACAAAACAGCTTATGAATGAATACTATCAAAATGCATTTTGAAGACTCTTCGAAAGTGGGCTGTGGTAGCACAATCAATCCTTCTTTCTTTTGGAAGAAGTCCCCCACGAAGAATTCCTGAGGATTTTTACACCTGATAGCTCTAAGAAGGATAGTTTACATGAGCATTCAAAATTATTATGAGTAGCAACAGAATTTATAAAACCTCACTAAAATGAAAATTCAAGTCTGGAAAATAGTTATTTCTTAATTTTCTCAGAAAGATTATACAATGGGTCTTTCTACTTGGGACACATTAGTCAAGACTGCAAGAGACAGCTTTAAAACATTTATAAATAATGAGCTTTTCACAGCATACTTTTCATTTTTGGTACCAGTAGAGGATAAATACTCATAACTATCTGTGCATGTGTGCGAAGCGTATTTGCCAACTGGCAACACTTTTTCATACTTTAAATGAGCATCTGTGAGAATCTTAAAAATGATTACAACTTAAACATGTTGTTACTATTTAACTGAAATAAATAGTTGCTTTTCATCTTGCCTTGGAGATAGCTTATGCTTTACGTGAAATGACAGACATAGAGGTCAAGTCTGTTTTCAGAGAAGATAAAACTGAACTTAATTGATTTTGTCCATTAAAGAATGTAAATGAAATGCCACTGACCACAGCCACAGTCCCCAGCTTACCAGTGGGCAGGTTTCCTTAGCTCCATCTTTGGATTTGTTTTTGGCAAGTCGCTTTTTCTTTTTATGGAGAGGCTTGGACTCTAAAATCATTTCTTCAAGTTCAAAGGTAGGATCACAGTTCAGTCTTCCTTTCTGGTACAAAAGGATTCAAAGTTACTCTTTGAAGCATCATTGTGTTTTTCAGTTTGGCAAGTGTTAATAGCATTAATAATGATCCAGCTTCCCAACCATATCTGTAAAATGAAAACTATCTTTTTAGGCCTAGAGTGATGCTTGAAGTTTAAATAAGGGAGTTAAGAAAAACCCCATATGATAAAGCAATTATAGAGTTAGATCCTCTTCCTAGTTATATACAGATGTACTCCTAGAGGGACTACAATTATGTTACCCCAATGAGAGATATTAATCCGGCCCAAATTATTCATCAGAATATCACTTTGTGCTGCAGAACATAAATGGCAACTGTAATAGTGCAGGAGGGATGGGGAGTACCTCTAAGACCTTACTTGTTAAATCTGATTTTCTGAAGAGTTGCAGCTGGATTCAGTTACCTAGCTCCTATCCATGATAACAAAGGAAGGAGCATGCCTCTTTTGGTTAGCAGTGTTTATATCAAAAAATGGTTCTATTATGCTTTTTTCTTATCCATTACTTACATTACTTAAATATTCTGGATTCTCCATTTTTGTGTTAATTTGTGGTGCTTGAACCAAATCTTAAGATTCTTTGTTGTATCAGGAAGTTCTTTTTTAAGCAGGATGATTGGAAACACTATTTCTATATGGCCATTTCCTTCCTTGATTCTTTTCAGATTCTTCCTTAATTCTTTTCAGGTTCTTGACTCTTTCAGATCTTTTCACCATAAAAGTTTACAGGAGCGTAGTTATGCCTTGAGGGTTTTTTTAAATTCTACTCATTAGTGCAGTAAAGCCATCTCGTGACAACATTTGGGATGAACTGTTCCTCTCCTATTTAGGGGTAAGAGCTAGGGTATGGCCAGAAAACCTATGGTTCAGCTGAACCCAATAAATTTTTTAAGATGTCACTGCTTGGCGTCCTAATTACTGGATCAGTGTTCTGCTACTCCTGTAATCAGAATAACATGAGTTCCTTTCTTCTGCTCATTCTCTCAAAGCATTTAATAAAAATTGCAAACAGTTTGAATTGTGTTGTGGAAGATCTTAAAAGCAGCCTATTTTCCTCTGGAACTTCTGGGAGTTTAATCACACCATTGTCACCATCAAGGTGGAAGTACTATGACAAGTTATAAATGGCAGATATTATCTAGTAACCAAAGACACTAAGCAGTAAACCCACATTGGAAACCACTTGTGTAACTTGTGGTGTCCTACAATGAAACATTTGATTTAGAGATCACTTCACCTTTTTTATTCCTAGAAAAGTCTCTATACTCAAAGTATAATATTAAGCTCTCCGATGCATTTTCCTGCATATGATCCAGTCAGGTTTAGTAAAATTTATTTGTTTTTTATTAATGGAGGTTTATAGCTTATTTATATTTATTTATAAATAAATAATTCTTTATGTTTTGTCAATATCAGTTCCTTTTTTGAGCATGTACAGTTTTAAGATTTGTTTAACCACTTAAAAAACACATCACTTTAATTCTGAAGCTTTAAAAATGAAAGCAAATTACGTTTAAATTATTTCTTGCTTCCTTTATCAAATATTTAACAATACAAAAAAACTACTAACAATTTATGACTCCAAGCTGAATATAAAGAAACTAGCTAAACCATAAAGAAACACATGTCCTAGTTAAGTAAGAACGCTATTTATGGAATCAAACTACATAGGGAGAAATTAAATGATGGGACCTTCCTACCAGAGGCCTCCCATGTGCCCTCTTGCCTGCAGAAGGCAGGCAAGCTCCTGACAGTAATGGCAAACTGTCAAAAAGTTGTAAAACTCTCTAGTTATAAAACTCTCCCCAGATCACAGTATATGATGGCCAAATTAAGCCTCTCACCCAAAGCCTAAAAACCAAAAAATATTTTGTTGTGTGGCCCCAGTTAATCAGTGAAGGTTATGCTGAGCCAACAGAGAAAAGTTCTTGGAAAATTCCTGGCCAAACTTGGTCTCATGAAACAGTAAAGTTTACTATGAAAAGAAGTGTTGTGCTAGAAAAGATGCTTTGACTCTCACCTTCTCACTGTTTTTCCTAAAACACCTGATTGGCCAGGTGGAACGAGCCCCACAATATCAGCCTCTGTCCTGACATGTCTGGTACAACTTGTAATGGGACTTTCAGATTAATTTGCGTAGATAAAAGTAACTTTTTACTCCTGTGTCCTTTTAAACATAGAATATTATTTTCCCTCCAATATTATAGGTTACCCACCAATATTATAGATTCCCTCCAAAACACAAATGAGGTGAATCTAAATGTGAAAAGAATAGCTGTCCTTGGACACATGTTTAATGGCAGACAGTTTAAAATATTTCAAGAGGACTTTCTCTTTTCTCTGTCTCCATGATGTTCACCATTGTCAACATTAGCCACTTGACTACTAGAGCACTACCAGACACATAGGTTCCACAATTGCTTCTGAAATTACATTTAAAATTACTTTTTTCACCACCCTTAAGAATTCAGGAAACTTATCTATACTCTCGCAGGAGTAAGGTACCCTCAAAACAACCTAAATCGAGGTGGAAAGAAGTGAACAGCCACATGAGAACTGTGAATTAAGGACTTGGAGATACTTGTCTATGGCCAGACACACACCATCACACTCTTGTTGTGCCCCAGCTTTGGGCAGGTTGGGCATAAGCCAGCTGAATGTGGAAAACTTGCAGTCCTTTATTAAGGACTTTATTAAGTCCCTTATTGCAGTCCTAACTTTATTAGGTCCTGTTACTACAGCCGAACCGCCATATCTCACTGGTAAGGAGGCAGGCTTAGTAGCGTGGCACACATTGCATTAGTTGGCTATACACTCCAGGACCAAAGCTAGCTTGAGTCCAATCCTTGGGAGCGGAGTGAAGATGGAAGATATGGCTCTATAAATTCAAGCTTGAGTGGGAGCAAGGAGGAGACTGAGGAGATGTCTGGGGAAAGAATAATGCTGGGGCAGCAACAGGAGCAGAGAACAGACTTGCCAGAGGCAGGTTTCAGTAGCACGTTTTTACTGAAGCATGCTGAAGTCCTCTCTCTTGGCTCTCAGTCCCAAGACATGTACCTAGGCATGACTGGGCTTTGTAGAGTCTGGGACTTTCCTGGATCCCCATTTATGTTCTACCTTTGGGTATGGGGAACTGGATCCCTCTTTTAAAATACAAAGCAGGGTTGTGAAGTTTTCCACATGCTGACAGTTGTGGATTAAACTTTCAGCTAGGTGTTGGATGTCTAAATAATCTGGTGGTTTTTGTCTGAGAAAGATCAGCCCACGCCTCTGATATCTCAGAGGGCAACTCTAACTTGAAAAAAAAGGAAAAGAGGAAAAGCAGTCTCCATTCATCTTGTAGATCCATGCTACCTTGGAGAATGGAGCTCATGGTCCACCAGGCCAGGGAGGAGCTTTGTTCTGCAGTGTTATGGTAGCAACCTGGGAGAGTGTAGGGGAAGGGACTGGCATGGCATAGCGGTTATCCCAGCTGCAGGGATGTTGAGTAAGAGGGAAGGGGCCCTGGCCTTGGTTTGGTAGATATGATATTCATCTCTCAAGCTTTCAGCTTGCACCACCATTGAGCTAAAATGTGAAAGGAAGGAATTTCACCTCTGCTTGCCCACCCACAGCTTTCTTCTCCTGCAGCATGCTCCTTCCAGAAAAGGCTCTGGTCAGATGCCAAGAAGCACAGCAGACACTACCAGCACTGTCTTGGCAACCCACCTGGCTGCCTTTGCTCCATTAGGCAATGCCCTCTCTCCATCAGCTTCTGCAGGGCTGGATCCTGTCCCCATCAGATTTAGCAAGAACTCTAACATGCCCCTGGATGAGGATAGGGTCTAGCTATTCCCCCTTCCTCATCTTTATTCACAATTGCATAAAAATATATAAACTATCCTTAGTATGCTACAAATGTATTGTTTGGAGAAGAATTATGGTGCAATATGACTGAACATAGAATCATAGATTCATAGGATTACTTAGACCTTTAAGATCATCGAGTCCAACCATAAACCTAACACTGCCAAGGCCACAAAATGGACAAGCAACAAAGTGGAGAAGCATGTCAATACCACAATCATTGCTTTTTATTCATGGCTCTCAAATCCATTTAACTTACAAATGATCAAAATGGAAATATCCTGCAAATACCAACAAAATGGAACCACAGTGAAAAAGAAACCACCAGATTCCCTCACAGAATCTGAACGTTTTAGCGTAGGAAACTGTCACAAAGGAAATAGGTCAGTCTTCTGAAACAGTTTTTTTAAGTGAAAAAGAAACAGCACGCTGGGATGTTAAAAAGTCTTGCAAATGTTATTTAGATGCCTAACTTTCAAAGCAGCAACAGTCGTCTTAGTATTCTTTGGCTCAGAGTTAACTCTGACAATCATTTGCTCTAACAGCTGAAATGCAAAGTCTGGAAAATGTTTTTTATTGAAAAGGAACAAAAAGCAAACCAAGGTTAATTAGTTTTTGTTGTAATCTAATGAAACAGGCCAAATTTTCTGTTAGCTGTGACTGAGTAAATGAAAGCAGAATCCAAAGTAAAGCTTCTGTGAGAAGTAAATCACTGAAGAGCAATAAATGCAAGCGTAAACAAATACAACAGCAGTGACAATTAAAGCTGGAATTCGCAAACACAGTTCACCTGGAATATCGACTTACATTAGGAACAAAGCCTGGGGTCACAGTTTTCTCTAGAACAGCATCCCAGTTGACATCAGCTAGGTATGGAGAGCTTTGGATGTCTGCAAGGCTTGAAAGACGGCACTCCGGGTCCTTAGTGAGGAGCTGTAATCAAGCACAAGGCATTTTCTAAGGAACCGGATGCCATATAAAAGAGTAAATAGGTCACACATAAATTGTATGATACACAATTTAGAGCAAGAAAATGGCTAGAGAATCCTCTAACGACTCCTAGAAGGCCTAATCTAAAAAAATAAAAATAAGAACTCATTGGAAATTAATATAATTTAATTGCCACCAGATGGCTGTTGCATGCATGAAGTGTATAAATGTATTAGTAACAAAAGTGTGTTTATGAATACACAAGAGTCTGAGTGACATGAAACATCAGAGTTCAATGCTACCCAACAATTTGTATTTCATCTTTAATTTATTGGAAGATATAGTTACACTGAGCATCCTGGCAGCAATTAAAATTAACCACTTCATTGCCCCATCTATCAAAAATAGATTGCTCATTGCTGCAAAGGAAATTGATCTTCTATTGCTCTAGTCACACATTCACAAATGTTTCCTGCTCAAATATCAGTACTGATGACCTGAAATACCTGAAAGAGACAGACGATCCTTGCCGCATGGCCAGAAAATTAAACCAAACAAAAACCTGGGATTTTAGGAAGAAAGAGATTTCCAGCGATTTCCATGATGCATTCAGGAAGAGCCCCAGCTTGTAGCTTAATGACATTTACAGCAAAGTGGCTCAACTTTTGTTGTTGCAACTATAGCAACATGGGACAGGGAGAGATACAGCCCTTTTTACTTCTAAGCTCTCTGGCTGGAAACTGGCAGAAATTCAGAGGGCAGAGTGGTCCTTCCTTCCCTTTCCCACATGCACAACTAGTGCTGGAGATAACGGGGCTAGGGCACAGAGTGGGAATTACTGATCCCCAAAGTTTTGCTATCATTAGTGAATCAGTTTTAAAATAAACAAAAAAAAAAGATTTCTATTTATTTCAGGCTATTAAATGCCTGAGTCTAAGCCTAAGAACAATCCAGCTTCTCAAGAGAGAATACTGCGTTACTAACATTCAGAAAAGTCTAGGAATAAGCACTGCTTCCTTACCCTTGAAATTTTGACTACCTAATGTGTGTGCTTGCCCGATGCCTCTGCATTGTTGCAGGGGCTTCTGGAAGATGAGAGAAGAGAGGACAGAAGGTGTTTGTGCTTTCTTACCTTTTTCAGTAGTGCTATCATGCCCTTGCACCATGCAGATGAGTAGTGAACTCTTTCTATCTTGAACATGTTGAGTATCTCATCAATGGGGGTGGCTGAATGAATTTCATAGGGCCTCTGGGATAAAGTTAAATCAATATTAAGTCAGCAAGAATGGATAAAAGAGTGTAGACGATTCATGTTTTCCTGAGCTCAGTATTGTTTATGCTGGAAATATCAAAACCACCAAAACATCTTATAACAATTTTGAGGCTAATCCTTCTTTGCATGTGTGCTTTTCTTTGGTCATAACGAAGGTAATTACTCATAGATGCATTTCCTGTGCAATTTTTTCTCTCATGAAAAGAAGTATCAGTTCAAATGAAATGGCTGAATAATTTTGTTCGTGAGGCATTCTATGTGAAATGTGGATTATTTACTATTTTTTACTTGTAGTACTAGAATGTACTTGTAATCTAAACGGACAAAATGGAAAAGTGGTGGCTGAAGGGAGCTTTGTCATCCTGATTTTCCGGAATAGTAGATAGAGAAATTAAAAAATGCTTACAAAAATCTGTGTAAGAACCAGTAAAAAAGTAGACTCCAAATCCCAATCCTTCTCCTTTGCCCTTTTTGAAATCTAAAATTAACTCATTACATGGACCTATGGATTATATGGACCTGCTGTCCTGTGTTTGCAGTGTCTAAATTTTTCTATAGGTGAGGAGAAGCTCCAGGATCCACTGTGCTTTGTTCATGAAGATTGCAGTGATTTACCTTTTCTTAAATATAGCATTTGGAAATGAAAGTGTTACATATACATTTATATTCTTGTTAATTATTGTGCGTATATTTTTAAAAGACTTGTATCTGTGAAGCAAGTTGTTAGAATGATACTCTATGTTGATGTATTTTTTTAAACAAGGATAGAGTGTGTATTGCTTGTGAATTAAGTTATATCCAGCAGGTGAGAAATATGTGATATGAGATCTGCAGCCAAATGCCATCATAGCAGCAATGTGCAAATTGATGCATCAGAATTCATACACAACATAGAGTTACCTTCTAATCCAATATCCTCAACAGCAAAGAGCGGACACTCATTACCTTCACTAAGAACTGAATCATCCCTTGACTTTTGCTAGCATGTACTGGTACAAGATTACAATTTAAGAATATTTCCAGGTGTTTGTTAGTTACCTAATCTGATGGCAAATTAGAGCCACTCTTCATAAAGGTCCAGAAGATATTCTTATTTTGAGAAGATTCATGCACATATTTAACTTTGAACATGTGTATGAAACCTAGTCCATTCCAAGGCATTGGGATGTTCTAAAAATAAATCCAAGGATTGCTTAAATCTTTTTGCTTTGATTCACATTCAGTTAGTCTGTTGTCATTTAGCTATATCATGTCCATATGAATTCAACAGGACCTAAATGCATGCTCTGAATACATAATTTTCTTGAATCAGGTTCAAAACTGTCATTTGAAATAGTCTGTCATATACTTTTCCCTACCTGTGGTAATGCTGCCATAAAACAGCTATTAAAAATGAAAGGTTAACATTCCGTCTGTTGTCAGGAAGTAACCTACTGCTGATTTAGACTTGATATAACGATGTGACCAATATGATCATTGAGCCAGAATTTACACCAATTGTTGGAAATGGTGACTTAGCTCTAAAACTAGCAACTTTAAGGAATAATGAATCTTTGAAAGAAGTAAAAAGTGAGAATAAAAATAACAAAGTTTTTCTGTTAAGGATGTTTCTACACGTGCCTTTTTCCTTACCAGAAAAATCCTTTAAAAACTTACCTTATTTTAAGGTTTATTAGCGTTCTGCAGTCTTCCTTGATTTTTTGAAATTTGCAGAGACTTTTTAATATTGTTCTTAGTTAATTTGAACTATAAGTACTCAAAGAAATGGCCATTATAAGCTTGGTCTTTTGAGGTCCTTCACACCTATATCTCCCATGTTTTTCAGCTTGGGAGATATTCAATCCACTTGAGGGTCAGATCCCTTCTGTTTTTTTTGTGAAAAAGGAAAAAAAAAAATCTGTTTTGCTTTTGTTTGTGTTGTTTTACCAAAATTCATTGTACCTGTTCACATCACAGTGAAAGTCAGAGTCCAAGAATCCCACCTACTACCTCTTTCCTTCACCTTGTCTCTGTTGAGGGCATGGTATATACAGTTATTATAATATTTTAGCAGTTGTCTATAGCTTAGGTACAGACTGACTTGTCATGGTTTGCATCATGCAGTTTAATTTCACGGACTTGGGGAAAAGATCAACATTTGGTGCAAAGCTTTATAAATTTACTTTTTTGGTTGTTAGGTCTTTCATCGACAACTGGCTAAGGTGAGAAATGTTCCTGCAACTTACTGAGAAACGCTAGCGCTACTGTGGATAATCAAAAAATGGTCCAGACAGCTCTATACCAGATGCAACTTATTCCTGTAGCTACAGCCCTGTTTCCAGCAATGCGTTGTCTTTGCTGCCTGGCAGTAGGGTGCAAGGCAGGAGAATGGCTGCAATGCCTCGAGCACCCTGAGCCTCCTCTGAGGACTCTTCCATCTCATAACAGTAGAGGCAAATAAAAAATTCAGCTCAATAAAAAGCAACTCATTTTTACTTAGCTCCTTTTGAATTCAGGCAGGCAGTATCATACGCTATGCACAAGTCAGAGGTGGAAAATGATCCAAATTTCTAATGCTCCTCATTTCTAATGCTCCTTCCTCCCTTCCTTCCCTCCTGCCTTCCCCATGCACTAGCGTGCACCATGCTCAGACTGCAGAAAGTCGTATCTCCAGGTGGCTCTGCCCAGTGCAACATCCTCCTCTTTCCCCAGGACTGCTGTAGCAGGAGCGGGTGGGCTGCACCAAGTGCCCATCCATCTGCCCTGTGGCAATGGGGCTCTCTTCTTGCCACTGAACAAAGCGCTGTGGGACCGAGGAGGACGAGGGGGCTGCCTGCCTGCAGGCCTAGCTTGCAGCCTTGTAGGTGCAAGCTGCTTCTTTGCAGCCATCTGCATGGGGCTGCTGCAGCAGATGGAGCTTCAGAGCTCGCGGTTGTTGCAGACAGCAACGTGCCTCGGGTTAAGCACGTTTCCTCAACCTGCCGCTACTTCTCTTGTCATCACCCCTGTCAGTTTAGGCCTTGTCTAGACTAGAAAAATTTAGGAATACAATTCAGGAAAAAAGACACCTTTTCCTAGTCCATACAAAGGCATGGGCTGCCAAGCCACCCTCTGGCTTGCTCAGTGGGCAAGAGCTGTTCTTCAGGACAAAACAAGCAGCTGGCTTGGTTGACTGGAGCATGGACAGATGGCAATGTTTTTATTTTAAAAAAATTTTGATTCAGTCTCGGCTTTGCTTTGTCTGTAGCCAGATAGACTTATTCAGAGAAGACTGTACGGCTCTTGTCAAATGGATACCATTTTATATAATTTTTCATTTATTAAAGTGACTAGGTATCTTTTGTGATTCGTCTTGGGAGTTCAGCTTTCCTTGCACAATCATTCATTGTGCTGCTTTCTTGGAGACACTCATTGGTGAAAGGGTCGATACAAAAACAGCAGGATGTTCTTTTAATTTATTATATGTGCAGCCAGTATTACCGTCTGTGACTAGGGTTGAGAGTGTATTGTGCTTATCGCTGCCAGACCTTAACTGTTCAGGTTAAAATTTTCCATCCTGGAAAGAACGTCAGCTTAAACACTCAGTAATTTTTGAGAATGATGGCAGAGAAAAATTGCAAAAACTTTTTTCTTTTTTTCCTAAAAAGGTTTTTAGTACTCCTGTGCTTTGAGAGCAGGGCTGAGAGATCTTTGTGTCAGGAGCATGACTTTTGCCATTTCTATGCAAATACAAAATAGTTTGGCCAAGTTTTAGGCCTTTGAAAAATTTAGCTTCTGGATTGAAGTAACAATGTGCAGACACTCTGAAATGTAGTTTTCCATCTAAAAATGGGAATAATAATTGTTCTTTATTTCTAGTTTCCTTTGTCTGTCATCCTACGTGAAACTGTGGGACGGATTGTCTCATATTACAAAGTGCCTAGCAGGACAGGGTAGCGGTACTGTGTTAGAGTCATATGATAACAAATACTCCTTCCTTAAAAACAGCATACTGCAATGCAATAAAATCCTCTTTCCAAAATAGGAATTAAAAATAAAAAAACCCCAGCTGCTTCAGCTATGTCATTACCCTGAAACAGTATCTAAATTACTGTTTTTCATAAGGAATAATAAATATTTAAGCAACCAACTTCAATCCTTTGAACCAAAATGGAAAAGAATTTTCCATTATCTTCTGTGATATTTGACCATGCTCAGGAAGATTTTTCATTAAGCTTATTCACATAATTGATTAGATAAGTAACAAGTGCACCGGCAGATAAGCGTTTTCTGTAGTTGGGCCAAGCATCTTAGGATATTACATTAGCTCTTTTAAGGTATTAGCCAAGAGAATCAAAGATATAATAAAGCCTGAAGTAACTCAACTTCTATTTGGAAAAAAGTACCGTTGTTTCCAATTCAGCATTGTTGAGAAGTCATTAAAACCTTAGGCTTTTCCTTGGTGCACACCAAAAGCCGATGTCCATTTTAGGCAAACTTTTATAATGTAATTGAAAGCGGGTGAAACTTTCCGTGAGAATGTTTCCAGCTGGAAAGGACTCAGGACAGCATTCCTGACCTGTACTGCGGCCTCGTCCACTCAAATTTTATCCCGAAGGCTGCACTCAGGGGCACCGTAACTTTGGGACTTCTGTCAGTCAATGTGTTAAATAACAACAAACCCCATCATTCTTACCCAACCCCTCAGTAATTCATATGCTGTAATTCCTAGTGACCACCAGTCTACAGGGTACGAGTATCCTGGACCTCCATCCATAAAGGCCTGGAACACTTCCGGAGCTAAAACAATAAATCAAATCAAACAAAAAGCATTATATTAAGGTTAGACTATGGATCATTTATGTTGGTATTTGAAAAATGAATAGGGATGCAATTAACTGGCATTAAATACACCTGTAAATGCAGCATTTTCAGGATGCAGTTTCAGTGCCTTGGTTTGCTGCCAACGAGTGACCTTCACTGGTCAGGGTTTTTCAAAAGCCAATAATGTTGTACGTTAATTCCTACCTGGTCCATTTAAGTTTTATGTTATGTGAATAAAAATAAGTAATAGGAGGGGAATTCATGATCTGAAGTGTGACTTGGAATATTTAGGGTAATGCGAACATTTTATGGGACAAATATACAAGCGAGGCAATTCTTTGTGATTGATGGAGGTGCTGAACATGGTAAATCTCATCCTTATTCTACGTTTGGATAGAATTAATCAGAGGGGTATTAAAGGTATTCAGGATAGGAAAATGGTAATTAAATACAAATCCTGACACTGATTGTATGCTGTGAGAAACTCTGGAATTAACTGGAAATAAACACACTGTCAATACAGTAATGAATTCCATAAAAATAACTTTCCTGTGGGAAAAAAATTGATCTCTTCAAAACAAGGATCCAGTTGGCTAATTTCAGCAAGAAAGACATACTAAATAATGCCACTGCGGTTTCTTCAGAAAACCATATATAAGTAAGAGAGGATATGAAATGAAGAGTCAGTCATGCTTTTCTAATTATTTCACAGCAGAATCTCAGTACACTTTGTGAAAACAACACTTTCCCTGGGGATTTTCTAAACAACACTATCACCAACCGTAACATCATGCTAGATTGCAATTACCGTGTGAGCCTCTTCTGGCCACGATACCGAGTCTAATGTACCACATTACCACCTGATTACCATCACATCACTTTCTAATGGGCATACTGCAATGAATAATGTAATCTGGTCACACTTACTTCTGACTGGCAGTTTGGGATTTGACTATGTATGGCATTTAAAGAAGCACCTTTAATTAAAGGAAAGGCATTCCTTCCGGAGGAGTTTCTCCAGTCCTTGCATCATTATGGATGGCAACCTAACAATTTACAACTCCAGACCTGAGTTCAGAAAGTCTTGAAGAGCCAAACCTAATAGAGGATTTTGGCATCCATGACTTAGATGTGGCAAAACTCTAATCTGTAGAATAAAAAGCCATGAATGAATGAAAGTGGTCCTATATTCTCTGCCCAGCAGGACCATCTCTAAATAGGTTTGGTAGGAGAACTGCAGGCACCTAAATAAACATTTTTGCCAGAATACGTGTGTTTGGAGAGTAGCCGACCAGTGGATCTCTGGCATAGGTAAGCTTGTGCTGTGATGCAGTATGGCATGAATCGACAATGCCACAGAAGCCATCACACTGAGTTAGTTCTGACTCACCTCCAGATAATATAGCTTCACTTGGCATGCTATATCTTCAGATCTACTTCAGATCTTGTTTGCATGCTGCTGGGGATCTGTGTAGGCACAACTTACATGTGTGCAATCTATCACACAGACAGATGCTAAGAGGGTAGGCAGGATTTTTTGTGCTACTCTAGTGGGTCAATGCACCTAAATTGCACATCAGGCACCAAAGTCATATTTTGAATATCACCATAGACACCTTGTAGTGAAGGTTTGCTTTATTTAGCCACATTTGTTATGGTTTTTGCCCACTGTGCCGAGATGATGTTTAATATCTCATTATAGAAAGTAACCTTTGTGGACTTTTTTACTGAGCTATATAGGTATAATATTGTTTTCACTCCTTCTTTTATAGCTTTAACATTGTAATAATGTGACAGATCACTATCTGATTTCTGTGAGGTAGAGATGAAAGTACTTTATTGATGTAACCTATAACATTGCCAGAATGGTGCAGCTGTTTTGCTAATTCAGTGACTGAGTTATCCACTTTTATTTTATTTTCTTGTTCTAAAAGCTTCAAGGTCAACTCATCCCACATTGAGCAGATCAGCAGAAAATGCTTTCTTTTGCCCACTGGCCCTAGTGTTTTGAAGCTCTGTTTCCTCACCTTAAGCTGATGATGGCATCCTTAGATCAGAAAATAGGCTGTTAGGCTCCTGACTTTTAAGGCAGATAGCCCCTTTCCCCCTGCTTTCGCAGCATTATTTGCAGTCCAGCTGGACTGCCTCTCCGCCTTCAGTCGGCTCCAGTGAAGCGGTCGTAAGCACCCACTTCGCAAGATGAGGGGGGACTGACAGAAGGTGCAATACGATTTACAGCATCCTGCGTACAGGTTTATTCTCAGGTGACATCTCTACCCTCCAGAAGACAAAGGATCTTTCCCCCGTTTAGCAAGGCTGTTAAATACCAATCTCACGCTAAGATTGTGGTCAATGTGTCTAAAAGCCACCTTTTTGGGCTGAGACATTAGGTCCAAACGAAGGCCTCCAGCCTGTAGGGCAGACTTCTGGAGTTTGCCTGCTATTCAGAAACATAGCGCGATTTTACAGAAAGACAGCAGATCCTGCAGGTGATGGGATTAGCCAAGCTCTGAAGAACTAGAGCTGTGAAATACAGAACATAACATTAGGTTTTGCTGTCAGAAATAACTATGTCAGGAGAACCAATTCTGAGTGCAAACTGGCTAGGATAAAAAATCTGTAAGGGAAGTTAAAATTCTACATTGATTTTCTTTAGGATTGTTATTGAAATAGACTATCTGTAATCTTTTAAATTTGAATTTGATCTCACGCTTAGCTGGACAGCCATCCTGCAGCCTGCTGTGGGTAGGTTCCACCAAAGGATGATGAGATTTGAGCTTGCCAGCTTGCAGCAAGGTCAACAGCTCTGCCGTGTGCACTCTTTCTGAACACATCCTCTCTTATCATAACAGATTTAGGATGAGAAGAATATTTACATCTTTTACACCCATGCATCTACCTAAATGCAAGGATTCTGCCTGCAAAAGCTCATTCATGTGAACAAAAGTGTGAGAGAGTGCATGTAAGAACAAGAGTTTCACATCTTTTTCCTCAAACAATTTCTAGTGAACAAAGGCTTTTAAGGAAAGTATGTGGTTTTAATACTGGCTCTGATCCTGCAGATTCTTTTGGCTGAGGGCTGTAGTTACTGTCACATACAGTCAGAGTGAAGGCAGTAGAAGTTTGCATGGTGGAAGCACAGCTTTTAAATAGTGAAGCTAAACCAAGTAATAGCAAGTCTGGCAGCAACAAGAGTGAATTCAAAGACAAGTGAAGAAGTGATGCAATCAGAAGGTCTTACAGGTCTTCACAGCTCCCCACGAACAAACTTCTTTGACATAATGGAGAACTGCTTTACTAGAGCTGCCCAAAAGAGCGCCTTCAACACCAGTAACCTGGTCCAGCCTCACTGCTTACCCTGCTTTGAGCAGGAGGTTGGACTGGGGTCTCCTGAGGCCCTTGCCAATGTGAATCATTCTATGATCCTGTGATGCTAATGAAACTCAAGCAGCCACAGCCTATCTGAGGGGTCTAAGGCCAGAAGTCTCAATGGGACCTTTACAGCCTCTTCCCCTCGGCAGTCATCATGAACTTCATGGGCTCTTCACCCTCACTCACACACACCCCCCCACCCACCTGGGAAACCTGCCACCCAAAGTACTGGGGACTTTTGAAAGTTTGGATCTCAGAAGCAATCCAGTCTTTTGGCCTGGGAGATTACTCTTCATGTGTGGCAGAAGTGTGATCCGCCACCTTTCACGCAAGGCTTCGGAAACTACAAAGACAAAGCATTTTAAAACCAATGCCATTCCAAGCTGACACATCTGTGCTAATTTTAACAGGGCAAGCAATAAAATCAGGAATGGTCCTGTGTCTTGTATGATAATGCATAAATGCACCAATTTAACTTCAGCAACTCAGCAAGCTAAAAATCCTCCGATTCTTTTTTTCTTATATTATTTTTCTATATTTTTCTCTTAATAATATACTTTCATGCTTTCACTGTTTATCTACTTTGCTTTCTTGAAAAATGACATAAAATGAACCCACCTTTGCACTCCATTAAGTATGCTTCAGTGCATTCCTTGGCTGTCCCTAATACATATTTCCAGTTAATGTTTTTTTTCCAAATAATAAATTAAAATAAATCCTCTTCAGAGCTCTGTCTTTTGATGCTTTTGCACTCCACCTTTCTAGTAATACCATATCATTGTAGACTGCCTCTATACCAAGAGGAAGATTCCCAGGAAGTAAATAAATGGTTGTTTTGCTTTAAAATAAAACCATACTGGAGAACGGCTAATAAAAAATGGAACATGAAAGCAAATCTAGTGGATCTGCATCCATCTCAGAAGCAGTGGCTTTCTGGGATATCCATACTCCTATTCTATGGGTTTAGCCATACTCCAAATAATTTTGTTAAATAGACAGTAATTTCTGACAAATCAGTTAATATATACAACTACCCACTGGAATTGTCGCAGCAGTCAGGTGATCTACATCGTAAATTATGTAGAGGATGCATCTCGTATTGTATGCATATTTCCCTAAAGACCTGTAAAAACAAAAGTACAAACCTGAAATTTTACTTAACTGGTTGATAATTCTGTACCCTATTTGTGGAAGATTATCAGTATCTAACAGTAGGATTCATGAGCTTGAAATAAAAGAGAATATAAATGTAAGTGCAAACAATACTGAACCCAGTTTTCACTATTTGTTCCTACTGTAAAAGAGCATTTTGTGCATAGAATAAAATACTTTTAAGTAGGGTTTCTAAAAATCTGCCTAGCATTCATAGGTATCACTTAACTCCATAGTTAAACTATAAGTACTCCAGGTCTCTGAAATTCAGGCCATTTTAATTTGGTGCCCAATGGGGAATTTGAAAAGGCTGTCCATGATAAAATAGTCAATTTGTGGTTTATCACTTGGAATGGTTGGCACAAAGAATAGCTGTTATTATTTTTGATGGAACATACTGGTTTAATCATAAAGATAATTCATCAGACTAAATCATAAAATGAAGAGGTTGGAGTGGCTCTGGTACGAATCCTGAATAGCACAATGTGGCATTTCTTTTCTGATGAACTGATTTAAGTTTCACTTCCTTAGCAAGAAGCTAATCAAAGAGCGCCTGGTGTACTCGCCTACCACTACCCGGGAGACTGGCAAGTGTTGATTAAGAAGCTTACAGAGCTATTACTTACTTTGAAGCATTGCTGACTTCCATAGACTGCTTTGAAAGTTTGCAAAATTGGTGAGAGGGAAAGTGACGTGAGATGAACGCATTAGGCCCTTCTTCAAGTGGCCTTTACTACATACTAACAAATCAGTATATTTAAGCAATAACTTGCAAGTGAGTCTTGCAAGATCGATTAGCTGCAAGGAGCTGATTGTCCATGCATAGCTAAATGTTGCCAATGAGAACTGGTCATTAATTCCTACAAAATGCCCTGTGCCAATGTTATTAATATGACAAACTGAAAGTAAAACAAAAAATAAAGCCATAGTGGTTTGGCCTCAATTTTTTTGAATGATCAAGTTCAGATGGGCCCGTCCAAAACATTTCTCAAGAATGAAAACGCTGACATTAGTCATCCAGTTGGCTAGCTAGAGCTCTCTGTAGTCTATTTGCATCTCAGCAGAGACCCTACATGTCACTGAGGGGAATTAGAGGTTTGTGGTGTTTGGCAGGGGTTGCAAAGCAATACACTCTGCCAGTTGTGTAGCAAAATACACCTCAGTTGCACAGGTTTTATTGTAATGCCTGCGATTTCATAGATAAGAAAATAGATTCCAGTGTCATTAACTGAGGTTCAGCATGATACCAGGCTGCCAGGTATCATTCTCCTTCCTCATATTAGTCCCTGATCTTGCAAAATAAAAGAATATATATAAAACATATATACACATATATACAATGCTCACAGTATAAACAATATTTTGATTGACTAGCACAGGATAAGCTGTTAAAAGCTTAGACCTGTCCAAAGTGTAAATGTGTGAATGACTTGATGTATATAACACGTTCATAGTTTCACCTTGCTGAATCAGGCTTAATGGATGACAGATTGAGCTGAATGAAAAATGAACTTGATTTTTTAAATAATATTCCAAGAACCTTGGACTGAGATGCTTCAGTGAAATATTAACTGCTTTCTCAGCGCTGTGATGAGAAAATATTAATTTTCACTTTTCTCTGAAAAGTAAATTCAGAGGTCAGTAATTCTTCTAGGTCATGGTTTAAATAGAAAACAGAAATCAAACTACAGTGATGACGAGTGATCTTCTATTTACAGGAGAAGCTGTCTTAAGAACAAAATGAAAGCAAGCAACTTCCCTCTCCCTGAATATAAAAGTGGACTTTGTAAACTATCAATTTACCTCCTAGCATTTACTTTCGCATGTGCTAAAAGGGGCTAAATTATAATGGACAGCTTTCTGACTCAGAGCTGTAGACTAGCCAACTGCTAACTTCTATTGTATAAGGCAAAGTGCTGCTTAAAGCCTGACCATGCTGGGCTGGCAATTTTCTAGTGTGAGGTCTAGACTTGTTACAGCAGTGTAACTGATTTTGTGCCATTATTCACATAATACACCTCAATAGTTTTAATACTCATATTTAATGCAATTATTCAATCAAAGTAAATATTTCAGATATCATTACCTGAATATGGACACTGCATTTAGAATGCCTTATTAGCTTGCCATATGGCTATACAACCTCTCTCACCCTTACTCAGAGTGCTGTCCTCATAAAACCCTCTGTGTTACTCAAACACTAAACAGAACCCAGTTCTTGCCCTTGTGTTTGCACAGAGAAGCCCTGTCTGGTTGAACATCTGGATCAACCTCAGAGAAACAGCCTTAAGTTGCTAGCCCCATTGAAAGAAAGCCCAGCAGCAATGAACGTGTCACGGTCTCCTGCTACTGAATATGAAATTATGCAGAAGTACCTTCCTTACTCCATCCAAAAGTTCACAGTGGCTGCAGTGTCAATTTTTCTAGCAAACTGTTGAAGGGATTGTGTCCAAAAATATCCATTTGCTATTTGGAAGATCGGCCCAGTGTATGGACAGCAGTTGTTCTGCCCCAGTAGTGAAACAAACTGGTCTGGATAACTGGGGATTTGCAGGACAGACTGTGCCTGATGCATCAGAAGGACCATTACGTGCTCCTGCCTCACATACTCCTACCAGGTTAGCAAAAGTCTTTGCATCAGTTTATGCATGCAAAAGCCTGGGGGGTTGTGTGGCTTGACCAAAGAACAGGAGTCAGCCGGGGCAGAAATGCCCCGCTGGGCTGCTGGAAGTTCCCGCTCGTTGCCCCCTCTCCCACCTCTTCTGGAGGTTTCTTCCCCCTCAGATCTGCCTGCAGAGCTCCGCATCAGATCAGACCCTTTCAGGCAGGTTAAAAAAAAAAAAAAAAAAAGCCTTAACCAAAACTACCACTTGAACTCAGTGTGTGGGTTGTTTGACTGAAATAGTCAAAGAAATTATTTTATTAGCAGTTTTGCTGGAAGATGTCAAAGGATGGTAGCAGCTCAGAGAGCACAGCGGGGTGAAAAGCAGCTGTAGACAGTAACCTCTTTCCTGATCTCCCAGGCTTTTTCAGCTGCTTGTGTGCCTACTCGTTAATGTCAGAGCAGAGCCAAAACCTGATACCCACTCCCAGCTCAGTGCTTAATCCCCTCAGCTGCAGTGCTCCTAGTGCAAGCTGAAAACCCCATCAGTACAGCAAGTATTTATTTCAGCACCTCAAAGACTCACACATCCTCTCTCAGTTCTTGCTTATCAGAACAAACAGAAGCCTCCAGGCTCGTGCTGGCATCGTGATATTTCCCTGGGATCAAAAGGGCAGGTAGCGACACCACCAGTGAAACTCTGTAGATAGGCGGCCAAACCCTTGGTAGGAAAATGGTGGGAGTTTTAAAAACCTAAACACTGCCTTAACTGCACTCAAAAAGCAACGAGCTGCAAAATGGTCTTTAATTTCAGGGCACTGTTTAGTATGAGTGCAAGGAAGACCGAGGCTGAAGACCTTTGAAAACCCGACTCCAAATTTGTCCCTGCTATATTGTAACTACCTCAGGAACAAATTTAGCCCTACAGGATATTTTTACTTTACCTGTAAGGTTGATATCGGGACATTCACTAGCTTTCCTCTGACTCCAATAGTACTCACACCCAGTATTAATTAATAAATATGGGTGAATTATATGTTTTAGAAGTTCAGTGGACCTTTGTAAATCCACACTCCTCTGGTAATCTCAGGCATACAGCCATTCTTCACCGTGACAGCAGCCTACAAAAGCAGCTGTGAAAATCTGAGATAACAAGCCTGTAGGGTAGGAAGGGGGTAGCTGAAACTTTTCATGTAATTTACGGCTGATTTTATTGGCTTTGGATTGTTGTCAGGTGTATTTATATCACAGAATGTGTTTTACTGGTTTGATTTGAAGTAAAATCATGGTGCATTATTCGGATAACTTCAGCCTCTGCTGAAGAAAACCATGAAGCCTCTACCTAACCCTCCTATCACCAGAAACAGAAAAAAAACCACAAACAAACCCTAAACTCCCAAAATTTATAGCCTGTGAATGGGAAGTTTTTGCAACACTCACAAATAATATACAGTTGTATGGCAATTGATCATTCAAAAAGGAAATATTTCAGTGAGTAGAAAGCACGTGCTATAGGACTCAAATATATCTAAACTGTGCCAGATTGAGGAATAAACAAAAGGCGATAGCTGTAATGTTTTCTAGATACGTTTTAGTATTCAACGTTTTGCTTTGGAGCTGACCAACCTGTTGCAGGGGAGAGGGCATTACTGCAAACGGGTGCCCAGCACAGAGCACATTCTCTGAGACACAAGCATATTTCTTGCAGCCTGCATGAGGGACCAATATAAGAAACATCTTCTTTTTTTTGCTCATAAAGATGGAACAGCGTTGAAAATGACAAAAACTTACACAAGAGCTTCCGGCCAGGCAAACGCGCACTTTCTTTAAACACAAGAGGCCTGATGAATAGCCTTCTGCAGGAAGAAAGAGCCGCAGCTGAATATCCCGGGCACAGGCTGCGGCCAGGGACTGTGTCCTGCCCTGCACTGGCTTTCCTGGTCCGCACCCCGGTGCAGACTGGAGGGGGCTCCCCCACAAGTGCTTGTGTTCGTTTGTTGGCCGCAGGCACGGCTGCCAAAAGCCCGCTAGGTCTCAAAGGACATTTTGCATTGCTTGCCAGCATAGGATGACAGCCTGAAAACATGAGTTTGCAAAAGGGCTATTCCTACAATAAAACCTTTGACAATGCTCTCAATCACAGATGTTGCAGAAGGTTTGAGCAGTGAATTTGTGATGATAAAATCAGGCATGGGTGGCACACAAGTTTCCTAAACCAGCTTAAGGCACACATTGTATTCACAGCTGCAGCTGTCTGAACAGTATGGGACAGAAACTCGGAAGACCCCCAAACACTAAGAAGCTGATTACACTTCAGCATTTCAGGTCAATGGCTTTGAGAAGTAACACTGCAGAAACAGCTGGAAGTAGCTTGTCCTGCGAGGCTGTTGGCCTCGTTCCTTTCAGATTCACTGTTGTCCATGTTTTTGTTGTCTATGTGTGGCAGGTATTTAAGTTGTCTGAATGAATCAGCTGGGAAGAGGGAATGTAGAGAAACTACCAGGGTTTCTGGAGAAACATTCGGGTTCAGATACATTGCATTCTGCATGACCATTTAATAAGTAGGGAAATAGGCAGGGAAAATTTCAGGCTGAGAAAGAATTAGGGGCGAAAAGGCTAATGTGAAGTGGGATTAAGCAAAGGCTGCAGGAGCTGGCTCACGCCATGCTTAGCATTACAAGATAGGTATCTTAATCAGAACAGCTAGTGCATTTTTACAACACAATATCAATTCACTGTGTTTCTCCCTGGATACCAGTTTTACGCAGTCATGTTGCATGTGAGCAAATCACTCCCTAGCAATTTCTCAGCCTATTTTAATCAGATTTCAAATAGGAATGGAGGCTTTAGAGATAACATTTTTCTGTTTATTTCCTTAAATTGGCCATAGGAAGAAGTGAGAAATCCTGTAAGTACTTCTACTAAGGGAAAGGCTGGAGAGTGCCCTCATATCTGATTAAATGTAACAGGATCCACATGGGAGTAAGCCTTTATAAACCTCCAAGAGGGGGAAAAAGCTTTCATCACATCTCATACCTTCATCATCATGAAAACTGGCATAGTGTAAGGCACATTTTACAGGAACCACTAAGTTTCCTTGGTTCTGGTGCTCAGCAAGTAACTTGAAGGTAATTTTGTCTTGTTACACCAAGGTTAAAGGGGGGTTTAAATTCCTGTTAATGAAAGCTTACTACCAACCATAGAGCAAACCCCACCCCAAGTATTTTTTTTCTATTTTTTTCATTGTCTAAATGGCTTAGGCAAAGCCACATGCAAAGTCTGTGATACAGCCTTAAAGCCAGAAATCATATGGACTTAAATAACTATCAGGAGTGAACCTAAAACTTTCTTAATTAGAGCACTGCAACTGAAAAAGTTTTTGTAGCATTTCACTAAAGATATGATTCTTCACAAAATTGAAGGTGTAAACTAAAAGAGGAAAGGAAGTGAAATCAATGCACTTAGAGGAAAAAGTGTCTGGCCATATCTGTCAAATTCTTAATATTCGAGGTTTGCTGAAGCTTTGATGCCCAAGCTGTGCCACAGAGAATGCTCACCCATCACTTTTCACCTGAAACAGAGGATTTTTACAGCTCTAAAAGGTTTTCTGCCTTCTTACAGCTCCAAATAAACGCAAGGATGACTCTTCTGACTCTTCCTGAGTAGCGAAGACTGCACTTGTGGCTTTTGCAGTATTTTTGCATTTCCAAGAGGTGAGGAAGGCACACTGGAAAGTAGGTAAACTGGTAGATGGTGCCATAGTCTCTTCATAAATGGAAAGAGGGCATTTTTTCTTGTTCTGTTTCTTCTTGTTGTGAGATTGTTGGATATGGGGGAGACCTGATGTGCAGGGAGGAGGATTCAGGGGCAGAACAGCTTCATGAGCTGAGGTGAACCAAGACAGCAGTTCACCAGTGCCTAAAGTTAAAATCTTGTTCCTATCTTCCCTCCACTGCAGGTCTATATTTGACCTCCTTCCGTGGGTCAGCTTGGGCTCTTACTGGACCCTCCAGAAGCTCATTTAAGCTCCCTGGGAAAGCAATGAGGCTCAGCTGTCTACAGCACTCTGAACTTAGGTCAGAGAAATTATTTGCTGTGATGTTAAGCTGGTGAATGATTGCAAAACCATAAGGCTATAGGGAGGTATCTATCCTGGACATTAGTATTTTCCTACTAAATACAAGGAACCCAGAACTTTCTAGTAAATGGAGAACACTATGCAAAGGGACATAAGCAGAGTTTAGGCAGGATGGACTGGACTTGAACATATCTGAATCACAGAATCATACAGGTGGGAAAAGACCTTTAAAAGAGTCCAACCTTTAAAGAGAGACCTAAAAAAGAGACCTAAAAGAGTCCAACCGTAAACCTAACACTACCAAGACCACCACTACACCATGTCCCTAAGCACCTCATCCAAATGTCTTTTAAATAATTCCAGGGATGGCAACTCAACCACTTCCCTGGGCAGCCTGTTCCAATGCTTGATAACCCTCTCGGTGAAGAACAATTTCCTAATATCCAGTCTAAACCTCCCCTGGCGCAACTTGAGGCCATTTCCTCTTGTCCTATCACTTGTTACCTGGGAGAAGAGACCGACCCCCACCTCCCTACAACCTCCTTTCAGGTAGTTGTAGAGAGCAATAAGGTCTCCCCTCAGCCTCCTTTTCTCCAGGCTAAACAACCCCAGTTCCCTCAGCCGCTCCTCATAAGACTTGGGCTCCAGACCCTTCACCAGCTTCGTTGCCCTTCTCTGGACACGCTCCAGCACCTCAATGTCTCTCTTGTAGTGGGGGGCCCAAAACTGAACACAGGATTCGAGGTGCGGCCTCACCAGTGCCGAGTACAGGGGCACGATCACTTCCCTAATACCGTAGCAGCGAATCTAATAGGCAGGTTTTCTAAGATGAACCTCAGCATTTCTCTTCTTTGTACTATCTCTTGGCAAAGATCAGCTACACAAAGAACAAGTTACTCCTCCTCCTTGGGGTGGGGGTGGAGGGTAGGAGTTCCAAAAGGATGGGGTCATTTTTCATAATTTTATCCTTAAAATATCAAATCGTGGTACTTGGCACTTGCTACAGATTTTTGTGCTTTTGGTTGTTAAAAGCTAGGTTTTTTTCTTGTGAGAAAAGCCTACCAACAGGGACCACTAATGAACTAAGAAGGTGGCAGTCCATCTATGTGTGCAGATGGGCTGAAAGATGCTCCAAAGGACACTAAGTTTCCTGTTAATTCCCAGCAAAGTATTTGAAGAATACTCACATACCTTTTTGTACAGCTGTTTTCACTAATCTGCTTCTGATCATTAGCCGCCACGCGATCTCTTCATTACACACATTCAGACTATGACAGACAGATGCTAAAATGCTAACTGACCCCTAAGCAAGTACTCAGCTTTTTTCTGCTTTTGTAATAATTATGCTTTCTAATGTAAAACTGTGCAAACACTTCAAGATTAAAAATATAAGGCCATCAAAATGGTCATTTAATTGACTACCAAATTAAATCTCAGAAAAGACTCTATTGCTGTGTCTGCTGTCATCATCACATTTAAACATGGAAAAAATCTCTTCTGAATTTGTTTGAGCTCCTGCAAAATGGCTGCTCTTCCAGGGTACTTCTGAATAATCTGTGTAATAAGAATTTGCACATCTAATGACAATGGCTACTAGAAGATTGTAGGCAGCTATTTCAGCAGAATGTGTAAGCTCTGAGACATAAACTTTTCACAGAAATGCAAAACTACTATATAAAAATGTTGGAATCTTTTAGCATTTCAGTCATCATGTATGTAAGGGCACTTCCGTGAATGTAATCGGTTCCACATGTCAGTTGTACAGCTATTTGTCTGTATGCGTTGGGGAAGGTCAAGTTACTTGTAGAGAAAAAATGCTTTTTTCCTGAGTTCTTGTTGTTTGGGTTTTTTTCCATAAATAAAACCACCACATATTGGCAAAAAATCCTCAAGCAAGTTCTTTTTAAACTAAAGCTGTTGTTGTAAGTGAGATTGCAGCATCCCTTCCCCTCTCTTTTCACCACATTGAATAGAAAACCTGTGGTGCAACATCAAACACTCAGGTACCAGCCCCGAGCAGAAGCTCAGTACCCCCAGACTTGGTCTCCTAACGCTCTATATCCGATGCCTGTGCAGTGTCGGCCATCTCGTCTAAGTAGTGACACTGAACTAGACACTCAGCTAGAGCTAACCAATACAAAATGCTGAGAAAATTTTCATCTAAAACCTCATTCCTCTGCATAAATTAAATGCTTGAGTCAGGACTACATAAAATGTTTCTTGGTCTGTTTTGAGCACATTTATAAGAGTAAGCTAACCAGCATCAGGTCGGTGCACTGGTCACAAGCCCAAGTGGCACAGCGTGGCTACACACATGTTATTATAGCCTATTAACTGCCGAAATAGGACAGCTATGCCCAAGCTGCTCAGGGGGAATAGACTCCGGCCCCTGCTAACTCCCTGGGAATTGTTTGGGAGAGTGCTAGCTGATTCACGCCCAAGCCACATCATATCTGAAAACACGACTCTGCTCCGGTGCCTGGGAGTGCCGTGACACAGTCTCAGAGCTGGTACGCCGGCACGCTGCAGACGCCTGCCTGCTTCACGTGCAGGTTGGTACAGTGCTCTTTGTGCTGTGAAAAACATAAGTGTTAATTCCTATTTCTTGGGCACATGCTTTTACTCCTACGCTAATATGCAGAATTGTAGTAACACAGTGGCCTTTGGTTCCCCGAATGACATTTTCAGAATATGGTAATTTACCAGTATTTTGCCAGTGCATGGGTGTTAGATGTGCTCTGAGCATGTCTGCTAGAGAAAGTCTCTTAGAGGCACACATATCTCTTAGTCTGGTTTCCAGAACCCAAATAAGTTTAGTCTTAACCTAGTCACCTCCGCAGGCAATGACAATTACATATATAGACAGCATTAAAACAGCAGATGTGTAGGAAGCCACAAATAGGATGAATCACACCTATTCTTAGTCGCCTAACTTTGGTGGGACAAGTGACCTCCAGGAGATGCCTTCTGTCCTTCAGCTCCAGGGGAAGTTTGAAGAATTAGCTTAGTCAAGATGCTTACCATTTAGACACATGAGGACAGGTGAACTGAATTTTACTTTCCCAGCCTTCAATCTATCTATGCATTTAAATGAAATGATTAAAACATGTAAAATGCCCCTAAAAACCATAGGACAAGCACTTAAGGGGTTAGTTACATAGGATTCTGCATAGCAAAGCAATTGAGGATGAGCCTAGATACTTTTAAGCTGACATTACATGTTCTCTGCTAGATCATAGCCACAGTGGTACAAATATAATCGTATATTCTTGTCTCCAGATGTGGGGGTTTGCAGGAAGTAACACAGCTGAAACTCTCCTGAATTTGCTTCACAAAACCAAACAGAACCTGACTAAAAGCAGTGTGGAGACCAAGCTCCTGCCCAATCCCTCCATCTCCAACGTTTTCCATTGCTAACACATATATACTGTCAAAAAAAGAAGCTGATCACATTTATTGTATGCTTTTATAACTTAAAATCCTTTCAATATACCATTAGTCAATGTTAATGTGTGTGCTTTCTTACATTTTTAAAATGGTCTTGAAAACTTACCCATATAGGGTTTTGTACCAGCCATAGAAGAAGCTTTTTCTGAGCCTTTCACTATGGTTGCTATGTTAAAGTCAGTGATATGAACATGTCCTGCAATTACACAAAGTAAAAACAGAAGTTAAAATAGCGCATCATACAAATATTCCTTCCTGTGTTTAACATTTAAGTGATAATGGAAAGAAATCAATTGGAAATATTCATAACAATTACTGGAAACCTACTATTAAATATTGCTCATAACTAGAAAAATCCTATTGGCAGCAAAATGATGGAATACTTTTCCTATATCGTTGTGTCCACTGTCTGCTCGCAGCGCTGAACCTTTTTTGCTGGTCACCCCAAAACCCCCTCTTGCTGTGAACGTTAGGGACAGTAACTGTCTTTGAGAGCAGTAGCATGCAGGAACAGCGCTGAACTTTGTGAAGCTATGTGTGAAATCCAGCTCTCCTTATCTCCAACTAGAGCCACCCCTTGCACTCTCAGGTACTCGTGACACCTCTCTGCTATCACTTCAGGTTACCATCAGTCTGGCTTTTTCCGAGTCTCCTCAGGGCAAAAAGGGAGCCAAGAAGAAAAAGGGTATTTTTATTGTACAATAACTATAAAATTAGATCCCTGGTAGCAGAAGAGTGTGTATGTAACAGCAGCAGGTCCCAAACGATGACTCATTTGACAGCAGGTTGCAAGGTGGAAGAAGTGTGACACAAGTCAGCCCGCGCACTTGCTGCCTGACCAGCCAGACAGCTGATTTAAACTGAACTAATCGGGCCGGATGGCCCAAACCTGCTGTCATTACTTTTTTCCTGGGGTGGTTTACAACAAGCATAGGTTAAATTGCTCTACCACAGTGAAGCAATAGTTGTTAATCCTGGCTTGCCATAGGCAGGTAAACGGAATGCAAATCTAGCCTGAAAATGTATCTGCAGACTTTTAATTTGATAAGTCCGCTGTTAGGTTTTGCATCTTCTACTTCAGGATTAGTTTTATACTGTGGAGTGACGCAGACATTCTGTTGTCTGTCATTACATCTGGCAATGCCGTTGTGGAGGACAGCGTACAGGGAAAGGTGCTCCCTTCCCCGGCTTAGCCCTGCACTCAGATCGGGATTAATACATCATGTGTTGAACTAGACTTTTGAATGACAAGTTCCTGTGATTTTTTTTTTTTGCTCAAGATCTCAACCACATTCAGTCCACAGAATGGAGCAGGCTTTGGGCATGATGCAGTTATTAAGCGAGGGAGGTTGTTATCATGTTTGCTGCCAAAGATGAAAAGAGTGTAACAAATGACTGATGTTGAATGTTACCGCAGCACCTGACTGAGGAACAGCAATCTCAATAAAAGATTATGCTGCTCCGACAGTCTAACCTAGATCGTGCTCAAAGTGCCCAAGAAATGCATCTGCCAACCTCTAACAAGTCTGCAGCCGTGCATGTGTGAACTGAAATTCTCAGAGTCCCTTAATTTAGCCAGATCTGAGCTGGTTTTGAAGGGGAAAAGGAAGAAGGCACATCCCACTGCCAAAATTAAAGCTATTTCTCCAAGTGGGAGACACAACAGAAGTTTTCGATGAAATGATTTGCATGCTTTCTGCAGTTTTCTCAAAACAACTGCTTACATTTTATTGACACTTTCCTCCTAAGACACCCAGCCCAGGAAGACATCTGCACATGGCAGACAAAAACTGTGAGCAGATGAAAGCGATCACTTTATAAGGGGCAGGAGGTGTTAGGCTGCCATAACAAGAATTAGTGTTCACAGCCCAGCCTGCCATCAGATTTCAAGGCGGTATTCCTCCTTCCTGGTGGCCAGAGTAGCATGTTTGCAGTTTATGTCTGCAATAATAAAACACCAAGGCAGAAGGCTTCTTGAAAAAGATAATTGAACCACATACAGACACCTCATGGCAGTGGTTTTAAGCAATTCCGTGTGCACCGTAGAATGAAAAGCTGCAAGGATCTCGGCAGGCTAATACTTTCTCTTTTTTTGACAGATAAATATAAAGTTCTGTCATTTAAATGACAGCATTTGTAAGTGATGCTCCCTATTAGAGTATCAGCATGATAACCTGTTGCACAACACCTATCACATAATATCCATTCAGACTGATCCAAACAGTTGATTTGCAAGGAAAATTGCCTCTCCTGCAGTGCATTGTTTTCTCTCCCTTTTATTGGATTTCTTCTCATTTAACAAAACCAAAATAGCACACGTGAAGTGTTGCATACACTGGTTGATGGTTTTTGTTAAAAATGCTTTTCTGCAAGGTAAGGGATGGATTGGGAAGACAGGTTCTGCATAGCCCCTCCACATTCTGCTGCCGATACAGCAGCAGCGGGCAGCTCCTGTACGTGCACCAGGGCACAGCACAGCCACGGTGGTACTGCTGCAGAAACTCCACCTTTGCTCTGCCCCATCACACGGCCACCCCATGGCCCGTGGGCTGCCTGCCGGCAGCCTTTGCCTGTCGCTTAGAGGGTTGCTAACCGGCTCTGGAGGGAAAGCAAGGTGTCCCGTAGGCAGGCAGATGGCTGTGCTGCCGCAGGGACTGCACGCAGTGCCTGGTGGGAGCCGGGGACGTGGAGAGGGGCTGTGTCTGGGACTGAGTCAGAGCAGGGGGCAGTGGGGAATGACCCCCCCGCGCCTGTCGGTAGTGGAGGAGGGCTGGAGGGATGTCGAGGCAGAGCTCTGCCTGCCTGCGCACACCACTGAATGGTTTCAACTCTTTTAAGCCTAGTGACTTGTTTTCTTTGGTTGTTTTTTTTGAGTTTTTCATTCCTGATGTGAATATTTCAAGAGACAGTCAGACCCTAATTCTCTATAGGAGTCTTTCTAATCAGCCTCTAATACATCTTTTTACTGTGACTGTTGCATATAGGAAAAGGAAAGGTAGCCATTGCTGCAGTAAATATGCTGGGATACTGGCTGCTTCATACTGTTTCCAAAATTTCAATTCATGGGGACTTTTTCCCATCTGAGCTTCACAGCTGGTACTTAATCTCCCTTTCTGGATATTATTGGGAGCAACTAAATGTCAAAACCAAGTCTGTACCCTGGCTCCCTTCTCAGGTAGCAGGTACAATAATTGAACTAAGCAGTATGTCAGTGCCACTTGGGTTTAGCTTTTAAGAGCTGTGAAGCACAGCAGTGCACCACAAATTCAGCAGTACCTACCTAAATTCAAGTATCACAGGCAAAGAGCTCATTGCTTAATCCCCATGGCTGCATGACCCCATATAATAGTAAGATGATGGTGGAGAGAAGGGAGGAAAAGGCAAATGACCACATTCCTCTGGCTCTCTGCAGAATGGCTTTTTCAAATCATCCCAGACTGAACAGATTTCCCGTACGCCAACACGTACGTTGTAAGCAGAAAGTATCTCAGTGGAAATTGTTTCAAAAATTGCATTCCTCCAGTCAGCTTCCAGTCGAGGCTTTAACAGGGAAAATTTGTAAGTTAATACCTGCAGCACAGTGTATGACTTTGAGAAGCTTTATGCATGTACTTCAGAAGGCCTGAATTCCCAGTATCTGAGGTAAACAGCAGATGATCTTTGTTTGGACTATTATTTAATTTTTGCTAAATGAGGACAAATCATAATGACAATTAAAGCAAGTCCTGAAAGGTGGCTGAGACTGGCTGACTAACATTTAGCAGAGGAAAATGTACATGAGTTCAAACCTCATTGAATTTCTCAGAGTCTGAAGCCGAAGGGGTGAATGTGAGGGCAGAGAAAAGAAATACCAGACTGGAGTTAATGCCACCGACTCAGCGTGCATCAGAGCTGATGGGAAATCTCAACACAGTAACATTTTGGATCAAATTCAGACCTGGTTTGCCCTCAGAAGGTCAAACCCTACGAACAATTTAAAAAGCATCTCTCTGGATTCGTTTGCACTATGTACAAGAGCGTAAGCTCGTATCCACGTGAACTTGGCATGACTTGGCAGTCTGCCACTGATCATCAGGGAGATTGTTAGAAACCTTATTGTACTGCTATAGATGGGTTCAGCGAGGCTGTGCATTTCAAAAGGGGAGGCTGTTTAATGGCCATGTAGGCATGTAAGTTTCAAATATATTTTCAAAGTGTAGGTAGCTTCAGGTGAATGAATTATGCTCAGGACACTCATCTTGTTAATCAACGTCAGAGGGTTAAATGAAACGCAGTCCTTGAAAATTGTCTGTGGGTATGCTGAGGACCAGCCTTAACACAGTCACACCAGGTACATCTTTAGTGGAGACTTTATGTGTCCCAGACATCACTACAGAGTAATAATGTTGCCAGTTCTGTTGTTCAGAAGTTAACATCAGGGTTCTAAATTTTGAATTTATGGGTGGGTTTTTCATCCTGTTTGTGGTTTTAAGACCAGGATTAGTCCTTGGCTGCATTTTTCAGTTTTGCTGTTAGTTTTCAAGTGAGAGCTGAGATTCTCATGTAGTCAAGGAAATAGAGTTTTACGGAAAACCTTGATGATCATAAAACAATATAATCATATATAAAGAGGTACGTACAAATGCCAGCTTGAATTTGCCTTGCTCTCTCATAAGAGAAAAGATTACTGAGTAAAATTATCACTAACAGATGCAAAAATCCAGTCTAGAAAAAACCCCAAACCTAATAAAAGGTAATTAGTCCTGTTAAGGCTAAGAGTGAAATATTAGGTCTGTGGTTTCAATATGGAGAACAACGAGGAAGCAGTTCCAACACTAGAAGTAGGAGGCATTTAGTGCAATTAGCAGATAGCACCTTCAAAATGAACAAACAGTCTTCCCATAATCTGTGTTTAAGCTAAGGAACACTTTGCCACAAGATGTTAAGGATGCTAAAAGTTCCCTCCACTCAAGGAAGCTCCAGAAAAGACCATGGAAAAGACCACTGAAAGTTATTAAATGCGTGGAAACCATATCCAGCTCAGGAAATGCTTGAGGCTGGAGGTTGAGTGAGTACGTGGGGGAAGTACCACATAAACCTGCTTTGTTTTGTATCCTGCTCTGTCATTCACTTTTTGGCAACTCTTGGAGGTACAAAACTCAATTAGATGGGTCTTTGATCCAATATGGTTGCTCTTCTGCTCTGAAACTGAAAGCCTGTGTATCCATAACACTATCTATGGCAACAGAGAGGGGCAAAGGGAATGGAGCAGTGCCTTATAAGGAGAAATTAAAAAGTCTGAGGCTCTTCAGCTGAGACAGGAGAGCTGAAGGAGTTTTTGAATATCATGAAGATAGTGATTGTAAGCTATTATTTACCAAATCCTGCAATTCTGGAAGTAGAGGATGGTTTTTTGAAAGGAGAATGTTTCAAATCAGATGAAAGAAAACACTTCTTTCATGAAGGATAGTGAACTTCTATAACTTGTTGCCCCGGGAGGCTGTAGAAGCCAATATCAGCAGCAGCTTCAAAGAAGCAGTAGACAAAGGTTCATCCAGATTCTAAAGGGGAATATACAGGGATACCCTAATATCCTAACACAAAAATTGTGGGTGATAGGCAGCTCTGAAGCGTTTGATGACTAGAAATGGCAAAGGTCACGCTCCGTGAATAGTATCTCCTCTTGCTAGTGGCTGCAACAGAACACCAGCCAAGGTTTTGGGTCTGACCCAACAGGGAGTTCTTCCTGGGTAAACCAAGCAGGGACCTTGCTGGGTCTTGTGAAACGATGTCCTGAAAAACTTGCCTGAGAGGAAATCAAACCCTTGCCAATTTTCTGTAAACAGAGTGTAATAATGGTGTGGTCACGCTGCACAATGCAAAACCTGGATGCCAAAGTAGAGCCTCGTAATTTCTGCAGAATGACCAGAAGTGTTAATATCAATGGTGCTACCAAACAGCTGTAGAAATAATGTTATCATCTTTGAAAAAAAGGCGATGTAACTAATCTGTTTGCCCCTGCTTGTTTTTCTGCATTTTAGGCTTTCCAAATCTCCTTAAACATCATAGCTAATAGATCATGGAAAGATTTAAAGACTTCTTTAATTTCTTTGATATTTCAGAAGAAAATACAACATGGACCAGACTTGCCTGCTTTCAGTTCTAAACACTATTATTTCAGTTATATTGTTCTAAACCATTAAAATGAAAGGAATAGTACAGGAAGCAGAATACTGTTATTAAGAGTATTCTATAATGCTTTTCTCTGTACAATACAATAATAATAGCTCTCCTGAGCCGTCAGGTAGTCCCTTCAGCTATCACTGGAATAATCCTGTTTCAGAGGCATGTTAGCAGAACAGAGCACTACTACTAAATTTAGAGATTAGTGTTAGTTGTAAGAGCAAGAGCTTTCTGGGAAAGCTGAGAGGGAAACATAACAAGAGAGCTTTATGGGCAGCACTCAGTTCCTTAGAGAGGTCTGATTCAGTTTCAGAGAGTGAAACCTGAAAACATCCCTACTTTCTCTCCTCAGATGAGACTCCCCTATGGGATGAAGAATCTCTCCAGGAGACCAGGCAATCATCTTCTGGTAGGGGCTGAACACTATTTTAAGCAGCTGATTACCCCCTTCTCATGTAGCATTACACTTCTCGTGGTCATCAAACATTTATTTCCACTGATGCATCAGAACCTGTGCTCAGCAGTGTTGAGATGTGGCTTTGCTGAAAAGTATATGGGAAAATTCAGGCTTCCTCTGCCAGAATGATTTTGAATATGTTGTATACATTTTCATGGGGTTTTTTGTTTGTAAATTAGATTGATCATTTTTATGGGTTAAGAAAAATCTCCTGTTTTCACTACTTCTGTATTCCTGAGGTATGTTCCCTAAGCCATACAGATAAATTGTAGTGAAACTAGTTTTAATGAGCAGAAATATCTACAGTCTACAATCTTGGTATATGTTATGAAAGTCAGTCAGTTTTAACTGCTTGAAGATGTAAGGCAATGTGAAGGGCATAACACTTCACTTTGACTTCAGCCAAAATAGATTTCTTCAGTGAGGTCAAAGAAATATAACTCAGACAAACTCTCAGTCCTAAATGTTGTGCATATGCAATTCCATAATACTTTGTGTAAGCACAGTTTGTTTAATGATCTGTAAGAAAGACCTAGGGGTAAAGTCAAGCATATAGGAAACTGTTGTGCCATCTTAGAGGCCACAGGCTAAAATAAAGTTCCTTCCTGTACACCTGGCTAGACTCATATTAGGTGAATTTGTTATGTTTCCTCTACAGCCTAGCATATTTATGGTGCACATCTTTAGCACATTTTTCCATTAAGTGAAATCTGATGATTCCGTAAAAATGATGTTACTGTGTTGCAGCTTAATCAAAGCTTTTATGGACTTCAAGGATAACATTCATCTTGCAAAACATACATCTATAAGGTGGATATCTGTGTCTTTACTCAAAACTTCTAGGTGTTAGTCACCAAAGAGAAACAGATACTGGTGTATAGTGCAGACATTCAAAATAGATCAGATGATCTAAACCATGTCTATGTCTTTCAGTTATCTGTAAAGGAAGCCTGTGGTGATGAGCATGGTACAGATGCCTGTCCTACTGATGTCACCTCATTAGTAAGTTGAAGTGTGTGGACCCTTAACCAGGTTGAGAGAATTACATCTCCCAACCGCATAAGAGGTCTGTGAACCAAGGATCCATGAGCTGATTAATTCTGCTGACCAAGGTCTATCTGCAAATCTGGAGAAACATGGTTGTTTCACCACTTGTCTGCAGGTGTGCCAAGAGGGAGCAGTATTCTGGTGCTTTGCAGAAAAGGGGCTATCCATCCCAAAATTTCCAAGCTGGCTATAGATAACTTTGTTACTGCACGGCTTATAATCACCATAAAAACTTCATTTTGCAGCATGTCACTCACTCTGGCGTAGCTTCTTTTCTGCAATACTTGAGGCCCCATAAGAAAGCTCTCACAAGAGGCTGATTTTGTGCCGTAATTGACCTTGATGAGGGGCAAGGAGAGATAAGGGCAGCTGTACTTCAAAGGCTGTCAATCAGAGATTTAACACACTCGTAGTCCTTTCATGTTGCCTTTGACATCTTTAATTCACCCAGGAGTTAAAGACAAGAGATTTCTATTTCATGCTTATTTGCTGATATTACTGTCTAGGGAACATGAACACTTATGGGTCTGAAACATTAAATTCCTGAAGTTCTAGATGGTTTAAAATTCCAACATTATTTAGCTTTGTTGGTCTTGATATTCCCAGGGACAAACTTCAGCTGTTTGCAATGGTACCTCTTTAATCAACTTTAACTTGAATACCCAGCAGCTCTGCAATGGGTTTTGAAAGATAATGGTAATTTTGGCATAATTTCAAGCTTATGTTTTCTCAAAGATTAACTGCTTTTAATCAATTTCTGAGGTGAACAAAGCACAAGACAGCTTTCCCACAGCAGCAAACACACATCCTCTTTTTCCATTTAGTTTTCCTCCTGTATGTAATTCTGTTCTGATATAAGGTTAATGCCTTCTTTTACCCGTATTTTCTTTCTCACATTCTTCCTATGAATAGTTGCAAAAATATGAATGAAGTTTTAGCAAAATACTTCACAGACATCATCAGATGATTATGTTGTCTAGTCTTTTTTATGTCATTTGAGCCAGAACTACATGTACAGCCATAAAAATTTTGCAGACTTAGAGGCAAATTTCCAAATTCTGTATCTGATTTTAGGAAAGTAATTTCAGATACCTACATGAGAAACAATTTGCTATATGAAATTTCTTAGCCCTTCAGAAGTTCTAGAAGAGAAAATAAGGTCTTGCTCCTGCTCTACTGGTAGGTCCCTAAAAAGGTTTTATGGTGATTCACAGTAATCCTGCTAATAAAATATTAACTTCTTTTTATCAGTTGTCCCCGTTGTTCTCAATTCATATTAAAATTCTTCTTTTTCAGGTCTTGCAAAGTGTCAGATCAGCTTTTTTTTTTTTTTTTTTTGCAATAGGAGGTGAAACTACAAAATCCACAAGGTGGACAGGGAAAGTCTTTGCAGAGAAAGTCCAGATTTAGGTAGGAATCCAACATCTGAGGCTGATTTACAAAGCATGTCATGAGCATGTCACTGAGATCTCAAGAATTAGAGATATCTGAGATAAAGCAGTCAATATTCACTTACCATGTTCATCCAGTAGTATGTTGTCAGGTTTGATGTCCCTGTAAAGTAAGGAAAGGAATGCATTACAGTTCATACCCAAAGAAAACCTGCAACCTGTTTTCCCCATCTGGGTATGAGGGCCAAGTCACTTAAATCATACAAAACCAAGGAAAACCATGTCATACAGAAAGGTAAGTGATTTTTATCTACATCTTTTTACTGCCCTGAGAAAACATGCATACTAAAGAGACTCTCTAGGTTTCCATTTCATGTGGTTTTGCTTTCATATGGTTAGCACTGACGTGGATTTGGTTTTCAAGATTATGTACTTTATTGTTTATAGCAGCGGGAACAACGAGATGGAAGATTTGTATCTAGGAGGTGCCTGATTGCCTCAGGGACTCCACATTTGACAGACCCAAAAAATCATTTAATTGGAAACATCGGTGATCTACCCTTTCTGCCAGACCCTGCTAATTTGCCATGCTCACATACATGATCACTCACGTATTGTAAAGTCCTGCTAGTTACCTTACACTAACTGGGTAAGCCTAGCAGCTCTCCTTTTAGCCCCCGAATCCCCACTTGGCTGTCTGTAACAGCAGGTAGCATGCTGGGGAAAGGAGCGGGGATAAGGGAGGATGGAGACTATCATGTGCTGCAGCATCAGCTCAACTCTGCTGTTCTTAGCACAAGGGAAAAACATTACCCTAGAGAGCTGCGCTTTCAGGATCATTGTACGTTTACCTACATTCATGCTGCTGTCAGGAGAGATGGAGACAGCTTTTCCCCACCACTGCTGGGCATTCCCGCCCTCTTTCCTGGCCCAGCGTCATTGCTCATGGTGCAGACCTGTTCTGGGGGAAACTCATCTCCCTTGGCCAGCCTGGATCCGTCCCGGGTTTGGATCACCCTGCATCTTGGCAAGCGTGACGCGGCAGTGAGGTGTGGCACTGCCTTTTCACCGGCAACTTGCGCTTCATGCGATTTTGAAGCCACGTTCTTCGTGTGGCGTTGCCAGAGCGGGAGATGCATCAGTCCACCTTAGGCAAAACATTTGCCCCTTGGGCTGAATTTTCCACTGCTCTCAAAAGAGAAGGCACTGTAAACTGCCAAAATAAGCTGTCAAATGACTCTGCAAATGAACTCCAAAGAACTTCCACCTGTGTAATTTTTTTTAGCTAAGGGATGACTTGATTATTCCAATTTAAACATTTCTCAGAAAATTCTATCCTGACTGAAATATGTATTAATACATAGATTTCACTAACAAGTTTTGTCCAGTGTGCCCATAAATGAAATAAGCAAAAAACTGAAATGTTGCAAAAGGAAAATGTATTACACCAGAACACTTTTTTTTTTCTTTTTTCTCTTTTAAATTAGAGAATGACTTCTAAAGAAAACATCATACAGGAATAAGATAGCAGTAGCAATTAGAATATGTATATTGCTTGCATGATATGAGCTCAGTCATCACCCAAGCTCAGCACTTTTATTGACAAAAGAAGGAAGTTTACAGCTTAATATTCTGAATTCCATGTTTTCTGGCCTTTCCTGAGAATCATATGAAATTATGAAGTACACTAAGATTATGTTTACAATTTGTGTAGCAGCAGCTGGGGAAACGTAGGATAAATAAGAAATTACTTTGAATCATTCCCTGCACATTTGGAAATAATGTAGGATGTGTATGTGTCTGTGTAAGGAAAAGGATCTCACTATGAATTACCATCTGGAATGGAAATTTAAAATTATATCGATATTTCAGTGTGAAATACTGTATTCCTTCTGCACAATTTACAGGCTATCTATAATTGCCTGGTTCAGCAGCAGTTCTATTTATATGTGTAATATAAGGGGAAATCTCTCCTACAGCCCATGTCATTCACAAACGTCCAAACTCTGACTTGTCTCTTTCCTCTCCCCTGTAGTCACTTGTCATATCATTTACCATATCAAAAACTCTCCTTCCCCTGGTTTCATATGGGTGAAGTTGTGAGTTACAGGCGAACTGTAGGATTAAATATCTCTGCTTATATTATAAAACTTGTCTTTGGTTGAATTATTGTAGGAAATTCTATACATTTTTATATGTAATGTTATATCTAATCTCTCAATTGATAAGACAGTTTTTGGAAGAGCTACTCTTCAGCTGGTATCAAATATATTTGCTAGTAACAAAACGATCTCTTGGTTTTGATAACTGTTTTCTGATAAGAGTTGGAATTGTGATTTCATGTTGAATAGTCTGTGGCTGATCCACGACTTGAAAATACAGCAATTACTTTCAATGGATATAAGCATGTCATAGTTTTGACTGTTGAATTAAATTTTTTAAACTTTGTCTTCACCAAGCACAAGCACAAGCTTGTCTTAACAAGCACAAACTGACTCTGCATTTCTCACGTGGGTAAAAAAATTGGGGTCACACCAAAGTACATTAGGGCCTTTCTGTGGCTTCCTAAAAGCAGTGATACATTCAACATCACTTCAAACTGTTTTCCCCAGTTTAAGAAAATAAAAATTAACTGTATGTGTCATCAAATACATTCTTCAGGCAGTTGCATCTGTAATGTTCAGAAAGTTGAGTGGTAAAATTAGATCTGTGCTTATCTTTCTGTGACTAATTCAGGCAGTGGCTGATACTTGATACAGATGCACACAGACCATAAAGCCTTTCCTACATAAGGGATCTTCCCCACCATGGGCTCTGCCGACTTTGCTCATTTTGCTCAGAGGCAGGACTGTAGCTGGGGTACAACAGGGTGTATCGCCTTGCACAGAGCAGCCCAACCCCTCAGTCCCTGAGGCAACTTGATAGACTCATAACCATGCCTCAAATCTCAAAACAGGCTATTTTAAACTGCTTTTACAGCACGTAAATCCGTGGGATAACTTAAGCCAGAAGGTGAACAAGTATCTTAAGTAAGATGCTGCTGTTTTGGGATGACATACCTGGAGACGCGCATGATGCATAGATTCACGTGGCAGGTGAGAAAGCAAAGTGCAAGGTCACCATGAAGAGTGCCTTCCAGCAGCACTCTGTTATGTGGTTATCCCCACTTTACAGCATGGCACTAAAAGTTCTCCTCTCCAGAGGCAGCTTCTTGAAAGCTCCATGGACTGCAGAGGAGCAAGGCCACTGCTCTGTCCTTGCACTGACCGCTGCCTGCTGGGTTCGGGGCAGGGAGGTTTCAACACAGTCAATGGAAAGACTTGGCAGGTCTAGGAGCATTGCAATTAAAGGTACTGGATATATTCAGAATGGAGGGCTGCCAGCATCTACTATACAAAAGACAGCTAGTTCCTTTAAATAAATACTCTAGTTAAATTCATTTAAATAGTAAAAACACTGTTTATGTAGGAAGGTGGATTTAAAAGATAAAAACCTCTTTAGTTAAGCAGTTTAAATTCAAACATGTTAAATAAGTGAAATTCTGTTTTCACTACACATCAATTTTTCAGAAAACATTTTTCCCCTTAGCAAGCGTGTTCAAACAACAGGGTGTGAAATTCAGTACCTTAGCTTCAGGGTTTTCCTGTTGTGCATATCCCCAGCTAAGAGAATGAATTGAAACACTCATTTCATAATCCAAATATCTTGAACCACTCATAAGAGAAATTGAAGGACTTTTGCAAGGAGCAAAGTCACTCACAGGTTGGATTCAGAAGAGCCCTGGGCTGCCCTCTAACCATTTACCAAGCAATGACCAGCAGAGCTGTGGCAGTGTCCTTGACACTGATTTCATAAACACAACTTTCTCAGTCAGTACCAATGCTACTCCAACTCTTTTTATACACAGAAAAATCAGAGAAACAGAGAAATGGGAGTAGAGAAACCTTCAAAGTCTTTGCTCAGTGACAGGACCAGGCCTAACTAATATAACAGCTGGCCCAAGAAACTCAGAGGTGCAGACAAATGAGAAAAAAATCGGAAGAATCACAGTTTAATTGCCACTTGTTGATGCTGCCTGTGAAACCATTTCTAGCTTTCTTCAATTGCCTTAGCTACAGATGTCAAACTAAAGCTGCCTGAAGGACGAAAGTACAGTAAGAAGGTGCTGCATATAATTTCCAAGTAGGAAAGAATGATATCTTCTGTAATATCTAGGCTGAGTGGGCATCCAATACTTGAAGATACTCCCTCTGCATGGAGGAAAATCATGAGCATGGCTTGACTCATGTTCACTGCATATGCCAGTCAGAGTCCCCTGAACTCACTGGAAAGCCTCACAATGATTATAAAGGGCTCAGGTTCGATTATATGCAGTTTTAATTACCGCTTCCATCAATATTTCTTTCTGGTTTTACTAAGTGAGGTAGGAGCAGATTTCTAAACTAAGAAGCAGAGAGGTCATGCAGTCTTCATTTTTGGAGGTTTTCAAGACCTGACTGGATAAACCCCAAGCAACCTGGTCTGATCTTAAGGCTGACCCTGCTTTGGGCAGAACATTAGACTAGAGGCCTCTGGAGGTCCCTTCCAGACTGAATTAATCTGTGAGTCTATGAAAAATAATGTATCCAAGTTCAAAGTCCATTGTTCTTATTCCCCCTCCTCTTGGCTACAAGGAAGTTCATGAAAGATTGAAGAGACCTGGGAGAGAACTGTATATGTGGAATTTAGTAGTCTTTGGTATAGTCCATTGCAGTTGGAAGCTAGTCAGAGTTTCTACATGTTAAATTCTGTCATGGGGCTTGAATGCTTATGAAGAAAATAGTAGGAATAAATAGCCTATCTTCAGCACGAAAGGGGGTTAAAATTGAAATGCTCTGCAGTTCAGCACTGGAGAGGTGTAACACAATACTTATTAGCTATGTGAAGTGGTAAAAGAATGAAGATTATTTCACCTGAAGAGGATGCTGAGAAATCTTAGTAGGAGTGAGCAAAACTAGGTGATTATATTGCCAGTGCCAGATAAAATGAAGAATAGACACAAATTATATATGTACATCAGAAGGGGAGAATCTGAATTACTCATCGGGATTAATAACCATAAATAACCTTCCAGAGGTCACACTTTTGTGTTCATTATGTAGGTCAAAGAGTCATAGAAAAGAAGATTGAAAAACATGTGATGATGTCATTTGGTCTAAAGCTTGAAATCCAGAACAATCTCCAAAAAAGTTTCACATGTACTGCTACGAATTAGCAACCAGAACATTGTAACTTTTGATCTCTATTGATGTTGACTGAACTTGAAACATCAATCTAGAAATGAAAGGTGTGCGGTTGGTGAAGTCAACCATGAATTGCCCAGTTTTCTCAAGAAAAAAATGTAATGGCTGTTTCATTGACTACCACTTCACATTGATAACAACTAATTCTAAGTAGGTTACAGAAAAATACTGCAAAAAAGGTATTATGCTGTAATTTAAAACAAAGGTAGGTCCTTCGGGTTACCTGATTTCATAGGATATGAAAGAAAACAGTCAAAAAAGAAAAGATCTGGGGAAGGCTGACCACAAAAATTCCCTGAGAGTAAAGAACAAATAGATTAGGGTTGTTTAGTTAACAGAAGAGATCAGTAAGCTGTGATGTGAAAGGCATATCAAATAATAAATAGCATCTAGAAGGTCAATAGAACTTTTCTATTTGCTTTTGGAACACGAAAACAACGTTCATATTTCAGAAAACTGAAGTGAACTAAACAAGCAGGTTTTTATTTATACAACCGAGAATTAAACTCAAGTTGATTACTACAAGACATAATTGCATAAAAATGCTTCAGAGGCTTAAACAAAGATTTAGCCATTGATGTGAATATAGAGTTCCTCCAGCTCAGATTAATCTGATTGATTTAGGAAAGCACTTCTGCAGCAAGTAGAGATGCTGTCTTCCTTTCACCTTTTTGAATCACATCAATAATAATGCCAAACACAAGATCTATGCTTTTCCTTAAACCTGTGAGAACTGAAAAACTAACACTGCCCATCTGTTTTATTCTGCTTTCATATTTTGCAGCACACATACAAACACCACGGGCTTGGTTTCTGCCATGTTTAAATTTGTTTTTTTTTTGCTTTTGCCTATATTTTCTCCTTATTTCATCAAAAGGTTTCATGTGTTTCCAACACAGGGACAGCTGTTCTTTGCCAGTCCAAGTTGCTTTTTAGTATTATCAGAGAAAATATTTCAGTTATAACAGTTCTGGATGGCTCTGAATTCACGTGTGTAATAACCCCTAACCCTTTATTTGGTATCAGAAAAAATCCAAAGTACATTCTTTCAACTTTATGTCTGGTGAATTTCTCTCTTTGCCTTGCTGGCTCAGAGCAGGATTTAATGCATTATCAGATTTCCATTCTCTTGAGTTTCTAAAATCCCACAGTAACATCGATGAGCATTTCAGTTGATAGCAGTTTTACCAGCATGACTTATTAGGAGTATTTCCACTTTTTAATGATGATTGGTTTTCTCTGAACAAGGACTGTTGAGGTTTCAACTCTTCATTAACCAAAGGTAACTTACAGAGAAAACTCAGTTGTGTACAAACTCATTAAATGAAGTCTTACATTTTTAAAAGCAGCTCTTAACTGCTTTTATTTGAATAGACAGAAGACATGCTCACTTTCATTCAAAAGACAGAATCTAGCATATGAACTACAGGTGTAAGTTGAAACAAGAGAGGTTCAGACTAGCTATAAAGGAAAACTTTCACTATGGGAACAGAAAAGCAGTGCAACAGGCTGCCCAGAGGGGCCGTGTGGTACCATCCCTGGAGTTTTTCAAGACGTGACTACATAAATCCCTGGGAAGCCTGGTTTGATGTCATAGCCCATCACGCTTTAGGCAGAAGATTGGACTAGAGACCTCCTGAGGTCCCTTCAAACCCGTATTTTTCCCATGATCCTTTATGTATAGGCAAGTTCTGCAGGGAGCAAAGAGGGCTTTCTCCACCCTTCAGGTCAGGAGCAGCATCTGAGTAGCTTCCTATAAACCACACCTAGCACTACAGCCCACAACGAAACTCCTCCAGGGGCAGTGGTAATGCCTAGAGCCTACTGACAATAAAACTCCACGGGTCACAAGATATGCTTGTCTCAGTCTGGATGTGATGAACCCATATTTACATGTGTATCACTAAAATTCATTGGCTTACAGCTGAGGCAGCCTATGCCCTTGCTGAATGCTAAGGGTTTTTTTCTCAGAGATCATTTCAAAGTATCCAACAGAGAAATTAAATTAGATGGATTTTGCATTCTCAGAAGGATGCAAAAGAAGCAAGATCCAGACAAAGGCCCTTGAAGTCAATGGAAGGATTACATTGGCTTCAGTAGACATTGTTTCAACCCTAATACAGTTTTTCTCGTACTCTTTTCTCTTTAGTGCTGACAAACTAACTGTATGTTGTGTAGGGTAAACCTTGAAATACTGAGTTTAAAGGCTTTTTTCTTAATTATGCAGCTTGTTTCTTATATTAATATTTTTTTCCTTATGCAGAAATAGGTATTTGAAGTTACTGTTTTCACTGGGAAAAAGAAAATTGTGTTAAGATCACAGAAAGTCACATTAACTAGTTTTTAACCTACAACGACCTTCATGATCCTGTTTGCCTTGTCTTTGTCAAAATAGTCCCAACAGTCATGACTGAAAGTAAGCATTGCTTGTATTCTTGGATATAGGGAATGTTATACGAAGACTAGGAATCTGCATTGACTATTAGATGCAAGCGTTAAAGTCTAGAAGACAGCTGCTACCATTAAAAAAAAGCACAATAAAAAGCAACAACTTCTGGATAACAGCCTGAAGTCATGCAGGGATAATTCCAATAACCTCAGTTTACCGACTATCTGATTCTCTCAAATATTAAATTATTCTCAATTATTTGCTCATAACCCATTTATATACTACAGAATATACCTGACCAGAGCCTTTTATTTTTTAATTAGTTTTTTTTTAGGTTTAGTTAGTCACACCAATGTTTCACATTAAATCACAAACATATACCTGCCACATAATAATAAACTAATGTGACATGAGTAGTTCAGGACAATTTTCATTAAGATTAATATTAGCTGTATAACAGTTCTTAACAGCCATAAAAATGACAATGAGTTGGGAAATATAAGCTTCAGCTATGGATTATTCGAGTTCATGTGAGACATCACTATATCAGAGCACTAGAGTGAACCATATCGTATATTATAAAGGGATTGTGAAAATTCTGGTTTTCACAAATAGGGACCTTAATTCCTTCCTATTTGATATTTAGGTTCACAAATAATACACACATCCAAGGTGTGCAGTTCGTAAAGAAAGTGAGTGCTTACATAGTGAGGTTTTCTTATGGCAAATTTGTTGAAGCTTTGGATGAACGAAAAGTCAATATATACTGGCCAGTGTACAGCCCAGAGATGAATTTGGTCAGAGGTGTTTTGCTTCTATAAGGGCAGCACAGAACTGATGTATCCCCCAGAGCTGAACTGTGCAGAGTACCTACCAAGAGTGCTTGCTCGAGGAACAGCCTTAATAAAGTCTGATGCATCCTCTCTTCCTTTCATCAACACCTCATCACTCATTTATCTATCTATTTATTTATCTATTTATTTATCTTTTTAGGTTTTTTGTTCCTGACCAACATCCTTCCTAGTTTCAAGAAATGTTCAATGGTATTAAAACAAAATTATAGTAAGAATTTCAGAGTTCTTTACTGTTATTTTCTATTAGATGGATGGGAATGAAAGACTTTTGACTGCTCCAGACCTGATAGACAGTTCACATACCCCTCGCTTAGATCTCATCAGTAATTGCTGCCACTTACTGTCCTTTCATAAAAAGACCTTCAGAGCCTTCTGTTCCTGCTCTAATGAATGCCATGACATGACACAACCCTGTGAATCACTGTAATTTTGAAATTTAAAGACTTCAGGAAAACTGGAAATTAGCAGAGAAGATGTGGTACTAGATTATGAGAGATCTGTAAAGAAAAAAACATCTTGTGGATGCTTGTATGAAGGTGGATGTCTTTCCACAAAGCCTCTGACACCCAAGCCACCAGAATAATTAAGTTCAGAAATAGGCTGTCACAGTTCATGGTGTCTGACTAAAACAGGAATGAGGAAACAATGTCTTGTTAATAAAAGCCACTGGTCATAGGTGTGGACAGCAAATGCAGAAACAAGTTATTGAAGTGATGAAAAATTAAAGTACTGGTCCTGATCATTACATATTTAAAGTTGGGCTAATTCACTGACAACCAGAGTGACAAGTTACACAGGTAATTTATTGTTGCATAGCTTTTGCTGAGCTGAGCTATTTATAGGAATAAATAAAAAGGAATGCACCTTTTTTAGCTATTTCTTTCTTGAGTAAGGAGAAAATTCCAGCACAGTTGAGTTCCACTAATTCTGCCTGAAAGCAAAATAAACTGCTATTTTGTGCCAGGATGTCCATGCATAAATTTATCTTCTGAGAAGCAAAGGGTACAATAAATCATTCAATCAAGTCAGCCATTTCCATTTGCACTTTCTGGAGCCTGTTATACACAGAGGACTTGCAATGTCAAAGGGCATCGCTTCCAGTGTCCTGTTCTAGTCTGAAATGTCAAAAAGCCTAAAATATTAATTGGTCTCAGTTCTGTCCATTGGAACTTACTTAGTCAGCCCCATCTCCATCCAGAAAAAAAAAAAAATCTGCATTTCAGACTCCAAATAAGGCATGCAGCCAAATTTGTAGTTTTGCAGTGATTTACCAGATACAGTTTCAGAATCATCAAATTCCAGTAGAAGATCGTTATTTTCAAATAAGTATATGTATGTGGATAGATAGATATCAGATGTCTTAGAAAAATTAACTCTTTCCTTCAAAAAAGGCTCAGACTAACAAACATTACAACTTGAAAGGTAATCTGGTTTTATCACAGTGTTTTAATAGTTTTATGATTCTTTAATTATATGTTCAAATCTCACAGTACTCATTAAAGCAACTTCTAAATCTAGAAATTAATAGAATTCCACAGAATTCTGTGTGAAAAAAATGAATAAAGGTTTCAGGATTTGAAAATTATTCCATAAAACTGAAGCACCTTTGACAAGATTCTATACATGCAATCCCAAATAATATATTTATTGCCAGTCAGAAGTATGTAATTTTGTTATTATACAATCTGTGATGCATTATTCATGAACCCAAAGTAGTCAACAAATCAGTAGGCCTTGCAAAAAAAAAAAAATCTTTTTATTGTGTCTTCCTATTTAAACTCTTCTCTTTTATTTGAAATCTTATCTTTCTCTACAATTCCCACTCCTGAGGCTTTAATGCAGAAAGAAAAAATCCATAACTACTTCCAACTAATTATCTGGTAGCATGCATTCATATGATTCTAATCAGAATCTTATCACCCAGCCCATTACCCAGCCCACTTTGGAGCCTTTTCCTTCTGTGTGGCAACAAGGCCATTTTCTAGTATGTACACAAGATATAACTGCTGTAATAATTATGACAAGTGAAAAAGGTCTCACTAATGAGGGCCTCTGAAGACCCTACCTCTTCCTTTGTACCTCTAAAGAGTGTCTGGACACTTGGCTCAAGGCTTGGGATTGTAGTACCTAGATATATCGAAATATGTTACTGTGATGCTGAGCATTATGGTGCCTGTGGTTCCTTTTCAGTTTAGTACTATTTTTTACCAGGTGTCCATGAAGATCTGGGATTTTCTTAGCAGTTGTACTACCCAATTGTATATAGATCTGAAAATAAAGATGTCAAAGAAGGCACCAAAACATGCTTATTTATAAATACCTCAACTACAACAAGCTTGTTATTTTCCAATTTTACCTCCATTTGGAAAAAAACATGAAAATAGCTTCACTTCTCTACTTGTAACAATAGGTGGCAGTAATGATATCTACATTTGTCTGAATGGCCAGTGGTCTTTGGAAACACTGTATTTGTCAATTTTAGCTTAGAGAAATAGTTGTAGTAGATATTGTTACCCCAGGTTGAAGAAAATGACCTTTTTAAAAACAGGAATCCTATACTGAGCCTTCTGGGTATATATAGCCAGATAATAGTCTTCTTTGGCTAGATTCAGCTCCTGAATTTGCATAGATGCTAAATTAAAATGAAAATATTAAACACAGAATATTTCATTATATTGTTCTTTCTGAAGATCCAATATGACTTTATCACAGAGGTAATTATATACTGCATGTCCTGGTTTCGGCTGGGATAGAGTGAATTTTCTTTCTAGTAGCTGGTATAGTGCTGTGTTTTGGATTTAGGATGAGAATAATGTTGATAACACACTGATGTTTTAGTTGTTGCTAAGCAGTGCTTACACTGGTCAAGGACTTTTCAGCTTCTCATGCCCTGCCAGTGAGAAGCTGGGGGGGGCACAGCCAGGACAGCTGACCCCCACTGCCCAAAGGGCTATTCCATACCATATGGCGTCATGCTTGGTATAGAAAGTGGGGGGAGTTGGCCGCGGGGCAGCGATCACTGCTCGGGGATGGGATGAGCATCAGTCAGCGGGTGGTGAGCAATTGCATTGTGCATCACTTGTTTTGTATATTCTTTTATCATTATTATTATTATTATTATTATTATTATTATTATTATTATTCCCTTCCTTTTCTGTCCTATTAAACTGTCTTTATCTCAGCCCACAAATGTTACTTTTATTTTCTAATTCTCTCCCATAACCCACTGTGGGAGGGAGGGAGGGAACGGCTGTGTGCTGTTTAGCTGCCTGCTGGGTTAAACCACAACACTGCAATAGTAAGAAAAATAGGTGAAGATTCTTATGTGCTATAAAAGCTGGAAAGATTTATCCAAAGGAGAACATGTACCTGTCCTTTGCCTCCTCTGTGTTGCGTTGTATAATGTCTCAGAGACTGGGATTGGAAAGCACTACTGCGGATAGCTTTTACATAACAAAACCCAGGCTGTGTTATCCAGGATTCCTCTTCCGGACACAGTGGTTCTTTTCCAAGTGAACATTAACCAGCACAAATGACTTGCAGGTGATCCAATGGTTAGTTTTCATCTTGTCTGAAGGACTCAAAGTAATGGCAAATTTTCCACTTCCTTTGCTAGAACTGCTTTCTAGAACTAACACTAGACATGACCACAGCCCTTAGACTTTTGGGTAGCTCTGAGGGGAACCTTGAACAACTGTCAACACTGTAATGACACCAAATCATCACCACATTTCAAATAAAAAGTCTTTTCAGCCAAATGCTTCTCCAGATCACATGGAGGAGTCATGCAGAATCACCACGTAGCGGTAATTTGCTGATAATCTTACAGCCGATGACTCTAATCTTTTCTGTGTTGTAGCATCAAGTATTGCTCAGACCTTCTGTGCGTACAAGGGTCATACCCCTACATGTGAATCAGCTTTCAAGAACAGGTGACATCTCTGATAACCACAGGAAGTGCATGACTCATTAGATGCTAACTGGAGTGTGGCATTTGGAAAGAATTATCTGGTCCAGCAGGAAAGCATATACAGATATTCTTTCCTCAGAGATACCATGTGAGAGCTTTTGACTAGGAGTAAGGGGGAGAAGGTACTCAGCATGTACTCTGCCAGCAATTGCACGAGTATCAGTCTCCTTCCAGTAAAAGGCATAGGTCCTTTTCCAATTTACTCAGGCAGAAATCCATGCGTGAAACTAAATGAAAGAAGAAATTGATGACGTTTGTCCTCTGGCTAAAGATAAATCAGGAGAGCATTGTTACTGATAAGCACATTTGGCTTTATCTGTTGTAAAAAGCTAGCATTGAAAGTGTGGTGTTTTGCAACAGCTGAAATTCGTATAGCTGATCCTTTGTTTTTCACTGCATGAAATACAGAATAGATTCATTCAGATATATCACATGTCCAAGAGTTTGCTCAGCTTATCAGACAAAATCAAAAAGAAAATATACAGAATTCCAAACACACACACATGCTTAAGTCAGCCACTGGTCATAGTGTATAATTACGGTATAATATCCCTAAAATTTGCCTTAAAAGCCCTACCAACTTCTATACATAAAAGTTCATCAGACCTGTTAGAACAGCAGTATACACAATAATAATATCACATTGTTTACCAACTGTTTCCTTCATCCATACCAAAGTGCAATTAATTACAGCCGACATGGCTGGCAATTAAAGTACAGTATAGCATGGCGGACTTCACGTGCAGGCCAAGGAAGATGACAGCAACTTCCAAAGGTTTCACGTTTTCAGCGAGTGCCTGGGCAGTCATGCCTTCAACGCAGCAGTGAAGCTTCCCATTGAGCACATTTTCTGCTGATCCGAGTTTCAGCAGTACAGTGTAGCGGGGAGAAGGGCTGTAGACCAGCAAGCAGAAAACAATCATGCGATGCTGTGTTGCTCACTCTGATCTGAAACCCCAAATGTTAGCATGAATGTCAGATTCCCCATCACCCTTACAACTGCCATCATCTCCTGCTGGCTCGTGCCCGTGACATGAGAACCATGGGTGTAAGTGTTTGGGCCTTTATTCCTCAAATTGATCGCCTCAGACCCCGTAATATACACAAGCAGGACATATGACAGAGAGGAGGCTGAATATGTTCCACAGTCAAGTGAGCTTTGATGTCCTGCATATGCTTCCCCTTCTGGGTGGTTTTATAGATTTAATATATATAAAAGTGAGCTGCAGTCGACCAGGCTGGGAGGTGCAGAGTCTATGCTTGAAAAGAAAATTGTATTTGGTAAATGATTAAAAAACCTGACCTGCTACTACCTGAAACGTCAGTAGAAGCTGGCTGGTCTTCTTGTGAAATCTACCAACAAATGGATTAATTCTTTGAAACTGAGGGGCAAATATCTCATTTTATGCTGCATTTGCTCCCTCCAACCAATCTTTAATGTTTTGAACAGAAATCTCATGACACTTTTCTACCTCCAGCCTCACCTGTCCTGGAAAGCAATGCAATAAATTACTTCTAAGAATAACTCTGGATGGTTTTAGGAGGGAACATTTACAAAGAAACTCCCAGAGCAATAAATATATGAATTCCTGGAGATTGCTCATTAAGATATATGAGACGTGACAGGATATCTTTGACCCAAACCACAAGTCATGTTTCAGTACACCACCTTTTTAAGAAGTCTCCCTGTTCTAAGAGATGTCAACAACATATTGCTCGGAATCAAACAGCCAAGTATTACAACTCCTCTTGATGAACCTGGATAAGGAATGAAAGATTGGCAATAGTACTTGAGTCCACAGAATGTAGTAGCAACATCCTGGTTAAGATTACTAGGCAAGAATACAGTACTGGTGAAGGTGTTTTTAAACTAGACTCTGCGCAGAGAAACTGCTGTGACAGTAACTACTTGTACTGAAATTATTATAAGGATTATTCTTGCTATTTATTCAACTGAAAATAAAGATGAGATTCAGCTCAGATTAAGATACTTGCATTAGGTTCTATTGTGAATTAGGCATCTATATTCCCATTTATAGTCAATGTATGTATAAACAACACTGTCACTGGAGTGTAAAGAGCCATTCAGATGACTAAATGTCTGGTTTTGGATGAGCTGAGTAACTTTTTAGATTCTGTTGGCTGTGTTGACTAGGTATCCACTTGCTTGGACAGCCAACTAAAAATAATACAGAATCCTGCATTTACATCTTGGTGAACTGTGGAAGAAATTTTTAAAAACATAAGAAATATCTTGCATGCTGTGTGGAATTACGAAAACAACTGGGGATGTTCTCGAGTCAAATTATTCTAATGTGTTATCACAGAAGCGCAGGCAGGTATTTAAGCCTCTTGCAGGAGTCACGCTTCTGGAGCTCATTGTCTTGTTTGACGTCACCTCACACCACGAAGAAAGCAATCCTTCATACATGATAAATTGTGCTGTAGTTAAAATAGCTTGCATGCTTAAGAATTTTTTTAGTTGGTGCCATCAAATAAAACATCCTCCTCATTTGTGGCATGAAAGCCTCTGAGGTTCTGTATGGTCTTCTAGCCGGGTGAGGCTAAGAGGGGGATGTCTGAGGAAGGAGCGCAGGGGTTCCTTGCTCCCCTCCAGGCAGGTGGCCATCACCAGCCCAGATGTCTGTGGCATCCAGGGAACCTTGCACTGCCACACAGAGCTGCTTTTGTACAACTGGAGCCACATTTCATCTCAGGGAGATAAAATCTTGTCTGATGTAAGGAAACTGGTAACGAAGTATTTCTTAGGAGGGAAGAGCAGGCAATAACTGAGCACCACCATTCTTTCCATTAACTAAAGAGTTACACTGGTTTGATGTGTATGTTCAAAAATCTAGACAACTAAGGCTTAATAAATCAACTTCTCAGCTTTAGATCTCATATGCTATTGCTTTTTGACGCTGTATCTTCCAAAAGCAAATATTAACCAATAATGATAGGATAAACGACTGTCGGCTGGAAGTGGACAACCTTACCTATATGCTCATAATTCTTAGTTCCAGCAGCAGAGGTACTCTGGAACTCAGGGAAATAAGCTGGTACTTTAATTAGTGTTCAACTCTCTATACATATGTAAGTGCATGTGTCTGCATTGGGGTCCGTCTGTAGAGCGTTTCTGCGGCTGAGTAGGTTTGCAGAAGAGTTGAAGGGGCACCATCAGGGGAAAATTCTGCAGCATCTCAAATTAAGAGGCAAGCTGTGAGTTTCTGTAGATTTTAAAGGCAGAACTCTAGATAACTAATACATTTAGTTAGCATAAAAGCTGAGAAATGCAGCATTCTGGCAATAAGTTTTCCACTCAGCAAGTCTTGCTAAGTGACTATATTAATAATTGTTATTGATTATTGACAATAAGTTAATTATTGCTTATTGACTTGCATTCAAAATAGACCTCTGACACTTGTTGAGTAGACCTGTTGATCTGATATTTTTAAAGAGGACCATATCTTAATTTTTATAGCAAGTTGAGAGAGCAACATAGCAAATCTAAGACTGCATTCCCCCACATCAGCAGCTTTTCTAGGAACACGCAGAGAGATTAATTTTTATGCCAGTGTATTAGTTCCCATCTGCAGAACCCTGAGCAAGGTTTTTCACAGCTGATGAATAAAGCTGTTTGACCCCAACAATGACCAAGAGAGACATATTCAAAACCACTCAGCCTTCAGTAAGCCTTACCCCTGGAATTCATATACGGCATCGACCCCCTATTTCCCTTGTTACTGCACCCCCTGACTTCATGGTGCCTCTCTCCCATGTTCTCCACTCTCTCTGGTCACTCCTGATTTTGACTTGCAGGGATTGTCCCTCTCCACAGCAGCTTTCCCTTGCCCACACCTCACATGGCACTCCCTCATCTCTTCTTCAGCCCTCCTAGTGCCCCTCTGGATATCTCCTCTGCACTTTACGCAGGAAGATTATGTCCTTTTTCTTCTTGGTACGCTCAAGTCCATGTATCTTACACCAATTTCTTTTTTTCTTCCTACTGGCTCTCCAAAGTGTAGCTGTTCAGCTGGCTGAAAAATCAGCCACGTTCACTGAAGGTCCAAACTGTGAACTCATGGGCCAGATATTCAGAGCTCGGCATAAGACTGTCCAACCAGTTTGGTTTTCTGACACTCTTAAAAAATTGATACCTTCTCTGCTGTTATTTTTCTTGTAGTTTTTTTTATAATTCATGAAGTCTTTTATCATTCCAGTTCCATTGCACATCACTTGACGTTGAATGATAACAACCACAGAGAAGGATGAGATTTTAAGCAGTATTGGTTTTTACTAAAAACTGATGAAGTTTAAGGGTTGAATAAAGCCAGAGAAAAATACAGTTTGAAGCTCAAAATCTGAACTAAACCTGACAGCAGAGTAGAGACAGTACCTGTGTGTAGAAAGAGGGCCAACAGTTTAATAAGAAACTCATATTTACCTTCTAAAGTACCTGTGCTCATAATTAAACCCCCAAACCTAAAAAAAAAAGGTGTGAAATGTGCAATAAAAAAATCACTGAAATAAACCATGAAACTATAACATGATTAGACACAGAGTAGTCACTGTGAAAGGAAAAAAAAAAAAAAAAGCTCCAGCCTTGTGTTGTTTTTATCATTAGACTAGAAAGCAACTCCTCTGCATTCAGAACAGCACCAAAGTTTCATGTGTATAACAAGATGAACAGAGAAATGACTGAATAAAAACTGGTAGCCACTGGAGAGAGGTTATTTCTCATTCTTGTCAGCCTGACTGTAAAGATGATTTTGATCATCAGTGTACAGAATGACCAAATTCACCAGAATCTAATTTAATAAATTTTGGTTCATTAAAAGTGTACTGTCTACCATGCGCTGTTCCCACCTTGCAAGGTCCCAGTTTGGCACAATATTTTAAGGTCTTTCCCTGGCGACAACAGTTCTGCATGTGCAAGAGCACCACAACTGCCAAATTACAGGCTTGCCTTGTCTCCTCTGCTGCAGGAAAGTGCAATTATCCCCACTGGGTCAGCAGGAAATTCCCCAAGGGATGAGTGTAAGCTGTGCATGCACATGTTGGGAGAAGCGGAGGCTCATCCGTAGGACTGTCTGTCATACAGCTTCAAAACTTTGAGCTGCTGTGCTTTCTCCTCAGTAAAACTCATCCAGGGGAGCTGGGCCAGGAGTTCACAGAGGATACAGAAATGTTTGAAAATAACCTCGAGGGAATGCCCTGAGGAGCTCCCAATAAAGGATAGAGAGAATAAATGCAAGAGAAAACAAGTCGAGAAGGCAACTTCAGCAGAAAAAATCTCATAGCAATCTGTATCTTAATTACAGTCCCTGCCCACCAGATGATTTGTTTTGAAAGATGAAACTCCGTCAGATGATCAGTCTTACAACTCCCACTCTTTCTTATCGCTCCATATATCTGCTAAGTCAAAAATTGTACAAAGCAGACCACATCTCACCTGAAATATCAAAGCTGTACTGAAAGCTGCTGAATGCATTTGTAAGGCAAGAAGGAAGCTTAAATTGCAATATCCTTTAACAAAAATGCCTTCTACCACACCATGGACAATCTAGTCAGTTCCTGAGATATAAAAGACTATTGCACTCATGAGGAAATAATGGAAATGTGCACTTTTTGCCTTAAGTCTTTGTTATTTTCCATATATTAAAACAAAACTTACATTGTAAGGAAATCTCTAAGGGAAAGATAGAACACTCTATGTATGTATTGCTCATCCAAGCTGAAAAAATGTTGTAACCATTAAAGCAGAAACAGGAGAAAGAAGCAATTGTCCATATGCTGCTATTGGTTTATACTTTGCTCAGCCTGAAGTTTAGTCTTTTTCCCTATTCCCTCCCTCCATCTACATACTTTAATCAACGATTTTAAATTTCTTCACTGACTACAAACAAAAAGATTACTCAAACACATTGCATGCAAATCTGCCACTTCAGTGGAGAGAATATGCCTGCATACAGTAATGATGTGAAATTTCCAAGATGCAAACATATCAGAATACTTTTAATACAACATTAACACCAAAGCTTAGGAAAAAAGGATCAATGTTGTATCAGAGGGGGTTAGCTCTTGTTCTCTCCCCTGTTAATTAAGACTTCACATCGTTGCTAATTTGATCTTGCTGGTGAGCGGAGCTTTCATTCAGCCTCTCCTCCCCTCCCAGCTGGCCCGGGGAGGTCGGGACAGCAGCACCACCCTGGGAGGGCAGGTGGAGGGTCACAAAACCAGGGTAAAGCAGGCAGTGCCGTATGAGGCAGGCAATTAATACTGTGGATACTGTTATGCTTCTCTAGAAGGAGTGCCTAATCATTTTAATTACTTATTCAAAATTATTTAAATGTATTTATTAATACTCTTGATTATTATATTTGGAATTACAATATCAACATGCTATTAATACGGTGGTCTTTGCTAGTATACATAAATTGGGAGCAGATGCCTATACTAAAATAACTTGAAGCTTTAAAGCAACACCCAGAAATTTGTAACGGATTTATGTGAAAGAGAGATGGCTCTGATAACACTCATACTGCACTGGCCACAAAAACCCTAGCAATATACTAAAGCAGAAAACTAGCATAAACCAGATCAGATTTGCGGGTGGAGACCTGAGATAATCTTGAATATAGAGCTCTGCTTCAATTCTGTCAGCATCTTTGGCTTCAGTGTCTGAATCTCTGAAAATGATTCATGACGAAAATTTCAGTCCTGAGGAGTGGGGGAAGGAAGGAAGGAAATAATTTAATTTCATTATCCATCAATAGGGTTATAAATTGTGCAGACAAGGGACACATAGTATTGTAATACTTATCATGTGCCCTGAAGGCTGCTTGTGTAAGACTTCTCTTCCTAAAAGGTAGGTTAATGTGAAGGGATTATTAAAGAAAATCAGCAGGAGGGGAAAAACAGTAACACAGACAGGTGATGGCAGCTGATTTAGGTGGGGGTGCACTCTGCAGAAACTATAAGCAATTCACAGAAGCAAGTCATTATGATGCCAGAACAAAAGTAAGGATGGGCTTTAAGAAAGCCCTCTGGAAGACAGACGTAGATGAAAAAGCCAAACCAACGGTGTACCCCTTGCCACAGTGACTGGAAAGTGCAAAATGCAGAACATGGAACTGGCAAACTGGTGTATAATATCTACATGGACTTTATATGTTCCCTTTGAGCACACTCCACAGAAAAGTGTGTGCTGAGCCCAGGCATCAGTGGACCTGCTGGCATCTCCAGTGTGCTGGCTATCACACTCACTGCAGCAGCAAGTGCTATGGCTAGGTAATTCCCTAGTAGCTTTTTGTTGCCCATTTTCAAAAAGATTTGTACCTCCTGACATGACAGAGAGTCTGAATTTTCCTGGGTCTCAGTTTCTCTACATTGTCTCCTCTTCCTGTGTACTTAGCCGTGAACAGCATGAAGTGCTCATTCCCTCTATGGAAATGCTTTATCTTGCTCCAAGAGAGATGTGTTTTCTGGCAGTGAGAAGCATGGAGCTACAAGTAGTAGGAGCAAGTCAGACATGTATAAGTCCACAATGCCCTAGTGATGGAATTGTGATTTTAGAGTTTTAGAAAAAACAAGATTTTTTCATGTTTATTTTGTTGGTTGCAGCTAAATGACAGTGAGGTGAGAAAGGATTCAGGAAAACCTTTAAATAGTGTGTAAAAATTAGAATTCAGATGAAATTGTTTTACATTCTTTCTAGTTACATTATAGAAGAATTAGTAAGAATTAATACATAACTTTTTCTTCTAGATGCATGTCGTACACTCCTCTATGTCTAGATCATACCTATGCTTGTCTGGGTGTCTGTTTTTAAACAGAGAAGCAAGCAATAAGAAAACCAACTACAATCACAGAACTTATTTTTTTTAGTGAAGGACACTTGTTCTCTAGAGCTGTATACAGCACAAACACTTAGGATGGGGTCGATTTAGGGTATCTTTGGCTACTAGAAGTTTGTCACCTAATGCAAGATAGTTGGCCAAGCTCAGTCTACAGTTCAGATCTTCCCTCTCCTAACGTTGACCAGACACCTAAATTTTAAATGATGTAGGGCTTGTGAGATGACTTCTCCTTGGCTAAACAAAATATTTCACGTAAGCACATTCTTACAACTTAATAAGAAGAAGGAGGATGAAAGAAAGGGCCAAGGGTCAACGTCATCTACTCACTTGAAAGCTGTAAGGAACCAAGCAATCCCCTGCTGACTGCAACGAGGATTCGTCAGCAATGGGGTATGAAAGGAGTGAGGGTGTGGAGGGTGTCTTCTGGTATTTCACCTGAGTGATGAAGGGAGAGCGCATTATGCCCACAATAAAAGATTGTATCAGTGCCAGTGGCAGGACTGGAGCACCCAATGCAGCATCATGCATCCCAGTGTGTTCCCTGGGTCTCTTCCCCAGTACAGGCAGTTTTACTTCATTAGTAATCTAGTCTCTGGATACTGAAATCTCATTGTGTTTCCAAACCAACTTCATTTATTTGCAGTAAGTCATCTGGTACATCAAATAACTTTTTCTTTTACTGTTGCCAAACAGAAGTAAAATTAATTTGTTCTTGTAGGTAGAGAGCTCTGTTCAAAAGTTGAAAAGCTTGTTCTCTGCATATTCATATCTTGTGACACCTAATTCTTTTTTTAAGGACACAACTGAAATTTAAATACCTTTTGTGCCTAGAATTTGTGAATCACTTTCTTTTTGATCAGTGCTGGTTCATAAGCATTCAGCAGGTTTTCTGTGCTTTGTGGTTTGCATGCTGTTTCTTTTTTGGCTGGTTTTGTTTTTTAATTTGCTTCTCTTACATAACTCATTGCTCAGTTCCTGCAATTTGTCCTTGGAAATAATGCGGGCTTGCACTTGTTTAAAGAACATAATACAAAGACATGGAAGAGACATAGGAAGACACATTAAGAAAATTCAATGGACAGGCCTCTTGACCTGTCATGATCTTTGATAGTGCTTATGAATAGTAGTCACATTATGGCTATTTTTCTCCCATTTCATCTGCTTCAGACTCTATTACATTTTCTTCTTCGTCTGCACATGCTTACCAGCAAGAAAAAGACTACTGAAATCCATAAGGATCTGTGTCCTTTTAATATGTCCTGGTAAATCTGAGGTTGGCACTATTCTGCCTGTGACATCTGTGAGAAACAATAAAGGGCAAATTCTCCATTTTCAAATAATTTCCAAACCTATTTACTGCTTACATACTAAATGGACAGTGTTATGAAGGGAATATTTTAAATTAGAGTTTGTTCTTTTGGTGTATGGTGTCACAAGTGAGACTGGGAAGGCCCATTTTTAAAGAAGAGTTTAATCATTTAGACATATTATCTTATTTCACCAGACTGCTGGACACCTTGAAAGGCTCAGTGGTGATGAACAAACAGGAATCTCCTACACCATAGCTCAGCCTCGCAGTGCTGAACAAAGAGTACATCTTGTCTAGCTGGTAGCAGCAAGACACCCTTACTCTGCAGTGGATTAGCTGGCAGAGGAAAATGTAATGCTCAATTTGTCACCATTTTCCATTAGCTTTTGCCCACCCTGCACTGCTGCTGAGTAGCTGTTCAGAGCTGGAATAGCTCCTGGTGCTACTCTCCATTGGAAGCAGAACTTGCAGGAATGGAAAACAGAGTGATGATCACAGTAGTCACACAGCACAGACCTGCCAAGCCGGACTGATTCCAGTCATATTGTGCTTCAACCAGAAATTTATATTTATGCTTATATATGTACACATACACACACAAATGGTTCTGCATTAAAAAACCTCACTGAAAGAAAAAAGCCCTGGGCATGCAGATCAAATAGCTAGTCCAGTATCCTAAAATTGTGCTGGAAGGTTATTGCAATTTGCTTTCCAGACATCTGCCACATCCAGTCTTCTTTCTGAGCAGATGAAAACCGATGGAGCCAAACGATGATGAAAAGTTGTAAGGGCAATGCAGTTAACACTTGCCCCCTTGGACAGAGAAAATGTGATTTTATCAGCATGAGCGTGTTACTTGGGCAGCAGCCGCAGCACCGCAGGGCCAGCGCTGCTCCGAGCCAGGGCTCCTCTAGCTGCAAGAGCGTCCTGGGAGAGACAACACTGGAACTACTGCTGGAAGAACTAGCTGGGTGAAAATGGGCAGCCTACTTTGGTGAGAAAGCAGGTGGTTTTATTGAAATGTATGAACAGCAACATTTGTGAAAGGAGGAAGCTGAGTTACTCATGGCTGAAATAAGTTTATTCAGCCTTTGATGGGAAAACTTTTGTCCAACACATTATTCACTGGTATTATACAAGCAGCGCTGGACAGAATGTGTTTAGTCATACTGTCTTGAAACTCGATGTCTGCTAATGCAGAATGGCGGATTTGATCCAACATTTGCGAATGAATGAGACCATGTGAATTGTCAGAAGCCTTTCTGTGTGTACTGGATCCAAGGGTCCATAATAAACACCACTCATCCAACCTTTAAGGAACTATTTTTTCATTTAAGAGATGTGGATAAAATATTATTACAGGAGGGCTGTGGGGAAATAGGGTTTTGTGATATAGCCATTCCCTGTGACCAACAATTTAGACGTATCTCAATATTAAATTAGCTGTTGTTTAAGTTAAGTGATAAATTTGCCCAGAATAGTCTTCAGATCATAGCTTGAAACTTATAGCTTTTCTTTTTAAAGTTTTTATAACTGTGGCTGAACATCTATGTAAATGCAAACATTTACAATAGAGCTGCGAGACACACAGTGCAGCATTCATTATTGTGCCATAATAAATAAATCCACTATTGTAGAATTATGCATGACAAATATGGATTTAAATACATGGATGTGATTAATAAAAATGGCAAGTTTCATAAACACACCAGAACAGTAGTGGTTTTTACACTATTTATGGTTAAAGTTGTCCCTGCAGAAACAATACTTCTATTGCTGAAATGATTGCCACGTTCAAAGTACACAACGCTAACCACATCAGCAAATACAGAGGCATTGTATGGCATCTCCAAGGGGAACTGGCATAACACCAATCTGAACACTTGTACATCCATTCATCCATGCTTGATAATTCCTGTCTCCTTCGTAACCGTTTCCTTTTATAGCAAACTCCTGGGGCTGCAGGTTAATCTTGAAAAAAACCTTTCTGTCATTTTGCCGGATGCAATAGTAATGGAAACCTGAACACATTTCATACACATCTGTAAATATTGAGGAGGAGTTAAGTTCCTGACTCACACATCATATATTCAGCTCTTTATAATACTGCAATTTGCAAATCCACCTACCCAGTCTGATGAATCATTCAACTATTCTTTCTTTGTATCACAGACAAAATTTAGTAGGGGGCCCTCTCAATGACTCTGTGACTCCCTAACCTTTTTTTTCCCCTTTTGCTGCCAATGCACTCATTTAAAAGTGAAAGATCTAATACAGTTTTGTAGGTTAGCATGCGAATGCTGGCTGGAAGGACTTGGTCACAATGATATTGCTGAGGTCTGCTACCACGAGATATAAACACCAACAAGCTCATTGGTTTCATCTCTGACTGAGATGGCGTGTTTGCAGCAGTAAAGTAGTGGCTACACGTCTCCTCACTGTGCATCGCTGCTGGCTCAGCTCCTGAGCCAATTTAAATCAGCATTGCGCTGTTGATGCCAGCCACGCTATAGAGATTTATGGCAGCTGAAGACCCATCCCGCAGAGTGCTGTTCCGGGTGGCGGTGAGACAGAAGGCAGAATGTGCTGGGACTCCTGGCTAAATAACGTGTTCAGATCTCAGGTCTGCCAGCTTCAGAATAAGCATCTCTTCTATAACACGGTGGAGTCCTGAACCAGATCTGTTATACCCTAAACAATAATCCTCGCTAACCAGCCAGTGAGACCCACCACAGGCTAGGAAACAGGTATTTTGACACGTCTGGTTTTGTGAAAACTTTTGGTGTAGAGTGAAAGCAAAAAGCAAACTCTAGAACTTGCCCCCAAATGGAGCCAGCAACCAGCTCCAGAGCCCCATGCCTTCCCCTCCCTTGGTGCAAATTAAGTGTTGAAGGCAGTGGTGTTACTCTATACTACAACCAGTGCAAAAGAGAAAATTAAGTAAAATCAAGTGCTTACTAGTCATGATGAAGTAATACAGAAGAGAACAAAGCGTCTTGCCCAATTTCACAGTTGGACCATGGCAATGCAGACACTGTCACAAAAAACTATAAACAACCACAATGACTTCAATCCAGTCCTTCATTCTCTCAAGACATCTGCCACCTTTCACAGACTTTTCTGTGAAACGCTTTTAAGTCACAGGCTTGTAGCAAAATACGAGTTTTGATTACAAACTGGATTCTCTCATGAATGTTTTGACAGCCTATTTGCATAAAATGTCTCATCATTAAATTGAGGGTGAGGAACACACTTATCAATTTGTTTTTCACCAGGAACATTCCTTAAGGCAGAGAAACAAAGGTCAGCCAAAATTCTGAGCCCCACTTTTAAAATATTCACTGAGAAAGGAAAACATATGCAAAATACCTGGAAATCTACTAAAATAATAACAGTGTGCTAAAGATACAAAATTTCAGAAATTGTTTGCAATGTTTGTGGGAGTTTTAATTGCAAGCAAAACTACTGTTGCAATGTTTACTTGAATTTTGTCTTGCACAGTTTCAGTAGTGCAGAACACCCATCTACCACTGCACCTCAGATCAGAGAGATTTCGTACAGACTCTCCCTCTTCATAAAGTCAGATCGTACTATTTTTTGGTTCTTTATCATAAAATCATGAGGCAGCTCTGGTAGGTGGACAGGATGAAAACCCTCAATTAATATTTTTGGAGGAATTTATTTATAGTGGACGCTGGAAGATCTATGGCACAGCTTATTTTACTTCAGTCTCTCAAACTCACATCCAGCTTCAGCAACACACAAAACTAATTATTTTTGTATTCAGACCACTGTAAATCAGGGAGGAATATCCTGAATATAGCCTAAAAAGAGTAAAATAGAAGCTCAAGCCCATCGTTTTATAATTTCATAGCTGCTGTGTTAACATAAAAGGAGAAGTTACCCCGCTGCTTCAGTTAAATGCCAAATTGTTTAAGGAAAACAAACAGACCCTGATGCTTGACACCTATTTTTGACATGAATACTATGATTTCTTGCTGTAAGGCAGTAAAAATAACAGATTGTTGTAATCTAAGAAGTGCAAAAGGATGCACCATCTATCACTGTTCCTATTTATTTCTCCTATTTCTCTTATTTCCCCGCCTCTCTTCCTCCTCCTGACCTTCATGCAGATTCTGCAAGTAAACAAATTATTCTTTATTCTCAGCCTTTGGTTTTGTGACCTTTTCCTGATGCTGTTGTGTGAAGTTGTACTGGATTACAACATTTTTGTGTTCAGGAACATTGGGGCACTGGAGAACTAAAAGTAAATTAAAAGCAGCCATGAGGTGGTTACGGGTTGTATTTAGTGTTTAAGGACCATAGTAAAAAACATACATCATAGTGTGAGATAAAAACAAGAAAAGGGCAGATTGAGAAGGATATGGAGCTACTGAATGGCTGAGGGCAGAAAGAAAACCCTTAAAAAAACTTTTTCAGAGCCAGATTCCACCCCTGGATAACAATGAAAACTTTTCGGAGGTTTTGAATAAACAGAACCGTGTAATCAGATATGTGATAAAATTCCTCTGCTCTGCCAGAAGAAAGCAGCCCATCCCTCAAATGAAATTCACTCACCTGTGAATGATGTGGTATCTCTGCAAATAATCCAGGGAAAGCGCCAGCTCACAAATGTACAGTTTAACAGTTCCTTCATTAAAGTGGACGTTCTGCTGCAAGTGGTAACGCAGATCACCTCCGAGTAAGAGATCAACCACCATGAACATGTCTTCTTCATCTTGAAAGGAATACCTGGAAGAAAGAGTTACAGCTGAGATATCAGGGTCGGTGATGCAGCCACAGCCGTGCCCTGGGGTAGCTCTCTACAAGTAGATCTGTTCAAGGCAAGTCCATGGTTTGCTCAAAAGGCATACACCAGTTTCTCACTGCTGTGGTCCAACCCTGAGACCAGACTTTGTGGTGGGACTCTCTGCATGTCAAGGCAAGCAGAGCTTGAACTGCTGCTGTACTACTATCTTGTTTTAACCATAGATTAACACCTGAATGTTGATAAAACAGTAATTAAAATACCTTTCAGGTTTTTACATTTTTAAATAACCATATACTCATTCAGTTGGCAAAATGGCTTGCTAAATAGCAGCGATAAAATGGAAGGCCTTGAAACACACTTGGTATTCACACACTTCCAACTGTAGCTCAGTGCCTATGGAAAGTATCCTGACAAAATCAAGAGCTGCTGTCCCGGGGATATTTTCCAGATTCAGTAAATATACACAATGTCCTATTAGCTGAGCATTTTCTATAGCTTGCAGTGTAGCTCCAAATTCAATATGAAATAAAACTGTAATTTTACTGCCTAACAATACATATTTTTTCAGTCTGCAACTTAATATCTTATAAAATGACAGTCTTCATGTTTACTGACTGAATTCTTCTGGACCCTTTCCCAGAACTGCCTGTTGAATACCCCGAGGACCAAACTCTGACCTGATTTAAATCCTGTAAATCCAAAGGTGTAGCCAGTCAATGTATAGTGTGTATATATAGTGCTTGGCCAAGCAGGAATTTCCATGTGTTTCTACTTACCTTGGCTATGCTGCCATTGCTCTGTTTATTTCTGATCTGAGTAAACTGACAGAAACTCTCTGGTTTTCATTTCTGAATGCAACTGTCTAAGATACAATATTTTGGATTTCCCAAATGGGGAATGGTGAATACCTTATTCCTAATATGAAGTCACTCTTCTCTTAGAAATTGTTTTAGAATTAATTTTGATGTGAAGTTGTATTAGCTTATACCAGTTGTGGATATGGACTGCTGAGAGGTGAGCTGCAATGATAGTGCCTCTTCCATCACCTTTTCTCCCATGAGGTGTGTAATATGTGTTGGCTACAGATGTGATTCAGTTCTCCTGAACTGTAAAATATATGCTAAGGAAATGAAAAAGAGTGGGCTTCCAGAAAGTCAGTGCCCACCCTCCTCCCAAAGGCAGAAAAGTCTATATTAGATTATTTTAATTGACAGTTACGTACAGTTTCACTTTCATTCCCAGGCTTGCACTTTCTGAAATGAGGCACTGCTTAGGGGTTGTCACAGATGGTTTGTTTTGAATTTAAATGCTTTCTATTCTTTCCAAACACAGTTCTGAGAAGTGAGTGTCTCTAGGTACTATGCTCTTCTGTTGCATTTCTGTATGCCTGCCAGATGCCAGGAGGGGAAAGCCATTTTATTTGCATTAAGCTTACTTCTCAGTAAGTCAAATCTCTGAAGCAAAATAGTGAAGTAGGTGGCACATGGTGTCTGCTCACCTCTGGAGACTCAGAACTTCATAACATACACGTTAAAAAAGAGAAGGCTTCAATTATATTCAAATTACTCTGAATGTTGCGCATTACTGAGCCTGGAGCAATTGCAAAAGGAAAGCTTAAATAGGTAGTTATGTTTAAGATTTTTTTTTTCTTTTTTGGCACTGCCGTTATTTTAAATGAAGTAGTTGTAACATTGAGCAGATGTATTGAGAGGTGTTATTTGTTCCTTCAGTTACTGCTTGAGTAAAGTGTAGATTTTGTCTGATTCCTTTCTATATTAAAAAAAAATCAAAAATGAAAAGTTACAGATTGAAAACTCTACTTAAATATATAAGTGAAATATTGTGTCTAGCCTGGGACTAAAGAGCTCTCCTGGTGTCTAGAATCATATGATTACATGTCAGTAGAAATGTTTCTGATGCAACACTGGTCTCGAGAAGGAAAATGTCCTGAGTCATTTCTTTAGTGATTCAGCCACCATGAGGCAGAGGGTGAAGGCAGGGTAAAGAGTGACTGCTGTGAACTTGCTTTTAAATTCAACGACTATTCCTCTTTCTGGGAAACTAATGAGTGTGTTTCAAAGTGTACCCGTGAATGTTTGTCTAGATAAAAAAGCCATCATAACAATCCAGAAATAAATGTGAAATCTTGTCCACATCCAGGTGAATGATAACACTTGATGGAACTGGGTTTTCATTCCAAGCACGTGTTTCTGCTGATGAACTCTGGTTTCCTATGCTTGTGAGTAGGGAATGGTGGTCCTTTGTTGTCTCCCAAGCAATCTTTTGGTGCATCTGTGAACCGTGAATGATTTAAAAGAGAGATCAAAAAGTTGAACTGGAAAGAGCTAGTACTCTATCCTGTTGCATTATGTCAGGCAGTAGTACCCTTTGCATAGAAGAACATGTCTACAGTCAGGTGCAGAGGGTTGCATGTTATTTTTGCTCACACTCTGTAACAAAGTAAGAGCAACCACACTACGTCAGCCTAGACATCTATCTAGCTTGGGAGTCACCAGAGAGCAGACACTCAAGGAGGAGCAAAGAACACTATGGAGATATATAAAGCTTTCCTCCAGGATTCAACTGACCTCCACCCATTCACTGCTCCTGGACTTTCTGGGACTCCGTTTGGCATCTCTGGGAATCCAGGCTGGGATGACGAGAGATGGGTTTTGTCCTGGGACCTATCAGACCTGTTAGTGAATGACTGGTCTCCTGCTACTACACCTTGCATCTCAGGTAAACATATTAAGGTAAGTGCAATCCGTACAAACAGAGCTACGAGGCTTCCAGAGATGACTCTATGTCTAGAACAAAGTGTTTTGAACCCAAACAGACAAAAAAAAGAACAAAACCCAACCTGCAGAGACTCAGAAGTATGGCTAATGTTTGCACTCATCAGCCTTCTTGCATCTGTCATGACCTGTGAACGGGGCACAGGCCAGTTTCATCTACATGTTGAAGCTAGAATGGTGCACACTGAGACATAGATCTTGAGGACCTCTGAGGACCTCTGGATATCCTTTCCGATGTTCTCCTCTTTCACTTGGAGCCAGATTTTTATTTCATTTCTAATCACATATACCTGCAATAACTCTGCTGATCCTGTCAGGAGTATTGTGCATACTGGTGTAGTTAAGATATGAGCTGTATAGGCCCAGTTTGAAAGAACAGGTGCTGTGGATGGATATGTTCAGTATACCAACAGACTTCTTCGCCCACGCTAAATTATACCGCACCCGACATACATCATTATGCTAATCATATGCATATAGCCATGGATAATGGTGTTTTCCCTACACAGTCGAACCAGTTGGGTCAAACCTGTGTGGATGGCATTTCTCCGACTATCTGGATCAGACCAGAGTGCAATTAAAGCTGCTGCAAACAAGACCATTCCAAGAGATTTTCTGGAGGGTAAATGAGTTCATCCCAGTGAAATTACGTGTCTACAACCTACAGGAGAGCTTGGCCATGGCAAACAGCAGAAGATCTTTAGAGGTGATGGCCACTCCACTAAGTAGCTCCAGCAGTTTTAAGCTACTGAATGTAGAGCAGGAGTTGCTCCAGGTCCTGCTGTGCAGCTGGGTACCGAACGCTGTTGCTCCTGCTCTGCATTAAGGACTCACAGGACTTGGTGTACCAGCTCCTGACCAGTTTCGTTTGTCATGGTCACAAGCAGTCGTGCCCTCTGTCTCTCTCCCTTCTACAAATCCAGTATTCTTTCTTTACACAAGAAATGAAGTATTCCCTTTCAGCTTCTTGCTTTTTCAATATTTCAAGAAATAAGTGGTTTTGATTTATTGGTGTAAGAATTGAAATTGACAGCAAGTGAAATATTTGCCACAGGAAAAATGAATCTTTGAAAATATTGCTGCAGGTTGGGGAGGGGCTGGTGGCAAATCAGCCCAGTGGAGATTAGTTTTTTGAGTAAGCACTGTAATTTTACTTTTGTAAGCTTCTTATCTGCTCAAAGGCAAATGACATACAAAAGGGCTGATTGGTTTTTGAAGTAAAATCAGAGGTTGTTTGGGATTTTTATGTTAACCAGGTAACTGAGAAATACCTACTGAATGAATTATAGCGTTGTGACTGATATTGAATACTAAGAATACATTACTAAATTACTTTAAAGACAAAATTTTAATCCTCCTTGAAATGAAAGAGTAAATGACTTGGAGTAAATTTCTTTTTTTTGTTTCTTTTTGTTTGTTTGTTTTTTAAGTAGTGTCATGAACCATTTGTAGTAAAACTGTTCTAATTACAGAGCTAGTCTCTGCTTTTTCTTGCTTGAAGAAAACTTTTAATGCGTTAGAATCAGCTTTCTCCAAATTAAGATAAAATAATAATGCCCCTAGCAACAGCGAATTGGATTTTTGGTTATCTTCAGACTGGAAGATAAACTACCATTGAACAAAATCCTCCATGGAAACAAATCTAAACAAAGCACTTTCTGAATAAGTTATATCTGTTTCCATATTTATATCTGTATATTTGTTTTAATAATATCGATTTTTGTATTTATATCATATTTGTATTTATTATTTGTATCTCTGTCTCTTCACAAAAGCAGTTACAGATGAATTATTAAGATCATTTTTCTCCTATGCATTCCTTCATCTTAGTTAGCTAGGGTAATTTTTTGTTGAAATCCTGCCAGATGAGGCACCCGCTGTACAGAGTTCTTGTTTCATACATATTACCTGGGGAAAAGGACATCATGATGGATATTTTATATATGACTAATTTAAGAGTAAAAACACATTAGCAAAATTTCATCATTAAGCCCAAACCAAACTTCATAAATCTGAAGTAATCAGTTAAAGGAAGATATGCACAGTTCAGACATTCAGATAACACCTCTGCTCTGTACTGAATATGATAAATGATTAAGTCTTGGTAGCTCCTAATTATAAATTTAAAGAAGGATCTTTTTCCAGTTTTCCCCTGGTAGCATTAAAGGGCAGAGGTAATTTTTTAGTGACATGAAGCCCCTAGCGACTGCGGATTTTCCCAGTGTAGATGTAGATGTCCCAGAACAGTGCAAAGCAGAGAACTGTAACAGTGCATTGGTTCCTAATTTTGCAGTCAAAATGAGGAACACCAACAGCTTGGGAAGAACTGGCCTTGTGTCTCGGTGCCTTGCGGGTTTCTTCTGTGACCCCTTCTCAATTCCTGTTGCAGAGCTGCTCAGCGCTGGCCTGGATTAGCAAAGCCTTGAGGAACCTTTCAAACACAGGCAGATCCCAACAGGGAAAACTTCCATAAGCCAATTCAGCTTGTCCAAGAGAGAGCAGGCAGGTACTGCTTTGACCCTCATTAACTGGTCAGACTGGTCTCCTTCAGAGAAATCCTGTGGCTGCATCTGGACTGCCGAGGGCAGTCTCATAGAGATGTCTGAGCTAGGTCCAAAGAATCCACCTCACCCAGACACAAGGTTAGTTGCGGCACTGCAGTGTTGCCCCTTTTGTGAAAGTAGAATTTATTACCTCTGGCAAATCATGAGGCTGGTCTAGTTAGGCTAGTTTGGCTTCCTGAACCCAAGCTAGCACCCCTGAGTGGTGGTGTGTGAATGTACCAGCTTCTCTGGGAAGAGTCAGCTCCACTTAGAGTGCTTCACTGGTGCCGCAGTCTTGAGTGGTCAGGTGGGGTTTGAATTACCTGAGTTACCACTAACCCTGTTCATCAATGAGAATTTGCTCCCTGTAGGAGAAAGATTGTTCAAAAGTAGACTTCAAACTTCACAAAGGAGTGCAAATGTCAGAGCCCCTACCCCAAATCAGGCTCTCAGGGCTTGAAACTCTGACAGTTCCAGGGATCTCCAGATCTCCTAGAATCTTTATCTCACAACAAAATCTCCAAGAAGCAGTAGACTGCCAATGCTATAGCAATCTCCTAGGAAACTATGCCAGTGAGCTGTGGATCTCAAAGGTTGGGGGACCCTTTTTGGAAGGTACAGCAAAGCTGAAAACTGGGACCTTTACTTAAGGACAAGATTTTGAGTGAAGACCTGCTTTCTGCTGGAAAACCAGGGTGAGCCATCATGTTACCTCAGCTGATTCTGCTTGGCTTTCATATAAAGGAAAGAATTTTTACCAGCAAAATAGTTACTGACTTACTCTGTTTTTACATTATCTGTGGTTCCACATGACTCCTAATTTGAAGGAGTCATCTTGCTACATTGCTAAACAGAGGAAATCAATGCTGCAGTTGTATTTCCATAACAAAGATGCCCAGTGAGTGTCATGAGCATACTGAGACAAGACGGGTTTCTGCGGAGCTCTTAAGGCTTGCACAAAATAAGAATGCATCAAAACTGCCTCTGGAAAGACAACAATGGAAAACGCTATTAGAGTCTCTCTAGGAAATATGAGGTGAAATGGTCAGGGCAGCCCACTCACAAGACTAGGTAAGGCACAGCAAACGCAGCTGCAGGTGAGGCAGGGTGAAATGGGGATGTCGCTGCCCAGCTGCACTGCCCTCTCACCCTTCCAGTGCGAGCACTGCTCCAGGAGCTTTCCTCAAAGCTTGTCCTCAAAGCTTTTGGGGGCAGGGAAAACTATTCTGTACTCTCTGCGTGACACATAGTGCACAGAAGTCACCAGGTACCTAAGTGCTGATAATATAACATTTACTAAGATTAATGTTCCAAGTAACTAGGATCCCATATCCAACTGGCTTGTAATTTGTACAAGCAGCGTTTACATACAAAGGGATTTATATTTTGCTGGGAAATAAAAATCAGCGTTTTATCTTTCCTTTATAAAGCAAAATGTACTGCAAAAATATAGCAGACAGCCTTATTACTTATTTACCTGAAAGAAGTAAAAAACTGAACAAGAAAAAAAAGATCAATTGGTAGTCTGTATGTAACTTATGACAAGAAGTATGTATCAGAGAAACTGAAGAAAAATATAGGTCCAAAACTCCCTAGTATGGGTATGGTGGAATATAATATAGGTACAGTATAGGCTGGTATAGGTTAGGTTATAGTATAGTATGGGTGCCAAAAATAGCAACTTTTTTCATTCATACATCAAATCATTACAAACCTGCCTGTGATGAAAAAGTACACTGAAAACTATTATACCCACTGTGACTGAGAATAGAAAATACTTATCTTTGAATTACGTATTTTATAAGATGATATGGTGAAGCTAATCAAAGTAATGTCAAGTTTGTGTGTTCTGCCAGCCAAGAACAAGCCTCAAGAGACAAAGCCCCCAGATTTATGAACTTCATAAGTACAAGTATGCAAGTGTTATGAAGGAATGTTGGAAATGTTCCTTCATAATGTCTGTTTTGCTTACATTTCTATAGATTTCTTTTGTCCTTTTGGAAAATGGATAAGCATTGGTTATTGGGATGTGCAATTTGTGCTTGTAAAATATTTAATAGCAGTCTGTTGTTGCAAAGAAATGGAAATACATTTATTTCCAAACTCAGAAAGACAAGAGTCATTTCTCCAAATGCTGTTAAGAACAAAGGACGATTACTTCCTTTATTTCTTTATAAATATATAAAAATATCTTTCAAGATTATGTAAAAAACTTTTGAGAACAGGAAAACTCTTCTATGAAGTTGTTGTTTATGCTTATTTGAAATACCTTCTTAAATTCTATTTAGCTCTGATGTGACCAAAGGGGACAGCTAAGAAAAATGACTAAATAAAAAATAGCCTGAAATGAAGTTGAAAGATGCCAAGAATTTCTGTCTCAACAAAGGTAGTAAGAGACATGTTATAGACTTTTCAGCACAGGACATATTCATATAACCAACACCAATTAATATTAGGACCCAACCAGCTAAGGCCTATCAATTACAGACAGTTTAGTACTCATCCACACATGGAGGAAAAGTCTTTTTCTCCCTCCAGGAGGTTGAGGAGATAAGGCCACAAACCCTCTCTGACCTGAAAAACAGCTGCTCATCATCCCCATGTGCACTGCCACGGCATTTGGCTCAGCTCATCACGAGCTACACAACCATGCAACAGGCAGGCAGCAAAGAACGGTAATGAACGAAACATATAGAAGCAAAATGCAAAACAAATAACTGCTGTTTCTTGTTTTACTACGCACTTTACTTTCACATCATGAAATAAACCTCATTAATGTATTTTTACATGCGTAAACTACAGGTTATTGATCAATGCTGTTCTGAACTGTTCAAGTTCTTTGTGAGTCCTGATCATTTGAGATGGTTTGCCTTAGAGCAGCTTGTCTTTTACTCCTTCATCCGGCTCTAATCAACCAGTGCTTTGCTCTCTCTAAAGGAAGCTTCTTTATTTCTTCCTCTGATTTTGCACATGCTAGTGGAGGATGAGGTCATTTGAGTTGTGGGTTATCGTAATAACTGTGGATATTTTGCTTATCCTTAATCATGGTGTCTTCTCTGGTATGGTAGGGAAGCCATGTGATTAAATGTTGGTGGTCATCTACTAAATTAGAAAGTGTTCTTACTGTTTAAACCATTTTGTGTTCCTCTAGACTGGGGGTGAAGAGCTTACAGCCAGGGTTTGCATATGGCCCACAGTCACATGAGATACACATCTTTACATTGTGATTGAGTAGTGTTCACTGAACGTTAAGACAGATGTGTAGAACAATTTTGGATGGAAGGGTTCTCTGGAGGTCAACAAGTCCAACCTCCTGCTCGAGGCAGGGCTAATTTCGAACTTAGGTCAGGCTGCCCGGGGCCTTGTCCAGGGCAGTTTTGAAAATCTCCAGGGATGTAAATTCCACAGGCTCTCCAAGAAGTGTGTTACAGACACTCATTGAGTTTTGAAGAGACTTTTTGCTTACATCCAGTTGGGATTTCTCTTGCTGCACCATGTCACTCTTGTCACTCATCCTTTCAGTGTACACCTCTTTTAAAAAGGGTTTTTCTCCACTTGTAGATATTGTCATCTTTATGTTGTCACCACTACACCCCTGGGTAGCGGAAGACTGCAATTAGTTCCCTTCCTCAGCTCAGCAGCGTCATGTCCCAGTTCTGCTCTCTAACCCAGGAGCAATGATACTTCTCCAAATCTTGTAAACAAGGGTTGGATGAACTTATTCCAAGAAAGACCACTGCAGGAGGTAACTTTTGAGACAATGAGTGACCCTTCACAAACATTTGTTTGCAGCCTAGAAAATTTCAGACAAATAGGATGAATTTTTGGTGCACTATGAATGGCTGAAAGCAGAAAAAACTACCACGCAGCCACACTGCTAGCAATTACTATGATTCTGACAACATTTTTATTCCCATATATTAAGTGATCCATTTTTCCATGTCCATCTCTAAAAGTGCTTTCTGATAATTTGTTTTTCAGGAGAAAATTAATTACTTTTCTGGCTCATTTGCTCGTATACTTGTAGACTTAATGGCACAGTCTCATGATAAAGTCTGTGTTTTCTCAAATATTATTAGATTAGACCAATGATAAAGTAAGACTTGCAAATTAATGCAAAATAGGCTCATGTCTCAGTCTATTTGTTTAAGATTTTTAGCAGACTTGGATGCAATATTGTCAAAGCTCTTTTTAATTGTTCTGGTATCACAAAAAGCATGGCAACTTTCACCAAGTTCACTCAGTTTTACTCTCTGAGTCCAAAGTCAGCTTTATTCTTCACCAATTTTTTTTTCCAAGTGTTTTATCTTTCATGTATATTTTGTTGAGGGGATTAAAGAAAAGTCTCCACTATCTCCTGTTCTATGTATAGCCTTCTTTACAGTAGGTGCATCACAATTACACGAGAGCTCTATTCTGGTTGAGTGAATAAGAGCATATATAGAAGGCACTTTGGATTTCCTGATATTCTCAGCTGAATGGAGTCTCTAAAATCCATTCAGCTGTGTGGGAGATGCGCTGTGACTGGCTATACTCGTACTTAGCAAATGTTCGCCAAGTTCTTCATTATCATTTTGTGTTGTTGTCACTGCCAATTTATATCACTTCATATGCACGTGGCACTACAGCAGTAGCAATTATTTGTACAGTGCCAACTAGTCTCTCTTTTCCCTTGCTTGTCTCAAACACGTCCAATTAAAGCAAGCAACAGACAGCATATGTGAAGAACTCAGGGAAACTGCTCACACAAACAAGTGCCCCACTACCAATACAGGAAGTAGCTCACCAAGAAAAGTAGGTTCTTGGGAAAGAAGTGGGACAAGGAAAAAGTTCATTGGGAATAGTGGACTGAAAACATGGACTGAATTTGGAATGCAAGTCCAGAGCTCAGTCTTCAACTTGCAAAGCTTGGTATATTTGTAACTTATGGTCCATCCCGATGAGTAGAAAATCAAGCAAAGGCAGTAGGAAGCTGTCATGGATGAGCAAGGACATCCTAACTGAACTCAAACAGAAAAAAGAAGTGTAGAAGAGGCGGAAGGTGGAGGCAGGTGACCCAGGAGGAACACAGAGTTGCTGTCCGATCTTGCAGGGATAGGGTTAGGAAAGCCAAGGCTGACCTGGAGTTGAGTCTGGCAAGGGATATTAAGGGCAACAAGAAAGGATTCTACAAGTCAGCAAAAGGAAGAGTAGGGAAAATATGGGTCTGTTGCTGAATGGGGCAGCGGAGCTAGTGACAGATGACATGGAAAAGGCTGAGGTGCTCAATACCTTCTTCACCTCAATCTCCACTGGTAAGACCAGACTTCAGGAATCCCAGGCCCCAGAAGGAAAACCTGGAGCAAGAAAGACCCTAGGTGGAGGAGGACGAGGTTAGGGAGCACTTAAACAAACTGGACATATATAAATCCATGGGGCCTGATGGATTGCGCCCATGGACGCTGAGGAAGCTGGCTGATTTCATTTCAAGGCTGCTGCCAAATACCTTTGGAAGATCATGGCAGTTGGGAGAGGTGGCTGAAGACTGGAGAAAAGCAAATGTCACTCCTATCCTCAAGGGCAAGAAGGAAGATCTGGGGAACTACAGGCTGGTCAGCCTCACCTTGATCCCTAGGAGGGTGATGAAGCAACTAATCCTGGAAATAATTTCCAAACACATGAAGAACAAGAATGCAATTGGGAGTAGTCAGCACAGATTTATGAAGGGGAATCTCCTGAAGTTCAACAAGGTGAAATGTGCACCTGAGGAGCAACAACCCCATGCACCAGTACATACTGGGACTGCCTGACTGGAAAGCAGCTTTGTAGAAAAGGATCTTGGGTTCCTGATGAACACCAAGTTGGCCATAAGCCAGCACTCTGCCCTTGCAGAAAAGTAGGTCAACAGCATCCTGAGCTGCATTAGGAGAAGTGTTGCCAGCAGGTCAAGTGAGGTGATCCTTCCTCTCTCCTCAGCACTGCCGAGGCCACATCTGGAGTACTGCATCCAGTTCTGGGCTTCCCAGTACAAGAAAGAGTCCAGTGCAGTGCCACAAAGATGATTAAAGGCCTGGAGCATTTTTCATACGAGAAGAGGCTCGGAGAGCTGGGACTGTTCAGCCTAGAGAAGAGAAGGCTCAGGGGGGATCTCATCAATGTGTATAAATACCTGACAGGCAGGAATGAAGAAGAGGGAGACAGATTCTTCTCAGTGGTGCCCAGCGACAGGACAAGAGGCAATGGGCACAAATTAAAACATACGAATTCCATCTGAACTCAAGGAAATAATTCTTCGCTGCGAGGGTTGTCAAACATTGGAACAGGTTGCCCAGAAAGGCTGTTGAGTCTCCATTTGGGGAGATACAAAAATCCCTACTGGGCAACCTGCCTTAGGTGACTCTGCTTGAGCTGGGGTTTTGGATTAGATGAACTCAAGAGGTCACTTCCAAACTAAACAATTCTGTGATTCTGCAATCTTTTCATTACAGCAGCTAACTGATTGGCTCTCTAAACTGGGGCTACATACAATAAAAGGAGTCTTGAAGAAGAGAGTTTGAGCAGAGTTTGTCTCATGCAGAATTTCCTCTGTTTCCCTTCCCTCTTTCTCACAGTCTCATCATTTGAGGTTCACAATACTTCATTTAGTGGAAGATTAAAAAAAAAAATAGTTACCAACATTTCTAAATTGAAATAAGCACTAATTACTAAACAAGTATTTCAACCAGACCAAATAACCCAAAGTTTCATAGTATTTAACAATAAGGTTTTGCTGGGGCAACAGCAGATATTGGGAAAAGGCTCTTGCAGGTCTGGACTCATACTTTGGTGGAATTCGAAGTTCAGCAGTCAAACTTCTTATAGATTACAACAAATGATCTCCAAACCCTCTCTATTTTTAACTTCAAACACTGTTCTGTTTTAGAGACAATTTTATAAGAGTCTTTTTTCAGGTTTATGAAGCAAAGAAACATCAAAGTTGCAGCACTCACCATTAAGCTTCAATCATAACAAAATTTAACCTTCAGCACATGAAAAACTTCACTGAATGAAAAACAAATGAACACATTTTGGAGTTAAAAATAGACATAAGTCTTTGCTGTATATAACCTTAGACGCTGCAGTGATTGTGTATGTGTATCTGTACGCATGAGGCACTCTGCATGGGTTGAGAGGCTTAAAATAGTGCTTTTCTTTTGTATTTATTTAGGCATTAACCAGGTTTTCCTCTGAGCTACATGAAAACCTTCATTTTTTACATGCTTACCTTGCACATGTATACCTTCTGTAGGTAGTTATCTCATCGGAATTGGACAGATTTCCAATTACGCCCTTCCCTCTGCCTGACTTTGCTGTAGACTAAAACCTCTCTGCTACTGCAATGAATGGTTCATCTTCTTCTGTTTTTGTTAGAAATATCCAAACACTTTTCAGCCGGTTTTCTGCAGAATGTCCTCCACTCTGATACTATCCCTGGTGAATAAAAGCAGCTACTCAAAAGGTTTCACCCAAAGAGCTCCTCCTATTTTCTGTAAATAAAATAGTTAATTTAAAACAATGGTGCTGAAGCATAATGTTTTCAATGACATGTAGATGCGTACTAACATTTTCAGTGAAACCAATTTTTTAACTGTGAACATTTCTGAAATGTTAAAATAAATTAAACTTGTTGGACTGAAACACTGCTCACTGTTGAATCTTTACTAGCTCATTTCAGGCTTACCTTCTTAATTGGCATACAAGTTATTTTGCAAGCTTTCCAGGCCCAAAAGATGGATCAAAAAGCTGAATAGTAATGTGAAGAATGTAGTGCAGAGCAAGTCAAGCTTATTATCTCTGTCATTTTAAGTGAGGACAGATAGCTGTTTTCAGTTTGAACTTTTTTCCCCACAAAAATTTTCTTACAATCAATTCTTCTGGAAGGAACGTAAGATAGCAGCGTGGTTTAAGTGATTCTCCAAGTAGCATGAGCATACATGAAACAACCTTTACTTTTTACTGTTGTTTCTCACCCATACACCAAATCTAAGAGAAACCTTGGAAAACATAGAAATAAAGAGGTTTTTGTTTGCTTTCTAGAACATTAGTCATAAATCCAACTGGTCAAGAACTCAACAATTTACTAGAATTGAGCTTCTTAGACCTAGTTTTGTCCTGACTACCTTCAGGCATGTTATTAATGTGCTTTGGGTTAGCAGAGTAGTTTCTCTAGGATCTCTGTGTAGTAAGTAGACAGTCCTGATCACAGGTATGCTAACTGCTCTCTAGAGATTCCCTTTTTTTTTTCCATTGATTACAGAGGTAGCCCGAGGGCATGAGGCTGATGTCTCAAGTCAGTTGGGAAGAATTCAAGTCTCTAGAGCTTGTCTCTTCTGTTTTGGAAAGTCCCTAATACGATCAGGGCATCACATTCGCATGTACATTTTGACTGCTAAAGAAGAGTTGATAAATATGACTGACAGTGAACATTTTTTGTTCGATCAGCAAAGGCAAAAATAAGATGGCATTTCTGACTTATGCTGGTCTTACAAGTGATGTGTTCCTCCCTTTAAATGTGGTGCATGTCTTGCATCTGATCACTTAATTGATATTACATATAGCTCCAGGAAAACAGACCTTCATCTATTCACATTAAAAAGAGAGGAAAGCTATTAAGTTGCAAATGCAATATGTTATAATGCATAATCCAGGAAAAAGGCAAATAATGAAAACTTCCCTAATTTTCTGTCTCTGTTCCTCAACCTCTTCTGAAGAAGTGTGCTAGCTTTGGCTGGGATGGAGTTAATTTTCTTCACAGTAGCTAGTATGGGGCTGTGTTTTGGATTTGTGCTGAAAACAGTGTTGGTAATACAGGGATGTTTTCATTACTGCTGAGCAGTGCTTACTCTGAGTCAAGGCCTTTTCTGCTCCTCACCCTACCCCACCAGCAAGGAGGCTGGGGGGGCACAAGAAGCTGGGAGGGGACACGGCTGGGACAGCTGACCCCAACTGCCCAAAGGGCTATTCCATACCATATGGCGTCATGCTCAGCATATAAAGCTGGGGAAGAAGAAGGAAGGGGGGACATTCGGAGTGATGGCGTTTGTCTTCCCAAGTAACCATTACACGTGATGGAGCCCTGCTTTCCTGGAGATGGCTGAACACCTGCCTGCCCATGGGAAGCAGTGAATGAATTCCTTGTTTTGCTTTGCTTGCGTGTGCGGCTTTTGCTTTCCCTATTAAACTGTCTTTATCTCAACCCAGGAGTTTTCTCACTTTTACCCTTCCGATTCTCTCCCCCATCCCACCAGCGGGGAGTGAGCGAGCAGCTGCGTCGGGCTTAGTTGCCAGCTGGGATTAACCAAGGACAAGAAGCTTTTGGTTAATGTTCAATTTCATGTAAATGACACCTTCTTCTTTAACAACATTTACTGCAAGGAGACATGGAAAGAGTGAGGAGCCCTTTAGGTTAGGGATATCCTGAAGTAAGAAGGAGATGCTTTAAGGCAGTTAAAAATATAGGAATAATTAAAATTAAATAACCACAGGAACTTTCCCTGTGCTTTTTTTGTTTTAGTCTTTTTATATCGCTGTCTCTAAGTTAATATCAGCATATCAGTGAAACCTAAAGGAAGAAAAGTTGCTCAGAAATCTCCTCTGTTTAACACATCTTACTCTTGTATATTGATAAGCAATTGAGTTGGCACACAAACTGTAGTGATCAGACACACAGCTGGTAACAAAGTAACCTGCATTGGCTCACGTCACTGTAAGGATGCAGGCTAGGACATACATATGGCTAGTTCTCAGCTGGCAGCCTTTTAAACGAGATTAATTTGAATACAAGCAGTCAGATAAGCAAAACCCAAGATTCTTAGTGTTCTGTTTCCTGGCAGTTCTTGTGCCACACTCATCACCATAGGAACTGAGGGGCTTCCATCAGTATTTTGTGCATGGGCCACATGTTCATGTCACCTCCTTTTCTTAGCATGTGGAGTGGAACGTCTTCCCTTAGGAGAGCTTTTGGATATTTTTGTTTTCTGAAATGCACAGCACTGTGAGCTCTATGTTAGAAAAGTTCTACCATGCTCTCAGCAGAAAGAGAAGAGGTTTGATATAGCCCTCAGATCCTGGGGAAGGCTATGTCTCTAAAGAGAAAGGGAAAAAAACTTTTTACTGCATTACTTTATTCAAGTTCAGTGTTGTGAATCAGCCAAAGCTCTGCGTAAGCCAGTGCACTGTATGGCAGTCCAGGTCTTAGGAGAGCAGCTGGGAGAATGGCAGCTGCTCCCAGGTTAGGTCTTCCCCACCCCATCCTCCAGCCAGAGCACCTGGCACAAATATACCTGACGGAAAGCATCTGTTTCTTGGGCCTGTCTGCCCAAGAATGGAATTTTATGATCTCTTCACATGAAAACAATAATGAAATTATTTTGGCCTGTTTTCTCTTTGTGTAAATTTTCTGGGAGCTATTGTCAATGATTCACTGTTCTTTATTTATCGCAACTGCTGCCAAAGAGTAATATTTTTCTCATGGCAGAATTTTATTTCAGAATATGAATAATCGGATCTTATTGCCACTCCTAGATTCAGCACCTTGTTTTCCCAATTCCAATTATAGTCACAATAAATGTTAAGATTTGTTATAAAACTGAGATAACTCTTGCCTTCTTCGTTTACAGTTGAGTTTATCAAGTTGATTCAGAGCAATCACAAAGAAGGGACTTCAGTTGTCAGCTAGTACTGTTCTATCTCACCCCAGACATTTAAATTTATTCTGCAAAATTGTCTGTCAAGCCCTCAATGTTTACACTTCTTTTTTAATTTTAACATGGCAGAGTGATGTTATTTGTGGTAACAGTGCTTAGCTTAATGGAGGTGCAGGGAGGAGGAGCATGTCAAATCATCAGGAGCAAGGGAGAGACCCCAACGACAGCAAAGAAGATCACCTTCGAAAGCAACATTGCACTAAGGAGGGATCATTAACTTCAGGGCTGCACACAGAGCTATGTCATCAGGCGTCTTGGCTCCTGATGCAAACAGGAGCAGACATGAAGGAGTAATACTGAAAGCACACATACTTCCTCACATGCACTACTTCCCAGCTTCCACATGTATGGCTTCTTAAATCACTATTTATACATTAAGAATATAACAAAATACAGCAGATATTAATTGTATACAGTAGCTATCAATGGACTTACTGGTGTCTTTGAGGAAGACTTCCCTGGCTGCATGTCTTGCACCACTACAGGCCTCCTGCCAAAGATATGTTGTGTTATTGGTCAAGAAGATGAGACAGGGAATAAGTTGGATGCAATTGTTGTGGATGCCCAAATCTACAGCTGAAGAGCTACAGTCCTTTCTCTATCTATGTTGCCAAGCTAATGGCTGAACAGTTGCTTTTTCCGGTGGCTCAGTAGGACAGGATCCAGTATTGCTTCCTTTCCTGACCTGTCCTGCCTCAGCACACATATGGCCTGATCTTACCCTGAATCTCTCTTAACCTGCATCTTTATAAAGAAAAATAGGAGAGGGAAGGAAATTTAAGCAACAGTGCTTCAAAATTTGGTTCACTGATGCTCAAAACATCCATGGAAATCCCAGGGTTTTATCCCTTTTTTTTTTTTTAACCCTGTGCCCAAACACTACAAAAGCTGGTAGAAATACCACCACAGCCAGAGTACATGAGTTTTGTCTATTATTATTATTATTATTATTATTATTATTATTATTATTAAGTCAGGATACAAGGGGAGAGGTGGAAAGGGTTTCTGGGGATATAGTAACCCAGGTATTTCCTTTGGATATTTCCAGAAGAAAACTTGCAGCAGGAACTTCTGAGTTTCCACGCTGTTACAGAGCTTGTTCCCGTGGGGCGCAGGAGAGGCACCAGCCTGCTGATGTGACAGCCTCAGAGCTGGGCAGTCCGGACACTGAGGTGGGCGTAGATCTTCTGGCTCAGGCAATCCAGCAGTCTGCATATAGGGGAAGGAGGCAGAAAGCCAGCCTGGGAGCCCTTTCTTCTTCACAATCCACTAGCAAAGTCCAGAGTCTGGCTGTCTAAGAGTCCTCCAGGCAAGAGAAGAAGGGGGCAGGTTTCCAACAAAATTTTGTCTTAATTGACGCATGTCTTCAGAACATTTGATTCACTTTAATTGAGGCTTTCCTCATAGAAAACAGTTCTCCTGGAAAAATTTCATCCGGCTCCAATAACAGCAAATTTATTTTGCTGCACACTAAGAGAAAATCATTATAAGCTGTCCCCCCAAGTTGTATTTGTCTTAATTTGAAGTAATAATTGCAGTGGATCTGACTGTTGGTGCTAAGGCTGGCAGCTGTAGCTAAATCGGACAGGACAATGGAAACAATATATTCATTTAATAAGCTAGTATAAGACTGAAAAACATTTTGGATTGGGACTGGGACCAAGAAAGAAGCACTGCTTTGTTGTACACATTAACCAAAGCTTCTAACAGAGGCTGACAGCAATTTACACACTATAGTAAATGAGAGTGGAAAGATACTTCTAGCATGCAAATATGTAGACTGAAGCTGTAAATTTATGCTCTGACAGGAAAAGGCAAATAGCTGCAGAAATCCTTTGTGAATGCATGTGTTAACTATGGTCTTGAGTATAGATTCAGAAATAGAGTGAAAGCATCAAGAAAGCTGAAAATCTGAGAATGAAGCTGGGTAACAGGCTAAATACAAGACTGGCAACGACAAAATCTTCATTTCTTTCTTAGACACATTCTTCTGTAATTCTTAGGCCACATCTTTGAATAGGCATCTAAACAATCAGGAAATTGTTTATATCTATACGTTCATTCAGCTGTGTGTAAATACGGAGTCACCTATATACACCCCTGATCATTAGACCAGTGGGGTAAATCTCTCTGTCATCTCCCCTCTCTCCGTAATGATGACAATATTCAGCAGCCTCACAGACCTGTAGCGAGGAGGAACAGAGCATCCTATGCATCCTATCGAGACTGTCGGTCTACTGTTCTGGTTTTTGGTTCTGCCTCAGGAAGGTAAATTGTAATGCAGACTGTAGGTGTGGCTGCTCTGCAAAACAGAAATTAAAAGGAATAAAGGAAGAGGTGGCTTTGTAACCATGGGCAAGGCAAACACTAGCCTTCTGTCACTGCTCTGTTTTTTGTCAACAGCATCCCATTTTAACACGAGGACAGCTCTTCTGCTACACAGGGGTGGATCTCCGGGTCAGAGATTTTTGCAGTCTGGCTTCCCAGTGGAGGAGCAATCAGTCAGCACTGGTTTGTGATGGAAGTCTGTTTCAAATTAATATTTATGAGGAAACCAATCTGAAATTTCCTTGGCTTTACCCACCGGCTTATTACATAGAAGGGGGAGAACGAATGGCACTTGCACCACCAGGTGATACCCGTTTCACTTTGAAAAAAATACTCCAGTTGCCAACATGCAGGAGAGAAGTCTGGGCTGTGACGCTGCCCAGCTAGGTTTTACACACCGAGCCTGCAGAGTCCAAATCACATCTCCTCCCTTCCTTTCCCTGCTGGCGTTAACATGGGTCCCGAGATCCCCACCCCAGGGCTCTGCTTGTAGAGATTTATATTGTGCTATTCAGTCCTAAAGCATCTCCCTTCCATTTTGGCTCTGCACCAAATCACATCCACCCAAACTGCTTTCCTGTGAACCATCTCTGACTTAATCACTGAGCAGTGGCTTGACTATTTGCATTAGTTCATACAGAAAAGCAGATCCAAACCAGAATCTTTAAAGCAAGTCTTCTCACCTGTTGGGAGGCAGGTCTTTCAAAAAGAAGCCGAATACTTTTTGAGTATAACTGACTGGCATTTTGTTACTTACAAAATGAGGAAAGAAAATCACTATTTAATCAGAAAAGCTCAAAAGTGATCACATCTGTAATGTGACATTTATAATGTGGCATATGCGATGACGGTCTGTGCTTAGAAAGATAAGGGCAGAGCTTGAGATAAAAATTCAACTCGAATCATCCAGGGAGTAATATTAAGAACAAAAGTGGGCTAATACAATTATTTTCCCAAATGCCAGACTGTAAATCACCTTATCTCACAGCTTCAAGGCTTCTGTCACAACATGGAAGAAAAATAATTGATTATAAAAATATGCATTGCATTCACATCCGCGGCACAAAACTCCACAGAGCTCGATAAAAACAATCAAAGCAATTACTACAGAAGAAAAAAAGTACCTTTAAAAGATCTATTTAAAGACCTATAAGGAATGATAAACCATTTGTTTCTTTCTTTGCTACTATTATAACTAGCTTGCTCTGTTATTGGCATCGCTGATGCACCAATTTTCAAAAAGATGATCCAGTGGGAATGGGAAAGGAAACAAAAGAGCATCAGCAATTAGTAAAATGTTAAAAGGGTAAAAACTGCACAATCAGCTGATGGCAGCATGAAGCCATCAAGGTACCAGCAGTACTGAAGTTTGGTCTACATGCCAATGGAATAAATTGTGTATGAAATGAATATTTAAAAGGTAGGAAGAAAGCCCTTTGAAGCACCAGAATTTCATCAGAGAGCACACAAAAAGGCCAGTGGACACCTCTACCTAAATATTTTCAGATCAACAGCTTGACAGCTGGGAAAGTTACATTTTCTGTACTTTCTACAGGTCCCCAGCCATTTTCCACATCAACGGCATAACTAGATTCCGTGTAGCAAATTCTTTCCATTGATGGTCTGCTCACAAATTTGTCAAATCTGCTGACGTGTGTACATTTGAGTTTTTCAAATATCCTGAGATATGCACTTTCCCCCCAGCAAGTCTTTTCTTACTTTTCCAGTTATCCAGACTTAGGATTTGGCAGGGAATAAAATAGTATTTTAGACAGTTAGCAATTTCACCTCTCTTACTACTGGCTTAGTCTTCTTTTCTAGCATTTCCTTGTACCGTGAAACAAAAAAGTTACCAAAATACATTTAGACAAGTGATAAATATGCAAGTCTGCTTTTTATGACTTTGCCTATATATAATTAATACACCATATTGGGTATTTATTTGTGTGATTCCCAGCAGAGATCTTTTCTTATTTGTATTTGACCAGTAATTCACAGGAAGATTTTGGTCTATTTTTGCCCTCTTGTCTCTGGCATTTCGACATAGTAGGTTAAAATCTGGATTTTGTAATTTAGGGGAACTCTGAATGATAAAACTTTCTAGCAGCTGCCATTTCTTCCCTTTTTCATGATCATGTCAATTACTGTTCCTATAAATGCCAAAATGAAGCATAGTAAGAAGCAGAAAAAAAAAAAGAGTTAATATTAGCTGAATCTTTATTTCCTGATGTCAAATTAATGAGAAACATCATTAAAAAAATGCCACATTATATTTCTAATAAACCGGTTTTGCTAAATCAGCACACTGGTGACTTTTAGTTTAGTTCCAAACTTTAAAATACATGAATTTTCCAACCACCTCCCACTCCAACTGAGAACACACAGTTTCAGGGACAGTGCCAACTCAGGGAATCAACGCCATGGTTAAAACCAAAGTGCTCACAATTCATTAGCACTGATCTTGACTATTAAACCATCATTGTTGCCACGTCCCCCAGGACAGCAAACTCATTTCTTGTCATGGGAGTTACTGTCCCTCACCAGGTCTTCCTCATAGTTATTGTCACTGCCCAGAAATATGTTCCAGAAACTAATTTTTCATTTCAAACCCTATCCTTTCTTTTCCTTGCTGCTGTCCAGCTGTTCAAGTTCAGCTTACCAACAGCACATCCTCAAGAAGAGGCACATGCACAACCTGCTCCATCCCCTCCTTCTGCCTGTCCACATTGCACTCAGAATACAGCGGCAGCCTGTGACAGCGTGTGAGCAGTTTATTCGTACAATATCATCAGGGGTCCTAGTTTTTGCACGGCTGGACTTGTTGATACCAGAAGAAAAGCTGCCTTTGTAAATCCACTGCTTGCTTTGTCCTTCTTTTTCTGTGTAGAGTAGTTCCTGCTTGTACGTCAGGAGTCACAAGATACAGCGAAAACGTACTGAGCTTTTCAAAAGAAAAGATATGAGCTCTCTGCAAAAGCAAATCTCCTTCAGTCATCTTTATGCAGGAAAGGGAGAAATCTTCAATGCCATTAAAGAGAAGGACTATCACATTGATATGAATTAAAGAATTAATAGTTCTCAAGTGCAATACTGATTAGTGACTTCTAATTGCATTCATAGCATCCCTGTTAATTATCTCTGAGTAACACTCATGTCTCCATTCTACCAATACATATTTGAAACAATAAGATAACCTAAAGTTGCTGAGAACTGTTCATCTCCTCCGTAGTGGAACCTGATATTAAAAGGTTAGGATTTCCTGATACCTATCAGTGGGCACACTCTGCCATAAGAGCTCAGCTCAGTTCTAACATCAAATTAAATAAAATATAGTTCAGTGTCTTGGTGTGTACCATTTGATTATGTAAAATACTCACTCAATGAATGTAATTGTCTTTCTCTCTAAGGGCTGGTTTTAACTAGGGACCAGCTCGTTAGTATGTCATAGGTGCAGTTCTTCCTTAAATACACTGGTAGAAAATTGGGATGTTGACATTTCAGGTGATTCAAAAGGAAAGGGGAAAAATTCATGATCAAAACCTCAGTATTTAATACTTATTGCAGAAAGACTATCTGAATCTGTGCTGTAATGCCATGGTCTTTTAATGTGCATGTTACGGCAAATTTGTAAAAGACTTGAGATGTAAGAGTCAGGACATTTGGAATTCACCAATGAAAGAAGTGATACGGGAGACAAATGAGTTTGAAAGTCTAACGGAGATTTGTTAGACTTAATAATGAGAATAATGTGCTGCTTCCTTAGCTGAATTACCAGATGTTTTAATCAGTAGATTTGATAATTGTCAGCTACGGCTCACAGGACTGTGAGTGGTGTTCTGCCAGAATGGTTTCTGGGCTGTTGCATCTGCAAATATAATTCCCTACTGGTGTTGGGATGTTCATTTTGAATCATGAGTGGTTAACTAAGATTGGCACATGCCTTTAGTTGAACAAACACTTTGTGCTATTTCTTATCACTCAACTCATGTGTGTGATTTCATAGCACAGAAAACACAGTCAAAAGCATGTTGTCAAAAAAGAGTTTACTCAGGAAAATTATCCCAAGCCAGTACAAATAAGCAATTAAGATGAGTACTTGGCATGATGACAGCATATACATCATGTTTCACATAATTTACGGAGAATATCTGAAAGTTTTACAAAATGTAAAACTTTTGGGTGGGGTGTTTGAAAGTCTGTGCATCTGTCGAAGAAACAAACCATCTGTTCACCTGAGACCATTAACTAAAAGAACAAATATTTCAAGTGACCTAAACCACCCATTTTATACAGATATGTCTAATCTCTTCAGCCCACCAAAGTCAAAAGTAGGTATTTTGCATTCTTTTGGAGGGGAGAAGGGGGAGATTGAGAGCAATCAATTAGCTGAACTTTCCTGCAGTAGAAGTGATTGCAAGATCCCATTTTCACATTTAGGAAGGGATAGTTGATGGTGCCACATTCACTCCTTACTTTCTCTTTCTCTCTCTCAGAAGCTGTTTGAAATGGCTCATGGAATTTAACTATTGGAATAAAATTTAGTAAAAAAACTTTCAAGGTTAATTTTATTCATTAATCAAATTTTTCTCCCTTAAGCCCACAGGGGATACAGTAGGATTCAGGCAGGGAATACCAACAATATTGATATACCAGAGACACTCACATGCTCCTGGGCCATGATATTTGAATAAAAATATTGTGAATTTAAAAATAAACAAACATACTTTTCAGGATTTTCTTTTTCTTCTGTTTTTTTTGAAACTTTCAATTCATATATTTGAATTCTTCTCAGCTACATGATAGTCACACACTAAGTGACATGCTTCAGATCTCAACCGGTTTTCAGCAGTTCCTCAGCTCCAGGAACTGATAAATAAATAAAAACAACACATGGAAAAAATAAACACCATCTTCCAGATTTTCTCAAATACTTCATCAGGGTTCAGTCTTCAGTATTTCATTTTCTCTCCTATGCTCTGATTGGTTGGAATTACTTCTCAAAGACCCATGCTACTCAACTATTTATTCCCTTTGGTGAAAAAATGTTTTGTCCAAAAAACATTTTAGCAAATAACTGTCACTGGGCACTATTGTTTTATTTAAAAAGCATCAGAAATGTTCCTGAACTATATTCGGCTGAAGTGGTTGCTGATTTTATGATTGCAGTTTTTGCAGTCAAGATGTCAAATTTGCTAGCCACTGATTCCTGAAACTCAGCTTCCACTTGACATGGAAAATACATGATGAAGTACTGCATATTCTGACTTTGATCTGAACATATAAGCCCTTAATTTGGAGGACATATACACATGAATCAAAGAAAGGATATACCCCAGAGTTTCATACTTAATTTCAGAGTAACAGAGTTACAGTTGCACTATTATTTCTGAACTTTCCTACTTGACTATGTACTTAATGGAATGAAAGAGAATTATAGCAGGATGTGGAGTGTGATTCAAGCTCAGCTCTGGGTTTTGAATTATGGATGGCTGTGTTATCTTTGCACGAAGAGAAAGGCAGAGTAGCAGCTAATAATCTGCAACGGAATCGAAGTACACAAAAAAGGGAAGTTAATTTACAAGCTTTTCAATTTTTATGGAAGATTGGAAAACAAAACCTAGCAAGCAAGATTACTTTAATTTATATGTTAGAAGAGTACTTTGAAGAGAAAAACAACACATGAAAATACATAAAGGGAGAGCAATGAGGGAGAACAATATCTCAGCAGGGAATTCTTCAGTTATTTGTCAAAACTAGTCAGATAGTGCCACCAAAACATGTCAACTATTTCCTAACAATTGGAAGATGTTCCCAAACAAAGAATGAAGCACAAGGAGAGCGTTTTTGGGAGAACAATACTACAAGGTTGTTGAACTGGCCATTTTCTATCTGTTTAAATGAATTTCAAATATCTCAGTTTATGAATAAGACACAAAACAGCTTGAGAAGCCTCTGGTAGACACAGAGCACATTTGAGGTGATCTTCAGCAAACAGCGCTTACATCCCACATCTCAAGCAGTGATGCTGTGGGTCTCACACTACACGTACACACTAGTATTTCTTCCTCAACTCAGAGAAATTGGTTCGGTTCTTTTCTTTACTGCTTGCAGACATGCTCAATATACCACAACTCTTACAGATTCTCTTGAAGAGGAGAGATGAAAATTCTCCTCTTGAAGATTATCGTCTTAGTAGGCTGCTCAGTGCTCAAAAGAGGAAGATGACATGAGTTTTTTGAGGTTTACTCAGAGCCTGCTCTGAACCTTCTGGTGTTTCAGACAGGTCCAGGACATGGAGCCCATGGAGCAGACTCCAACACAGAGCCACAGGTGGAGAATTTTAAACAGGAATTTTTTCCTGAAAATGGGAGGAAAAGAGAAAAGCTCAACAATCCCTCTTTCTCAAACAAACAAACAAACACCCCCCCCCCAAAAAAACCACAACAAAAAAACCCAAACCAAAAATCCCCACTATGCCCTATCTGCTCATGGTGTTACTCTGATATTAGACCTTCCTATGAGAGCTGACATACAAAGGGCAAGGTACGAGGTTCTGGTCCACTGAGTACAGGGAGCATTTCAAAATGCCAGCACCTGTGTATAGCTAGTAGACAGCAGCTGTTTTACATTAATGGTTAGGAGAGCAGGTGCTGACTCTTCCTGGAGAAGAGAAATAAGCCCACACTATGTTAACATGCCAAAAGGCCTTTTCTGTGCTGGTGCCTTATACAGTCATAAGCTTCATCCATATTCCATCCCTGTACAAATGACTTTCCATCAATCCCCCTGGCATGCGGGATCATCCTGGTAGACCCTCCACGCCCAGCCATGCTTCTGAATCTAGTCAAAACACAGTGACACCCTTTTAAACGTGACCCTGGGGCTGCAACATCACTGCTGGCCCATGCTTGAAGCACAATTCAAGCCATACTCATCCAGACTTGAGCTAATATTTAGTAGAAATGACAAATCTTTTCTTACAAGTTCATCAAACTAGTAAGGAAGCCATTAAATTCTATGATGAAAGAGTCATCTCCACACACACAGGGATGCAAAAGAGCCCAGAGGAGCAATGGGACAAGGGAGAACCAAATTGTTCCTTCACCTGGCTGCTCCCAGGGCTATATCACAGGAGAGCCATCAGCCTCATGGGCTAGGCTTGATTCCCACCACCATGAGTCAATGGGAGACACTCTCTGGATGACCTTTCAGACCAAACAGGGGAGTTAATGCCCAGGGGCATCAGATGCAGGGAAAGACACCAGGATAAGCAACCTAGGAGCTGGTTACTGAAAGGGCCATAAGTCTGCACTGAACATACACATCTCTCTGAGTGAGACAACAGGAGGAGCTGGCTAACAGAGGGACCAGGAGTTCCCAGACAACTGCCAGGGAGACTGTGGGATCTGTGGGACAACCAAGAGAGCTGTTTGCATATGTGTGTGTCTCTGTGCTCAAGGCAGCTGGAGACAAGAGGATCCAGGACCCAATAGCTGGGTCAGCTAAGAAGTCCATTAGACTACCCGGCTGCTAGGATGTCTAAGGGCACTTGCTGGAGGGATCCATAGTGTCTGTGTGCATGTACACACATTGCTGTGTGCAAGGGTGGGGGTCAGTATCAGTAAGCAGAGTGGGGCTGTGAGCTTCAGGGATTCACACATCCAGGTGCCAGCAGAAGTGAGACTGGGATGCAGGGGCAATTAGACAGACCACTCAAATCTAAGTCCAGCTTCCAGAGGGATCCACACTGTCTGTATATATATATACATATTTCCTAGTAATGGACCTTCATCCTGGATAAGGCCATTGGTGGTGTTTGTGAGTGGTGTTTTCTGTCTGTGTCAATCTGTGTGGCTAGCCATGTGTGTAGGTATGTATGCATTGTAGAGTGCATTTATGTGTGTGCCTGTTGGGAATACATGTTCAGCCTTACTAGTGGTGAGACCTGGAGGCACGGAGCTCTACTGGACTACCAGATTTGGCAACCCGTAACAGATACAGTGATATTTCACCTTCACAGCAGACAAATTACACCAGCAACAGTAAGATTTTGTGACAGCCTTCTTTTAAAATTACGTAGTAAAACATGGACATGTCTAAAACCTAGTTATTTGCATTTTACAGATCTGTTTTTACCAAACCCATTTGCTGATGTTATTTCAGTGGCAAAATCTGGGTAAGAAAAGACATCTTGTCGTTTAACTGGTTACTTTCCAGACTTTACCACATATTAATATGCTTACAGGTGTTCTGCTAATGGAGATGGTATCAGGTGAATAACCCATTTTATTAATTTTGACCTTTTGCTTTCAATAAATAATTTGCAAATGCATTTTGCCCTTGTTCATTGCATGTTTTCATCGTTGATTGGATGAAATGTTATGTTTTCAGAGTAATTGGTGAAAACTGCTAGTGATGACTAAACAGGATTCTTCCTTAGCACAGCAATAGATGCTGGAACAAAAGATCCAAGTCCGAGACTGGGTTATTGCACCCTTCTAGCTCAGGGGTGCACATGGCCTCCATAAGGAGGGAGAAGAATTTGTGCCGAAGCACTCCTCACAGGAGGGAGAGCTCTCCCTTGGGGCTAAGACTGCTCCTTTCTCCTCTCCCTGCTGCCAGCAAATCTACTTCTGACAGTATTTAACTGGTAATCATGGAGTCTCATGAGAGTCTTCCCTTGAATCAAAGGCATTCGGAACAAAAATCATAAAAGCTTGTGCAAAGATGAGTCAGAGGATTAGACCCCACAACGCTCATTTGCTCAGACTCAGAAAAGAAGAGAACTTTGTCGAGCTGGCATGCAAAACACCCTACAACTAGAAGACAAAAAAAACCAAAACAAACAAAAAAACCCCTTCTGATTTATTTTACCTTTAATTCTGCAGAGGACAGTTCTGTTATTCCCTTCACAAAGTGCTAGGAAGATGAACAAACAACGATCCCTTATTTCCATGAGACACACCATGTGCTTTAAATTACTCTTAACATCTGTTGAGCTGTACAAAGATTAACCAGGATACCCCTGAACTAACAGAGATTCCTAATTATAAGACCTTACTAGGTTGCATCTCAGGAAAGCCTGTAACAGACCTCATTGTTGAGCCAACGAAATGAGCATGAAGAAATGGAACTGTGTTAGCCAATAGATGGCTGCAGAGATTTTGCCTCTCCCCAACTTTTTTTTTTTTTTCCCCAAATAGCTCCTCTATCTTCTTTGCTCCTCAGTCACTCTCATGGAAAGTCCCTAATGCTAAATTAACTACTAAAGTGGACCATTGAGAAACTATAAACAGGGCAGACACAGACAGATACTGAGATAGCAGTTCATATAATGTTAGTCATAAACTTGTTATAAGCAAGAGATCTGTTTTGTGAAAACAGAAGAAACATTATTATCACCACCAGCTGAAAAATGGCAGCACACACAGTTGGAACTGATGTGAGCAGTCTTCACATCGCATTAATAGAAAAGTGAAGTACTGGGTGGCGATCTTACAAATGCATTGACAACAGTCTGCTTAGGGCAGATCAAGGAAAACAAGGGATGGAAATTGAGCTGTCAACTTGAGATGTCAAGTACCTGATGGGGAATTAGAAAACTTGGTTTTATTTCTGCATCCGAACGTGTGATACAACTGGCAAAACATTTCACTTCTCTTGGCCTCTAGTTGAAGACACTCTTTTGTCTTACCTGTTTGGTACAAAGACCATGCTTTACTATATGTGTGAGCTGTACATAAGATTGCAGCTTGGTTTGTAGCTAGGTGGGATCATTAGTAGGGGGTAGATAAAAACCACAGTTTTCTGTTCATGACCAGATTTGTCATTTGCACATTTTATTTCAATCCTAATCATGCAAAAACATGCACTTTTTCAACTTTTGCCAAGTCAGAAATTGTGCTGAAACCAGCTGTTCTGATTTCACTGAACAGATGGCCAAGTCCCCAGCTCCACCAGGACTTTCCCAAGCCAGGGACACCAGGACTGTCACATACCTGAGCTGCTTTTCAGTGGCTGCTGTGTGCTCAGGAGGGTTCAATCAGACCTTGGGACACTAGCCCCAGGCAATCTGCTTGGCCAAAGCAACAGTCAGTCTGTCTCAGGACCTCCGGGAAGCCCCAGCCCTGAGTCTCCAACAGGAGAATAGGCAACACCAGTACAACCAGGTGCCTCACCAACAATAGATTCACTGGTCTTTACCCTGAGCGCCCCCATTTCTCTGTGAAGACCTAAAGACACAGATTGAGACACAACCAGACCTGCTAGCAATTTACCGGAAATTCCTAAGTTCCTAAATAATGTAACAATGAGAAAAATCCAGGGCTTCTTGACTGAAAAGCTTAGATGAGCTAAATCTTCATTATCAGTAGAAGATACGTCCTGCACCTACAGCCAGCGCTGACTGTGTCTTATACCCACAACTGCTCAGGGCACAGACAAAGTTGCTATTTTGCTATTGCTGTTCCCTTCCCATATCAAACTAGGCAGTCAGTAGTGATTGCTTTCTATTGCTGTGATGAGATCTGCATTTAAAGCAGGATTGAAATTCTACTTTTTCACATTTGCAGGCCAGATTCAATCAGGAAAACACAACACAATAACTCTTTGTGGTCATCCTGCTTGCCACATAATGTTTGTGAGACTATTTTTTAATTTTGTGGGAGAGACATTAAAGCATTTTTGTTTGTCTCCAAGACAAAATGTTTCCCTACCTCTTAAAGCCCTCAGTCAATAAAAATGGTCAGGCTTCCTATACAAATGCATTCTCACAATGTCTTGGGGATTAAATCTCAGAATTCAATTAATTCTGATTGTGAGCAATCACTTCCCAGATTCATTGCAATTTAAAGAGCTGTGCAAGAGGAAAACAGAACATCCTAGATGCCCAGCTACTTACTTTCTCCAGTACTGTTGGCATAATTCATTACATATGTCCTATTTTATTTTTAGACTATGCATACATCTTAGATTTAGAAACAACCAGTGCGTTATCTCCCCTAGCCTACTGCACAACACAGGTCACAAGAATTTTATTCAAGCTTTCATATACTGAGTCCAATAATCTGTATTTGACTATATAAACTAGCTTCCAGGCATTTAAGCAGATTTGGCTCACTCATTGGATGGTATCCATAAAAGAATGCAGAAAGTTCTCCAGTGTGTACAACCAAGCTTAAAATCATTAAAATGGAAGTTCTTGCAAGAAGTTTATGGTATTTGCTTAATCATTAGAAGCATCCTGTTTTGTTTTGTTTCTTATAAAACACCCCCCCTCTTAGAATATCAATGATATCGGATGTCTGCTACAGGATCTGAAAACTGAACACAGTGGAGTTCATCCTGCCCTGAAAATATTCATACCCTTTTGTACAAAAACACAGACCTATTACAAATTGTCGTGGTCTAGGAAGAAAATTAACTCTATCCCAGCTGAAACCAGGACACAAGTAAACAGAAACCTAATCCAGATAACCTAAAGCAAAAAAGAGCAAACCCCTTGTTCAGTCTTGCGTTCTGGCTGCCATAAAGAAACAAGACTAGATAATTTTTAATACGTTATTCTCTGTCTACATGGGATTTGTAGATTTGAAGACCTCGTAACAAACTCCTGCCCAATATAGAATGAAACCATAGTTTATATTATGTGATACTCTGAGGTCAATATGTATTTTATAGACAGAAGATAAAAAGCAAAGATTGTTTCAGCCTAATTGGTCTTCCCTGAAGTTAGGCATGTACAGCAAACAACATCAATAGAGACTTATTCTGGCTGAAGTTAAATTTTCTCTCAAAATCCACTACTGAAACTGCTTTTCATCAGGAAATTTAGACCAAACTGACCAAAGCTGAGTTCTGAAATCAGATATCCTAAGACTATAATTGAGTAACTAACAAGCAACATTCAAGAAACCCACTAACTTTCTCTGCAATAAAAAGTGCATGCATCAGACAGCATTGCATCAGACAGTGTAACTATATAGTTTTCGTATGCTAAGGGTCCAAGTTGAGACTATATGATCAACCCCTCAAGTTTTGAAGCCTAAACAGACATTGATGGAGTTATCTGTAAGGTTTCACTTTATCCTCCTCTTCCTGCTGCTGCTCCAAAGGACACAAATCTTGAGAAAACAGAAATTAAGGTGAAAAAATTGGAATGGCAGTAACAGTAGGAGTCAGTAACACTGTCCAACTAATTTTTAAACCCAACATCAGAGCAAAATCTCTCAACTCTTACCAAAGTAGTTGCTAAACAAAGGAAATATCAGTGGTACACAATGATATCTTTCAAATCACTGCTGGCTCCCAAGGGAGAGTGGTGGCCTGTGGGGCACATAAGTCCTAATGAAAATATGACATTCTCAGTCTTTCTTAAAAAAAATTAACTGTGACACCCTTATACCCTGCATAGCAATAACACGGTTCCAGACAAACATTGCCTGAGGAGGCATGAGACAAAATACTAATTAAGGGGCTGCTTAGTTACAACTCCTTCCATTGAAAGCCAAATACACACATGTTTTGCGTGGAAGCTTTGACAGCAAATATTACATTTGGGAGACTGATAAACATCCACTTCAACAAGACATTCCATGATTAAACAAGCTTCTCCGTTTCTGATTCATTTTGTAAGAAAACGTGTGAAGTGAATAAACCCATTTAATTTATTCATTACATGGGCCATTAGCTTTTCATTTCTAAAAAGCAAACCTGTCACAGTATTTAGCTAGAATTATAATTAAAATACATATAAAGGGACTTTCGCTCCCCTGTCCTTTATTTTTGTATTTGAATGACTAGCAAATGAACAACAAGCTCCTAGCAGAGGCTGTGATTACATTACCCTTTTAGTTTGATTCAGGACCACATCTTGCATCAGAACAGTCTTGGACACAAGCTGGGTTTGCTTTTGGATGAAAGCAAATTTTAAAATCAATGGTGTCAGGATACAATTTTAAATATAGAATAAACAAACATGATCTGAGGAACAACTGAGAAGTATCACTTCTGAAAAATGGGCTTTACATCTAATATGTAATCTTAAATTGTTAAAGTCTTTTCTTACTTGAGAATTTGAAGAAAAAGTTGACGTCTCTGAATTCTGTGAAATGCTTTGAGAAGCAACATGAGTTATTTTGACTGGTAATACATAATTTTAAAATTATTGAAGATCTTTACAATCTGTGTATGTTATAAACTAGCAAAAATTTGATGAAACAGCTGTACAAACAAAGACAACAAAGTATATCTAACTTCAAGGAATATACTTAAGTTTTCCAGTAAAAGATTTAAGAAGATGACAAAATTCTGACTCTGTCCAGAAAAAGAAATTATATTTTTATATAAAATGGCAACCATAAGCATTGCTAATGCATTACTTCTCTTCCACCGCATTTTGCCATTTACATGGTACCCTATACTTTCTTTTCCCAGTAGAGTAGAGGGGGTGGGTGTTTGAGAATATTTTATGTTGTGTTGTTGGGTTGTGGGTTTTTTGGAAGAAGGTTTAACAAATGGTTTCTAATGATAGTTTATCCCTTTTTCAAGATCCAAAATTACAGGCAAAATAAAATAAGTGTAATCATATCAGTAATTTGTTTCATGGAGAGACAAATACTGTTCTTTTACTGTTACTAAAAAAAGATCTGTTGTACTAGAAAAAGGGTATTTGACTTACGGTTTCTTAAAGTTAAAAAATTTCTACAGAATAGTGACCCTTTCCTGAGAGGAAACAGAAAATGAGCTAACCTGAAGAATGACTCTCCCTCTAAGATCAAGGACCCATGCATCATGTGGCCAATACTTCATGACTGAATACCAAAGAGATTCCACCTCACAGATGGGTCACATAACCATAATACCATGAATGCAAACAACTTGATCCCAAAAAATGTTTTGAGCAGTTACTGCAGAAAACTCATTTGGAAAAGATTAACACATTTGACTGTTGTGACTTTGCCAGTGCTACGGATATCCATCTACAGCACAAAACCTTTTAGGGCAGACTTTACAAGAACAGCACAAGCAATGATGACAAAAGCTTTCCTGTGGGATTCCTGAAACAAGCATCACACCCAGGCAGTGTAATGAAAGCCGTATAGCCCCATTCCTCTTATTATTGTCCTTATATATTTACAGGGTCATTCAGAAATTAGCCTGACCCACCCAGTTCTACCCAGGTATTTATTCTTATATTATACATTAAACAAATTTTCAATATAGAAACATTTTCTTCACTGAATATATAATATTTCAGAATACTTTCTATGCTGTTACATAGAATTGTATTATATAGAATACTATATATTGTATTATTATATATTCCATTATAGAATAATAATATTAATAACAATTTTTAAAGTGATACTGTTTTCCAACTTCTAATGGAGTTCAAGGGACCTACAGAAATAATTACTAAATAAACATTAAATTTACTGAAAAGCACAAAAACCCCCAAAACAGTAGCATAACAAAGAAGTCTTCAAAATCAAGGATTTGAGCGTACAAGAAGAAATTATAGTGTCCCAAAACCAGCATGGTCTTACTAGAGGAAAATGAAGCGTATTATTGCAGTAGCCCTCAGGAAAAAGAAATTTAATAAGTCACAGGAGAGCACCATTGACACTTTGGACGCAACTCAGTATTATTAGGCTGCTTTAATGCAGCACTGTGTTCTCTGTGAAGCGTTAATGCAAGGAAAGAATGACATCTCAGTGTGCAACATTCAAATTAACTTTGACCTAACACTTTATTATTGGAAGGTTTGTCAATGAATTCTTCTCATAAAAAGATTACCTAAAGCTTCACTGCCAACTAGTCACCGATCTGAAGATTTTAGAGGACATCCCACTATAGCATCTGTTTTAAAATCCAAGTCTGTGTAGAGTCTGCTAGAGGCAAACCATTTAGACATTTGGATAACTTGCATGCATTTATCATAATCTGTGTTACAGACAGCATAACCCAAAGGACCAAATTTTATTCCCGGAAACACTTGTACAACCTTAAAGCCTTCATGTATACAGTGGAATATCAGTAAATCTCAAATCTGAGAAAGCTAATTTGGTCCGTTTATTGGTTATTTTATTCAACCACGTCTTTCAGATGTTGTTTTCTATTTAAATAGCAAAAAACCCTTACATTTTCCTCTTACAGTCCACAATTCCTCTTACATTCATGACAGAATAAACTTTTTCCTCTCCTGTTTACTTCTATTATGATCACTTAAGTATTCCTGAGACAGCCACATCACTGGCCTACAAGAAAAAAAAAATCATCAGAAAGTTTTAGCCATAGTAAAACCTGTCCACATTAAAGAAATTAATTTCTGTGAAGCTTTGCTTATAGTACTGACCTTTGCTTTAGTACTGAATGTTTCTGTGGATAAGGGCCTGAGGCTGTAAATAGCTGCAAACAGACAAAAGCCCCACAGAGCTATGTAGCTATCAGAGACTATGTGTTGACTACAAGGCAAGGACAGTCAGAAACAATGGCCCACACACGTGCACAGTACCTTGGAGTCAACCATAACACCACCAGGCTGAAACAATCAGTAGGACAGAAGAACAGTGATCCTTCAAAATAGATATAATGATCTCTCGGATATTTAAATGTCTTTCCTTGTACCTACAGACAATAGATTCTTTGCTAGCCATAGAACTGCTTATTGACCGCATACAACGCTTTTAGTCAGATAGCCATACTTAGGAAATATGCCTAACAGGCTGATATGTGGGTGGCAAGACATTTGCAGCATTGGGAAAGGGAGGTCATATTTCCTGTATTCCAGAAAATGTTACACTAATAATTACAAATGGTTGCAAGAATGGAGGGTATTATTGGTGCTTCTTTCATTCACCTCAAAAGGCCAGTTAATCAGTTGACGTCAATAAGTAGAAAAAAATGGTTTACTAAAAAGGAAGAGTAATACGAGCAAAGAGCCGAAGGAGAAACAAATAAAGATCAGGAAAGAAACAAGGAGGGAAGGAGCAGGCAGGGAGAGGACAGAAAAGGGATGATAAGAAGGAAGGCAGAAAGTTGCCAGTTCCAGAGCAGGAACCAGTTACACTTGGATGACCTGAGGCGACTCTGAAGACTGCTCCAGGTAATGGCACACAAGAGAGGAGTTTGTACCTTTCACAACTTTCAACTTCCTAAATTCCTAGCCAAAAAGTCTCAGGACCTATTGAAAACAGAGAAGGGCTGGTGGTGACAGCTACTGATGTCGTTCTGAATCAAACCTTTGCTTCCACAGCAAGAATTTTTAATTGCTTTGTAATCAACACCTGGGAGACCAAAAGCAAAAGGAGGAAGAAAACAAGTGTAACGAAAGAGCAGGCTTTTAAACACATGGAAAACCTGTCTCTGTGACAAGTTATACTTTCAGATTTTGATCTTGAGGAAAGAGAGATTAGAAAGAGTATTCTGAGCTAAGAGCAAAATTAGAGTAGCCTTATTAACTCAGAAAATTACACTGGTATAAACCTGGTGATACAACTCAGACAATGCAAATCTTCTCATCCATACAACTAGAACACAAAATAAAAACCAAAATATATAGTATCTATGTCTAGTAATTTCTTGCCCTTAACCTGCTGTAATCCTTTCCTTCAGTGCGAAGAAGGCATGAATGTTGCTAATTGCTGTAAAAGTGCTGTCACAACTGAATGAAAGCATTTCACACCCATTCTCTATGAAAATTTATATAGAACTTGAAACAGCAAAGACTTCAGCCAAAAAAAGTCTGTCATATTTAAATTAATTCTGTGCTGTTCACAACTTTAAGTGCAAGACAAAAATTACAGTTGTTAAACTGGTAGTAGTAAATTCACTGGATGTCAAGAACCTCTTCCTGAAGTGGAAGAAATTTTCATCTTTGTTGCATATATATATATATATATGTGCCTTTTAGTGTTGTAGAAACTGAGGCTAAATAACCCTTAAGGTATGTTTTCCTTGCAATACTCTTCAGAAGGTTGGGGAAAAGTGTAATGTTCCCAGCAAAGAGCAGACACCTAGAGGAAAGGCAAGTGCCACTGATGCATTGACAAAGCATGTGATAGCACTCACCTATGGACTCCTGAAACCCAGGAAATTCAAGGGTAGGGGAAAGTCTAGATGAAGGGTATGTAATAATTCTTCTCTCCACAGACAGCTCCTGATCTTTTATCTGCACGAGGGATAAATAATTTTGGCATTACAGATGTATCCTTCTCTTTTCTTATGTGGATAAGAACTTCAGCTGAAAGGAAAGCATAGCCAGCTTCATCAGATAGACACATGCTTCATGGAAGGAAGGACAGGTACCAGTTCCCTCTACAGCTGGCTATTTATTTCTCTGAAAGATAAAAATTGTTCTGATAACCTGGCTGCTTCCTGTTTAAGCAGAAACAGATCTGGCTGCTGAAAGTGCCACACAGATGCATCTTTCATTTCCTCTCTTTCAGCTGCTGTTTATGACTCACCATTAGCAATTTTAATTACAAAAGCCTCCAGTTATCATTTTTGTATTCTACCATTATTACTTATTACTAAGTACCTAACTCTAATTACGATGAGGTAATTACTGTTGTTGAACGATGACAGTCCTCTGTCTCTGATTTAAACTATTAGAATCAATGGTTCTGCCTCTAAAGAACCCACCACCATAAAATATGGATCAAATAATTTTACACACAGTGGTTGGAAGCAGCATAATGCAGATATTTAAGACTAGCAATTAGCAGGAGACTTTTCTGAACACAGTGGCATTTAAATCAGTAGTAGATGTCTGAAAGGACAAAGATATAGTTATCTACAGTATGAACTGTAGGGTGCTTCCCACTTAATGAGGGTTAAAGCTTTTCACTGCTCTGAACCAGGTCCTTGGAGATCGATTCAAAAATAATATTTGTTGCATGGTGCCTTAGGTGCCTTAACTATTGTAATACTGAGGAAGGACCTTTCCAATTATGTTGCCCACCTTTCACTTGTAACCTTTTACTCGCACACCCCAAAGACACTGTGGCAGTGCCTTCACCCCAAGGGAAAGCATTCCAAGCGCCTTTGCCTTCATGGCGCCTCGTTGCCAGATTCTGCAGGGTTGTGTTTGTGGATTGGCCTTCTAGCTTTTAGTCTGTAACCCCATACTCTTCACATTCCCCTTGCAGCTTCTAGTTCATAAATTTACAGCCCAATAGATAACATAGTACATAATCATTTACATACACCAAAATAGTAACTAGCAATATGGATGTACAGAGCTTAGCAGCCAGTCAGCATACAACACACGCACCTAAAGCAGTGTGCTCCGATGGGTGCTCATGTCATCATAAGCAAGAACAACTGACAGGGAGTTTGAGGGAGTCCTGATGAAAGCTATAAAACTCCCACAGAACAGTGTTGGGAAACACCTCTGCACTGGTAAAGGTGCTCACTTGGGGCCCTACCACTTCTCCCAGCTGGCCACTAATGAGTTTTTTCCCCTCTATTTTTCCTCTCCTTTTCCTTCCCATGCTCCCACCCCCCATGCCCCCACTCTCTCCAGTAACTTCGAAGTCAATATGTGGCATCAGTTATAGACACTGTAGTAAAGCTTTGTACATGCAAGTCTATGTCAACTTGTAGTAAAGCTTTGTACATGCAAGTCTATGTCAACTTTTTGTGCAACATATTGGTGGTCCTTTGGACATCAGAGTGTCCTCTGGAAGAGCTTTGCTATTTCCATTTGTTATGATAGGCTCTTGATTTCAGTGTCTAAGCAAAGTGCTACAGCTGTGCTTTTGAATGCCTCCCAAGTGGCATAAGCCTGAAGCTCAATACTTATATTGAGAACTACTGACATCCAGGAGATAGCATAAAATGTGTCTAACACTTTAGTTTAGAAGAGAAGCATACTTCTGAAGTGATTTTCCCCACAGCCCCAGTTACTGTGGTCTGGTACACTTTCCAGAGCAGTCTCAGAACCGATTCATTTTGGAAGGAACTGGAAGATGCTCTTTAGAGAGGTACCTAGTGCACACCACCAGGCACTCAGTCCACAGGCCCAAACTAGATTTAGTCTGAAGTAAAGCACCCTGAAATGAACATAGCATGGATCTTAGAACCTCAGCAACAATTGCTTTGCTCCAGAAATCCGTTCCTAGAGGGCAAGCAATGTACTCCTTGCTAATACAGACACAGCCTTAAAGAACTTAATGAAATGAAGTCAGATGTTTTAGCTACCTCTCTGCTATTGCCTGTTGGTTGCAAAAATTTTTCCTCTGTCTCCAAAAAGAGCTGGCATTTACTCCTGTGCTATGAATAAATTAATTTACCTCTTCATGATCACTTTAAATTTCTGTACTAAGGACCAATACATTCCAGTTTGGGTCATCTCAGTTCATTCTCCATCAAAACTGATCTGAACTAATGAGCCCACGGGTTCTGGAATACTAACTGAGCTATAGGAAACCAAAACCTTGAATCTTCGGCCTCTGTACTAAAAATATGCTATTCCAGCAGTTTCAAATACTGGAAGTTTTTCCCCTCACATTTTTCTAGGGAAGAGATGCTAGCTTCAGTTGAATTCTTAGTTCAAAAAAGCTCATCTGCAAAACAACCCACTGCAACTTAGATGAGAGGACAACTTCAAACTCAAAAGACAAGGAAGAACTCTAGCTAGCTAAGTTTTCTCAAGGTCATGAAGGAAAGTTTATGATTACTTGAGTGCAGAATAATATTTGCATTGCCAATCTGGATAGAAAGCTTTGTCTTCCACAGTGAAGAATGTAACACGTTTGTTAGCCTAAGAATTCAGAAGAGTAGAAGGCAGCTTTGCAGCATCTTTTGCCTTGCAACAATACCTTAAAACAAAACAGAAAACAAAACAAAACAAACCTCCCCCCAAAAAAAACCACCTAAAATAGGAGTCCTCCCTTTATTTTACCCGGACTGAACCCTACTCCAGTTGTCTGAGGTGATTTTTCCTGTGCGTTAGTGAGCTGCTTTGATAGGTAGATCTCATGTGGGAAATACAAGTCGAGATTGTCTACATACTTTGGAAAGCAAAGGGAAAAAGGTATATAAAAGCCCCTTAAAAAAAAAAAAAAGGACAAAAAAAGACTATTTCAGCCTGTAGTCATTTTTTGGCACAGAATCTTTAGTTTTCCCACCAGAGTTAGACTGCAGCTACTCCCTGCTCACTCCATCATACAACTTTTCCCCCCCACTAAAGTCAAGAAGCTTCTTTTTTCCTGCAGAAGAGCTCTTCTCTCAGCCCTCCTACCTGCCTGCCCCACCACAGAGGGAGCTCAGAGGGGGATTACAGAAGCCTTCCTTGCCAGCAGCCTCTGCAAGGATTAGGAGCTATTAAAGTTACAGGAATGGGTACATTTCACATAGCATTTTATGCTGTCCTATTTTCTCTCTTCTTTTTGGCAAACAAGAAGGGAGTTGAGACAAAAATAGACTTTAAGAGATATTTACACTAGTTTATGTTAGAGGCCAAAACAGCATTACTGCAGGGGAAGGTACCACTTACAGGAATTACGATTGCTCCTGTTCTCAAGTTACCATAAAATTTCGGTTCTTTCAGGGGCAAAGGGCTTCTTCTGCAGAGTACTTAAGTATCTGCTGCTTCCCAACTGTTTGGGCATACTTTCCTTCTGTAGCATATATACTCTTCATAGCAAATATGCTCCTGGCTTAAATATGAGGTACTCCCATTTCCCTGGACCCCTGTAGCACTGGTCTCTGCTATACTTTGTCTCACTTCAAAGTTGCTAGAATTGTATTTACTTCTTTACCAAAGCTTCTGCCCCGTTCCATGCTTTTTTCTCCCCCCAGGGCTTGTGCTTTCTGTGGTAGTTTCATAGATGCACCACACTACTACATCCTTGAGAGCCTTTATGCATATTCACTGTCAGACCAGTCTCCTAGATCCAGCAGAAAAGGATTCCAGATACTCTTTCTGTTTGTTCTTTACAGACAAAAAGTTAATCCATCCTTCGTCTCCAAGACTTATTGTATTGGGTTTGTGTGGCAAGGTTTTGGTAGCGGGGGGGCTACAGGGGTGGCTTCTGTGAGAAGCTGCTAGAAGCTTCCCCCATGTCCGACAGAGCCAATGCCAGCTGGCTCCAAGATGGGCCTGTCGCTGGCCAAGGCCAAGCCCATCAGCGACGGTGGTAGCACCTCTGGAATAACATATTTAAGAAGGGGAAAAAACCCCTGCTGCGCAACAGCAACTGCAGCCAGAGAGAGGAGTGAGAATACGTGAGAGGACCAGCCCTGCAGACACCAAGGGCAGTGAAGAAGGAGGGGCAGGAGGTGCTCCAGGCGCCGGAGCAGAGATTCCCCTGCAGCCCCTGGTGAAGGCCATGGTGAGGCAGGCTGTGCCCCTGCAGCCCATGGAGGCCCACGGTGGAGCAGATATCCACTGCAGCCCACGGAGGACCGCACGCCAGAGCAGGTAGGAGCACCCGAAGGATACTGTGACCCCGTGGGAAGCCCATGCTGGAGCAGGCTCCTGGCAGGACCTGTGGACCCGTGGAGAGAGGAGCCCACGCTGGAGCAGGTTTGCTGGCAGGACTTGTGACCCCGTGGGGGACCCACGCTGGAGCAGCCTGTTCCTGAAGGACTGCACCCCGTGGAAGGGACCCACGCTGGAGCAGTTCATGAAGAACTGCAGCCCGTGGGAAGGACTCACGCTGGAGAAGTTCGTGGAGGACTGTCTCCCGTGGGAGGGACCCCAGGCTGGAGCAGAGGAAGAGTGTGAGGAGTCCTGCCCTGAGGAGGAAGGAGCGGCAGAGACAACGTGTGATGAGCTGACCACAACCCCCATTCCCCGTCCCCTGCGCTGGTCAGGGGGAGGAGGCAGAGAAAATCGGGAGTGGCGTTAATCAGGAGGGTTGGGGAGAAGGTATTTTAAGCTTTAGTTTTTATTTTCTCATTATCCTACTGCGATTTTGATTGGTAATAAATTACACTAATTTCTCCAGGTCGAGCCTGTTTTGCCCGTGACAGTAATTGCTGAGTGATCCCTCCCTGTCCTTATCTCAACCCACGAGCCTTTCGGTATATTTTCCCTCCCCTGTCCAGCTGAGGAGGGCAGTGACAGGCCGGCTTTGGTGGGCACCTGGCGTCCAGCCAGGGTCAACCCACCACACTTATTTATTTCCAGAAAGCCCCATTAGCATTCTCACTGTTATTATTTCTGCTTTCAATTTGTCTTGTACTCAGATTATGTCAGCAGTACACAGAGGGAGAGGCAGAATTACTCTAAAATAAACTGAGCCAAAGGGGAGGGTTTTGAGTATCCCCCCAAATAATGAACCAGTCTCTAACACTCTCCTGTAATTCCTTCTCTTTGAATGCAGGCTGTTACCACTGTAATCAGACTCCTATTCAACCCAGCCATTTTTATAATGACCTAATTCTCCGATACATCCTGTATCAGGAGGTTCAGTCTGGGCTTTCATTTGTGATTCTTTTTACTTTCATCACATCTTTACACATCAAACCCACTTTCAGAGTTTTCTTTTTCACATAGCTACCTCATCCATACATCCATCCTCAGGCTTTACAAGTGCCTTGTTTTCTTCATGAGCCAATGCTTTGCTTTGCTAAAATGTTAACAGAAGTAACAGGTTTGCCAAAGCAAACCTTTCTTGTACAAAGAGGACCTCTTAATTGTCAAAGGCAGAATTTAAATAAATCAATTTTTGCCTGGTATTTTTCCTCAAAGGCAAGTAATAACAGCAACTACTTACTCCAGTCCACTGTTACTTATTCAATGGAAGTTTATAGCATGCATCCCAATTAAACCTTTCAGCAAGACCATTTGTCTCAAGAGCCTTGGACATGAGCTTGTCTTCTCTTCCACTGCAGTTGTTTCCAGTGTTTGGTTTCTTTAAAAAACCTGAAGGAACCAAGCGAGTGCTCCTTCCATCACTTGAACCCCATCCAGAGTATACATCCTTGTGCTGTTCAGTGGTTTTGTTCTTTAAGTTGTGCAGAGTTTTCTACCATTTGCAACATGATCTCTCCTATAGGCGGAAAGGGGTATAAGGTACAACATACCATTTCTTATGCCTAGCATTTTACCAGTTTGGAGGAGCAGGGTGGGTACGTATGTAGGCTTGCTCTCTGTAAGATACACTGCAGTCACTTTCCTGAGCCTTCATAGAGACCCATAAGATTACCTCTAGAAGGACTCAGGGTGAGGCTGGAGGTGTTTGGGGAGCAGGTGGAGCATATGACTTTCATTATCTGATCATCTTCTGCATACCACCAAGAATGCGGTCTTATCAAGTCAGAGATTGTTCAGGCAGCTGAACCCGGCTGCCTGAACAATACCCCAACTGCTGCTAAGTATGTTTCAACTGAACATGCTGAATAGTTGAGCTGGGCACTTTTGCCCAGCTTGTCATAAAATGTGACAACTGCCCTGCAGGTGTCTGACCTCAACTTTTGTATTTTGAAGGTTCTGCTGCTTCAAATTTCTCTTAGAAAAAGCAACAACTTCTCTGGCTTGTGTCAATGAGACACAGATGCAACACCTCATGTTTCATTACTTTTGGAGCTATTTTAGGAGATATACTCACAGACCCTGATGCTCCAGAAAGACAGCTGAAAATAGGAGGACATCTTCTGCATGTGTGTGTTTCAGCAAAATATGTCAGTGTTTTCCATCACACAAAACAGAAATGGCAGTTTAAAGTGGGAGACACTGTTCATACAAAGTCAGCTGACCATTTTGGAGAAGGCCGCCATATTTTGTAAACCTAAATCAGATCCATTTGACAGCAAGAGAGTATTCAAACCAAAATTCTCCTCTGCCAGCATTTAGGAAAATTTACAATGACTTAACATTTCCCCTCTTTACAGTTCTACATGGGGAAGCCTACAACTATCTTAAATACCTGTGCTACAGGCTAGCGTTAAGGATTAAGAACAGTAAAATAAATCATCAGTTTAAAGAAGTTTTTTTCTAAACATTTCTTACGGTAAGAAACTAGCTGTCTCTAAAAAAATGTATGTAAATGTATGTAAACTAGATTGTTGGGTGTGCCTAAACTCCTCTCGTCTCTGCCTCTTGAATGAAACAGTGAGCAAATGAATCAGACTACAATTTGCAGGAGGCCAACATTAGAGAATCAAGATGTTTCTGGATATTCTGATCTTTTCTAGTAGAAATAAGACATTTAGAAGAAAGAGAAAACTTAGATTTTAGTCAATACGCCATTTTCTGTTAAATTTTGTTAAAACTATTTTCAGCCATCTCTATATACAACTTTCATATAACTATGTAGGTAGGCTACAGCGTAACAGCTCCCACCCTGTTTTTATTACTACTATTACTGCATTAGTTAGGATAAAAACCCTTATTGGATTTGAATAGGCTTCTCTGTAAATAGCAAAGAGTCAGAATTGCAGATCAGCATCCCATAATATTTTACATTTTTACAGAAGACTGCTGTAAATGAAGAGACTGCAGTATAACATGTGACCAAACACTCAGACAATCTAATTATTTAAATGTACATTACATTTTTAAGGCCAGTGACCAGAATGCAAATTGTCAGTTTTAACTGTTGGCTTTGACTGATTTGTCTCTCTTTGCTGTCATGGAAACCTACATTAAATTAAAGGCAAAGAAACAATGGAACCTAATTAATGTCCCATGCATCTTCTGTACAGCAGAAGTATTGGGCAGTTATTTGTAACATTATGGAAGCACCTGCAACATGCTTTTCAAATACATAGTTAAAGGATTTCTGCTCAAAAAAAATTGTATTCCTATAAAAATATAAACACATATAAAGAGAAAGAAGAAGTCAGAAGCACAAGATGGATAGAAGAGACTCCTTCCCTTCCCCCTGGCTCACATATTTTGGAGGGTAGATTTAAAGGAGAAAAGGCCATTTTGAACTGCCCTTTTATTTAGTCCCTGCAGCCTGGCAGTTTCTCCATAAGAGCAAGAACCAACCTGGGTTAGAAGCAACAGCCTGTCAGGTTGCCTTGAGAGGAGATGTCAGGGTGTGGGCACTAGTAGAGGGAGGAAGCATCAAGGTGGTGATGAAAGGGTGTTAAATAGTTGGGAAAGAAGGATCACTCCTCATTAAACACTACATTGTCACCTGCCTTCTTTCACTCATCTGTGTGCTGTGATCTCTCTGTACTTACAGATCTGATTTTTCCCCAAAGACTCAGTGTTTGAAGAGGTAGGAACCACCACATCTTACTTTTCTAGACTGGTCCTTAGAAGAAGGCTCTGCAGGCGCAATGGTATGCATGATGCTTTTATGCTCCTGCTGCAGCTTCAGGTTAAAAATTCAGTATTCATGGAGAATGTGGAAGAGGGTAGAGGACAGCATGGGTGAAAGTCTTGTAAGCTTAATTGGGACTTTCTTTTTATTATTTAATCAAGTTCTCCAAGTAAGTAAGACAGGAGATTAAAAGTAATACTTTTTTTCCCAGGTTATTCAATGGATAGTTATAGGATTTTGTCTTCACCACTGATTCCAGACTGCGACAAAAAACACCATGTCTCATGGAAGGAGTTGCTTGTTGGACACTATCATTTAATTTCACTATAACTATACATTCTCCACTTCTGGGAGTTATGAATGAATAAAACAAAGCATGTTCCCCGGGTTAAACTGAATCACTTCACACATGACTGATTAAACAGGGGAAAAAAGTGTTTAAGCAGGGAGTGTATTGATTTCTGCTGATGCACCACCAAACTGGCTGGCCACGGCAGTGACGGGACCCTGGTGCCAGCTGCCCTGCGCTGTCAGCCTGGCTGGGAGCCTCAGCCGTCACTCCTGCGCTTTTCTGTGCACAGGGCTGCAAAACACTGTGCACAGTGCTGCTCCCCAACCCGACTGCATTCGACGGCTCCATTACTCTGAAGCTACTGGTGGCATCCTTATTTTCTTGTGTCCTGTATCTTAAAACCAGGTCGTGCCTGTGAGGTTGCAGAAGGTGGTGTTCAGCCAGGGTTCCTTCCTGAACAGAGGCTGGACAACAACTTGAAGGGCCCCATTTTTCTCTTGTCACTGGGAAAGAGCACAGACAACTCAGGAGAGCGTAAGAGCCTTGGTGACATGCAAAGTTTTCAGATGTCTCCTGAGTGAGAGAGATAAAAGCAAACAAAAATTACTTTCTAGAGTGTGAAATGAAACTGTTCATTAGAACAGTTACAGAATAATGAATATAGGACGTCATTAAAACAGTCTATACTTGTCAAAAGTTGTGATAACACTAATTAAAGATATTTTTTCATCTGAATTGGAGTATCTGCCATTGCCACTAATTATGCAGTTAATGTGCATGTGGCATCAGTTGTACTAAATAGACAGCAAAAGAAGGAACCACAGGCAACTCAGTATGTATTGATGGGGCATCCTGAAGCTGGTGTATCAAAACGCTATTAAAAAGGTCATAAGATACTCTTGAATTATTGAAAGAAAGAAAGAAGAAAGAGAGAGACATTAAAAAATACTTAGTTTATCCAGCCACATTTAAGGAAATAAAGTAAAACATTTTAAAGAGTTCACCAGACATCAACAGCCTTCATACAACAAAATGGACTGCCAGGCAGATGGCTCCAGAGAAGAGTGGGACTGAGAGGAATGGGAGAGGAAACCCAGGAGACTGCATCTGAGCAAGTGTTTCTCTGTGTGTCACAAGTGAGTGATAGACCTTGGTGAGCAGAAAAAGGCCTAACGTGGTTGATTAGGAACAGATACAGATGCAGTATGGAGTTGTTTAAGGGCTCAAAGGAAAATTAAATACAAGCTCCCTGGCAGAGCAGTGCCAACAGAAAAGTTTAATTTCTTCTTCAACATTGAACTGGGTTAAAGAGTCATAAAAGTAGTATTTTTTCCCCTGTTACTCTGAGTGAATCATGCCGTGCTGTTCAGCTGTCCCAGGCTGCTGAGGTGGCTGTTGGTCACAGAGCTTCTCTGGCAAATTGCTCATCTTAGAGCCTTTTATTTGGGATGTGGAGGAAGAGCTGTTCATTTCTCAACAGCACATGTGCATGAGGTGGCCGCCTCACAGCTAGTCCCAAAGACACACTCTTCTCTGTGACTGTAGATGCTCACAATGACATTTTAAATCTTTCACTCCTTTTTAAAAGCCTGCCTTATCAATCTTCCTATATCTTTATATCCTAATGACGAGTGCCAGTTTTTCAGTATAGCTAAAATTCTTGTTTCCACTTGAACGAATGCTAGAAAACCCTATGCTTCATTGGTATCATTCTAATTGTAATTTATTACAATTGTAATTGTAATTGTAATGGTATTATATCGTTGTAATTTAGTGATCCCAAATATGGATCAGAATCAGACTTTTGTCATTATTTCATAGGAGCCTTGTTAGACACCAGATGCCACAAGGCTTTTAGAATAGTGACAGTACAACTGTAGGTAGCTTGCCTAAGCCCATACTTCACTAAAGACTACTTAAATGCAGGCAGCTAGACCATGGCTGAAGACAAATGGAAGATGGTGCTATACCAGGGTTCCCAGATCTAGTAAAAATATGCAGGTGTTCACATATGAACCCTGGATCATCCAGTAAAGCTGTTTCAAGAACTGAAAATTGTACTACCTGTCTTTTATATAAGGCTGGTTGTACTAACTGGAAAGAAGCAATGCTTACCCTTCTCTAAGGAATGAAGTACTGTACTATCAAAACTACAGGTGTCACCATTTACTAAGTGATGAACAATAATAATAAGGATAATACTTGAGACCAGCATAACATATTTTACCCCTCTCGGATGTTAATATTGTAACTTGTAAATTATATCTCTACATTTTTCTACTGCCTTATGAAGCTTAACTCCTAAAATTCCTTTTAAATGTATACAGCTTAGAATATGCTGTTCCATTTTTATCATATCATTTGATCATTTATCATTTACCAAATTATTTTCTCTATGAAGAAATATTTTGGTTTTGAATATTATCTTCAAATAAAGGATATTTTGCTCAAGGGAATATTTCAAGTGCTCTAGTTCAAGGTGAACAAAATGTTTTGGTTATTTTTTTTAAATGGTTGCAGAGTTTTCAGCTTCCACAGAAAGAACAGCATGCACAGAGTTCTATAGCTCATCTCTTCTCTTCTTTGGAGAGACCTGAGAAACAAACCTGACTTCCTCTTCTGCTTTCTTTATTTTCAAATATCAGTAAAGGAAGTTCAGACCTTGAAGAGTCTGACTTATGCACCAATATTTGTCACATTTTCTGATTAGGTTAGATTTTGTTCCGACTGAAGGTGAAAAATGCCCTCTGCTTTCATCTCACAGTTCGCATCCCTCACCAGGCTCATTATCACTTCCATTTGCATTCTTATTTTCTCCCACACTTCTCTCAACCCATCTGTTGGTGAGCCTGTGAAAGCTATGGTCAAGAAGAAAAGTTACTTCTGTTAGGTCCATTTTGATTATTGGTTTGCCATCAAGATTCAATCCCACCACCTTGGCTTTTTGCAAGAAAGAATTTATCCTCTGTGTCCTGGATAAATTCTAGTTTAGGTACTTAGAAAGAATTTGACAGGCAGAAGTAATTTTCCTCCTGGCCACAACTGTTTTGCAGAGGAATTTAAATAGTCATTTCTTCATAGCCCATGACCTTTCTTCAGTCAGGACATAGTTCGTAAAAAGTACAACATCAGTAGAAAAGGAACCTTAAATCCTCCTTTATGTGGCATGTACTTATGAAACATGAGAGTTAGTCTCTTCTAATGAGAACTTTACACTGCAAAACTGCCATTAATTTAGAAACAAGACACCATTAATCATTTTCTGAAGTCTTAGTATCAGCTTCTCACTGCACTTTACAAGTACAATAAATATCATTTTAGTTCAATAAAATGGAATTAAGTGCACACTTATGCTGTAAAAATCTGTAGTTGCCTTTTAAAATAATAAAAGCGTTGATAAATTTTAATGAACCAAGGCAAAAGGTCCCCTAAGCAGGCAATAATAAACAATAATGCATTACAGAACTTCCTGCTTTGGTTGAATTCCACTATTTGCCATTTTAAATCCTCTCTATTTGATACAATTCTTACAATGCAAAATTTAAATTGCCTTGCACTCAAGATTTTTATTATTTATTTATTTACACTTCTTCTATCTATATAGTTAGACTTTTGTCTTCTGTTCTGTCCTTTTGGACATTTGGCCAAAAAAGTCCCCAACTTCTAATATTTCGCAACATGAAAAAGAGTCTTGTCATTCTAGCAGAAGTAAAAAGGAAAGATCTGACTTGAAGAGCTAACATATTACCTGAAGGACACAGACATTACTTCAATTATCACTATTTTGATACTCCTTGCTTGTTCCATTGTGGGGGTTTTTTTGTTTGTTTTTAATATTGGTGCCCTGACTTTTACATCAACCGTTATAAATAAAAAGGAATTCACCTATGTGTTTCATCTCTGTTTTGAACTAAAAATGTCATTGCTAAAACCTCAAATATATTCTAAAGTAAACTACCAGGAATCATTTCCAAGCCATAGTACACCACCAACAGCCTCCAAGAATAACTTGAACATTTTTGGACTAGGTGTAGATTTGTAGGATCTATTCAGTATCAAAGTTTTGCAGTGAAAGTGTTAAGCACTTATTTTTATTTTGTAATGATCACCTACTTTGCATTCTCTCTCTCGATGTCTATGGACAATTCTACAAGTACATTCAAGACAGTTTTGCAGTCTGATGGCAGTCCCACGGTTGTAGAGCTTTGTTAATGCAGTGCTGAGCTACATCTTATACAGCCTACCTTTAGCAGAGCTTTTAGTACAGGCTAATTGCAGTCCCATTTTCCATAGCATAGGTAAGAATCGCCCATGCCTCCCTGAAAACAGTAGATTTGCATGATGAACTCATTACTCTGTCACTGATTATGAGAGCCGCTTTACCTACAGGACCTTGGTTATCAGTTTAATTACACACTCTAGCTATCATGTTTGGCATTCATAACCTTTAAAGTAGAAAATTAAAAAAAAGAGAAAAAAGATGGAGAAAAAAGCACTGCCTGCCTAAATTGGCAATTGAGGAGTCTGAAGCAATGTCTAAGGGTCTTTCTTCTTTCTTTCCCATCTCATTAGGCTGAGAGCACTGAAACCCTGCTCCCCTGCAAGCTCTCCTGAGAATACCCCTGCCACAGGTCTGGAGCTGTGCTTCTGGCCGAAAAGGAACAATACTCATCCCTGCCACAAACGTGCGGAGAATTATTGTCACTATCTACACCACAGACCTGAGACATGGCCAAGGCTAACCCCAAGCTCATGAGGGTCTGCTTTGGACAGCAGCTATCCCCCTGTGAAGGCAGAATGAGGCAGTAATTGCGAATTCATAAGAAGAACTTGACTGAAACTGAACATTCTTAAAAGAAAAGGGATTATTTTTCCCAGAAGTTTCATATTTATTGGTGTTTATAATAAAACTCCTCTTGCAGTGAAACCTTTGTGTGAGAATTTGATTATGGGTCAGCAAATAAAGTCTCTGTCTCAGTAAGAATGATGCAGAAGACAGGCTCCTAAGAAAGGTCCCAGGATGCAATGAGACATACATGAGATGAAACATCTATTGCAGCAGTTTTTAATGCAAAAAAAAGATCAAAACCTAAACTATGCCAAAGGCCAATTCCTGCTTTTACGAGGAACATATTAAAGTTAAGTCCAAAGATATACATTTCAAGGTGACAGCAATTTCTCACAGGAAACAATTAGTCACCAGAACAAAATTCAATATAGGCAGACTCGAGATAGTGTTCCAATACTGGCAATTAGTATCTTAGGGTATTAAAATCAGCAAAAAAATAAGTAACTGTTGGATCATGCATTCATCAGTCAGTGAAGATGTTACAGCTAATGCTCATTTAGCACAAGCATCCAGAGGTTACCAACTGGCAGCGTTGAGTCCAATGTAATTTCCACAGCCAGAAATAATATCCGGAATATTTGCAACTCAACTTTCCTGTATTCTCTTCTTCCAATTATCCTACCCTTCCTGCTTCCTCATCACCTTTTCCTGCTCTTTTTCCTCCATCATTATCTTTTCTAAGGCTCTGGGGAACAGACTTTTTTTTTCAATCTTAGATATAAAACTTCTGTATCTTTACCTATTCCAGATTTACATTAGTGCAGTGACGAACTGATCTAGCTATTTGAGGAAAGTACTCACCCTTTGCTCCCCCTATAGCAAAAAGAGTTCACCCATCCAAGCTCTGTGCGAGACACTAAATAGATCTTTCTCCCTTGATTTACAATCTCTGCTTGCCTGGAAAGGAATCTTAGAGCCCATCAGATATCTAGAATGGCCCAGGATTACATGGCCTGGGGTTCATTACCTCAGCTAAAGTCACAAAAGAAGTAAGAAACGTATATTGTATCAATAAACACGTCAGTGGCTGTTCTCCAGCACCAAGACCAAATGGCATAGAAAAGTCTGTGCCTGGACTATTAAACTGTCGGCCTCAAAAAACAGGGTGATGGCATGCAAGCTGCCTACTGGGAGCAATCTGGCTGCACCTGGGGCTTCTCTGGGATAGTGCTCATGCCCCAGCCCACAGCTAGGCTAGGAGTGGGTCTAAAAATATTTAGCAGTATGGAAGATTGTGTTTGAGAGTCCAGGAAGAACACCCAGATTTAAAATACTAGCATAGATGTAGCCAAAGAGGGCAACATCATAGCCTTTCTTCCCATAAACCAGGCTTAGAGCAGCTGGGTATAGCCACAGGGAGTGAAGAACATTGAGCATCTTCATTACCCTCCAGGAAAACTGAATGTTTGTCAGGATCTGTTCTTTCATGACCTTTTGGGGATCTACCAAATACTATTAAAGATAGACATCATTACAGCCTGACTTTCCTTTTCAGCAGGACTCCTTACTGCTGTCAGGCTAGTTGCAAACTGGCAGTCAGGCTAGTTGCAAACACCCAACCTGTGTCCCAACAGGAAACACCACAAGCCCCTCACTCCTTTCCAAAAATATCATGTAATTTTTCTGTTAGATCATGGACTTTAGTCACAGCCTTTAGGATGGAGTCTCATGAAGCTCAGAAAGCTGGTCATATTAGATATCAGAAAATATATTTCCCATCCCCTATAAAATATTTTCACTCCAGATAAGGTCTACTATAGCAAGGCAAGTTGCACAACACTGCAGCCACTAAGCAAACTCACCTAAGACCAACTTGAACCACCTCCTCTTGGTGCGTGGGGTCTCTGATAGGTAATTGATGCTCCTTGATTGGTTATTTTCAGCTGCACCCAGCAGTAAAACATTTGGCCAGGTGTTCTTGCTTCCCTGAGTTTGTAGGCTTATGCACATTTCTGATGCCAATCTGAGGAGCAGAGCCACGCTATGGGGCAGTCCAAGGTGATGTTTCTCCCAGCCTATTCTAGAAAGGGCACTTTCACAGAGAAGTGATATTTCCAGTTACGCGTGTGTGCATGTGTGTACATTAAACAACCCATCCAACACTTGAGACTGAACAAATAATTTCTTCTCTCCAGCATTCTTTTTTCTCTTTTTTACCTCCTCTTTCTTTTGAAGGCAGATTGGGGTATTAGGTGAATTCAGAAATGCATGAACATTTTTGCTACAATGTGTATTCTTCACTTGTTCCAGTTTTCACTGGATTTGAAACTTAGTCTTACTCTAGCTGGTAGCAGTAATGTACTTTTGTAGGTCTGTCTTATGAAATACATACAGTTTCCAGAGACTGATGAGTAGAAAGAAAAATACATCAAAATATAAAGCCACTCTGAGAATGCAGCTAACACTTCTTTATGGGTTGTTAAATATATCAAACACATTGTTCTGTCTATAGGAAAATGACCTATAAGCTGACAAAAGTAAATCTTCACTCTTCTCGCTCTGCTGCCTTTGAAATTGTTCTGACAATTTAAAAAGGATATAACAGCTTTAAGCAAGGTTATTAAAAATAAGATCACTTCAATGTTCCAAAAGTTTTGAGGACTGGTCCAAAACTTTTTTCAGATTTTTCTGGTCCACATCAGCAGAGAAACCATTTTGATACATGATTTTTTCTGCAAAAAAAATCTGTCTTTTGTGGTAAGCTGTATTATTTTCAGAGCAGCCAGTGGATCTACTCATGTTTGAAGACAAGTCATGTAATGACATGTCTAGCCACATTGGTAGATAGGGAGTAACCTGACTCTTGGCTCAGTCCTAATGCATGTTGTGAGAAAGATATTTAAAATATGGATCCTTTCAGGAGCACTACTCATCTTGCCCAGGGGACACCCAGATATTTGCGGAGGATAAACATGGATAAAATGCTGGATCTTAGAGGGGCATGTTGCAGTCTCAAGGTGGGACCGTGTTAGGAGCTGACATTTCTACAGCTCATTCATCGATGCTTGAAATACATGACATACAAAAGGTCTGATAAAAAACAGGACTGCTTTTCATTTTAAGAAGGAATCTCTATTATCAGAAATGTCTCTAATGGTGATAAAACTGGCTACAAGGCTCACATAACTTTAAGCATTTATTCAATTTCATTTCTAAAATGAAGGTTATAAATCAACCCCAAGTCCTTCCTGAAAAACGCTGTTATCCTCCAAGCTATTACGAGCATTTACAGAAGAATGATTCTTTTCTGTGTTAGATGTTATGAAAGACAGTTCATACTTCAAATAATATGATTTATAAGTTGAGATTGTGAAGTTAAATTTAATAAAGCTCAGAGAAGATACATGAACCTCAAAAAGCTTTTTAATATAGATCTTTTAGAGTTCAGATGCTACCCTTGTTTTATATTAGCTGTTCTGTATTCTTGTGTATGCTGGGGTTACTGATGAATGCCAGCAGAATTGCCCACTACCGAAGGTTTACCTTCTTCCCTCTTCTCTTTCTCTCCACAAGAATTTAACTGATGACAGATTGCTTACCCATATGTCATTACTTCTTTGTGCATTTATCATGCATAACTAAAGGGCTTTCCAGTCTTCATGTTTGTTTCTTGAGTTGCCAACTTTTCTTTTTGATTATATAATTCATCAAAGAAAGATTAAAGCACTTGCTTAGTATTGCCTTTCATTCAGGGAATTGTTGGGAGATTTACCACTATATTAATTTTATTTTGAAGGTCCGGATGATTAACTTTCGAAAATCAGCTGTTCTGGTCAGGGATAGTCCCACAAACTCATGAAAAGGTTGTCATGAGCAGAATTTCCTCCAAATATGCTTTTCAATATGGATTTGGGATTTGACATTTTGAATTAAAAGAATTAAGATTCCATTTCAATTCATCCAAAAGCAAAAAAAATAAATTTTGATGACACTGAAGTTCTTCTTCCAGAAAATGATACTTTGAAAAAAACTGCAAGTATTTTGATAATTCCCTAATTTTTTATCATGTATATCCCTTCCAGGCAAAAGAACAGCAGATCAGATCTAGGCTACCCACATAAGCTTGAGTCTTGCTTCACATAACTGAGGATTAGGGGAGGGAGGAATCAAGGGGAAGGGACAATGCAACCAAAATAAATACCTAATTTCCCTTTCAAATTAGTGGAGAAATGTAGATTTTTCTGAAGATTTTGGACTGTCATCCAGACTGGTCCAGCCAGCTAATTACTTTTCACTGAGATTGCAAGGGGCAAATAAGATAGATACATTTATATCAACAAATCTTTTGGCACTATCATCACTTTTTCAGTAGTAGACAAGTAGTCAGCTCACCTGGACAGCAGGAGACATGAGATCTAGGCTCCCTTTAGCATGAGCAGCTGGATCCGCAATTCTTCACAAACTACATGACTGTTTAACCACAAGCCCGCAAAGTGTTTTCTGCAAACGTACTTTACTACGGTTCCTAATCCAAAGACTGTTTTCAATTTTTATCCAATGACAATCTAATGTAAAATGCACACATACCACAATAAAACCATTTTGGAAAAGCTGTGTACCACTACTAGTCTTAGTCTGAGTCCTGCCTATAACTGAATTTCTGACTTTCTCTAGGAGCGTTAGTGTTTTTTTGGTTAACAGAGTGTCAGTAGCTGTCTACTGATGTGGGGGCTGCAGCAGAGCTCCAGATGGCAGATTGGTACTTACCTTCTCGGAATGATTACTTCTGAATATCCTTGGGAAATCCTTGGCTATGTAGGGAGATGCCACTTAAATTTAGTAGGCTGATGGGATTTCTGAGTTTTAGTCACCAAATTCTTACCTTAGGCAGGATTTCTGAAAACTGGTATGCACCCTTAGAGAGTGTGATAGAGCCTAGAAAGACAGACTAGTCCAAAACAACCTGGTCAAAAGAAACTCAACATTTACATGAGCTGCAGCTGTGTTATTGCCCATAGACCATGACATAACTATTCCTTGTTAAATCAATATTCCAGTTTGTGAAACAAGATAGAGATAGTAGCTCCTGTTAGAGCCCATTTGTGCATTTACAATTTAATTAAAAAAATGAATAGAAAAAATATAACTCAGAAAAATGAAACACAAATCTAGCTGCAATTACTATAGAAGAAATGCAGCTTCAACTGTTTCCTTCCATTAGTATGCCAGGAATTGACTCATAAGAGGAAATCTCATGGATTCCTGCTAATCATCTAATGTAAGTTATAGCCACAGTGTAAATGTATTTGATGCAAATTATTATTGCATCTAAACTGCAAGTAAAAATACATTAAACAGGCTGCTAATTCACCAACAATCAATGAAAATGCTGTTATTTTAAGAGATTATTGATGGGAACACATAAAATATGTTTGAGGAATATTCCATTTGTACTTGCAGTGTTCCTTTTTCATGGTAGTAAATAAATAAAATGTAGTTTCAATTATTAAATAAATAGAATATAATTAATATGTTTAAGAGCTTCGTATGGCTTAGTGTTAATAGAACAGATGTGACCATTATTCATGGGTCACTTGTGGTTTTGTGTTTTGCCCTTGTTGCAGTTCAATAACAGAAGTCATTATTTGAAGACAATGTGTTGAACATCTTGAAATTCAGGCAAAAGTTGAGATAGAGCATTCAGAGTTCTGGAACATGCTACTACAGTTTGCAAGTGTAGGCACTCCAGAAGTATATCAGAAGCTATTTTAAATTCATTTAGGATTGTGCAAGGCTAATTATAGAAACATACTATGGGCTTGGTACAAAGAATGTGTTATTTGGGGTAGGCTAGATTAATTTTGAGGAGGCTTGGGTTCAAGATTTTCCTTTGCTGTGCTAGCCCAGGGTGAAATATAGGTTCTCCAATAGTTCAATAGATCACTCTGGAGTTAGGGCTTTGAATCACTAGACATTTGAATGTGTAATGTTTGAGATGAACACTTCAGGTAAAAATATTAAGTGTCAATGAAATTATTTTTGGAAAATTTTCTACAGTTCTAACTGTGTATGTCCAAGTCCTTGAATCTCAGTAGAGTCTCATATATCCAGGGTTTGACTACACAGTTGCCCACCTTTAACAGGAAAGACGGAGGTCCCCAGAGCAGGATCTCCTACTCTCATTTAGCCACTCTGGTTATCGTAGTAGATGAAACATGCTGGGGAGCATTTCCAAGCACTCAGGCCAGCTGGCAGGGAGCAGGTCGTGCCTCTGCTAGGAAGTCCTTGCTGCTGAAGGGCACTGGCCACACCACATTGATCCGTGGGACATTGTGACTCTGGAACTATCCCAGGAGCTCTTTGGGAAGGGGCTGGCTCACATGGGACAGACACATGCCAAGGGCCAGTCCAGCTGCATCAGGCAGCACCTGGGAACACTCCTGGATGCTGTTTCTCCTTCTAGCTTAGCTGTACCTTCACATTTTCATGTTTTTGTCCTAAGGACAACCAAAGTATGTTGTCTACATGGGCATTTCAGGCTGTGAAGCACTGAGATGCTAAGGCAGGAGGGGCTGAATGCTTGCACAAGCAAACTGCATATCTTGCAGGACTATCCCTGAATGTGGGCGCTGATTTTAGATCTGGATGTAAATCTTCAGACTATTCCATGTTCTTCTGTTTCATGCCATAGACCCAAAATCTAATCTTGGTGACAGGGAGACAGGACTGTTGGCTGCTGAGCTGGGTCATGAGCTTTTGGCTGCTGAGCTGGCTCACAAGCATTAATGCAAGTGATAAATTTCAGGCCCCATCCATGGGAGGTGACCTGTCATTTATTACGTGATCTGATAGGTGGGCAGGCCCCCTCTGTGCCTGCCTTTCAGAGAAAAATCTTGTCGATCTCCCTAATAAGCATCCTAGATAGACTGGTCAACTATAAGCATTGCTTGAGACATTGAATACAGAACATTGTTAGTGCACTGGAGCATCTTGAATAGTGTCCTTTTTGCCTGAAATGTTTTGTTAATTCTAGAGTACCACATTTCTCTTTCATTTTCTACATTTCTCATATACACATATAGTATAAAATTTGAGTTTTGAGATCTTGTGACAGTATCTCAGAAGCACAAGAAGACTAAACTAATTATTTACAATAAAAATCATCATCACACCCAACACATTTTAAGGTATTGCTTATTTCAAGTTTAATCTTTGGCATGAAAAAAGAAAACAAGAAAAAATATTTATGAGCTGATTATAATTCAGCAATTGGAATCTAGCATACTTTTTGTTTCACAATAAATATTTGATCTTTAGTCCTTCAGCATTGTTATGTTTACTGAAGTATCTTGTAGATCATGTTAACCTATGACTTTTTCTGCACAGTGTCTAGTTACACAGTGGAAATCTTTGCGGCCGCTTGCTAAAGATCAAAAGTTTGTGTGAGTTCAAAAGAGATTAGACAAATGCATGAAAGAAAAACACACAGGCTCTTAAGCACAGAGATACCACACCTTTGGTGAAGAAATCACTAGAATACAGGTTGCTGGAACCTTGGACAACATACTGAGAAAGTTTTGTATTACAGTCACAATATTTGTATGTTTTTCTTCAAGCCTCCAACAGGATATTAGGTTAGCTCAAGTATGATCATTCATGTCAAGTGGAGAGCACTTGAGACATATATATATGATTAGGTCCTTTTTGAATGAATTTTGGGATCAAATCCTTTGCTGGTATAAGTGGGTGCAATTACACTAAAGCTGTGTTAACTCAAGCCAGAAAATAGTTTGGCTTTTAGTTCATGAAAGATGCTAAGCTGGCAACAAAAAATTTTCCACCTGTACAGGCCAAGAGTGAGCTAAAGGATGGTCAAAAGACTGTAGGTTAGGGATTGACCTCTAGTAAGACAGTTAGAACTCACAAAACAGAAGGTCTCTTTGCACTGTGACCATCTGCAGCCAATCAAGGTATTCACAAACTGAACAATTTTCATATCATAATGGTTTATGTCCCCTTTTTTTTGAATGATATAGGTCATTTTTAGATAAGGGAGGAAAATTCTGCATCCCATTACTACTATCACTACATAAAAGCCAGCAAATATTTTAAGTTGGTGGTGTAGTTGAAGCTAGTCATTACTTGACCAACATTTTCTCACACTCATATGTGACTGACGCGTGCAGTGGCTAATACTGGGAAGATAAGAGAAATCCCAGGTGACAAAAAGATGTTTTTCTATTGTTCCATGTCAGCCATTTTTAAAGAGTAATTGAGTTTTGAATTTTTTCTGAATCAACTAAAAAAAATTTTAACTGAATGGTTGGGTTTGATATTCCACAGCCTTTTAACAGATGTTTAGTCCAGGTGTTGTCAAAAAGAAATTATGAAGCTGGACAGAACAACACATTTCCACACACTGCTGTAACAATCTGGAGAGAAACCAAACCAGAAATGAAAAGGTGAATGTGATGTTTAAATATTCCAATGCAAAAGGGCATCTTTAAAATATTCCTGAAAAATGAAACCCTCTGCAAAACCTAAAATCCTCAGCAATACCTTAAAAAAAGAGGTAAGCAAGAATTTTTTCCTACTTTTCAGCTTTCCAGCCTTCCATAGCCTGAACTGATTCAGCAATAAGTAGAAAACAAGAGATCCTTGACAGAATTTTAAAGTTTTGCTTACCATAGATTGACTAGGAAGGGATGCTCCAGGCCTTGCATTATCTGTAGCTCCCGAAAAACATTTCGAACTTCATCTCTCTCAATGCACTTCTGTTTATTCATATATTTCATGGCATACATTTTCTTGGTGTCTCTCTTCTGCACAATGCACACCTAATTGACAGTAAAGTAAAAGACAGTGTGACACCTACAGAAAGGAAACTCAGTTGTGACTTTGAGAAAAAGGAGCCTTTCATGGTATTTCAATACCTTCAGAAAGTCCACATTACAGCTACACAGGATTCTTTGTAATAGATTGTAATTAATAAATTAACAAAAGAACACCCCACCCCTGTCTAAGAAGAAATGGGGACCAAGAAAAGTGCCATAACCTTCAGAAGTTACATAGTAAAGCTGGGAGGAATATACTCCAATTGCTCGAATCGCAGGCTATTTCATTAGTCACAGAAATTACTGCCTCCTGCCTAGGAAAACGCATAATCATTGTCCTCATTCCAGCAAGTCAATACATACATCTTGATTACTGCATCATAAACATAGCCTACGTTCACAAACCTCAATATTTCATCTAAATATCAGAATTCTGCTCCCTTAATTATTGTTGAAAATAAAAAGAATTTTTGTACAGAGATTCATCATAATATTTTTGAAGTCACAAGAGACCATTACAATGATTTAGTCTTGGCAGTAAATTTCTTTGCTTTAACTTTGTTTTCTTTTTTTGAAAAAAGTCAGATAATTTTGTAAATGCAGGAAGAAAATCTTAGTCAAGAGAACACCCATGTAAGTCCTGGATTGGTTTTGGTCATGGCAGTTTACCTTGTGAATGAAGCTGGAAAGTGTCACCAGCACCATATCTAAGAACCATCATTTTAAATATGATTTCTGGCAACACAGAAATGTAAGATTGTTCGGTGCCTCATCCCCACAGCTGGTATAAATCTCACCTTCATGACAGCCCTATATACACACATAGAGGAAAACTATATCTTCAGCAGACTTTTGCTCTGAAGGGTTTTTCCTGTTAATTGATCAGGACTTTTTTAAGTGACACTCCTAGTGTGTCTTCACAGCCAAGAGAATATTAGTTGAAAATATTATTTTGGTGCAGCATTTATATTACTGATACAGCCATAGGCTCCAATCAGAATTTTTCATCATCAGGATATATACAGGCTATGTACTGGAAGTGTCTGGTTTGGACATCACGACTCTGTAGTGTCTAAATTCAAGGGTATTCTGGATTCACTTGGTGTGGGCACTATTATTTTATATGTATATTTATGTACATACACACATGCACACATACAAACTGCCATATTATACACAGGTAAAATTATGGTATACACACGAGTATACACAGATAAAAGTAGTGCTCAGAGATCAGATTACAACATGGTGCCAACCACAATAAATCCTTTGGTTTTGAGTTGTATTTTAAGGAACTTGCATGCTCAAAATTCAGAAATGGTCTGGAGAAACTAAGACAACTTCCCACAGCTGAAACCTCTGACTTTAACAAGGTGTCATCTGGATTCTGGACCTGGTGATGAACAACCAGCACCAGGGTGAGGACCTAGAGAGACCTACTGGGTGGTCACTTATTTCTTAATCGCAGAGGAAAGGCTCCAGGAGCGTACCATCAGCATATTTTACTTCCCCTACCTTTTTCCAGATCCTCCAAGAGAAACTGGGCCAGTGAATCCAAACCACATTTATTTCTCTGCAACTCTATTTCCATGAAGTGTGTCCTTGAGCTCAAATTTACTCCAAAGAGAGGAGTTAACAGAGTACTTTTAACCTATAATGATAAGGCGTGATTAAGCAGAGTTTCTAATTACCTTTCCTAATATCAGGAGATGTTCTGCTAATTAAGTAAAATATGGATGGTAATATTTTGTCTTGAGCCCATCAATGTTGCACAATAGTGAGTACCGATGTTTTGTTTCATTTTCCTCCTTGGGCTGTTATGGAAAGTATGAATGTTGGTGATGTCCTTAAGATAACTAAAGGTTCACACTTATATGGAAAGAACCCAGGCTGTGGAGCAATGGGGAATTGGGGTTGGCCTTTTGGGGGAAGAAGAGGTAGCAGGTGGGGTTGAGCTGAAATGGAGGCATGGAAATGAATTGTTCAAGATTCCACATTTTCTTCAAACATATAAGCAGAACTTTCAGGGACAATTCTTAACATCCTATCTGAGATTATGTGGACACTCCAATTTAGTGAATCATATTATAAAGTACAATGTTTATGGATTTTGGCTCAGAACCTAACTGCAGAAGTCACTTACACGAATTTGCAGCATGATTTTCGTATGAAACTTGGGCAAGACTTGCAGTTGTCCCTATTCCATTACATAAAAAGCCTCCCTGAGAACCGTTGACTAGTGATGCTGCTGAGAGAATGGGGTTTTACTCAGCTGAGAGTTACAGGTTTGACCAATGTGGCAAACTAGGATCATATACAGTACCTAAATATGTAATGTAAACAGGTTTTGAAACACTACTGTGACTCCAGAAGGCACCCAGTTCTCTTACCTGCCAGTAAAGACAAGGGTATTCAGCACATTTGAAACAGACCTTCTGTTGTTAGTAGAAGCTTGCCTAGCATACAGCTTTAAAGCAGAATGATAGTAAACATTTTCTAGTAATGTGTACCTACGCACATCTTTTAATGTGGTTTTAAAATCAATAGGATTTCAATGAATATGCTAAAGCTACTGCCTACTAAAAATCAGGAAACACAAGCTGCAGCCACATTGATGTTATTGTGAAAAACGCCTGACATTGCTATGACAGTGCTGAATCATAGTGGAAACCCCGCGTGGCATTTCTACCTGCTGGCTGTCAGCTCTTCTTCTGAGCAGGATGTCAATGGGCTGAAACTTTTCCACTATTGCAGGAAAGAAAGGAAAAGCCCTTGAGCTCTCCTCACATGTGCAGTCTTAATGGGAAATGTTTAAATTGGTTGGGATTTTTTGTTTGTTTATGGTTTAAATTCTTTCCAAAGGAGTCATTTTAAAATAGGGACAAACAGGTGCTCTGGCACCTCAACAAACAAATTCTGTGATGACTCATTATTGTGGAAGTCCATGCAGAATTGCCTTATTTACACGTATCAGTATGGAAGCCTGTCACGCTCATGTTAGTAAAACATCCTCTTTCAATTTTTCTGTGATTATCATTTACCAAAGCCCAGACAGTGCCCTGCTCAAACTGGTATCATTGCTTCAACAGTCTCTATAGCTGATGCTTCAAACCAAATATAAGTATCACGAACTCAACAACTGTCCAGGTTCATAGTCAGCAGATAGGGACAGGCACATCCATCTCCACCTAAGGTATGGGTCTAAACAGGTCCAGGGGACCATGTCTACAGGGATGGCTTCTCTTTGAAAGTTCCCCTAAAGAGACTGTAGATGACTAGCTTGGATGTAGGCATCTGTGTTGTAGATGTTTAAAGGCAGGCTATATGAATCCCCATTAATTTTCTTTGGAGTTATATAGTGCTTATTTTTACAAGTCTCTTGTGAAAATATTCCCTTTCTAAAAGAGGGTTTTTCTACATGTGTTAGCTGTTATCACAGGGCTGTAACTTTCTTATATCTGGGAGAAGGTAACAATGAATTGCCTTTAAATCTATCAGGTTAAAAGAAATTTGACCGAAGTGTGACTTCAAGACACTTTGCCTCAGAACCAGGGGAAGAAAACCAATAGATTATGACTGCAGGGCTAAACTTCATTTTTCAGGAGCAACATATGCTATGGTCCACTTCTAAGCTACCTTCTTGGATTTCTTCTGATTTCACATGCAAAAAGTAGAGCACCTACAGATCGAGTCTGATCTGCACATTAATAGGTCACACAGCCACTAAGACTGCTATGGTTGACGAAGCACCCTATGGGCTATTGCAGACCACGTAAGTGAAGCGAGAGAGTTATGCTGAGTAGAACTGGGACAGAATTTGCTAATGGTTTGCTGCAGAAAGCTGCATAATGTTGTGTAGGCTGAGAAGCCATAGGTAGCTTCAGAGAAGCTCTTCCCAGAGCAAAAGATGGGAATGGCTGAAAAGTTTGACTTGCTGCAAAACACAGATTTCTCCTGTCTCCCACTAACTTCAAAAGACTTCTAGCTGCCATGTGCTTGGTCCAGAGAGAACAGCAGGGAGCGGGAGCACTTAGTCTCAAGAAAGCCATTTTGGTCTGAGTTCGGTACATAAGTACTTAGACTTCTCAAACTACCACATGATACGATTTCATGACAGGTCATAAAAAAGGAGAGATGCAAAATTGCAGCCAGAGAAAGCTCCTCTGTGCAAGGTCCCTGATAGTGGAGAGCTGGCAGCTGGAGTGCACACCTCAGCCTTGCTCCTGGGTCATAATCTTATGCATCAAGCATGTCTGGTCAGTAGATCAGATGGGGCACCTATAGCTGCCATGAGTAATCACAGCCCAGGGAAAGGTCTGTGGCACTACATGGGCAGAAGACACTCAACTCACCTAGACGTAGAGGACTACAAGAGAGAAATCAGCTGTATGTTTCACACTCGGTGTGGGAGTTGACAAATCTGCTATGAAGCGTGTGCCTGAAATACTGCTACCTTGTCTCTTCTTACCCACATACTCTGAAAAATTAATGCTCATAGTCTCAGTCTACAAGAGGAGTAGGAAAGATTTACACAAAGAGGCTGGAGAATGCATGTCATAAGTTTGGCTTTACACTGCCAGGGAATTTCCTTGAAATAGGGGGATTCATTCCCAGATTCCCCTGAGCAAACCATAACAGCTGGAGCAGGGACCAAGCATCTGCTTAGTCTCCTTTCATATTAACTCAAGCTAAAAAATAGGTGTTTATACTGTCACAAACATTAATATTCTGCAGTTGTGCGTTACGTTGCTTTTAGGATAACAGCATATTTTTTCTGAAATACTTTGCATATTATTTAGTAAAGTACTCTCGATCAGTGTAGACGTGATTCTGGGCTCCCATCTGTTTTACACCAGTGTAATTTCAATTACTTCAGCAGAGGAAGTCACTGTTTTATACAACCAAATTAATCAGAACTAAGTCCTATGTCTCAGCATCTTAGACAAATAGGAGAGAGAGTTTGTACATTCATATCATAATTTGAATTTAATTTAAGGAGGTCAGATTGTTCAATATACCTGCTCCCATGAACAAAGAACTTGAAGAAAATTGGTATTATAATATTCCTGAAAACTAGTTGTTTCACATGAATACAAATTATTTTGTGGCAGTAAGTCTGCAATTTTATGCTTACTGTTGCAGTAAAGACCAATGATAATTCTTGTATTTCACTCCTAGTAAGTTTTGTACTTATTGGATGATCTTCAAATATATAATTTTTTGCAATATTTTGTTTGATAAGAATGATGGCTTTACATATAGCAAAATGGAAAAATTTAGCCAGATTAAACATGAGAGAACATTTTTAAGTTATCACATGGCATAAAGAAATAAACACTTAGGCCAGTGTTCAGCATTTTTGGTTTGAGTATTTTAAAATGTCTACTTCTGAATTGACTTAGAAGGGAAATATTTAATATATGAGTAAAAGCTGTTTGTAAGTAAAAGCTGGCCCACTTCAAAAGTATTTGGAAATACTAATAGCTGGAACACGCCAAGCATAACTAGCTTAATGGTCTTAAAAAAAACCCCAAACCAATGTTTCCTGTTACATATGAGGACACCAAAGCATAAGCAAAGAGCCACCTTCATCTACCTAGCAAAGCCAGGTCACTGAAGCCAGCAAGGCCACCTTTGGAGGAGTGCCACATACCTTGCTTGGGTACCACTGTCACTCTTGCAGCAGCTCACAGGTCTGTACCAGTGTCTGTAGGTACAGATACATACACCGGGTATGTATACATGTGCCCAGGAGGGGGGACAAGAATTCAGTGACTGCTCACACACCAGTCTGCCATAGCTTGCACGTCACTTGGCTTGAACAAAAGAACTGCTGCCTCACACAGAAGCTGTGGCTGCAATGGTCCTACACAGGCTCAGAGCTCACTTTCTTCATCTATCTGTCCCTTACTAGGGTGCAACCTGAGCTCTGAAAGGACGCCTTTCCAAGCAGAGAGAAGCAAGCCTGGTTGTTTCTGGAAACAGGAGCCTGTTTCTTGTTTCTCCTCTCTCCCCACCCATTTCCTACACTCCTCACAACTGCTGTGATGTACCTTCACTTTTTCTGGGGAAGACGCTACAGCGCGTACAAGACTGCACCTGCTCTTAACGTGTCCCTAAGAAACAGTGTGTACTGAGGCAGTTGCTTAAAACAGGTGGCCACTTCTCAGAAAAGACAAGCCCTTGAGATACAAAGCATTTGATACCGAATGGCCTAGGAATTCCTGTAACAGCAACTGTTGCTACTGTGAATTGAAAATGCCAAAGGAAATGGCAGGGACCTGCTTTCTGAAGCCAGCTGGGAGGGACAGAGCGTAGCTGCTGAAGCAGTCAGCCCCGATGGAGGAGGTGAGGTGCCGAGGATCACCTTGCACTCTGTGCACAAGAGCGAGCTGGGCTGTGTGGAGTCTCTGCCATATCAGATACCTCCTGCAGCAATATCCTGCACAGGCCTGAGGTTGCTGTAGCAACCACCGTAATTTAAGAAATATTGAGAGAGAGAAAGAGAGCGATTGTACCAACAGCAATAAAATAAAAAAGTAGAGCATGTCTTAAAACATCCTACTGCTCTCAGAAAACAAAAAAGGCCACAGAGCAGCCATAAAGGAAGAAGGCAGTTTAAGGAAGGCGTGATACCGAACATGGTGTTACGTGTTGCAGGATGCTAGAGCACAACAGACGCCAAAGAGTAAACAGCGAGTCAATAGCGATTAGAGGTCTTGCATCACTTGTTGATGATTTCTGCTGCCAGGTACTTCCAGAAGGACAGTAATAGGAAAAGTTGCCAGCACTGAGGCTTCTAAATGAATGATAAAGGCAAGACTGACTCACAGAGAAAGACACTTGAAATGGTGGCTGATTTTCCATGTTGTGCTTTTGGCTATGGTATAATAGGTAATTTTAAAATGGTTTTCTTTCTTTCCCTGTCTGTGGAAGGAAAAAGAAGGTGATTGGTCAGAAGCTTGTATTCATTTGGCAAAAATAAGCCTGTTATGCCAAGGACTCTTCTGTTGCATTGACAGCTGCAAAATAAGGATTTAAGTTTAGAGGGGACTTATGCATGAGTCCTTTCTTGCATTAAACATGTTGTCTCAGAGTTGTGAAACTCTGTTCTCACCCATACATATCACCAAAGCAGGTTCACAAGAACACTGCAGCTGTATGAACCTGCAAGGAAATTAGATGCTTCTAGAAATATCATAGAAACATTCAATAGAAACATTCACCGGTTTCCTGAATGCTGTGGAGAAGAGCAGATCAAACATCAGCCAACAAGCCTCCAAAAAGCACATAGGCTTGTTTTATTTTCCTGCATGATGTGGAAGGGTGAAGGCCCCTTTGAAAGGTCAGAAACAGTAGAGGTGTAAATGAGGAAGCTCTGAAGAAAGAGGGGTGCAGGTGGTCTTCATGATTGCCAGCATGATTTGGATATATCTTTAACTGCTTACCCGGTAACTAAGTTGCACTCCTAGACCTCTATTTAGTTTGACATGATATTCCATCCGTGTCTTGTGATAACAAAAAATTATAGATCTCCAGCGGCCCTGATTTTTAAGGGATTCTTGAATACCGTTTCACACTAGCAACATATTCTCCTACTGACCTCAAAGAGGGTTTCTCTTGGAAACTACTGAACTGACTAAGGACCATGCCGTGAAGGACCATGCTGTTCTGTGAGAAGCATTTCAGGCCTCTGTAAAATGAAAATCATTTTTCTGCATAGAAGGTCAAGAGCCATCAAAATCCTGTGTATGTGCTTAATGCATAACTACTGAAGTAGCTCACTGGCGTTCAGCTGGCATATACTAAAAAATCATTTAAATCAAGATCGAGATAGCTATTGCTTGATCAGTTACTGAAGTTATATTTCACCTTCAAATGTATTCCTGCAAGTAACGGTTTCTAATATTTTATAATAAGATTTTCTCTGACTGCATGGCCTTGTATTTACCCATATGAAAGTTTAAAACCTTGTTATAGTCTGTATTATAGGAAAGAAAAGTCATCTACTCATGTAAACAAACCATTAATCTTCTCTGTTTCAGCAAAAGCCTGTTGAACTGAACAAACATTTACTCAATGATCATAATTACAGTGTATGTCAGTTTATACAGTCCCAAGTGTATTGAATCTATGTAAAGTGCCTTTAAAATACTGCAATTATTTTAAAGACATGAATAAGTCCAGATATTTAAGAACAAGATCACTCTAGTGGACTAAAAAGAGTAGGCTGCTCCTACTTTTTTGTTTGTTTTTGGTTTGAGGACTGATGTCTGAATTCTGCTAATCCCTATTGAGGAGATTTAATTATTATAATCATTTTTACTCAATTAATTTTAGTGAATATATTGTAATAGAAATAATTTAATGAATAGTCAGAGTCAGTTCATACTGATGATCAGATGACTTTAAGATGCTAAAGACCAGTGTTTCTTTATCCTAGTCTAAACAAATCACACCAGAAATACACAAAGGATTTCTCTATTAGATTTTTAACTGCTAAAAATAAATTGATTCTTACCTTTCCAAAACTCCCCTTCCCAATAGCCCGCAATATTTGAAAGTGGTCAAAGTTAACTGCAAAATAAAGGAGAGAAGAAAAGGAAAACAGTTTGTAGAGTGCTAAGTCAGAATCAGAAATCAGATAAGAAAAGTAATGACAGTGTTTCCAAGTAATGTCATTTTACCATAGGGTATTTCCTTTTTCTCTTAAAACACCAAAAATATTTAATATCTAGCAAAGAGGAGCTTTGCTTTAAAATATGCTACGTTAATTTTATTCATCAACCCATCTTGGTCCAATGCCTCCAGTGCCCAGTATCTCCAAAAAGAAACATATCTCTGTCCTAACCAAGTAACAAGACAGTAAGTTAGCATTGTGCAGCCATTAGCAAAAACTGCTCATCATTTTCCAGAAAGATTAAGATCTATTAAAAGGGTACTGAATAATTCAGGTAAGTAACACCATCTGCTTACACATATATAGTAATATAAGGATAGTATTGCTACAATAATCACTCTGCAGGATAATTCCTATATTCTGTTACAGTGATGGAAGCTTGTCCCAAGATGAGCTAGCAGGATCAGCCCCTCCGAACTTTGTCACCGTAATACAATACATAATGCTAATATTGTAAGACTATTTCATAGATGTAGCATAGGTTTGTTTTGGGAAATTTCATTTTAGCTTGGCAGTAGAATGGATTTACTCCTGCTTCATGAAAATCTGACAGCACGGTCTGCCCTAGACACTGAAGTGGTTTGCTGTGAAGGTGAGCGAGAGATTTCATTTCTCAAAAATGTCATTATTGTTGGTGTTGCATGAGACTGAACACAGCATGACCTTCCCTGGTTCACTGGTGGGTCTGGTGGTTTAAAAAAATCCAACAACATCCTGAACAAAATTGATACGGAGCCACTGAAACACAAACATGACAATGTGTGATACAGTTTTTACAGTCACTTGTCAGAAAAGAATCACACTTAAAGCTAAACTCAGTGAACCAGAGTTGGCAAAGTTCAGTGCAACTTAACAGGATTTTTTTTAATTAAAACTTTCTTATGTTCCTGCCTTTGGTCATGTACCTCCATCTATGCGCCCATTATTGGCCTAACAGGAATCAGCAAAATTATGGAGACAGACAGTCACTGCAAAAATGTGGTAACATGAACAAATACAACAAAAATGTGACTCACATCATGATGAAGAAGAAAATCCTATAAAACTAATAATACTTTATATATCAGTCAAAAAAGTTGTATCAGCTCAAGCTAAACACTGAGTAGGAAGTTGCAAGTTTGCTATCAAGCCATTGAAAAAGGCTAAAATCTTATTTTCCCTGTTCCAGTAATATCTCATTTACACTATTAATGCCACTTATAATATATTTAAGCATTTGTTTATTTATGCTTGCTTACATTGTCTTCAAGGAAACATGGTTGCTCCTTTCATTAGTGCAGCTATAGCAACCACCTTCCTGGTAATTGCTGGAGACCAAATCAAATCCAGAGCTGACAGAGCTGAAAGCAGCAGACTCTAGTCTTTAGCAAACAAAGATGGTAATTCTGAATATAGCAGTTTTAGCGTTTGGATACTAAAATGAGAATGCATAACCTTGCAAAGGATTTATAAACTGCTTGGAAATTGGAAAACAAATTTTGTGCTGAATCACGTAAGAGTTAGGGTTACCCAGATGTTTGAGAAGCAAGATTGTCCATCAGCAATGTGCAGTTGGGGTCTCTGCCCATAGACTTTACCAGTGGGGCACTGTCTTGTAGTTCCCACTGGTCAATACTGGTATGATGGGCAAGATAATCAGTTTAGCAAAACCACCTTCCACACAGGCTTATGTCAACTTAAATCTTGTTTCCCCAGGTCATCCCTCCCAAGCGCATGCACCTGAACAGAGGATTTGAGAGCTTAATGACTGGGATCTTTAAGCTGATCCTTAAGTTTAAGCAGGAATTCAACACAGCATTGAAAAGTTTCAAAACAATGTGTTAATCTCATTCATTTCTTTGATAGGGAAAATTCAGCAATTTTTCCCTCCAGCATGCTGGTGTTTTCTGTGTCACTCCCCTGCTGTCAAACCTTCTGATGTTTCCTGTTTATTTTACCATTTTTTAAGAAACATTCCTTAAAGAAAGCTTAGTTTGAGTTTGTTCTTTACCTTGCAGTCATTCATCTGAAGCCAGTTCCCAAAAACAACTGGAAAACTTGAAACAGTCTGTAATTATCTAAATTTCAGTCAAGCCACATTTCAGTAAGACTTCACTATATCATTGTCCTGAAGCCTGTCTGGTTTTGAAATACATCAGTTTGATAAATTATTTTGGTTTTGTAAAACTAAGATTAAGCATTTATTTTTAGCCATGAGAAGGACAATTTTTTATTGTCCATATAATTTCTATTCTATTTCTCTGTGCTTCTTTCTTTAATGGTGTTTATTGCTCTGAATGACTAGGACAACTTTTTTTTAGTTGGATTTAACTGTAAATTGGACTTCTGTAAGAAAGAAATTATTAAATGAGGCATTAGACCATGGAATTTAAGATGGATTATTAGTAAGTCAAATAAGTGGTTAAAAAACACAGCCACAACAATTGATCAAATTTTCTCAATTTTTGTGTTTAACAAATAGAAAGTGGGATGTTACACTTTCAGATCTTCATTAAGAAAAAAGAGTATTTTCTTTCTATAGTTCACTGTCCCATAAGCCTTTTCTTAAATCAAGGTACAATGATTGCAACACATTTTGTGCAAGAAAAAAGAAAGATAATTTTAAGTGACTATGGAAGTATGTAAACACAACTGAGCCTACATTTGAAATGAGCTAGGCTTGCAGCCACTGTGGTCTTCTGGAAAGGGTTAATTCACTAAGGTGAGACAACTTAGTCTCTCTTGATCATTCAAACATACTCACAACGTTGTAGATTCAAAAACTGGGGAAGTCCCTCCCTTGGGATGTTAGGAAAGACTAATAAAAAGGATACCTTTGGAGTTGAGACCAATACCAAATTCAGCTGAGTAAAACTAAGATGCTTTAAGCAACAGTCCCATCAACCATGCAGATCAGCCATGCAGAAGTCACGTTATCATCACAGCCCTGATAAACAGTAAACAGTCAAGCTAAGTTCACTGCCACCATATTACTACAGCAGTCATTCTCCTCAAGTGTTTTCCTCAGGTGTTTTTAATCTCACACTCTCGAAATTTTTGGTTTATTTTGTTTATCACACCTTTTTTTAGGTTCTGTATGTGCTTTTTCTCCCTTTTGGTGAAAATTCAACACCACAGGGTCACCACTTATTCTGAGAAGAATTACAGCTCACCATGACCTCTGGCATTTCCAGTGTTTAAAATATCATCAAGATCAGACACTGTGCAACGAGGATATCACAAGTAATGTATTCTTATCCTCTAAAACATGACATGTCTACCTCTTGTGGAGTCTGGTGTTGTAGCTAATGACATTTTTTCTAGCGCAAAGTCCCACTGAGATAATGGTGTGGCTGGCAGAAGGACACTTTCTTCAGTAACAGTAATACGAATACTACTCTTGAAAATAGCTTTCTTGGTACCCTTTACTCAAGAGGAAAAAAAAATATTTTCCAACTTTTTGAGCACTTCTTTCATTTAACTATCACACCATACTTTGGACATCTTAGACATCAGCTCTGAATTTGAGTCTTAGAGTATGGACATTTTTCAGAAATCAAAATTAGTTTATATTGTCTTCAGCTAACTTCAGCTAACTTCAGGCAAATTCACAGAATGAAACTGTGAGCATTAACAACAGTGTGAGGGAGTTTCCTTTCAATTTCACTGATTTTCATCAAGTTGGAAAAATCAAGAAGTATTACAATCTCCCACCTTCAGCCCTAAAAAAGTCACCATTAATTCAAAACTGAGAAGGATTGTGGAATAAAACAGATATTTGGCTAACTAAGGGAGAAAATAGATCAGCATTTATGGCATCTGTTGCATGATACAGTATTAGAGTGACTGATGCCTGTTAATTTCAGTAATGAGCTATATATGCATATATATTAAAGCATTTTGTTTCTTTCAGTTTAGTCACGCACAAATAAATCTTAAATTAATTCCATTGCACAGCTTCAAGTCTCTATTAATAACTTTAAGTGCAAGTATACCTTACTTCGATTATTTTCATGGCTTTGAAGTAGCCCCATGTAGAGCATTTTCCAGTAGTTTGCTCTTGAACTAATAAAAGCTTGGATGATGGTAATGGGATTCACAAGCTGAATGAAAGGTTGCACCCTGCTTGCCTGGAAAAGTAAAAAAATGTGGTTCTAGCCATTACAGGTACTTGATCAAATACATTAGTATACTCAAAAGTATCAGGAATATCTAGAAGGATGGCGCAGTGGTTTGTCACCAACTTGGACACAGGAGTCCCTCTTCTGCCACAGCCTTCTCATGTGGCCTTAGGCAAGTGCTTCAATATCTTCTGCCCCTGTCTGTAGAAACATGAATCATTACACCTCTAAGCAGCTGTAACATTAGGTATAGGAGGTAGTTTAGTGCTCAGATACACAAGTAATCAGAAGAGTAGCGACAGCCAATTCAGGTAATAGTGCTTTATAAAAGCACTATAAAGACTGAAAGCAATTTTCAAAGTATGAGAAGTATGAAAAGTGTACACCACTGTAAAAGTGGAGGTACAGAAATCAGCAGATGATTGACTCCAATCCCGCACATCAAGCTGCCACAGAGCTGAGAGCAGAACCTGGCTCCCACTTCAGACCACACCATTTCTCCGGCACATCTTTCCGGTGGCATGAGCGCTGATAGGGCAAGCATTTAATATAAAACTTTCTAGCGAAAGATAAAATAAATATTTCTTGCTCCACTGCTCCCCAAGGATAAAGTATACTTTGGGGAAAATACGCACATCACAGACTATTGGGATTTTACAACCATACTGCAAAAACACTGGATAGTTTTACTGGAAATGCCTATTATTCTTTTTTGCGCAAACTAACCGGTATTATGCATATAATGATATGTGTTATAACAATGAAGTCTTCTATATGCATTCACCTCTGCTGCATTATTCATGAGTGGTACAGTGATTTGAACCAGAAAAACCCAAATGAACTGTTACATTGATGCAGTTCATTAAGTGTTTGAATTATGACATCACACAAGAACACAAAATTTCTACTCTTTCATTTGTAGTTTTGCTAATGTAAAATATTCTCATGTTACCCATCATTTGTTCAAGTGTAAATTACATCTAGCTCAAGAGGCAATATCTATATTGGGTAGATTCTATATAGACCTGACATCTGTTGTTCTTACTGCAGCTGAGGAATATTTATAGCATGTATATGTGATCAGTCCAAATACAGTCAATAACCGCTACCTGAAAGAACTTTGTATCTCCAAGAGCAAATATCCGATCCAACGTGGTAAAAGCAAGGGCATACACATGCTTTGCATCACAGAAAAGAAATTAGGGGCCTTTTGATTAAAAAAAATTGGAAGAACTTGATAAGCATCCAGAGCTAAATCCAGACATTGTCCTTCTCTAGCTCGTTTTCACTGATTTATTTGACTGTCTGGCAGTAGCCAAAACCAGAACGTGACTACTAAGGCATTAGGAGGTGTACAGTAAAGCCATATTTTTAACACAACGAGCATTTCAAGACATCTAGCTTTGTTCTCACTGATCTCAACAGAAAACAGAAACAAGGAAATGTGACGTGGCCATCAGCCAAGAAAATATATTTTTATTTAAGCACTGTCTTAGATGTTGCGTGTCTGTTTCAGGGTGTTTTGCTTCCTGCTTCTGTGTGAATCAGAAAAACAGAGTAATAACTACATCAGATTTTCCTTCTAGATTTGGCCTGTATGGTTTGACCTGAGACTCATTGGACAGCACTCCTATTAGGATTTCAAAGAAGTTCTGCAGTGTTCTTTATATGTCTGTCTACTTTTCAGATTCTCCAGACTTTTTCAGAGAAAGTCACGAGGCTGTGCTGATAGAACCTCAGTAGGTCTCAGCAGCCATCAAAGCTTGTTAGAATTGCTACTGTACTTCCACACAAAAACACATAAGATGAATAACCAGGTCGATACAGTCATATATATTCAGTACTCATGATGAAGTCACCAGCTTGAATGGATATAGACAGGACAAGCATGAATAGTGCTTAAAAATTAGATTAAGGGGCATAAACTGGTTAAGGTAGTCATAAGGAGTCACATTCCATCATGCTCTATTCATGGGAAATTCACTAGTGAAGAAAGATACTGTTCAAATTAAGTATGAAATGAATTTTTGTTGACAGAATTATAAAGCCAGGCATATCTTTGAGGTGAGCAAAGAATACAAAATCTGTATAGCTTCATTAGGTTTCCAAGTGGAATGGGACATTCCTATACATTGACTGGGGAACCTAGTAATTAGAAAAAGCTACATAACTGAAGGACAAGAAAAAAGAAGTTTCGAAGATGGTTTCATCTCATTAATGATGGACCATGGTGTTTTCTATCATTGTATTTAGGGGCTTTGCATTTAAATTGCATTACAATGTCTCAATTCTTCAAGCTGAATAAGTATTTTAGTCTCAATATAAACTGTTTCTAATTATTATGTTAATAATATTTATAATTATCCAGAGTTTATTTGCAATTAGAAAGAATTTAAGATCTTTGTATGTCAAACAATTTTTATTTAAAATTCAGCTAATTTTGCTTTGAACTTTAAAATGCATTTCAGTCTGATCATGTTTGCACACTAAATGTATGGAAAATGTAATTCCTGTTTCTTGGGAAGTTCTGATACTTGAACATTAGTTTACACTAAAAAAAAAAAAAGATATGGCTCAATGGAGCAAAATAATTATGACTTGATTTGAAAATGTAGTTTTCCTACTTTATCAATTGAACTAAAGTATTTCATTTCGAACTGATACCACTTTTTCCATTTTAAAATATCACAAGCAGATTACAACAATAATCAGCTTCCATCCTGCTGCAACTCCAGAAGTTGTTCAGAATAATGTCCATCTTACAAAAGGAAATATATACTTCAGTTTCCTCAATCAAAGTGAAACATTTCTGCATTATCAAAAGACTTTCATTTCAGACCTCTTGATTGATCCAAAGTGGTTTCTTTCACAGTAGTTCAGTACTACACTGTGCTTCCTTGTGATGATGATTATGTCCATCTATGAGATGAGGTTGTTGGCTGGACTATATATCCCTTATGTAGGTATACCCATAGCACTTGCATGATGCACACTTCGTTAACTCAGAGGTGGTGGTGTGTTGGATTATAGGAAATGTAAACAGGTACAAGATTTGGATCTACAGAAGGGAATAGGAGTATCAGATTCCAACACCTTTGAAGAAATGTCATATCACAGAAATGTAGTCTAGCTTTGAACTGACCCAGAATGAAATCAGTTTGAAAAGATAAACTTGAATTCCATTCAAACTTTCAAAACCAGCTTTGTCTTCCTAATATAAGGCTTAAGTTTTGTAAAGGAAAATAATGGCATTTTGACTTGGCAGAAAGTTTAATTACCTATTAAAAAGTTATTCGGAGGAAAAGTCTGTTCCAAAATTCAATGAAATTTTACTGAAATTAATACTTTCCTGTAAAAGAAAAAAAAACAAAACAGATTGACAGTTCCTTCTTATCTCCCATCTATGTCACCTTTCAGACACGATGAAGTGGAAGCAACCTCTTCTCTAGATTGCTAGAAATGGAGAGAAAACCTCAGTACTATGGTGTTGCAAAAGTATAATTTTATACCTCTCTTATTTCTAGATTCTATGAATAAATATCTGATACCATAGATAAAAGAGTGGGCTAAATAACATCTGCTGTGATGCATTACAGGAATTCTTACTTCTTTATGTTAATCCTCCTACAAGGTAGTACTTCTCATGCAATTTAGCTACACATCAAATTTGCAGAATATTTAGATAATGCACAGTTTGCTCATCAAAAGCAGTGTCAACATCATGGTGTTCTACACTGTACTCAGTGAAATCCACCTCACATTGTATCATTAAAAGTGTGGTTTTCTCCTAAATGACTGGGGAATTTTCTGAATGTGTTAGTTAAAATGAATACTGGAAAAAACTACAACAGTCTACCATTTTCCTAAATCCTATAAAAACAGACTAGAAGAATTTGGTGAATCAGCTAATGATTTACACTGTTAGAGAAACAGGCATGTGTTTCACACAACCAGAAAACCACAACCAGAAATAAATTTGAAATCCTAAAGAAAACTAAAGTTTGAAAACAACCAAGCTGCTAAAGAAGAAGATGCTAGGACTGATTCTCAAAACTTTGCTCCCCTTTTCATTCTGTAAAAGAACATAATTCCTTTTCTAATGCTATTCTGTAAAAGCTGCAAAAGAAATGAAGATGCGATTTTGCATTCACAAGGAAACTGCAACTCCTTCGTAAACAAGAATCTCTTTCAACCCAAGATTAAATGAATTTAATTAGAGCTGTTTACACCTCTAATAAGGCAAAATAAAATCATACTGCCATTAAATACATCTAGTCTGAAAAATATATCAAGCAGCTACCTGAAACCTGTAAAACAAAGTTTGTTCCTTGGGCAAGTAGAACAAGCTGCAAATCATTACAACTTTTCTTTGAGAGAGGTTTAAACTGAAACTACTGAGTGCCATCCTACAACTCAAGACCTCTTCTGAGAAATTTGAGATACACCACCAAAACAAAACTAAGAAAAGTCATCCTGACGCTTTGAGGGATGTTGCTGTCTTCTGTGAGCCACTGGAGGGATTTACAGGTAGCAGAGACTTGTCAACAAGCCATTGAAGTCAGCACAAAAAGTCTTATAGCTGTAAACTGCAGTAGGATTTTGATCTAAGAACACTGTCATTCATTTTTGCCAAAAGTCTACTGAAAGGTTGCCCTGTGGTAGCCTTAATAAGGGCTTCACCAGAAGCTCCAGGGACTGAGCTAACTGATTGCTATCCCAGGGGGGAAAAAAAGTTTATTGCTCTGTGGAAGGTGTGGGAATGTTTGGCTGTTGCTTTGCTCCACAAGAATTTTAACACTGATTTGATGAAATTAGCTATTCTTTCTGAAGGACTGAGCATGAATAGGTGTTTACTGGCATAGGTTAACCATACTGATCAGAAGAGCTCTTGTGACTGCATATCTCTCCCACAGTCCCTCTTGAGAGCATTAGAGTAAAAAATAAAGTCAATTTTCTTGGCTTTATGCCTCTTCAAAACTAGTCCAAAATTTAACCACAAAAATTCATAATTGGAGAGTTTAGTGTGCTGCCTTTGTGATCTTCCGACAGGTTACTCTGTTTCAGAGGCATACACAGATACTCTGAGGTGGCTGGAAAAAAGAGTAATTGAAAAGCAAGTTTTTGCCTGCCATGGTTTGCTTGGGCAAATGTAGGAAGAGATGAGAGGAAAAAAATTAGTCTTTTAAATAAATAATGTCAATCTGAAGGATACAAAGCAATATGAAAGTTCTCATCTTTTGATTAAGAATTTGATTTCAGCTCCAATGAAAGCAAACAGAAAATTATCTAGATTTGGGGTCTTTCTCATCTTTTTGCTTTGTGCCTGCTTTCCATTTTACCTCTTATCCACTGTAGAAGGAAGTGAAAGAATTACAAAATCAAAAGGTCTTCGCCAATCTTCACAGCTGAAATGAAAAATTTCTCAGTATTGATTCATGAAGATTTTCAGTTTGCTATTATTGTTGTCTATCTGTGTCCATGTGGAGTGTGTGTGGTTTTTTGCTGAAATCAGAATGTTTCAAGAAATATTACTTTTCATTTTGCTTTTAGCTTTTCACAGGAAAGATTTCTATTTTCAGACAGCCTAATAATGAGAGGAAGTAGAAAATACTTACATTTCCCAACATCAGGAGCTTAACTTACATGCTTTAGAGCTTACACACACAACAAACTTCTCTCTAAGACCACCTCACCGACACTGGTTTAGGCCTTCTTTACGGTCCTTGTCATGTGATGCAATGATAAGAGCACATGATCGTCCAGGTAAAAGACTTGCTCTTTGAAAACCTGACAAGAAAATGAGGCAATCACATGGACACCATCTCTGGCACGCTGCAGACAGCAGGAACAGGGAGGAGAGCAGGAGCACCCCTTTTGGTGGCAGTATGGACATTTAGATTGGATTAAGCTAATTGTGACTCCTTATGATAACCTACAAGGCTAGTTTTGTTAGAAGTCTAGTTTCAAGGGCAGTAGAATGAGATAGTCACCTTCATAGGGGAGTTACAGTACTTTTTAGTACAGAGTTTATGTATTTTATTTTTACAGAAATTGTTTCATATCAAAGTAGAGATCAAACACTGATCCCTGTCCCATTAAAATATACTAACTCTAATACTTGCATTTTGTCCTCATGCATAAGTGAGCACAGGCGATAAAGGTAAAGACAAATTTTAAATGATCTGCTAAGCAGGTCTTTTGACCTCGATGGCAATCCCAGGAAGGCAACCAAGGCAACTGAAAATAAGTAGGAATAATAATAGACATCCTATGCCAGAAAGATTTGAGCTAATACAATCTAAAATACAACTGCTATTATTTGAAGGCAAAGTCACTCATTTAAACTAATGAATTTTAAATTGTTTCTTATTAATAAACCAAAAAAGGTCAAATAGAGCTGGAAGACCTAGGCAGAAAATACAAGGAACATGAAATGTGTTTTGTCATGGCAAAAAGTCAGCTGGACAATCTAGTAGGGATCAAGCCCAAGCTGACAACATGTCCTCATGGGCAGTACAGTATAAAACGGGAAAGAATGACTATCTGTTTAGCATCACCATTAATGATGTGAGCTGCAAAAATTAGCAAAGAAGATGATACGTTTTACTTGTCTTTTTGGGGGATAATGCAAGGTCTTCAGAAATCCTGATGATGACTAATGCTACAGGCAATAACCAAGGTGAAGCTCCCTTGACAGGTACCTCAGATTTAAAATAGCAGCAGCTGAGACAGCTTAAAAGGAAAAAGAGACAAAATACAATAGTGGCAAACATGAATGGAGGCTAATACTGCAAAAAGGCAATTCAATTTCTAATAATTCCTGCCCCAGGATATCATCTAAACCAAAAGGCATCAACAAGTTCAGAAAGGGGTAGAACTACAGCGTAGTGCAGACTTGAAGTGGGGAAGAGACTCAGACTGTGACTAAAGAGAGAACCGTGCAGAGCTGACCCCTTGTAGGGGAACCACAGAAAAGAGATTCTTCTAATGCTACTTCCATGCCCATGGAGGTGGAGGGGCACTGATCTGGTCAGTCTGAAAATAGTAATGCGGTACCATAGACTGAGAGAAAGAACTTGAGTGCTGATGATGGGCTATCAGCCTAGATGGTCTTGATTTGTGTGGGTCAGTTTAGTGTAATCCTTCAGCAGCATTATTTTAAAGCAGCCCTTCTCAACATCTCATTAGTCTGCTGTTATGATGATTGGTTAATCACCCATGCATTAAGCTAAAAAGATAACTGGACTTCAAATACAGGGGCTTTCACTTTTAGGTTTAACAGAAAAGTGAAAGGAATTTGCACTGCTAAATCTACTACTATTTTTCAACAAGCAGCAAATAGCCACAGATTGTTGTGAAAAGCCTGTAATGACTGATCAGGGATTTTACATATCGGTGTGTAACTCAGTCTATGAACAATATCATCAGAAGTCAGGTTTCCTCAGGATGGACTGAAATGTTGTAAAAATTCTCACCGTTGCTACATAGCCATCATTGGTGTCTGTCAATGGCCAGAGCCTGGGTAGCCACACAAGCCTAAAGGCCAGAAAAGATTTGGTGGTAGTTGGAAACAGTTACACATTAGTGTTGTAGAGATGGTTCACTTCTTGTGCACGGGATTCATTGTGACTGGCCACATGAAAGCACATGATTCTCCAGTTAGGCTGCACTGAAGCTGCATGACATGAAGAACTGAAATTATTAGGTTATTATTAGGTTTGGTGCATTGGATAAAAATGCAACTGACTTAAGTCCGTAACCCTGACCTCATTGCCACATCAAAATCATTAGGATTCAGTTAGGCAGTGTCAAATCTTCAGGTTAGTTTACCATAACAGAAGGTCTTTGCAACTGATTTAGCTGCATCTACATTCTGTTAGCATATAGCATTCAGGTAACATATTTTCTAGTAGAAAGGTTTATTTTGCATAGACTAACTTGTTTTAGTGGAAAGTAATTGGAACTTCTGATATCATCTTAATCACTCATCCGTGTATCCTATTATAAAGCAGTAATTTATAAAATTTTTCTATTATAAACTCACAAGTCAGCGAATTTCTTTTTTTTTAAGATCAGTGAAAGTTTTAATTAAAGATCCCTTTTTGTTGCTACGAAAACAGTTTTGTTTTGTGACAGGACAGAGGTTTGGTTCAGAAAAGCTATTAACTTAGTGGCAACACTGGAAACATCAAAAGTCATCAAGGAACAATTGAATTGATGTACTAGACCTTATCACAGCCAGTCAATAGCAGGGAAGCCTTTGCAAGTCTCCATGCTGTTCATAGCTCTTTCAAAGGGTAAACTTGACATTGAAAATAAGGAGAAAAGTTTCAGGACCTGCTCAAATGTAAAGTGCCTTTAAGACCTTTTGTAAGTGATAAAACATAACTGCCTTTTATTGAGAAAAGAGGGTTTCTGATTGATGATGTTGCTTACTTATGAATGAGCTGACAAAAAGAAACTCTGAAATCTATTGCAAGGAGAAACAGGTTGACAGGTATGTCCAACAGAAAAGATACTCTTTGAGAAAATATGTTGCTAAAACACAGAAAGTCTAAATTCCGCTTTAACTGTAATAGACTTCCCTGTGAGATCAGGAAACACATAATAGACTATGAAGCATCTTTTTCAGCTAGAAAGTGGGAATATTCACCTCCTTCAGAGTTACTATGAGAATAACCTCATTAATAACTGAACTGGAAGGCTCTCTGAGGGAAGTTGCTATGGGAATAAAAAGTCAGATTTCAGTGGACCAAACTGTTTTCTCCTACAATAAAATTTACCAGAATGATCCCCAGGTGAAGGAAAATTCTTTAAATGAAGTTACCAACAAAATCCTCAGTGAGGCATCAGTCAATCTTATCCACGTGGAAGCAATGCCAAACATGCCAGAGGGAAGCTAAGAAACCTCTTTGCTTCAGGCTTCTTTGGGTGGGAGCTCCAAGACCACTGTTCTTAGAGTAGGACTTCAGAAAATGAGTCTCAGTGCTATGTTAATGGGAGGCTAGGGAGCCATATGAATAGGATTTTACCCAAACACCTAGACAAAGTATGAGTTGTTCTCCTCTTTTCCTTCTAAATTCAGATCCCAACAGATGAGGAGCACATCTCCAAAATTGGAACTGGAAGAATTATCTCTTCTATTTTTAACCACAACTACAAATGAAACCCTGGGGGCAAGTAAAGAAACTAAAGGGTTAGAGAGATTCACATTTCAATTGAGATTGCCTCCCATTTAGTGTTTTTAAACCTAACCAACCCCATGGGCTTCAAATGAATGAGGCCAATTCTAACTTGCAGCAGAAGCGTGCCTGAAGTGCAGAGCGGTAGGCTGGTTTTTCATTTGTCATTGTAAGATTAAAGCTCATCGGTTTGATAGCAGTGATGTTCTCCCAGGAAAAAACTTCCAAAAGAAGCAGGCAAACCTGCGTGTTATAAATGTGGCTGTCCAGGTCTGGCTTATCTTTTGGGATTTGAAAATAGTATCAAAATTGCAAGAATTTCAAGAACATTCAAGGATTGTTTCCGAAGATGTCCAGGCATTTATGTCTCATGGCTCTTCCTCATCAAAAAGCCACAAATATCAACTTGAAAAACAACCTGTATCTTTCAGGGCTCTGAAGGCACTAACTGGCCTTGCTAACCATGACCAGCATCCCCTGCATCACCACCACCACGCTGCCCATGGACTCAGGAGCCCCATTGCATCTCAGGCCTGGATCAGGCTGCTATGAAATGAGCTGTATGAGAAAGAGCCACGAGGAGCCTGGTTGGGACCTGCCATGGCTTTGCTGAGCTGTGCTTCAGCTCAGTCCTCACCCGAGCTAGACTGCAGGTATATCTGTGCCTGGCCATGCACTTCAGCTACCCTCTGGATCTTGGCTGACCCCACTTACTGTCACTGACCTGCTCTGCTCACCTGGCTTGGGGACAGGGCAGCTGCACCCTGCCTGCTCCTGCTGCACAGCAGCATTTCCAGAGCTACACCCTGGGCCATGGTTTTACAGTAGTGGGGTCCAAGCATAAGGTTGCACAGCAGTAGCTGAGGGTAGTATGGGGGCTGGAAACAGGAAAAGCTGACTCTCATTATGGAAAAAGGCAGTGCTTAATTAAATTAGCAGCACATATGGTGAGTACATTTAAGTGCCAGCGCTCCCACAAAGAAGAGTTAAAGAAAATTGCAAGTATTCTATTACTGCCTGGCCACAAAGAAGCACCTCAAAGTCCAGCAGAAGCTAGATGCCTCTTATAGTAGGCAGATTTCCATTGACTGTTTAAATAAAAGAAACAACTTACTTTTAAGAGGGCTGACCTCCTCCATTAACCCCATCCTTTAACTCACCCAGAGTTATCCACAATTAACTGACTTTCACTATGTACTTCAGCACTCAAGTTGCATCTTACTCATAGTTCTTGTAAATTTTTAAAAATAAGTTATACTTCTAAAAAAAAAATCCATTTTAGGGATGGAGCCTCAAATCCAAACCTCTGAGGTTCCAGAGGGACTGACCTGAATCTAGCTTTACAGTTCTGTTTTTCTGGAGCCAAAAAGATGCTGCTTTTTGATTCTAGCTAGGATTCTTACTGTTTCACTGTGTGAATCATTTAATTTCATAAGAATCACTTCGCTTTGTCTGCCGTTTTGGAGTAAAAGCAGGTCTCCCAAAGGTTTTCTTACCTACACGTTCAAGACCAAACTTTTGTTGATCCAACATGATGGATTTTTCCCAACTTCAAATGAAGCAATAGCCTGAGTTATTAGTTAACATTAAAACACCTTTCTATTTTGATACTTCACTTTTTGTGACTGTTTCCCTTCAGGGTGTGTAGAAAGGGTAGAAAAAAGACCTGACAATAACAGCTATATTTAATTCATAAAGAACTTGCGGAATTCCAGTGCAACTCAAATTTATTCATCTCAAAGTTTACAGATAAATATTTAATGGTGGAATTGGTAGTTTTGGTACTGAGACTGAAAAAGATGCATTGACTGCTGTACATACAATGAATGGCCGCCTAACTGCAGAAGTCTTTTTACTTGGAGCTGATGACTTATTCTCTAATCATTGCACTACTTGCCTCTGGGAAATCCTTCCAGTGATGAAGTAAAGATAGTTTCAGCCTGATAAAAGTATGCTTATTTACACACCACAAGCAATTACACAAAACCTGATAGGACCATGCATTGCTGAAAACAGTAAATATGAATAAGGAAATCAGGGCCTTTGCCTTATCCATCCTCTGCTAAGGAGGAGTGAAATATGAAACATCTAAAGCAAAGCAAACATAGGTACACTCACAAAACAAACCAAATCCACTTCATCTCCATTCCTAGGCTTTCATGTCAGCTGGCACAGAGGTGACTGAGGGGAGGAGGAGGGCTTCAGACCAGCCACAGTTCCCAGATTATGGCTGGGGGTTGACATTAACAGCAGAAGGTCAGTAGACTCTCTAAGCCACAACTTAACTTACAAAGATTTACCTTATATCACCACACAACAGGAATAAATAAAAAGATTCATTTGATGTAAAAGGTGTGTAGCTGACAGATATTAATGGAAAGAACATAACTTCTAATTTTAACAACAGAAGTTGTTAGCTGCAAAGCACAAACAAATAGTGAACTGCGGAGGATAAAATTGCTCAGTGTAGCAGAAGGTTTCTTAGTCTTAATGCCTGAAACATTCGGTGGTATTAAATGTGCTTATTCCAATTCTGTATAATCACAGAAACAGAATATCAAATAAGTTTAATTATAGATGTTAGATGAAAATAATGAATATTGGTGACTCAGTTCTAGAGTTCCCTACCATATACACTGGGTTTGTTTTGATGAGAGTAAAGTATGTATAAAATTATCTATGTATATATAGAGAGAAAGAAAGAGAGAGAGAACTATTCTCTAAAAATATATGTATATCTGTATTATGTTTTCTTAACCAGGATAAAATGGTAAATCAGTAGATCAGAGCTTCCTCTGGCTGTTTATGAAAAGAATATTAAACATAATTGAAGTTGGTTTCTTCACAGTAGAGAATGGAAAATCTTCAAAATAGCAAAAAAAAGTTTATTTCCCACTATCAGGTCTATTCTTTTTTCTTCTTTTTTTGTTATGTTAATCAACATATACAGGTGGAAAAAGGACAGGAAATCAGCTTAATATCACTAAAGACTAGAAGAAACATATTGCACATGACAGTAATCAGCAGTCTTTCCCGGGTGGTCTTCTGGGCTGTATTTTTCTTTTCCAAATTAGAATGTAGCACTGCAGGAGGTTCTTTTCAACATGCAGGATATCCCGTCACTCAAAACATCAGGATGTCATTGATCCATATATGTCTGTGGATCAAAAGATGTATATGATCTACCTAGCAGAGGAAGGTTAGGAGGCTGAGAGCTGTAGTTACTCATTAGCATTTGTATTCCCAGGGAAGCATTCAAAAATCTCTGCATCTTACTAGAAACCATGAGAAAACTGAATGCCACAAGCAATATCTTTTCTCTGTAAGGTACAGCAACTACACTGAAAAGATTGCTTTCTATTAATGCATTTAAAATCCATGCCTGTGCTCCCTCTGACACCTGTGAGAGAGACTGATGGCTCCTGGCTTAGGAGAACCAAAGGTCTGAAATCAGGGCAGCACTCAGCATAAGTGTTTGAGACTGCTGGAAACATGGCATTTCTTCACTGCCCCATATTACTTAAGCATTTCTAAACAGCAGACATAACCTCTCCTCACTCTCAGAAAAGTCTTGTGAAAAGCCATTCAGAGAGAAGATGCTATCCTAGCAACAGCTAGAATTTGCCTAGCCACCAGACGAGCTCCACTTGCACATCTTGCCTCCCACAGCCAACGTTTACAACTGCCTGGGCAGCTATTCTCTAGCTGCTCTCTTCTCCCGTTCATCGGTAGAGAGCTCCCTAACTCCAAAAGAACAAGGATTGCCCTGCTGAAAGTTTGGATTACCGGGAAAAGTTCTCTACCCTATGACTCTCCCAGCAAAATCTCACAGCACTTAGTGGTGACATTTTTGTTTAACAGAAGATCAATAGATCCTGCAAGAAAGTCTTTCAACACTGAGATTTTTGAGGAGAATTTCACACTAAAAATGTATTTCTCTTTCTAATATATTTTACCTGCTATTATAATTTGTACCACAAAACAATCTTGTTTAATACTTTAGCTTAAAAACTTCTGCAAAAGACCTCAAAGACATGTCACTGGGCTGGAAAAGAGCTGGAAATAATGGCATAATTGGCATACTGGTGCTGAAAAATCACATGTCAAGGCTGGGAAGAGAAGAGTCTCATGAACCTGCAAAAGACTTCTGGCTAGTCTGTTCCTCCCATTACATCCAAATCAATCTCAGTAAAGGCTAACTCTTGTTTTATAGCAATGCCCTGCACATAAAAGTGTGTAGCTATCTCTGGAGTTTCCATAGGCTAAACCAGCCAAATATGGAGCTGGACTTAAAGTAATACATTTTGCTACTTCTCAGAAAGGATCTTTTGATTAGTTTTTGTTCTTTGACTTCAAGCCCTGTGTAGCAGATCACAGTGTCTAAGATGTGGTATTGCCCCAAAAGAGTTTGCAGGCTTTACAGCTTGGACAAAGATTTTTCTAAATCTAACCCCAAAAGGCATAAAAACAATCTTCATATCATAATGTGAAAACAATCCAGGGGGAAGCAGAGGATAGTTTCAGAAAGGTGTGAAGGGCACTCAGGAGGCTAATGGTGATTTTGTTATTATATTGCATCTCTGTTTTAACAGGGTTGCTAAGAACAGTTTTCATCACTCAGCAAGGGAGGCAGAACAATATCAAAAGGAAATAATAATTACTGGAAGGATTAACTTAGTTTGCATTTTGAGATCTTAAATAAGGAACAGCAGGTGTTCCCTTATCACTGCAGAAGTAGGAAAAAGAAGGAAAATATTTTTTGTCCATTGCAGTATATTGCCTTGTAGTATATTTATCTTACTTAACACAAGTCTTTCTTACACAGAACATTGTTAGTAATGCAATGACAAATCCAGTGCCCTCTTTCATTCACTATCAAACCAAGCTAAAAATGGCAGGGCAGAAAAGTACATCAGTTGTAGAACTTATCTAAAAGTCTCCAAACTTCAAAGAACTGGAATTAAAATAATTTAAAAGAAAAAAAATGAAAGAGAGAAAATGAGAGACAAAGTGGAGATAAACTCAAAAGCAAGAAAATATTGCCAGATAGAAGTAGGAAGCTAAAAAGCACAAATTTAATTCATATTTCAATTTGAGTCAGATAAACTAACTGTAGGGTAGATTTGATGAACATATCCAAAACAAACATTTTCAACATAGAAAAATGTAGAAAAGGATTATTGAAATGTAAAATACAGCTTTTTATATTATGATATGATATTATGAAGAAAATATTTATGGGGATATAAAATTTGGGAAATAAATTTCAGATTCATCAACTATGTTTAATTCTCATTAAAGCCTTAAAAACCTGCATAATAGGCTGCCACCAATTCTAGTAACGCTTTCTAAGAAGGGTTCCTTGAATTTAAAAGGAAAATGCCTTTGTCTTAATTATGGAATGAAGGAAAGTAACTTATGTGTCTATATTGTACTTAATAACCATGTCAGAAAATAGGGTACAACATTTCTAAGAATAAAAGTATTACAGAATTTGATGCTCTTGTGTCAAGACCTCTGACAGGGATCATAGAAAAGGGGTGTAGGAGAAAAACTGATTATAGATAGAAAGAATCTTCCATTAGTTATAGCAGAAACTAATCATATGCAAAACTGAAAAAAGAACCCTGGTGGACTGAATACAAGTGAAATAAACTGAAATCATAGAATCATAGAATTGTTTAGGTTGGAAAAGACCTTTAAGATGATTGAGTCCAACCGTAAACCTAGCACTGCCAAGTCCACCACTAAACTATGTCCATAAGGGCCACATCTCCAGTTAGCTTTCCTTGGTTGCATACTGCTAGGTTTCCTGACAGACAAAGAAAACAGACTGGAAAACAGAGAAAGTTGACAGCCTCTAGAACTGAGGCAGTGATTTAAGAAGAGACACCAGATTTTACAAACGTTTTTTAAAGACTTCAAATTTCCAGTGGTTAAAAACAAAACTGTCCAATTGCCTCACAAATCCTGCCCTGTTCGTTCAGAATGTTTCATTTACTTATGAAAATACACACGTTAATAAGAATCAATGTGGAAATTAAGGAAGCTAAAGATGAGGTCAAATTGATCAGATGAGAGATGATTACAGTTTAAACAAGTCTTCTGGTTATTCAGGTGGAAAATAACATATTTGGGAATAAAAGGAAGAAAGTCCTTGTTTCTGTGATGCAAAAGTACACCCCTACTCTTAGAGTCCCTTGTTGTTGGCCACTTCAGGTGAATGCTGACTGCCTAAGGGAATAGGCCAATATATAACACTAAGATTTTCCTGAGGGCAACCTGAAAACAGGTCACATGCTGCACTTCCATTATATTTGTCAGATTCTGGTAAGTGAGGAATCTGAAAGGGAAAACCTAGTAGTACTCACCAGTGAAGCAGTAGATGCCTTTGTTCTTTCCTCTTTTCTCCAGAAATTTGTGTTTATAAAGGTACAGTCAGTACTAGTACCTATCAAAAAAAAACTTTGCATAGAGGAAGTACAATAAAAGCCCATCTACTACATTAGACAAAGAATAAGAACTTGAAGTGTACAGTATAATGTTGTACTGTATACACGTGATGTATCATTTATACAGCATAATGTTCATTTCTAAGAGTTTAAAATTAAGTCAAAGGATGTTCCACGAAATACTGTATGAAGAGAATCAGTTCTATGTCCTGATAAATGTATTAACACCCAACCTCCTCTTGTACTGAGAAGGTGTAGGCATCTTGGGCCTCATCAGTGCTCATCTGAAGATACTGCAGGCATTTGATATGTTATGAACAGGCATTTCTGATAAAGGAGGTAGTTTCCTGGGATCAAATGCAAACAAATAAAAGCCAGTGTTATTCTTCAAAACAGTTAATGTGTTAGAGACTGAACCCCGGAAAGTAAACCAGCTTTGTTCTTCTTTAACCAAAGGAGAAAAAAATCAAGACATTTGCATGTTCTGTTTCTGCAAACACTCTGTATTTGTTACTCATGCCAAATTGTGGTTGAGCCCAAGGGAACTCAGAATATGATCTGGTTAAGAAAACATTTATTACTAGCACAAGTTTTTGATCTTTGCAGAATAATAATCTTTTTCCTATTGCAGGGAAGCTTACATATACACACATATACAGTGTTCACAAGTACAACAGCAAATTCAGCAACAGCTCAACATAGGCTTACATTAGGCAGTAAGTAATGTAGTTTAAGGTAATCGATTTAACTAGTTCATGAAATTAAGCAGAACTGTGCTCAAGAGAGATCAGGTCCCCTGATGTGCACACTGCTTATTACTGTTGCTCTTCCCCCTCCAGAAAGTCCATGCCTCTCCTGCTAAGTTTGGTGTATAAGTCCCTTACTTTTTTTGTCCCTTCCCCTAACATGTTTTACCATGATAGGATACTGTGGAACTCCACTACCAGGCTGAACTTGAAGCTGTCCTTTTCCTTTGACTATCCTCTCAGAAATGTTTGCTTTGTATTGATTGATCTCAGTAGCAACCTTTTCTCTTCCACACCTTTCCACAATCTCAGCATTAGCTCACTCTAAGCTGAAATACTGTGAAACCTCCAAAAGGAATTTGACAATCTATTCCTCTTCTCCGCCCTTCAGCGCTCGGTCCCAGGTGTCATTGCCCACTAGGTTTTGCATCAGGATGGTTTCTGCTTCTGCGTTCCCAGCCTTGCTTTTTAACGAGGAAGCTAGAAAAAAGTAAGAGTCTTGTGCTTGGCCAACAAAACCCGTTCCTTCTTCATTCTTATGACCACATTCAGAAGAGACTGTACAAAGACAGTCCTGGTAGGATAGGACCTACTTTCTTTGAGTATCTATGAGCTAGATCATAATTCCTTACTATTTTTTCTTCCAAAGATTTTCTCAGTCATTTTCTAATTCAGTCAGGTACAACATTTGATTCTGGGCTGAACTTCCTCCATTTACTGGACAGTGTGTTACTCACAGTTCACAAAAAACTGCATTCCCACATTTCTGTTAGCTTTGTAACCCACATCCACACATCCACATCAAGGAATTCTTTCACTTTCATACCACATGCTATCAATGACCCAGTGGATGTCACACTGGAGCCCGAGGGGAAGAGACAGACCTGTTCCCCCTTGTTCTGTGGGAAGGTGTCAGAGGGGAGTGAGTGCCACCAGCCCCACAATCTCCCTGGCAGAAGTGAAAGGCTGATCTTTTGAACTCTACTGGAAGTGAAGCCAATATTGAGGAGTAGAGTCAGTTTAATATCTCTGTACATTTGGACACCATTCGTCCATGGGAAAACCAAGCATTTACTTTTCAGTGTGCTGCTTCTTCCACCATTCGGCTTCTCCTGTCCTGTAGAACCCAGCTCTCTGAAAGCCTACTCTTTTGGCACAGAAAACCACACCAGCACATCTGAAGGAGCAGAGCCTTACCTTTTCACTGCAAGAAACATGTGTGGGCAGAGATGGGAGACAATTTATGAATTTGTAAAGGAGTGGTTGCAAAAGCAATAGTGTTGAGATTTAGATAATAATCTTGTTTTCTCACAGTTTATTTCACATTCAGAGTTTTCCCTGATCTCGGATAGGAGTCTCTAAGCTTATCTTGCTTGGCAGAAAAGGACCTGGGGGTGCTGGTTGACAGCCGGCTGAACATGAGCCGGCAGTGTGCTCAGGTAGCCAAGAAAGTCAACAGCATCCTGGCTTGTATCAGGAATAGCGTGGCCAGCAGGACTAGGGAAGTGATCGTGCCCCTGTACTCGGCACTGGTGAGGCCGCACCTCGAATACTGTGTTCAGTTTTGGGCCCCTCAGTACAAGAAGGACATTGAGGTGCTGGAGCGTGTCCAGAGAAGGGCAACGAAGCTGGTGAAAGGTCTGGAGCACAAGTCTCATGAGGAGTGACTGAGGGAACTGGGATTGTTTAGTCTGGAGAAGCAGAGGCCGAGGGGAGACCTTATTGCTCTCTACAACTACCTGAAAGGAGGTTGTAGTGAGGTGGGTGTCAGTCTCTTCTCCCAAGTAACTAGCGATAGGATGAGAGGAAATGGCCTCAAGTTGCATCAGGAGAGGTTTAGATTGGATATTAGGAAAAATTTCTTTACTGAAAGGCTGGTCAAGCATTGAAACAGGCTTCCCAGAGAGGTGGTGGAGTCACCATCCCTGGACGAGTTCAAAAAATGTGTAGATGTGGCACTTTGAGACATGGTTTAGTAGGCATGGAGGTGTTGGGTTGATGGTTGGACTAGATGATCCTAGAGGTCTTTTCCAACCTTAATGATTTATGATTCTATGATTCTATGTTTGCTTAGCTTTTAATTATTTATACTTAATTACCCAAAAAGCCTATCTTGACATCCAGGCACACTACATAACACACATAGCAACATGGGTAAAATGTTACCTCTCCTGAGCACTTACACTTCCTAGATAACAAGCCACCAAGAAATTCCTTAACACTTTTAAAGGTAGGTGCTATGCCAGCCACTTGGGTAAATTCTGGAAGGCTATAAAAGCAGCAGCAAAGACTTACATGATGCCTTTGTTTAAGACAGAGGTCCTGACAAGGATGTTTCCACCAAAGCAGAAAATTAAATCTTGGAATTTTGAAAAATATGTTTAGGAAGGATCTTGAAAATTCATCTGGTCCATCTCTAAGCCATTGCTGGCAGAGATTTTGTTGAATCTGGATGATGGTAAAGTAAAATAGAATCGGTAAATACTTCAGCTGTCCCTTGAAAGAGTCTTGGTTCTAATCCTGACAGTGTGAGGTAAATCAGATATTGCACAACATTTCTAGGACAGTCAAATGGGGGAACAGGGATGCAGCTCATTTGAGGGAGCAAGAAGCTAAGATGGAAGTGCCAGATTCATCATGCTTTTGTTTAGAGTTCCCTGTAGAAAAGGGAAATCCGTGATCTAGTATTAAACTTCACCCATAATTATCATTCAGTGTCTGAAGAGGTCCACACTATTTATGTACATTGTACCAAAGCTTTAAGAAGACTGACTCAGGAAGATAATGGCTGATGGTGGTTGCAATGCCATGACATTCCTCCTGAACCTCTTTTGGCAGAGACCATGCAAACTCTTGACAATAGTTTGGCAGTTGGTATCTCTGTGACTGCCTGGAATTATCATATTGTTCCCCTGTGCTCTCCTTTCTGTCTATATTCTCCTCCTGTCTCATACCATGCTGTAACTGCAAGCTCGACACTGATCACTATTTTGTTCTGTGTTGTACAGACACTAGCATTAGGGTTTCTGAAATGAATACTGCAATACACATAATGATGACTTAATGTCTGAAGTTCAATAAATGGAAAATAAAATTGTATATAATTCAACATGGTCATAAAACAAAAAATAAAAATCCAATGGTCTGGATCTTATTTATCTAAAACCTTGATATCCAGCATAAAATAATGCCTTCAACAGCTCTGTTTTATCCATTTTTTGACACAGAACTGCCTTAGAGAATTTTTAAGTCACAATGTGGTATTCCTACCCAATCCAGTTCTAAAAGGGAATTGGAATATTCATCTTTGTGAAGGAAAAAGTAGAATGCTACATAAGCCGCCATAGGAACTGCATGAACAAACCAAATCCAGCAAAAGTATTAATCACACCCTATATTTGTTACTTTCACTAACAAAAGGTAATTAGATTCTATACCATTTATTTAACTGTTCTGTAGGGTTATATTTTATGAGACAATTAGTTTGAAAAGAGTATGTTACTAGCCTCGTGATTCGAGCTCTTCACAGTTGTTATATGACTGCCTCAGACATTACCCGGTACAGCTTTGCGGCAGCAGGCTGATGAGCACTGTCATATCACTGACAATAACTGGACGCTGCATACTCTATTTTGAATCTGACTCATTTTGACATTTAACCATTGCTTTGAATTGGTTCCAAGTGAAACCCTTGTGTGTCATTTTTCCCTATGTCACTTTTACAGATCTTCAGCTTCCACTGCACTTTATAGAAACTCAGCCATTTAGCTGAATTTAGCTACCTGACCCATATTAATTGCAGACCTTTTTGTTAGGATCTGTGTCTATTTTTTATGCTTTTAGTACAAGATGGTCTTTTCAGCAGCTGGTCATTTAATAACGACTTTTTCTGCAACTCACCAACAATTTAAAAACCTTCATGTAAGCTGAAGGCTTTTCTAAAGAGGAGAGGTAGAAATCAATTTAAAATTACAACTTAGAATTTAAAGTTTAACTCCAGAGGATGGATGCTATATTGTCTATACATGAGATTTCCATTGAGCTCTGCAGTTATGACACTACAGCAGAATGAAGCCTTATGACTCAGGCAAAGCCGTGGGACTTCAGCACTTCCTTGAAGTTAAGTAGACACATAAGCACTACAGTGAATCAGGAACTGGCCATGTAGAAATAAGCCAAGGCATGTTGCTACGCCTCATTTCCGTCATACAAGAGTACCGTACTGAAGCACAGCATGTCACACTGACCTCCGCAAAGGAGTGTTCAAGATCTATAGCTTCAGGATGCTCAGTGAAAGGCTCTTTGGAAATACATATTTGCTTTAAATGTAAAGTCATGTACTATAAAAATAAAAACAAGCTTTTTAAAAGTTCAGTGCACTTGTTTCTAAAAGTAACTGTAGGAAAACTGACTTTTTAAGCCCTAAATAATCAAATACAACTGCCATATCACTTCACAGGACCAACTTCTAGCCTCTAACACTTTTGTTTCTTATCCTTTCTTCTGTATCTTCTGCCACAATATAGGCAAATAAGTTATTACTATTTGGTAGTAGTAATATCTCTCCTGAGTCAGCTCTTTCCTAAATGACTCTCTTCTGCTATTTCACTTTCACCTGTTAAATATCATTGAAGTTTTAACAGAACACAGTCAAACAAATCCAGCATGAAAGATACTCTTTACAATCACCAGGCTATTGCTAACATATTTGTTACTTATGATATTTACTGAGAATTTGCAAATAACATTTACCAATGGTGAGTATTCCCCTCACTCTTCTATTGCCATTCTTGTGAATTTATTGCTGTTTCTGAAGAGTTGAACATGAGGAAAGATGTACTCCTTTGCTCTCCTGATATTAGTCCTGGATACAAATATTCAGGAGAGGATAGTTTTTATGAGAATAGGAAATATTCGAGGCAAAGAGAGTCAATGTTCCTTTGCTTCAGCAGTATTAACCAAAATGAAACTGTTTTCCTTTTACCTGAGTGCTGAATTGACTACAGAATTAGCGTAGCATCTAGCTTGAAAACACTTTCTAAATGTCTGAAAAAATGTTATAGTTCCATGCCATTATATTATTTAACTTTGATTAGAGGTAGCGATGCTGCTACACCAGACCTAGTTGTCTGTCCAACCTATACAGCAATGAAAATCAAGAAATGAAACATATTTTTCCATTGAGCTTCTTTAGCCAGAGTATAAAGCTCTAGGCAAAGGACTCTGTCCACTGGATTTTCCCAGCTGCTGGTGTGCTTTAACCTAGGCTAGGAAGAAAAAATGAGATAAATACAGCATGGGTTTACCAGAAGTTGTTTGCGAAAGAGTAACCAGGTACTTTTCCTTGATGAAAAACTTACTTTGTAGATGGTAGAGTTGGCTTAGATTTCATTTTTCTCAATTTCAGTGAAGTGATATATAAGAAAGTATAAGCAAAGCTGAACAAGGTGAGGATTAACTGGCAAAATGCAAGGTGGGTAACACAGGAAAAAATGTTATTTTGAAATGGGAATTATGAGGCTGACAGGGGTTAACAGCAAAGGAGATGAAGTCTGGAAATGATCCAGCTGAATATTTACACAAAATATTCAGTGGACTTGATAACCGGCATGGAGCTGATGAGAGTGGCGATAATACAAAACATTGGTAACGTAATGGAGAATCACAAGGAAAGAAGTGGGTGATCATCTTTGAGAATACAAACAATAGAAATGGACCGAAATTCAGTCATGCAAAATGCGAGGTCATGTACACGGGAACACCAAAAATTTCTGCTGTAGATTGGAGCTTGTCAGCTGAAATTACTGAACAGGGCACTGGTGGGCTAACTGATCACATGGTGACTGAACTATCCACATGATATGTCCATGAAAAGGGCATATGTAGTTATAGGCTGTACCAGGAAAAGTTATTTCCAGTAGAGATCAGGAAGTATTGTTTCCAGCAAAAGGTCCTGGTGAAAACTCACTGCAATTCTTGTATAATCTGGGTTGTCTGTCTGCAACCAAGACAGGTCCAAATGCATGCAGATGAGGGGCACAGGGAATGAAAGAGCAGTAGAAATAAGAGAAAACTAGAAGAGATTTTCTTACAAATCAAAGAGTAAGAGGGGACATTTTTGCTGTCTATCAATGCACTGGAGTAATCATGGAGGGTGGAGGGCTGTTTAAGCTAACAAAAAAGTTGAAATAAACATAAATCTTATAAATAGGTTAAGAATCATTTAATCAGGAAAACAGATGTTTCTAACCATTCAAAGAGTGAAGTTCTGGAAGATCCTTCTAACAAAAATAGAACATAGAGAACAAATATAGCTAGTTTAAAAATTGAATGTATTATGGCCTTTAAAAAGATCAGTGTATTATAATGATGTGTTATGCTGTCTGTGATAACTGAGGATTTACAGCATGTAGCCCAGCCTTCTGTCTGGATCATTTTTTATTATCCTAAGCATGGTGGGGAGTCTACACAGAGCTTACAGTTTTTAGGTCTACTCAACGGATCAACACCTATTCTCATTAGACAGAAATCATGAGTTGTAACTCTAGAGCAGATACTCTATAGGCTCGTCAGGCAGTACCTGGGTGCTCTTCATGTGCTATTTCCATATATTTCTTTGTTAAGTGGTACACTGAATAATGATTTACAATTTACAAAGTGACAATAAAGGGTTTTAAACCTCTTCTTCCAAAATTCGTGTTTTATTCTATATCCATCATTAACACGTATGAACATAAAATGACAATACTTTTTCTGCCCATTTTTCTCATTTTAAAAGGCAGCTGTGACATTACACACAAGACACTAAATAGTTTAGTTTCTACTATGCCTACATATTTATACACAACTCATTTATTCCGGTTCTCTTTGAATTGATAAGCATTGTCATTCTTGAGCAAAATTATACCATCTCAAGAAACAAACCTACTTTCTCTTGCTATACTTTCACTTTTGCTTTTTTTTTTTAATTTCATATAGAGTCCATTATTGTGGAAAATAGTGACTCTTGTAGCTACTAGTGGGAATATGAAATACAGCTTGATTTTGGATTAAACCTTGTAAGATACATTTTCAAAGAGGAGATATTTTCCTATATTATTTAGGTACTTGGGAAAATGCCATCCTGAATAATGATTTGTAAACAGTATAGGAAATAGGTTATTGTTTCAAAAGCAACGGACTCTTCTGAACTAAGAGTTCAGCATAATATCTTAAGAGGAAAAAAAGAGATGATGTTAGGAACATTCATATGGGAAAAAAAAACCCAGACAGGCAAAGAATAAATAATGACCTAATAGAAATCCATAAATACTTTATGTGCTTTTTTAATTAGGTATTAATAATGGCTGCATTACAGAAATGTTTTCCTGAGGGAAAAAGAACTAAGTGGCATGAAGTCTTCTCTGCAGTAATTTACTATTGAACTTTGTTCGTTTTGTCCAGAAACTGACCACAGCCTTGTCTCATGGAAAAAAAAAAAAAGTGGTAATAATTCATGGAAACTGCTAACTCAAGAGCCCAATCACAAGACTTACAAAGGCAAAGGCATGGGTATTTTTTTACTTTACGGTGTATAGATAAGATTGACACCATGCTTTCACTCTTGGGTATTTCTCGGTGAGTTACCTCAAGGTTTACAAGACTAATTGCGCATGATCAAGATTTTACCTGGGGGGGAGGTGTGGGGGGTGTGTGTGAGTTCTTTCTCTCTCATTTGTTTGCATAGCATGACCCATGGTAAATGACTGAAATTTTACATTAGTACAAGAAAATCAAAGCTATTGCCCCACAATACACAAATAGTAAATAATCTGTCCCATTCTCCACACAAACAACGGAGTCTTGTAAAGCAAACCTCATCAAATACCTCTTCAAGCTTTGTCAAGGAATAGGGAATTATAACTGTGTCTTAAATGCAAGTAAATGTGTATTCACCCTTTTAAGCACTTTGCATGCATTTAATATATTTTCTCCCTATTACCAAAACAATACAAGTATCTCCATGTGTCCTGAAGATATAGGGAAGAGCATACATGTTTTTGATTCGTTATGAACCTCAGAAAGCCAAAACAATGTGATAGGCTGTCGAGACAAAATCACCCCCTACTAAAATATGTTGGGAACTACTGGGAAAGGAATATACTCAAAATTAAGCATCAATCATCCAGATAGGCAACAACATCTATCCCATAAGTAACATTAAAAACACTTCTAGTGATAATATACAAATATCTGCTTCCTGAGAGTGCAGTGTTCTCTTTGCTTCAAAAGCCAAAATTATTGTAATTGAAACACGGTCACATAATTCTGGTTAAATATGGTCTACCTATGAAAATGACATGGAAATGCATAAATAGTGAGGAAACGCCATATTTTATGCGAACTTTTCCATTGCCTGCCAAAAACTTTACAAGATCCACTTTCTTATGACATATTTTCTAGGCAGGGAGAAAAATCTCAGAGTAATAGAACAAGCTAAAAAGAAGTTTCAGGAAGTAAAGGTGGCAGAAGAAGTATGCTGACGGAGAGAGGCATCACCATTTAAAATGGGCAGGTGGGCAAAGAGTCAACCATAAATGAAAACAAAAAAGCGGGCATCCATCTCCCAAACGATGCCCGTTCACAAACGCGTGTCTGAAGTTACCTGCCATGTGCTTACACGCCAAGCGACGCTGCGCTAGACTTCAGATCAGCTCGGCTGAAAGCAAATACCCACGCAAGCGGTGAGAACGGCGGAACAGCGGCGGGCTTTCCCTCCTCCTTCCCCGGGCAGCTCACCCCACAGCAGACAGCCCGCCGCAGGATCTGTTCCAAACCGCTCCCCGGCGGGAGCGGCGGGAGGCAGACGCCTGCCCGGGGCAGCGGGTGCCGCCCGCGGCCCCGAGGCGCAACACGGCGGCGACGAGCGGGGCGCGCGGGCGCGGTACCGCGGACAGCTCCGCACTCACCGTCCTCGTTCTCGTCGAAGACCGGCGCCCTGTGGGAGTGGCTGCCCCCCATGTTAGTCCGCGGCCGGCTCCGCATCCCCCGCCGCCAGCATCCCGCGGGGCGCGCCGGCAGGCACCCCGGCGCCGGGGCAGCTGCCCGCCCGCCGCCGCCCCAGCCCCAGCCCGGCCCGGCCGGCGGAGCCTCCGCGGGGCTAGCAGTCACCCTGCGACATGAAAGCGATCCGCCTGCCCCTGGCAGAGATCGCTGCTGGCTGGCGCGCACCGACTTGGCCCGTCTCTCATCGCGGAGGGGCAGGGGAGGGAGGGAGTTAGAGGAGGTGGGAGGGATGGAGGGAGGGAGGGAGGAGGCGGAGGTCCTGCTGCTGGCGGCTTTTGGTAAGCGGTAAAAGCTGGATCTACCTGGATCCTCGCGGATCCTCCCTCCGCTTTTCCTCCTCCCAGACCGCCGCTGGGGAACGCGGAGCCCCCGCTCCTGCCCCGGCAGAGGGGCCGGCACCCGCGCCCCGCGCCGCCCGCCGCCCCGGCGGCGCTGCCTGATGGCGGGGACGGGGCGGCTCCCGCCGTCCGGAGGAGCTGACCGGCCCCCGGCGGAGCTGGCCAGCGCCGGCACCGGCAGCTGAGGGCTCCCGGGACCCGAGCGGGTGCGGGGCTGGGAGGCGTAAGCGCTGCCTTGGGTCGAGATGATTTTTTTTGCCTCCCGACGGGGGGTTCAGCCCCGGCAGCGCGGAGGGACGCGGCCAGTTGCCCGAACTTCACTGAGTTTACAAAGGGGAAAAGGAAGAAAGAGAGAGACATCCCCTCCCCTCTTTCTTTCCGCTGGGGCCTCCCCCGGAGCGCTGGGAGACAGGCCGCGGCGGGGCTGCCCTCGGCCGCGGCGGAGCGGGGGCTGCCCTCGGCCGCGCAGCGGGGGCCGCGGCGGGGCGGGGCGCGGGGGCGGGGCGCCGGGGCGGGGCGGGGCGGGGCGGGGCGGCCAGCCCGGCCCCACACCGCCACCTGCCGGCGGGAGGGGGATGTCCCCCGGGCGGGCCTGGCCCAAGGAGGGGGTCAGGGTTGTCTGTCTGTCTCTCTGTGGTGTGTGTATATGTGTGTGTATATATATATATGTAAAAATAACAACGTGTGTGTCTTGAAATGACTCCACTGTAAACGTGCATTAGGGAAAACTACCAGAAACGTTAAGGTGTAACACGAATCACCTGCTATACAGCGAGTAGTGAGGTCTTTCTAGACTTGCTATTGATATTTATATACAGAAATAGCTGTCCTGCTCCCTTCCAAAAATGCTACTGTTAGCAACTTTTGAGGTGAAGTAGAAACAATTACTGGTGAAACTTTCTCCAAAGGGAAAGAGGTAAAAAAAAAAAATCTACATTATTATTGTATCCAAGTCAAAGTCTGTGCAGTTCCTGTAGGGGAAACCCACAGATGAAAAATCAAATAGAGGTTGCATTTTTGACTTCCCCACTGTTACAAGGGGAGAAGAGGTAGAAGGAATAGGAGCCTGAAGCCAGGGTATACGTATTCTCATATATGCAGGCAGAAAGGCTCTAATGTTCTCCTGTAATATCTACCACCTTTCTTTCAGTATAGTTGTTTAGAAAAGCCCAAGAACAAATTCATAAAGTAGGAGAACTTTCAGTCTCTTTGCTTATGATTTTTACCTGCCTTAGTTACTTGCATCACCTGTCGTTGACCCCAAAATAATCCTGCTATAAGCTTTCAGGGAAAGGTTGGTTAGAATTGAATGCAGTGGGTAAGACCCTCTGCTGTGTGGCTGAGAGCTCGGAGCCTACAGCACCTACAAACCCAGAGAGCTGATAAATTCAGACACAGTGATATTTTTCCATAAGTAGACATGGACAGACATGTTATCACCCGCTGATACCCCTTGCTTAAATTATTTGGGTTGCCACTATTTATATGTGAAAGCATTTGCAAAATAAGGAAGCTTTCAAAATGTTGATCCATAGTCATGGATCTAAAATGTAGTCTGGAAAGCATCTCTTGCTCCTTGTTATTCTTTTGCTTACTACTCACCCATTCAAAGATCTAGTCATCCAGTTAAAAGCAGAAACAATATCATGTTACTGAGGTTATGTTCCTTCAGTCAGAAGACAGCAGTAGCATATAGAAATCATAGCCTGTCAGCTCTCTTTTGGGCTAAATGGCCAACAGGGTGCTTTATGTTAATCCATTTCCTTTTGCATTAGCAAAGGAGGACTGCACTTACAGTTTAACACATTTCAACTGGTAAGATTTACCTTCCACCTGAGCTAAGGGCTTACACCATGTTAATGCAATTGCTTCAATTCATGTCAAAGTATTTTAAAGTGACCTTCCAAATAATGGGAAGAAGAACTAGTTTGCCAGTTAACCCCCAGGCTGATCATTTTACACACAAGAAACACATCCATAGAACACAGACATGGGATGAGCAGGAGCAGTTTGGGATTGCTTTGCATGCGGAAAATACAAATTCATAAAAAATTACTCAAAACTGTCTCCAAGAGTTACTCTTTTTGTTTTTTATGTCTGACTCCCTCTATATAGACCAAAAGTCTAACAAGTCTTCTGACATGTCTTTCATGATTTCATATGACAAGGCTCACCATGAACCAAAACAGCTCTAACACTTTACAGGGCACTGAGTTGTCTCCATTAATTAGTCAGTCCTACTAGACTGACATGTCTCTTTGACTCCTATATGGATTATCACAGCTTTTCAATTCATTTGTCCTTGGTTTGTGAAAACCTCTGGCTTATGTTTAAACATCAGCATACCTAGGGGGTTAAAACAAACTGCATGCTGTGTTAATGTGAGATGTGAAAAATTAACATATATTAATAAAGTATTGATAAGCCATTAATTCATGATTTATTAATTGATAACATTACATTCCTCTATAATTCCTGCACTTGAATAGTGACAGACATTATCCTTCACAGTCATCTTCTATATAAATACATCAAAAAATGATCATTTGACAAGAATTTTTGGGTTTGCTGTTCTGAAGGCAATGCAATGTATTCATTGCTACAGTGCCTTTGCTCTGAACAAAGATTTGTTTGTGCCATGCTCACTAGCTTCCTGGGAGCATCAGCATTTCTGTAGTTAAATCAAATGCTGTTTTCATGATGGTGTTCAATGGAACAGAGAGCATCAAGGCTCTAGATGCGTGCTCAAGGCCCAGCAAAGACTCAAGGAAACCAACGGCAATTTTCCAGTACCTTCTATATGAGTAATATCAAGCCTTGAATATATAGGCTGCTTATTCACATGGTCCTGGACTCCCCCTTGTCCTTTGCAACACCGAATACATGCTAAACTCTCAACAGATGCATAATTTCAGTATCTTTTTTTTTAATGCTACCCAGAACAACCTGAATTCCACTGCATCTGCTCCAAATTTAGCAACAACTCTTCAGGAGCAATTACTCATGTGTTTTTCCAATTGCTTTTGTAAATCAGAAATAAATCTGAAATTCTAAATCGTAACATCATGCATATCAACGAAGCTTTCTGAAGCCTGGGCATTTTCAGAACAATTAGATATTTACTATTCTGGGACAGAGATGTCTAAGCTACAAGCAGTCAGAGTTTGTAAGTCTTGGAAGACCAGAACCAAATCCAACTTCTCATTCTTATCTGTTCTCCTAAAATATGAACAGGTTTTGCTTGAGATCAACCAAGTTCTAACCTTAAAAACACATTTTGCTTTTAGCAGGTAAAAGCTGCATAGCCTATGCAGAAAACACGGTAGGGGAAAAAGACAGTGTAATAGAGCTTTTTTTCCCCCCTGTAAATGAGAAGCTGCAATCAGCATGAACATGATTTTAAGATATTGTTTTACATTTTCATTTAAGGCCTACGTTGTCTGGCTTAGATTAATAGTGATTTTTTTCAGATCTCCATGCAGAGTTAGCAATAAAGAAAATCAAACATGATTACACACCTTTGCATCATAAAACTTCCCTTAGGGAATTCAGTAGTTTAAAGCCAGTAATTCTGTGATTACAGCTTTTGTATTAAAATGCTTCTGATGAGACTTACAGGGTGACCTTACAGTTGATTTCAAAGCATACCCTGTTGATATGCTAATATTTCTAAATTGCAGAGTGTTTACACTGACATTTTTGTATTTGAATACTACCCCGGAGTTAACAAACAAGATATTAAAATGGTATCTCTTATCTTTATGTTTATGACTACTTTAAAAGGAAAGCTGGTGGGTTAAATATAGTCCCCTCCTTGGAAACCAATGGAGTCCTCACACAGAGGTGGTTACTTCTGCTTGCTTCTTTCCTGAGAAGAACCACATTTGCTGCTGTGTGTTCTTCCTGCCATTGTGGAGACAAGGGTAGGACACACTGTGCTCATCAAGAGGCAGTGGGATTTTTAAAGTGAGTATCAGTGAGAGAGGAACACAATTCTAACTGTTTTTCCAACTCATCAAGAAGTGTTCACTGGTGGTGTGGTCAGATTTGTTCTCCAGAGAAAGTTCAAGCAGGGTAAGGAGTTAGAAACCTTCAGGTGTAGTCAAGTTCTCAGTTCAGGCATGAGAATGGGCTCTGTGGTTTAAGCCAACTCGTTGCCAATTAGGCACTTGGACTAGATGATCATTGTAGGTCTCTTCCAACTGAAATTATTCTTTTCTTTTCTTTTCTTTTTTCTTTTCTTTTCTTTTCTTTTCTTTTCTTTTCTTTTCTTTTCTTTTCTTTTCTTTTCTTTTCTTTTCTTTTCTTTTCTTTTCTTTTCTTTTCTTTTCTTTTCTTTTCTTTTCTTTTTTTCTTTTCTTTTCTTTTCTTTTCTTTTCTTTTCTTTTCTTTTCTTTTCTTTTCTTTTCTTTTCTTTTCTTTTCTTTTCTTTTCTTTTCTTTTCTTTTCTTTTCTTTTCTTTTTTTCTTTTCTTTTCTTTTCTTTTCTTTTTTTCTTTTCTTTTCTTTTCTTTTCTTTTCTTTTCTTTTCTTTTCTTTTCTTTTCTTTTCTTTTCTTTTCTTTTCTTTTCTTTTCTTTTCTTTTCTTTTCTTTTCTTTTCTTTTCTTTTCTTTTCTTTTCTTTTCTTTTCTTTTCTTTTCTTTTCTTTTCTTTTCTTTTCTACTTTTGCACTGGACCACAGTAAGCTTACTATGGCTATTTACCATGTGTCAGCTGAGGCAGTGGTAAACCTGCTGAAACTCTCTTTCTGAACAACATCTGCTCCCCTCCATCCTCTTCAGATCACTAAGATGTGATAAAAGACAGAAGACGCTGAAATCAGAAAAAAACTTTGATCTTTCCATAGTTCGCTGTTGGAACAGGCTCTCTACCCTTTTTTATTTGTATTTTGGGGAACTGATGCATTGGGAGCACTCACTAAAGAAGGCAGCAAGAGACAAGAACCTGAAACACACACTGACAGTTTTCTAGTCACTCTTCAGGCATAAGTACTTGCTGTTCTCAAGAAAGGTCAGAGCCTGTGCAAACTGACTGGGTCCTATTTCATCCCTGGATGAATTTGGAGGAAACAGTTTCTCCTAAGGTTCTGTCAAGATAGTGTTAAAAAGCTGGAGTTTTATTGAGGTTTACTATGAGCAGCAGCGAGTCTAATTGGCATCATCTGGCATACTCATGCAAGTGACAGGGTGCAAGATTTGGTCCAAGCATAGGTCAAAGTTTCCTTTACTTTGCCAGGGTTATGACCTTGCTGGAAGGCAGTGGCTTAGTCTGGCTTCCCAACCTGCTCTCCCAACTGCTTCTGCCCCAGCTGTCCTACCTCCGATCCCCAAGGCACAAACTTAAAGCATAATGCAGTTTTGAACAGATTTTGAACTAATCCCAGTATGGGTCATCCAGGCATGGATTTGCGTGAGGACGAAAGGAGCTCTAGCCTTCCCATCAGAAAAGTTAATGGAGTATGGAATAGACTCATAGACAAGTTGTGCAGAATCAAATCCCATGGTTAGATTGCAAGTGTGTCTTTTCCCGTCCTCCATTTTACAGGGAGGCCAACAGCATTCAATAAGGTTTTTAAAAGGCTGCCAGCCAGCTGCTTCACTTGCATTGCACCAGTGTGAACGCAGCACAACTATGGCCGTTTACACAGAGACCTGCTGTATACTCAGCCGTGTTTCAGGAGAGGAAGTTTTCAGCTAAACTTGGGACATCACGGAAAGGCTTTACCACAGCATCTATAAAATGTGTTGGACGTAAAGGGCAAGAAGAGCAAGGATGTCTGTGTAAATAATGTGTTAGAGAAAAACTAGAACTGTTTATTTGTACAGGACCCTAAACTGATAAAGAGGGGAGAGTCAGTTCTGCAATACATTGAATACATTGGGGTCCAAATTGCAGTAGCTTTGGTTCTGGGCTTCTAGCTAAGTTCTAGTCTTACTTATCATATATCCTTTGTCTGTACAATAGTGTGATATCAGCCAAGTAATCAAAACAGATTAAATTGCCTATATGCACAGCAAACACCATTCCAGACAGCATTGACTCTAGAAACAGTCCCCAACCCACTGGAGTCCCTCAGAAAGTGAAGGTCTATAGAAAGGAAGTCAGCTTCCTGTGCATATTCAAGGAGTGAAAAGAAACTGAAGTTACTGGAATCCGAGATCAGCAATGATTACATCTCCAGAATTGCTGGCCCCAGTTTGGACGTATTACTACTGAGTCATGTTTTTGCAATTGGCTTCAGTCACAGCCTGATCAGGTCCATTATGCCTATCTTGTGATTTGACACTGTTACATTAAATCTCAGATTGATAAACCCTAAGCAATTTTCACTGCAGTGTGTAGCAGAAATCACTTCAAAATAGAGAGCATTTTGTTCCTTTGTAGTTTGTACCTGTTTCTGTGGAATTCAACGTGGCATGCATTATATATTTCCCTCAGCACAGAAATAACATGGAAAAGTTGTGAAAGGTTTTTGTAAGTTCTTTCCTTGGTATGACTAAAGTTTTGAAGTCCATGGTATGAGAAAGCAAAACCCAATGGTTACAGTTAGAATTTGAGAAACCTGGTGTCAGCCCTCTGCAAGGTTATGTGTGCCTGTCCTGTTAAGCTCAATGGCAATACTCTGGTGTGAAACAACTGCAATGGGAGCAGAGTCAAGCCTTTAGCAATGTGAGACAAAAAAAAAAAAAAAAAAAAAAAAAAAAGGCAAGAGATTGGTCTTTACTGCATGCAGGTACATTGACAGGAAGCATGGACAAAATATATTCTGCCTGTACAGGTTTTGATCACAGCCTTTAGTTTTATATTTGGGATGTTGGAAAGGAATCTTTCTAAACCAGTCAAGGGCATCAAAACATATATATGACAAAAGACTGTGGAGACCACAGGACCTTGTGATCAACTTAATGCAACATCATGTGCTTGAGCATGGCAAAGTTCAGTGTGGGCATGAAACTGAGACCAGGGATTCCCGTGTTCCACTTCTGCTATGCACACTTCTTCACCATTGCACACTTCTTCATCTTTCCATCAGGTGTTTTCATGTACAAAGTACTTTTTTCAGAGCAGAGTTCTTGCAACTTAAGGAAGGGGCAAATAAAAGCATCTGAAGTATCTTCCCTTTCTTTAGAGAGACAAACTGGTTCCAGCAACAGGTCTGTAGGAGTAAGTGTTGCTGGAGAACAGGGCCAAGCAAGAGCAGGTGAGGGATGCACAGCCCCAGGATGTCTCCTGAACAGCTGCATTGGCTTTCTTCCAGCATAACTGCTACAAGGTCCTGCCAGTAACCTAACATACCTCCTGCCCCTCCCCACAGTAAATATTCCAGAGGAGGTCAGACTAGACCTGTGCTTCCTCGAGCAGCCTGCTCTGGGTGCTTTGTTGCTCGGAGGTGCAGCCATTACCTCGCAGTGTAACAGCTCAGCCGTTCTCTTTCACAGCCTGTACCGGCCTTGTATGGTTTATGTTCCCCTCAATCTTAGCTGTTTAATAAGCTTTACTGCTTAATGATTTTTTTTTCTTCCCATCTTCATGTAATATAGCTGTATCTGGAGCTCTGGGGATTCTCTGTTAATAACTTGTCCTATTGTGTTTTGTCATGTCCTTTCTTGTGACTGGTAATTTATCAGTAGTATTGATTGATGAAAAATTATAGACTTCCCAATCTTTCCCAGCCTGCAGAGTGTCTTTCAAGAACTCATAAAGTAGCTCAAGTGATGAAGAGCCCTACTTAGCAGAATAGTTAAGAGGCTGCTCTTTTAGATCTATTACATTTGGGCTATTAAGGCAAAACACTAAATAGAGATGCCAGGGTGACTTACAGCTCTCTTGTTTCTTTTCTTCTCAGGAGTATAGCTACACTTTCTCTTTCTGGTTTTTTTTTTATTTGGACATAAAACACTAAAACAGCTCAAGACATGTATTCTCATCTCACAGATAAGAAAATATAAGCTCATGGTTTGAAAACTAAAATCATCTGCTGAAGGTAACAAGATAAGCCCATGCGAGTTGAGCTTTGCACAAGGAGCCATGATGATTTTGTACACAGGTAGCTGAGCAATGAAAGAAAGAAAAATCAGTTGTCCACAGAAGTGGCACCTGAAGGAACAGTTATCAAAATTAATTGGATCTGTAAAATAAGAAGAAACATTATTTGCTGAATATCCCACTCAAGCTGTTGAGACTAAAATCTGTCAGAGTCAAGCCTTGATAGATGGTTCATGAATTGTTCAAGTTCGCAGCAAAAGGGAAAAAAATCACATTCAAATTTACAGAACCAATAGACAGAATCTGAAGGTTGCTGTGTGTCTGCTGAACAAACTGGATGAGAATCCAAACTTTTGTAGTGTTCTTGAAATTAGTAATTTTATCATTTTTGCGCTACCTTAATTGCTTAGAGGGTAGAAAATAAATGCTTTATGATAATTTTCAGGAAAAGCTACAAGAATAAGACTGCATCCCAAGGAAAGCTGTCTAATAGCTGTATATTTTCCTCTGTTTGGTTTGTTTTGCTGTTCTTCAGATTTAATCACATCTCTCTGCCCTTATCTCATAAAGAGATTTGCTGCACATACATTTAATGTATGCATACTAGAGCATACCAGTGCAATAGGATGGTAGAAGAGACGAAGTAGGAGGTATAGGTTTAAATGTGCTTTGTGAGTGAGACTTAATGGTGCTTGAGAGCCACATGGCTTTGGAAAGTTGAAGATATGTAATTGCACCTTGTGAAAAATAGCAGGAGTTAGGCATCTGGCACCTTGTAATTTACCTTTGGTCACGCATAAGCATGGGAAAGCATTCTGCTGCTCATTGGTATTGCATTTACAGGAATCATATGCAATTAGCGTAAGAGCCCAGTTATCTGACAGAATGTTGTTATACAGCCAAAGTCATCACCAATGTCTATAAATTATATTTCCATGAACAAATTAAGATCATGCATTAGTTCAAGGAAAAAATGAGACTGATAAAGCTTTCCATGCATTTATGTTTATCTTTCCAGCTCTAGGATCTCCCTAGAGTGAAACTACTGCAAAGATGCCCTTGAACAAACATGTCCCCTAGGACTGTGACCAGATGCTTTTTTTTCCCCAGCACTGGCTACATCTATATTACTGGTTTGGTTTGACACAGGAGTGCACTTTTAAAGCAAATCTCACAGTTCAGTCAACTTATTGTGCTGGGTTTTGCATCGTGGAGCAGTCTCAGAACATAGTCTGGATTCCTTTGGGATGAATTTTGTGTTCAGTTTTGGGCCCCCCACTACAAGAGGGATATTGAGGTACTGGAGCGTGTGCAGAGAAGGGCAACGAAGCTGGTGAAGGGTCTGGAGCAGAAGTCTTATGAGGAGCGGCTGAGGGAGCTGGGACTGTTTAGCCTGGAGAAAAGGAGGCTGAGGGGAGACCTCATCGCTCTCTTCAACTACCTGAAAGGAGGTTGTAGGGAGGTGGGGGTCGGTCTCTTCTCCCAGGTAACAAGTGATAGGACAAGAGGAAATGGCCTCAAGTTGCGCCAGGGGAGGTTTAGACTGGATATTAGGAAATTGTTCTTCACCGAGAGGGTTATCAAGCATTGGAACAGGCTGCCCAGGGAAGTGGTTGAGTCGCCATCCCTGGAGGTATTTAAAGGACGTTTGGATGAGGTGCTTAGGGACATGGTGTAGTGGTGGTTTTGGCAGTGTTAGGTTTATGGTTGGACTCGATGATCTTAAAGGTCTTTTCCAACCTATATGATTCTGTGATTCTGTGATTCTGTGAATTGAAACCAGAAGGTGCCCTGTAGGAGTGCACCTAATGCACCCCGACTGGTACTGGGCAGTCAGCCCACAGGATCAGACTAGAGCTACTCTAAATGAAACCGTCAAAACACATACAGTGTGGACATTACAGCCTCAGCACCAGCTCTTTCCCATTCCAGATCTGCTCCCATGGCACTGAACCAGTTGCTGATATAGATACAGAAGACGGCTCCAGGCTCCTGACTGCCTGGCCTCTAAAGAGGCTGTAGCCCCTGTTTCATGCTTTTTTTGAGCCCCCCCCCCCCTGAAATTTCTGCCATTATATCATGGACATGAAGCAGGATATCATTAGGCTTATTGTAGAATTTACCTGTTCTTTCTTTCTTCCTTCTTTAAAAAAAAAAAAATCTGAAAACATAGCTTATGGAAAAACCAGTTGGTGAAGAAAATTCTCTGTTATGTACAGACACCTCAGCATTTAGTTCTATATTACACTCCAGCTTATCTCAATTTACATTCAAGCAATGATTCAAATAGAAAAATGGGTAGAAGTAGCAGGAGAGGCATCCTATTAAAAGTCCTCAGTGCAGTGCATATGTGCAGGCAATGAGCAGGCTATGGCCGTATACATCAGCTGTCCTTAGCGACCAGTCAGCTGTGAGAAATGAGCCTGACTCCCGGAGGTAAACCTGCAGGATAACATACATTCGCAACAGCAATTTTTTTCTTGTTAGAGTACAATTAGACACCCAGATTGGAATAGTCGTGCTTGGTTAGAAAGGGTAAGGAACTCTTTCCACACAGACTAGTCAGAGCAGAAGCGGAAAACCAGTTACGCTCATCACATCTACAGTTTTCTAGGATCCCTAGTATTTGCAGCGCTGTAGATGCCGTTGATTTGATGCTGTCATAAGTCCTTATTAGGGGAAGAAGTTCCCCATCATTCTGCCACATCTCCTTTATTCAGATATTATAGCACTGTTTTCCTCTGAGAAATCTGTGTGATGACATATTTTAATTCAGGAAGGAAACTAGTCTCAAGGTTTAAATTCACATTTAAATTATACTTTTGTTTAAAAATATCTTAATTTTAACATTTTAAAATGCATTTAAAATTACTTTTAAAATTAAAAAGTAATTAAACTTTTAAATAAATAGAAATCTATTAGTGTCATTTTATATATCTGATAATCTTCTGATTCTTCAGGAGAAAATCAGCCAGGATAAAGGAGGAAAAAGGCACAAAACACAGAATGAGCCTATGCCCAATTTCTCCTACTCTGATAGAGAAATGAAACTGATGACAGTCTGGATTGTAACATTTTTCAGATCTACTGTAACCTTCACAGTTGTCCTTATCACCTTGTAAGACTATTTATTTCATATCTTTCCTGACTTTCTTTTTTATCTTTCTATACCCTTCCATAAACAAGAATGGAGGAGGGAAAGTAGTGCAGCCCTGTATTTGAAAGTATTTTCTACAACTGGTGGCACAATGTAATGTGTTATTTTTGTATGAATTTTGTGATTTTACCTCCTTTTAAGGATAATGTTTTAAAATAGTTTTAGACTGCATTTGTGAGAATGATGACATTCATAGACAATTATAAATCACACTAGAACCCTAGAATGACACCAGCTTCCAATAGGATCCGTTCTGGGGTGCATATAAAGGTGGTTGTCCCTTCTGCTTCTCAGCAAACATTTACAAGTAGAGAGCTACAAGTGGCCTCATTGCTCAGCAAACACCAACGCTGAGTAGTGATCGCCGCTTGCGGCATCTATTCTTCTGTCTATGTGTAGATTTTCTGTAATGAAAGCCCCATTGTGCCTTCAAGCTGGAAAATGAGGCTAAAGTAGTGATGCAGATGGTGAACTGGAAGTTAAAGAAATGAGGCTGAAGAAAACATGGTTCCCGCTTCCATTGCTCTGAAGCCAAAATGTGATTAACATCACTGAAGGCAGGTTTCCAAAACTGTTTTATTTAGTACCAAGGTTCCCGAAAGTTGGAGTCCCTTCACCTCTCCTGAGAAACATGAGAAATTTTCAACTGCCGGTCAAAGGAGGATCACATTTCCCACACAAAGGGCTTGGGCCCTTGGCCCAGAGAGGAGAAACACTGCAGCGGGACCATGGGAAGGAACAGAGGTTCCTGCAGGTAGGCAAAGTGCAAATATTTGGGTTATTTTTCTGGAGGAAGAAAATGTTTCAACTTGCTTATCTGTTTTGTTTCAACTCAGTTTGCAGCCTTTGTCTTGCTGGGCTGGGAGATGGTGATTTGGGATTTGGAGCACATTTGTGTGCCTGAATGAAGTCAGAGCGTGCTTGCTTGGAGGGAAATGTGTTACTGGTGTTGCTTGCTGTGACGCTGCCGCTGTTGATTGAAAGGAGCCTGCTGTGGCTTACTGCTGAAATTACAGGAATCTTCAGTGGAGCGACCGACAGCCCTTGGAGGGGGATAAAAAACACAGAAGGAAAAATGTTAAGGTAAAATTATGTTGGTGGTGAAGCTTGTTGTTTATATAAACTGCTCCTGCTATGAGCCCAACAGTGACCTTTTCTCACATAGGGTGGTGGAGCTCGTTCCAGGCAAAAGTATTTGCAAGTGCGCTCACAAATGAGAATTTTACAGAAGTCCTGGCAGTTTCCATCTGAGTCACCTCCTGAGAACGGGGTAGCAGCAAGAGTGTGAGGGGCAAACCACCCCAGCTGGTGTTGATCTACTGTGGCCCATGGGCATGGCAGCAATTTGGGAGCAAATAAATACTCTTACTGACTATCCACATAACATTTTCTGTTCCTCTTCTTTTCCCCTTGCTTCTGATCTCTTCAGATCACTAACTACACAGTGCCTACTTCACTGGGATCCTTAGATACTTGTCTTACGTAAACTAACAACGACCATACTAGTGGTTATACTAGAAAAAGTCACCTCTCGAAATCCAGCACAAAAGCGTTCAAAATAACCCCTTTTTCAAAAAGCCAGGACATCATGCTTCTTAGCTGGTTTCAAAGCAATTTGGTTTCAGTTGATCGCCGAAAATTAATAGACCAGAAAGCATCTAGTTTTCTTAGGAAGGGTACTACAGGGACTGTTTGGAAGGTAATATGTCCAGAGGAGTCAGAATACACCTACACTGCACTGACCAAGTGAAAACTGAGTCTCCAGCAATATCCATCCTGGCATGTAGACTCTATTCACCAAGATACCTGTGTGTAGTTACCAAAGCATTGGATATAACCCAATTATTAAAGGTACTTTAAAAGCAGCTTTTGAAATTAAATATTAGACAGGAAAGAAAAATGGTCAGAATCGCAAAAATCAGAGTAAAATATGGTGAAACAATCAAACCATTTATTCTTATTTTTGCTTTACATGCTACCTGAACCTAAAGAGCTGTGGTATGTTCGGTTACTGAATAGATAAATTCCAAAGCAGTGGCATTGTGCATGCTTAAAACACATCTGAATGTATGTTTTCTTCCTGTATTTTGTCCCATCATTTACTTTCTTGCCAAAAAACCAATGTATTTTCTTTAGGCAGCATTGAACATACAACTTATGCTTGCTTGCTTTATTCATGTCAGCGCAGAACTTGCTGGTCATTTACCAGCGTGACTGCTCGCCCACGGTTCATTCTGTGCTCTCCCGCTTCGCCGTGCCCTCAGGCTTTTCAGCTTGACTCTCGGCAAGGCACCAGCTCACAATATTTCATTTTCAGTCCTCAGTGTCATCAAGACAGAAGCCACCACAGAGAAGATAACATCTCTCAAGCATGTGGTACACAGTCCAGTAGCTGGCATTGGACTTGTCTGTCCAACGCCGAATGAGCCTCCATTAGAGAATTATGGACATTAATGTGACAGGTCACCCATAGCAGGGACTGAGCTGAGGCCTTCTGAAGCTGAATACACAAGCTGGAGCAGGACAGCCAAGCTCTGCACTTGGCACTGTGAAAGCTCTCTCTTTTCTGGACTTTCCTTTTCTGATGACTTCCATCAAAAAGGAAGAATTTGCTTTTCAGGCTTAGACCCAAACAGAAGAAACTGTTCAGAAAGACTGACACAGGCAATGTGCTATTCATCCTAAATGTTAGCAGATAAAATAAACTCCAAAAGCAGCATTTGTTCTTCTAAGGAGAACTGTTGGAGGAAAAGCTGGCCAGCCTGAGCATCCCACGTACACAAAAACCCCAAACCCGTCAGCAATAGCACCCAAACCCGATACAGACTTTTTCAGATGTATGTATGTGCTCTGCCTGTGTGAATGGTTAACACCAGAAAAGGTAGAGTGCTCAGGAACACAGCGTGTCTTGGAAAGGAGAGAAATTTGATTACCTTCTAAATCTGCTATCTCAAGTGGGAATGATTCATTGATGCCAGTAGACATAACAGTGAGGGATCCACCATAGTAACACAGACATTTTTCATTTATTGATTTAATGAAACAAATACTAAGCAAGGCATGCAACTGCCAGACAAGGAAAATATGTTGTTATTAATGGATGTGAAGAAACAATCTTGGGAGAAAAATGGCAGTAGGTTGAACAGAGAAGTGTGCAGAGATTATAGCAAAGTTCTGCAACCCAGAGATCATCTTTTCACCACAGGTTTGCACACCTTCTAGCTTAGTGGGAGTCTTGATCTATGACTTTGCCGCCTAAACTGTAATCCATATAGCAGTGCGAACAACATATGTCATCTGGAAATTAGTCTCCAGCTCTCAGCAGCATAGTAGATAATCACATGTAGTGTCTTCTTATTCTGTGCTTCAAACATCCTTCAGTAAGTTACATTAACAGTAGACTTCATTCCCTTGCTGGAGGCTGTGAGCCAAAAGACAAAAAGAATTAAGAAAATAAAGCATGCATAAACAAAAAAAGCAAAAAATCATTACATTCCCTAAGGCATTTATGCTTCAGAAGGACCAAAGGCCACATGGTTTCTTAAAGATGATTCTGAATTATGCAGTAAAAACTCCAACATAAAGTCAAGCAAACCATAGCTCACTTGACTAGGCAGTTGCATGCAAGTATTTGTCCACAACTTTTTCTGGGTGTTCTTTCTTACCATGTATGCTGTAGGCACATGTGTGCACACAGTTTCAAGTAGAAGAGTGCTCTTGCTGAATTCAATAGTGTGCCTAAATTCACATGTTCTTAAGAGTTTTGCTGGATGTGGACCTTGGGTTTCCCTCCAAGAAGAACACCGTCTTCTCCTTTTAACCGGTGCTTTCTTTAAAAAAGAGGTCAGCATCAGATGCTGATCTCTGATACAGCTGAAACTCCTTCATGTATTGCACTGGAATTTCAAGCAATTTATACACCAGTTCTATATGAAGAATCTCTCGGCATCAGCAGTCTGATCCAAAATTAGCTTGTATTTCTTCCAAGAATATAATTGTCACACCTACTGTTTAATGTCAGCTTAAGAAGCAGAACAATCTGAAGGGGAAAGAAACGCCCTCATTTACATTAGTCTTATCCTACTTTTTAAGTATCTGCTTTCTAATTACTAGAATCATTTGCTAAGAAATGATGGTATGTTCAACACTGCCCAAACACTTATGAAAACTTAGGCTCTACCCAGCAGTGCCTTTGAGAAAAACAAGCTGCAAAATCCATTGCAAGGCTTGTGATGTTTTTCTCTCTGAGCACAGCCATTTTTCTCTGTCACTCCATCATCAAACACTGGCACCTCTCGGGCTCTTTGTCCACTGAAGACAGGACCATCCACCTTCTGGCTCTTCCTCTGCTCTGCTGCCCCTAAGGGTAGTTCGTAATGGAGGGAGAGCCAAGAAAGACAGTCCTTGAGCTCACTGGCATGAGGGGCCGCGACCCTCATGGGCTTTGCTTGGGCAGCAGAGGTGGGACACCTGTCATTGGGGCTGGTTGCAGAGGCACGTCTCATGGTCTGGCCTCACGTTTGCTCATCCGAGCTGTCTGCATCCAGCCCACAATTCCCTGCTGTCTTTCCTTCTTGTGGTCAGAACCCACAAAATAACACAGTTAAATAAATTAAAAGCTTGATAAATAAATGTTCAATTAATAAAGAAGATAGATAAATAAATAAATGTGTTAAATAGATAAAGCTAAAAAAAGAAAGCCCTAGAATGTAATTCAGTTTAAGAGCGGCTCTGGCCTATTAGTAGCTCCATTTCAGGGCAGAAGCCACATCCTAAGCAAGGGTCGGACTCTGATAGTTTTAATCATGTTACGGTATGTGTGGTCCTGTTCCTGACACTAGCTGCCAAGGGGGGTGCCAGAAGAAAATAGAGCTTGACTTTTCTCATAGCTCTATCTTTAGTGGGCAAAAAGAAAACGCGTAAAAGAGTAAACATACGTCTTCTCTCATCTCCTGTCTTGCACTATGTTTCCTCCATAGTCACATGCTGGATGTTCGCGTTGCAGCATCATTCTGATTTATGACCATTGCCACTGCCCATGTCTGTCTCACACATGAGAAAAACAAGTAAGTGCTGGATATGCAAATTTTTTTCCATGTTTTTTTAGCTCTGACATGGCCAGAGGATATAGGGCTGTCCTTGGGCAGTGCTCTCTGTGTTTGGAAAGTGCCTATATTGGTCCACAGCCCCAGCTGGTAAAAACAAAGAAAAATGTGAAAAACAATTCAATATGCACTGAAGTTCAGACTCCAGACCCAGTACTGGTTTGTTTTCTGTTCAAGGTTCGAATTCTTCTAATACAGTGCCTGTGTGTGCGTATGTGCGTGTGTGGTTTGGCTTCAATATTTCCTGGAGGAATGTGTCCGCACAGCTAAACAAAATACTTCCCTGGGGGCAGCTTGTGCTTTACAGTTGCTGCAGCACAGAGAGAAAATCAGATTTTACAAAGACAGAAATGGAGTACATCCTGCCAGGGTATAAGAAAAGCTTCATGCTTGACATCATTAATGGTCAAATTATAACATCAAAAAATAATATTTTATTCCAGTGCATTTAGATCAGGAGCCTTGAAACCTTGCCTATCTCTTTGGGAAAAGAATGGGAGATAAATACATGAAAATAATCAATATTTTCTATCTATAAAAGGACTACGACCAGGCACCTTTTCCAAACCGCTCTTTAAACATGTTCCACATGCTTTGTAAGTCGCTCTTTTCCCCTGAGGCTTGGTCTGTTAACAAAGAGGTGTATTAAATACAGATGAACAAAAAGATCAGCTCAGAGCTTTCCTTGTGCTTCAAATGCTGATTCCTCTACAGGGCTACTCAGGCCTGACACCAGGTCTCTCTCAATGAGGACTCAGCATCCTCAGAGAGCAACAAATACATTTAGCCTTTTCCTAGCAAGTTCAACACTTGATAGCAAGGCTTAGAAAATGCATTTCACGAAAGATTGGGTTTTTTTGTTCCTACTCCTATCAAAGTATAAAGCTAAACAGAGCCGGTTTATTGGCATCAAGAACCGACGCACTGTGTTTGGAAAAGTAACCCTTCTTTGAAAAGTATGTATAAAGCAGAATCAAAGAGTCTGCTTTGATCACTTTGATACTTTCCTGAATGTTGTTCAGTTTCTTTGACTCTATTCGCTCCATTTCTCTTTGTTGTCAGATAGAAAATGGTGTGGACAATGCTATCATTCTCCACCTGGCACGTTGTTTTATTACAGAAGCTCATGTACCTAAATTATGCAATAAGAAGAATTGAAACTGTGTCTTTTTGACATGAACAAAGTTGATGCCAACCTTTTTTGTTAGTGTACAATTAAAGGATAAAATGGGTTGATGTTCTGAGTGTGGTTCGTAGTGTGGCAGCTGCTGTGCTGCCTGTACACGTGCTTTTCATATTCCCCAGGAGCAAACCCAGCTTTTCTGAGAGCGCTGCATAGCTGCGTAGTACTGCTTGCACAGCAGTTTTAACGCTGTATTCAGACTAGGGTCCGGCAGGGCAACTGTACTTCTCTGGCCAGTGCATTACCACATCCTTCTCTGGGCTGGACTCCAAGGCCTCCAGCCTCTATTTCAGGCAGCTGTGGGCTCTTTCCTAGAAAGCCATGGACATCGCCCTATGCCTCCGCAGCTTCAGTTCTCATATCAGTCAAATCAACGGCTACTGGTCAGCAATCAAGGCAGTGCCCAATCCAAAGGGCAGCACTGAAACAGAGTTTCCAGCTTGCCTGGGCTCTGCAGTTCTTGTGTGCCTGGATTTCTACTGCTTTGAGCGACTGGGGTGTATATCGTAGACAGGCTGTCTACAGGAGCACCTCCTTTTCTGCCCCTGTTACAGAACTTCCCGGTAACGGCTATGGGAAAATGGGCTGTGAATCAAGGAGGCTGCGATGGGGCTGGAGTGCCCTGAGCCACAGAGCCAACAGCCGGCTTTACCAGGAGAGCGGGACAAGGACCCAGCTGTTGGAAAAGTAACTGGGGCGACAAGGAAAGGGAGGTAGAAGGGAAAAATGCCCACATTGTCCCATCTCTCCTGTTCACTGAATATTCTCGTTGTTCTTTCTGCACGCCATGCAGTCTGAATTCATCCTCCTCAACCATGGGTGACCAAAAGTGTATGTAATATGCCGGATGAGCAGATCCTTGCTTTCACACCTGTGTCAATATCTCCTTGTCCCTGCTGACTATAACTCCTCTGACACATCTTGAGATTACATTCACCTTTTTCATGGCAATTTTGACTAGTGGCTAATATTTATCCCATGATTAATGAGAAAATATGTAGTAATAAACTTAGCACATTTTTTGCATCCTCTATCATTGCCATATAATGAGCTCTTGCATTACAGTAGAAATTCTATGCAAAAACTCATAGCCAAACACATAATTCTGTTGGATTTAATTATTTCTGGATTCATTATTATATTATAGGCACTGGATATAGGCACTGGATTAATTATTAATCCAGTCTCTAGTGATCTTTATTTATTTCTTTAGGCTATTCTGATCTTCTATGTTGATACTGGCTCCTAAACTTTTGTTTTAAGGTATGTCAGTGGAAGAGTATGTGGTAATACTTGTCACAAAGATAGATCATGATTAATATAGTAAAGATAATGCTTCAGCCATGTATCTTTGTGTTACCAGGAAGTCATTATTTCACACAAACTGCTTGGTTATAAGGTAGACGATGAATGTATTAACTCTGGATAATTTAAGGTAAACAGACAGGGTTTTCCTTTAGTATTTACCCAAGATTACTGGGGAACTGGGCAGCCTGTTTCCCCTTTGTGCTCTCACACATGCTTTTACCGTTTTGGGGCTATTTATTTGAGGAACAATGTTTTAACAAAGAACATTCAAATTGCCTCTGCAAACTTTAGCGTGACTTTACTCTTGTATACTCTATGTATATGTATATCAGAAGGACACTTTACATTTCAAAAGCAACACGCTTCTCACAGTTTTTTGAAGGCGGCTTCTTATTTCAAGAGAGTTTCTCATTTGCAAGGGTAGCCTCAGCTCTCAGCAAGAGAGATCACTGCAGTGACTCACTAGCTCTCATTGCTGATAAAATTGCTTTTTGCCCCAAATGCAGTTTGCCTGGTTTTCAGCTTGGGAAACTTCTTTAAATTCACCAGTGACTTTGCCAGCTAGACGACGACAGCAGCAGAGTGTGAATCACACCATTTCAATGGGCTGATTGTGAAATAAATATGAACAGGAACAGCAGGGGGTGGCTTTTCTTTAGCAGTCACAGTTTCCTTTTCACTATATGCCCTTAAAATGCCCAGGCAGCCTATTAGCAGAGGGGAAGATTGATAGAATTGCATTTACATTTTAAATCAAGCCAAGTTCTCACTTCCCCAGCCACAACCCTTCTAAAACATCAAACAAACAAACAAACAAAACACAACAAAACAAGAAAAGCTGCAGCCAAATAGAAAGGAGGAAAATAAATGTTCATTTGATTAGTCTTCTAATGGAAATTAGCTTAATGGTCCAAAATTAAAAGTGTAGACGTTAAAGACCTCGGCTTGTTCTACACATGAAAGGCATAACGCTGCGACTGGGGTGATTCTTCGCTCAAAACATTTCTCTTCGTGCCATCCCTCAGTGATTTCCTCAGTACATTACCCAGCTGTAATACTGTCTCAGTTTTGTATCATTATTTCTCTTTCCCTTTGGGAATAACCATAAGGGTAAAATGAAACTTTATAAAACCGTGAGAGTAAGTAGACCTTGTTGCTGAGGAAGTCCCCCAAGCCACCCTTGGATCTGACTCGCCCTTCACCCAGCCAGTGACCATGAGCGCCCATCCCTCCCCGGCACCACTGCCCTGGCACCCCATGCCCAGGTGGGCTGGGCTGACCTGCCGCCGGGCCCTCTCTGGGAAGCTGCCTGAGAACCAGCCGTGCGGGCAGCAGGGGCCCGTTTGGCACCTCGTCCTTGCAGATCTTCTCAGAACTACCTGTTGAACGCTGCCTACGCCTAGCCAGATGGATGGGGGCAACACTGCCTCTGCTCTGCCGCTGCTGGGACGGCAGGGCAACCTCCTGGGGTAGACAAGACCCTGCTGCAAGCTACGGTCTTATTACCATAGAGAGCTGTCAACAGTACTATGCATGTATGCAGCTACATTTCACATATCTTCAATTAATTCTTTTCTTAGTCACCCAACTTAAACAAATACAAACTAAAAACACACTTGTAGGGACACTTAGTCATCTGGGAATTCATTACATGTGGTTCAGAAGCAGAAGGAGATTCTTTTTCCTTTTTTATCAAAAGGATTTAAAAGAGAAAAGTTACAATGAAGAATGAAATTCAGGTTTAAATGACAATTACATCTGAAACACAGTCTGGTATTGACACCAGTTTCTGATATGCTCAGATATTTATTTTTTCTTTGCTTCAAGGCAAGCTGACAGAACAAAAATACAACTATTAAGCTTATTGATTTTCTTAAGCAGAATGAAACTCCACTTATTTTCATCACTTCTGGATTTTACCTAGTAGAGCAGATCATCAACTATTCCACCCTATTTTATACATTTTTCTTCCCTAGAAGAGTATTTACATGTGTACAAGGTACTTGTCACATCGTTTGGTTTTAGGGCACTGGCAAAGACAGCTCTGAACCTGTGTTGTGTCTCCAACAGACAGGACTCCAAAAGGTAGTGCTCTCTGTGAGAAACAAGAAATAATGCATCTGATTTACTGTTGCTTTGGCTTTAGGGCTTTTGTGCTACTGAGGCCAATGAACTGAACACAAGTTTTAACCTAGAGTGAGAATGTGGATCTGCAGGAGTCTGTGACTTGTGTCATTGATTTCAGTGATGGCAGGATTTCTTCCACTATGCTTAAATATAGAATGTGAAAAGCAGCGTACAGAAAAGAAAGTAGAACTATGGAGACGTGATGTATTATATGGACCCATACTTTACCTTCTCAGCCAGCTGAGATGAGAATTTATTTTACCTTGTGGTTGTGCTAGTCTGCTGGAAGAACTGTTTGTATCTAGAAATACACACAGCAGCATAAGCTTTGACGTTTGCAGGTTTCTAGGCAAGGATAAATAGAAAACTGAGACTGCTAGCATGCTAAGCAGCTACCAAAAAGCTCCTGTGCAGGCTGTAGTTCAGCAGAGAAGTCTCTTTGGATTCCTGCTTGGCTTGGACTGGGTTGTTATCCAGAGCTGCACTTTCAGTCTCATCCATTTATTTTCTTTTAGTGACATAAAGCTGCTGAAAGGTGCAGGAATACTAGTCCTAGAAAATTAAGTCACTCATCTCCTTGCGGATTAACCACAGCATAGACAGGAGCTCCTTGGAGGGACAACCTCTAAGAGCAGATAGCTCAGACCTTGCTTTTTTTCAGCCCTTGAATTCCCCAGTGGGCTTGTATTGGGGACAAATTTGGTAGATGAATACATTTGTTTATATCACCTCTGATACATTCCTTGCTGGCTGACATAATTTTTCATCGCAAGTGTAATTAGGGAGGGTGGGAAGCTGACCAGCAATGATAAGACCTGGAGCTATCTTCCACATTTGCATGTGCATGTGGAGAGAGAGGGGGAGCAAGGGCAAGAGGAGGGCAGACAAGCATGAATAACTTGCTTTTACTGCTGAGCACTGGTCTAAACCTGAACAAGGCTGTCTCCTCAAAACCCTGTTATCGAGGTCCTGACTTCAGTGTTAATAAAGAATGGTATTACCTTAAGATAACTGACACACGTGAGTGGTCTCAAAGCCCAGACGGAGCGCAGACAAGGCACTTGTGTGCTACCGGGAGGAAAGGAGGCAGCTCTGCCCGTGCCCACGCCCAGCCAGGGAGCAAAGCTGAAAGCACTGCTGTTATTTCACCGGAGAGATCCGCGAGTTACTTTGAGGTAAAATTGCCTTTTTCTTAGTAAGGCGGTGAAGGCTTAAGACTCTAAATCCTGCATTACTTGAATCAATAAGCCTTGCAGTCACTGAAAAGAGTATCACTGACAGGGCTAAAACCGCGTAAGCTTCCGTCTCCCTGGTGTTGATGGCTGCATTCCGACAGCATCCGTGGGAAATACCATTATCCCCACTACACAGAGAGCAGCCAAGACACAGACAAGCCAGGCTACATCTGCACTGCAGCGACAGACGCTCGTGTGGACATCTCCAAGCCATCCTGGGCACTGCCATCCTGTGTCCCATATACCCCGGGGGATGCAGGAGCCTGTTGCCCAAGCCCCTGCCCTGCTGCAAAGGCAGGTTGGACACACCACCCGCGGAGAGGGCTGGTAAGCACAGCCAGTGTCAATGATTTGGTCACTGGTCTGAGGCAGCACAAGGAAATTATTCCTGTTCCCCACCCCTGTTGGGCTGTCCTGTCTCTGTCCTGGACCACAGGACTCCCCATTTCCATATGTTTTCCTGCAGGGAAAGTGCCCAGTGTCAGGTTCGTGCTGGCAAGACCTCCAGATTTCAGAACATCTCGTTTCTTTTTCTGACCCAGATGGCTTAGCTGCTTCTATAACCATTTCATCTAAGAACAGGCTTTTGAGCAGTAACATCTGTTTCCTCAATATATATGTAAATTTTTAAAAATAACAACAGCAGTGTAGAAAAAAGAAGCCCGTACCACTGATTAAGCAAAGGGGATTTTTGCTTAACTCTCATAGGGAAACGGTGTTGCAACACCAGCCCAGCAACAGCCCTGAGGTCCTGCCTGCCTTGTCCATTGCCCACAGATGCCCAAGCCATGCAGATCACCAGCAGAGACTTATTGCTAGCATGAAAGGGAAAAGGAGACACATTGGATCACTCCAGCTTCAAATGCAGGCATACTGTGCTGTCGTACCTGGCTGCCCTTCTGTACCAGGGCAGCTGGCAGCGTTGTGCACCAGCACCCCTGAGAACCAAGACAATGTGTGAGGCTGCACAACCCCTATCCCAAAATTCAGTGCTGATGTCTACAAAAAGGCTCAACAAAGTGCACTGTTGCACAGCAAGGAAAAACATGACAAACAGATAATACCTTAATCAAAACACCAGGGTTTCCAAAAAGCCCTGTGCTGAGATTGAAGCTTGCAGGGCAGTTTAGCTCTGCTCTGAAGCAAGAAGTGGCACCTTTGCCACAACAGCCAACTGAGTCACGGGGCTTTGAATCACTTCTTAAATACACAGGGCTTTCTCTGTAAAGCACCGTTTTACTTTTCTTTTCCTATTTTTCAATATAATCTGAAGCTCATTTCATGAGGTGTCTCATGGCAGCCCCCGACTTAAAATAAACATTTTCATTAAACAAGTGGATTTTGGTATTAGGAAGTCAGCAACTTGAAAGGGTTTTTGTCAAAAGTTGGTGGAGGCCCTGGTAGACTGTTCAAACATGGGAGGAATTTCTGCCTGCATAGTGAGTCCTTTGACTTTTAGAAAAATATTATTGTTTGAGTTTTCAGTAACTTGGAAGTAAAAGGACAACATAGCTCAAAACATTTTTTTAAAAATATGTACACAGTTATGTCATGATAGGCTTCTAAGTTTCCTCTCAGCCCATGTGCCTGCTTTTGCTATGGAATATTCCTTATAAAAGAGTAAATAAATGCCCTGTAAACAGCACTCAGGGCTGTAGTGACATCATCAGCCTCAAGAGTTGATGCAAAACTCAGAGAGTGTGTGTCCTGAGCCCTCAGACCCCTCATATGCTCACTGAATCGAGGAGTATGGTAAAGATGTGTCTGTGGTGGAGATGTCCATGTCATGATGATCATCACAAATGTGGTGGTACTGATTGACTCCTGCTGTGCCCCCTTCTAATGCCAGCCTGAGTGTTGTCCCACAGACTGGAAGGTCTGTAAACAGCAGCTTCTCCATAGAGGCAATCCTTAGGCGAGTTTTGACTCTAACTTATTTTGACCTTTACCTCTTCCCCTCCTGTATCTCTAAAGACTATTTCCATGTCCATTTTGAATATTGCCTCTATTAGCCTTTGTGAAGAACAGCTTGTGTCTCCCTGTTAAAGACCTTCTCTGCCCAAGGCAGGGTATGCACCAGAATTAATAAGTGGCTTTGCATAAGTGACTGGATAAAAACAGTCACTGAAAAGAGAGTCTGGAGTTTCAAGGGCTTCAGTAACTGTATCTCGTTCAGAGTTGTGCCAGGTGCCTTAGACTGAAAGGACTCCCAGTGCCTGGTGTCACTGGCAAGTTCTCCTGAAGTCACCAGTGAGTTTCTTAGAGAAAAAGAAATTATTTGCTCATATCTGGACCATAAATTGAATGTAGTCAGAGCTCAAGGATAATCTTGCTGATGAGCTACAAATGGAAAATAACTGAGAAGAGAGTATTTGTCTTTTTTTGAACTGAGTTGCATATTTTGCATGCTGAGATGTGCAGAAGAGCTGATGAGCTAGTAGATGTTGGAAAATATCCATCTGGGTCAGAGTCAACTATGCATATAATCTGGCCCAGGGAGGAGAAGATTTAGGTGAGGAAATTAAATTCCAGTTCTTCCTTTTTTTCTGAAAAAAAGAAATCCTTTTTTCCTAGTATTTCTGAGGGTAGCTCATTTTTTTTAACTATTTCAGTAGACGTCCATCACAGGTGGCTTTCCTTGAGTTAGTTTATATGGGATCAAAGAGAAGCCACAAGGCAGGAATACTGCAGCTGAGCAAAAACTTCAGAGCAAATGACCTCAGCAATTTTGCCCCTTCACAAAGCAGAGAGTCCTTTTTTTTATTTGGTTAAACGGTGAGGCCAGGATCCAGCCTTTTCTTTGCTCTCTGGGCCAAGAAGAGCTTGGTCACTCAGCAAGTCATTGCATTTCCCTGTTCTGCAGAAGAAACTTGATGGGTAGATCTTTTCCCATGCTTGTCGGTGGCAAAGCATCTCTGCAAGTGTGTGGGGCTGAACAAATCTCACCTCTTAGGACAAGACTTGTGGGTATGCAGGCTGCAATTGTGGGGCCAGGCAGACTTCAAGTGTAAAGGCATGAATGGTGGGCAGCAGTCCTTTCCTCCCCCTTCCCTTTGTCACTACGTCCGAACATGATCATCCAACCCAACACCCTGCACCTTCACAAACTGAGAAATAAATTAATTCCAGGTCTCCCACTTTTGGGGCAAAAATCATAAGCCCTCAGTGCTATGCAAGTGCTGGGCTTTTCCTCCTCTGGACGTCTTCTTGGAGCTGAGGGCTGTGACTGCAATAGGTGGCATTCAGCGCCTACGCCAGGCTCCCTCAGACATGACCTCTGGGTGAGGCTTCTGTGGCATGGGGCTTTCACCCCACCTTGGGAGACAGTATTGTGTTAGGCTATAGGAAGCTACATGCTTGCCTCTCTGGCCCTAGGCAACCAATGTATAGCTCAGTTCATAATGTAATTGCAAATTGGTGTTGGCACCTTTAACATTAGACCATCCTAAAGAAAGGTTTTCAAACAGCTTTCAGCTGCCTGAAAACAGGACACAGGACTTGAAGCATTGTTTTGCTTGTGTTTCATGCCAGACAAAGAGTGGCCATGAGGCCACGTTTGTCACAGTCACATCTATCTTTTAGAACGTGATCCGTAATATTTAACTGTAGTTTGAAATGGAGTCATCACTGTAGGCTTAATATAGGCAAAATACCAAGAAAGAGAATATTGCTTGCACATTAAAAAAAAAAATAAAAAAGCAAATGCTTCATTTTGAAGCCATCCTTAGCAGCAGCTGGGTTGCTGACTTCTTGTACTGGGAGAGCATTTGTGCTGTCCAAGAAGACTGCTCTTCTGGCAGAGCAACTACATTTTAGCAGCTTGCCAAATAAGAATGTGATAGCAGGGTAATATTTCACTCCTACCCTCAGCTACTCTTTACAGTAATGAGATGATGATTAAGAGTCTGTTTCTTTACCGGCAAGGCTCACAGTAAGTAGCATCCTTTCCCTGGGCATGCACTAGGTAGCTGTGTTTAGATCTATGATCCAGCTGCTTGGGGCCATCTCAGAAGGTTTCCTGTCTACCTCTAGCCTCTTCATTCACTTGTCTAGGCAACTCCCTTTCCTGAAAATAAGACCCTGCAGCCCATTCTCCGAGGCCAGTCCTAAATTCCCCACAGCCAGGACTCCCAACTTTTCTCTCCTCTCTGAGTATCTACCACTTTAACCTTCAGGAGCACATGATGTTACTAAACCAATCGTTCTTTATGAAAGCAAAGGAACGTATAACAAGACAGTAGTATGCAGCTCTCTTTCCCTGTTTCCTCCAGGTGTTTTGGTGGATTTAAGTCAGAGTCCTCTGCAACATATAGGATACTTCTTTTTCCCCAAAACTAGTTTTCAAGATTCTGATTTTCTCTCTAAAATGGCTAGTGGGAAGCCTCTTTCTTTTGCAGATATTCAGTCATTTCCCCTTCTCCCACCTTCAGATGAACCTTCCTGATCTACTGCAATGCCAGGGGATTGCAGTACTTCATCAGATACTTTACTATTTTGCTCAATACCTAGCTAGAATCTGAATTTGAAAAGGGGGGGCAGATGGGGGGGGCAGATGATAACTTGTTAAATAACCAGTTCTTCGTTCAAGGGTACTTCCATTTTACAGGACAATTAACATGTAAGAACAACGTATGTTCAGCCTTACACCTGCATCCCAGCATCTGGATTTCTCAGCTCCGTCTGGCATCTAATAAAAGAACAGAGACTCATAAATTCGACTTAGAAAGCAAAATAGTTTTTATACATTTATGACAGCCATATAGAGATGTATTCGTTCTGTTTGAGACCATGAATGTGTAAATACACAGGTCTCCCCAAGCAGCCATAACAAGCACTATTGTTTTGATTAAGAAATTGTGAGCATCTGCGTAGGTTAAAAGAGAAAATTATACTAGACCTGGGATGTTTCCTTTATAACAGTAACCTTTCAGACCTGCTAAGGATGATAAGCAAGTCTGATTGATACTGCCAACACATGACACCAGTCCTGGAAGGATTTCTTTCTATCTGCAGCCTGTGTAGTCCCACAGCTGTACATTACATTCTCAAGAAAGAGGCATACGTGCCAAAACACATAGAGGATCAGGGCCTATGACACTTTGATAACCCTGTGCTGTTTCTTACACATATTTCTGTTGCTTGAGATGCTCACTTGGTTGTTTTCTTTCTGGAAGGAAAAGTGCCAGTAGTGTTTGTTTTTGTTACCCTCATTCCCTCCTTTCCCTGCTCCGGGCAGGAAAGCGCTAGCAGCTCTGACTCATAGGTTGGCAGGAAATTTAAAACGGCAGCAAGCTGCTGCTCGGACCACCCCCCGGCTTTTTTTTTTCCCATTGATGCAGGAGACTATTTAATTGGGGGGTTGACCTGTCAAACTCACTCGTTGACGCTTACCAGCAGCTGCCTAACTACTAACGGTGATTTTTTGACTCCCTTCCTCCTCCTTTGGACAAGTTCCCCACAATGAAGATGCTGCTGAGCCTGATTGCTCTGCTCTCTGCTGCCTTGGTAGCCAATGCAGCCCCTCCAACTTGCTACTCAAGGGTGTTGTCTCTGAGCAAAGAAATCACGGCGTCCTTTAAGGAGTTACAGACCTCCAAATCTGTGGTGAGTCCACCTAAAAACTGCCCCTGCAAAGACGCTGTGGGTCGCTTGCTTTTGACACAAGTTTCTCTCTAAACAAAATTGCAATGGGTCTTTCTTCTTTCCTGCAGGACTCATGTGTGGAGATGCTGCCCAGGCTGTACTTGGACATACATGTAAGTTTTCACACTTCTTCCTTACTGCTCTGCAGTAAATGCAGCTAATGGAAAGAGAGGATAACTCTTAAGATTGTACCCCAGAACACTGGTTTGAAACGAATTTTTAAAAGCGTAATTAACTAGAGATATGAGTGACCCCCCCAAAAAAAATCTAATTTTGAACCTTATTAAAATCCTTCTGGAGCTTCTGAGATTGTACTTGTTTAAAAATTCAAAAATGAGGAAATCAATATTTTGAAGTGATTACCATTTCTACATTATAAATTTATTGTGACAACCTTCTCAGAAGTTAAATATGTGCAACAAAACTTTGAATAATAGTTTAAAAGAAGAAATGCAAAATAAACTTTCTTCACTTGATAAATCTACTTTATTTTATATCATGAGTGGCTTCTGGCACTGCAGTTTTAATAAAAAGAAGTACAGGAATACCTTGCTGGCTTTTCCTGTTTTAAATAGCCACTTGTTGAATCCAGAAAGAAAAAGTATACCTGAGGATATGGAAGTGTGATACTGAGAAAAGATAGCACTAGTCATCTCCTGGCAAAGACAAAATAGCCTCCTGTACACATAGTTTATGTCATAGTGTTCTGCCCTGGGATATCTGACATATTTTGCTTCTCCCCCAGTGCTCAACTGAGTAACTAAAAAGTAGAAAATATTAGACAAACCAAGAGATGTCTGACACATTTTGCCAGAGGCAACTACACCATCAAGTCTTGCAAGTCAGGACCCTCCAGATCCAAATTCCAGAGTTGCCAGTGCCTCACTTCATTGCAAAGACCAAGCAATGAGTCCAGTGCCTCAGTTTCCCTTGCTTTAAAGCAAGACCTGGGATATTTATTTACCTGCTTCACAAGGACATTGTGAAATTAATGTTGGATGTTGGCCGTACTTTATTTTGATAACACAAAGTCTGAGGTAAAAATTACTCTGAAAAAAATTTTTCCTGATGTTCACAGAGTTGCCTATTGTACGGGAACAGAGAAATCGTGTCTGTGAGATCTTGATAATCTGTTCACCACCTAAATCAGGTGCTCTCAAAAGGGAGACAGTGCACCTATTCCATAGGTAACTCCACCAACTACAGGAGCAGATTTGATTGTATTGGCACTGCTGCCTCCTAAAGCATGTGAGAAATAAGCTGGCAGACCAAAACTGTGTCTATGCACTTTTCCGAGCACTTATTTGGACCAAACATCTTTGTTATGAAATATTGATGGTGACTTTTTTCTAACTGAAGGTTACATAGATTACACATACATAGAGGTAGGAATTCGAGATTCCCCCTGAGGCAGTAAGAATTTCGTAAGTGGTGGACGAGAAACATAAATCTGTGTTTGTGCAGGGTTACACATACCTCTTTTGCGTGCTTTGCAGAATTACTGTGTGTTGGCAAAACTCCGTGATTTTGTGGCCTACCCCAGATGTGAGAGAGTGGTTGAAGTGAGTGAGCTGAAGGAAAAAGCCCGGAGCCTGTACACCATCATGATCTCCTACTGCAGAAGGGTAGGTCAAGATGCACCAACAGGGACATAATCTCTGCTTTTAGCCCTGTCTGTCTCCACACTGTCCTCTGACAAGCAAAACTGCATCAGGGCCTGAGCTTCTCAACATTTTGCTATCTTCTGCCTTCCTCCTTATAAATGTTAGCCTTCTCTTTTGTTTCTCCAGGACTTGGTGTTCCTCACTGATGACTGTAGTGCTCTGGAAAATCCTATTCTCCCTCCCACTGAGCCCTCCATCACTGAGAGCTAAAACAGAGTCAACCCAAAAGTTGTACCTGGGAAATTTTAAAGGAGATGAAGAGTCAAAACATGTATACGTGGTCAACCACCATGTTAACAACAAAGATCTTTTTCAAGCACACCAGCAATATTATCTCAGACCTACCCATTTTTCTCAGCCTTAGCAGGAAATTAACTGCATGCCTTGCATACCTACTGAGCTGCTAGGGAAACTACGGTTAGAGAGCATTTTTTCATTTGGCAAGGCATAATATTTCAGCTTAGCCAAATGTATAAAGTATGTTTTGTTTAAACATTAGATACTAGACTTTTTTTTTACTTTTTTATGAATAACTAGATTCATATAAAGAAAATACATTATGATCAATATTCTCTCCTGACTTAGGAGTCCTTCTTTTATTAGATGGGCATGGAAGGGACCATATTTGTTTTTCTTAAAGTGTTTGATACGAGAAGTGTAACTCTGTACTGGCAGATGTCTCTCTACCTGTGTAGCTCATATATGTATGCTGATAGTTTTTGATGTCAGACCTGTAAGAATAGAGGTGAAAGTAACCTGTCTCTGTGGAAAACTAAATAAAAACAGCCTTCTAACCCAAGATGCTTGTGTTACATCATGTCTTTCAAGATCAACCCAAAAGGTGTCATTCTTATAAACTTACTTTTCACAGTCACTTGCAAGTTGTTTTTCACAGCATAAGCCATCTTTAGCTTTGTTTCCATAGCAATGCAAACTTTGCTCTGTCTGCATGATTTGACAATGTGTAAGTTTCTACTGGGCGAATTTTTCCGTACTGCAAATGATTTCTTTGAGGAAATTAGTGGATTTTTTTTAAATACTGTTTCTGTGTTGTGAGAATGTAAGTTGTGAGGCAGTGGCTCAGAAAGCCTATAAAGGTTTGGACAGATTGTTAAGGCACAGCCCATATACTGAGCTACTGAGATTAATAAAATTTCCAGATAATAGTTCCAGTAGGGAACTAATGGGTCCCTTCAGTATCTGCAGGACATGAGGCCTTCACACCCAGCAGCTCTTTGGTGCCAAGAATAGAAAGGATCTTCCCTGTATTCTTGGAAGGAGCTTCTAGTACCCAAGAGAGTAACTTACTTCCCTCTCTGCAAGTGGTTCCTCTCTCTCCTGTATAGTGTTTGCTGGTCGTTCATCTGCAGCACTGCTAACCCTGGTGACTTGGTCAGTGGTCTCCCCATGTTTTATAAAAGTCTCATCTTCTGTAATCATGGGATTATGTGACAATCACAGCTCCTTTATCATCCTGTCATCCCGTGAATATCTGATGGCATAAACCAAAATGACTGACAACTGTTATGAAAATAAATGAATCATAACATTAATTCAAAGGAAAAAACTGTGCAGGGGCACAGTAAAGAAAAAAAGCTTTTTTTCTTTATTTTGTAATTACCCTATCCTGTAGAAACTACTAATCTGATTTTAGCCATAGAAAATTTGACTATCCCATTGAACCACAGAATAAGGGTGGGAAACTCTGAACCTGGGAGAGATACAGAGGGAAGAAAGTAAACAACAGCTTTTCTTTCCAGTTTGTTTCAATTCTAAGTGTACATTCAAGGAATGTGTCTGTCAGACTTTGTACTTCTCTCCTGAAGATGAGGTCCTCATGTGCTAACCCTACTAATCCTCTAGATGAGCCATTCTGCCCACAGGCAGCTCACAGGCATTCCACTCAGGTGTCTCTATGGGCATCTGGTAGAGACAGTAGCAAGCTCAGCAATCTGCTCTAGTACCAGGCTGAACTCAAAGACGTGCAACAGCTCAGATAGATAGTCCTACTATCAGCAAAATCATTGCTTAGTTTGTCTTCTCCTCTCCAAGCCAGCAACCTCTCTACAAGATCCTACACGCTCTAGAGATACCAATACCACTTCTTCTGCATCACCCGGACATACCCAAAGCCAACTCCTTCAGCAGCAGCCATATCCTGGAATAAGGGCACCTGTTAGCATGCTGGCGGGGAGCCTGATAACCACATAGGGAGTGTGTAAGCACTGGCAGCTCCCTGGCTGAAGGAGAAATGCAGGCAGAGTTGAACCATTTGCTGTCAGACTCTACATTCAAGTTTTTCCTCCCTCTAACCAGGGGTTCAGCCACTGCCTGGGGAAGCAAGAAGCGCTGGGATAACATCAAGGCCTATATGCTGCCGTACAAGTACCAAAACCACATCACAGCCCCTGCTTTTCATACCTTTATACAAACACAGCCATGGATGTACCTTGCAAGAAAGTGTGGTATGGTCACCACAGGCCATGGTGTTTGCAGAGCTAACCCAAGGACTGGGCGGTACATGTGCTTGGAAGCTGGGAACAGAAGATGTTAATTTTTGGCTGTTTTTCCACCTCCAGATGTCACGGGTTTTAAACACAGGCGTGTTGTAAAGCTTGCATTGGGACTTGGCAAGCAAACTGCAGAGTAGGATGCGTTTCCTTTCCCACGTAAGAAGCCCATGTAACTCTGCCCCTAGAACTGGACCTTGGGTAAAGTCTGTGCAGGTAACCGTGGCACTTCTGCCCCTGCTTCTTTCCTGTCGCATGGACACACACTTTCTGAAATGGAGTATGAGATGAGGATTTTCTCATGGACCTTCTCATAACTCCTCTTTATCCTTTATTGAAGTAAATAAGCCTTCCCTAGTCCATTTTGATGGAACTTGTTTTCCTAACTCCAGATTTCTCCCATAATGTTCCTATTCTTTCAACCACCTCCCAAATATATTTTCTCTTGCTTTTGGCTGATTGATTACATTTGCGAGGAAAATGTAGCCTAATTTCTTTAGGACAAAATATCTTGCAAGAAGTCTTTGGAATTGGAAACAGAGTAGAAATCATTACTTTATTTGCATTGCTTTAGTTAGTAACTTTAGCCTTCTCATGACTGACAAGGACACACTGTCTGCAATGCACTCTTAGCATGGTTACTTACCAACAGCTCAGTTCTGTACAGCTACATCCTACTTCTGCAGAAGCTGAGAAAAGCAACTAGATGCTTTGGGGACTGTACATACTTGAATGGACTTTAAAAGCCTATCCTCCGTTTGTAGATGCTGTATATTTTATTCTCAGAATCAGATTTGTCTGGTTGTTAGTGTGCTTTTACACCAAATATATTCCCTATGGTTTATGCTGTGACTCTCTTCACATCTCGTATGTCATTTTTAATGGAAAGTGTGCTGAAAGCAAAGCTATGCTCTTTCAGTTCACAGTAACCTGCTGTCACTCAGACTGTCTTAATGAGGTTTGTGATTAGATGAACCCTTTTCATGAACAACATCTTTTTCCAGGTTGTCACAGTCCAGGGGAAAAAAACACTGATAAAGAGATCTAATCCACTTGTAATTTGCCAAGAAATCATCCACTTCTCCCTTTCAGTAATATGGTAAGTTTACCAACTTTTTAATTTACCATTATACCAGATATAAAAGGAGCAGTGGAGCCATTCATGCCATTGAGCATTTATTCCTGCAACACAGCAGCCCATGCTCGTTAGGGCCCCAGCCAACAGGAAGACCATGAAGGGATTAAGAAGGACATATTTGTTGTAATTTGTCAACTGGCATCTTGCCTAGTTATTGCGGAATATTACTAAAAGCACATCATTAAGAAACTACACTCACTTTGTACGATCATTAGGGAAGAACTGTAGAAAAACAAAGCATCTGTTCTGTTTTCTTGCCTGTTGAAGGAGGTTTGTTGGAAGGAGCAGTCAATCCTAGGACTAGGTTTTCTTTTGCAGACTTCTCTCTATCTGCAAGAAGCCTCACTGAAGAGCAGTTCTAGGACTGCTAGACTCCCTCATATTATCATATGGAATCCCAAGGCAGTCAAAATGGTAGGTCTTGGGGACTGTCTCTGCAAAATTAATTTCCAATTTTGCCAAAAGGTTATATTATGGATTTTACTAGAACCAGCTCCTTTCCCATCTCTTTTGTTCCAGTCTCAGTCACATGGGCTTTCCTCAGGTAGGCACTCTGGTCACTTAACTCCTCATACACTGTTTTTTGGTGAAACAAGGCTAGGGATGAGGGCTAGAAAATGTCTAAACCCCGACTGCTACCCCAAGTCAGGAAAGATGGCAGCCTTCAAACAGATAACTAGATCATTCAAGGTGACGAGGTTGCACTGGATAACGTGTGACTTGCTACTAATTAATAGGGTACAAATTAAATATGGGTTTATGTTTTTTCTTTTTGGGTTTTTTTTTGTTTGTTTTTTTTAAGCAAAGAAAAAACAGTAATGTAGCACTGGGGAGAAATCTGAACTTTTAGGTTTTACACTTTGGAGCGGAGCGTTAGTTTGTCCAAACACCAGATTTGGGAGTGCCCATTTGTCCATTGCACCTTTCCCATGTATGTGGCATCTGTGGGTTGAGCTAATGGGATGCTGACGAAGATTTTCCAAAAATTTGCTACAACGCTAAGGTCCTATAAATAATGTTACCTATAAATAATGTTACAAACATGTAACCACTGTACTTTAACTAGTACTTTTTTCCACATTAAAATCTTCTCATTTTTGGAGTGTATGACAATGCAAGTGAAAATTACAATGGTCAAGCTCCACCAACTTTATTTGTGCAACTTGTTGGATTCACACTTTTCTTTTAGGCTTGCTGTGGTCAGGAACCCTGTGCCACCCAAGATTTTACTGTTAGCCTGCCATAGTAAAAAGAACAGTCTGCAAGGGATCTGTCGGTTGCTAAGCCAAAATTCAGAAACAATGAGCAGAGAAAGGCCATGATCTCATTATCAAAAGATTTTCATAGTCTATGTTTCCTCAGCATAGGATAAATGTATATCCTTAGATAAATCATACAGCAATGAACAGAAAATCAATTAAAATATCTGTCTTTTGAAGACAGATAGATACATACATATATACCCTGAAATCTTGTTTCATGTTCGTGGGTCCGTAAAGAGGATATGTTCGGACAGATAAGAGGATTCTGAAGCCAAACAGATGCAAGGGGGAAGAAAAACCTCTCCAAAGATGTTTTGCAATAGATTGAAATATATTGACATTACTTCATTAATATTCAAACCTTACAGAAGAAAAAAAGCCAAAGTCATAGAACAAGAAAGAAGCTCAAGACCTCCTAATGCATCCCTTGAGCCCAAGACTAGCCTGGCTATCCCAGGTCATTCCTGATAGCAGTTTGCCTGAAAGATTTTAAAAGTTGATCTAGAAAGCCCAGAGCAGTTCAAATCAAACCATTCCAGACCCCCCTTTTGTTACAAAGTTTTACCTGGTACTCAATTTGCCCTCTCCAAATTTAAGCCCGTTGCTTCCTGCTTTATTCATCACAGAAATGGGGATTGGATTGTTCTTTCTTGTCTTTGTAGCAGACGATAGCACATTTGAAGACTTCTGTCTCTCTCTCCCTACTCTACAAATCCAATTCTTTCAATCTTTCTTCACTGATCAGAGGTCTAGAAAACATGACCCTTCTTGTTGTGTTTCTTCTAGCTCTATTCACTTGGTTCCCATCCTCTGAAGTACAGTGCTCAAAGTTAAATAGAGACATCCAGCTGAGGCTTCAGCAATGTCAAGTGGTGTAGAAAGAATGATTTATCAGTAATGTTCTGACAACAATAGATTACAAATGAAAAATCACCTCCAGGAATCTGGAGACACTGTTACACTTTTTTATTTAAATTTTAAGATGGGTGTAGAAAGTTAGAGTACAAGTTGGCCTCACTACTCCATAATTAAGAAAATGTTTGGGGGGTGGTGGAAGCAACAGATACGGAAATACAATGGCTGCTCCATTTGCTGTACAGGTAGATATAAAGTCTGCTTGAGTCAGTGCCAGTTTTTGAATAGACTATCCAATGAGGAATCACAGTTTTTAAATTCATATGGACTCTACAAAGTGATCCACACCTCCTCCTTCCCAGGATACTGTCCCAGCTCCCAGGCTGTTGAGTCCTGCCAGAACTGAGCCATGGCACAACTGAGGATGCAAGGTTACTTTTAGACCCCTACGTTAAATGTCTTTGTGCCTTTCTCTGGCACTCTCTGACATGAAACAGTTCATGTCCTAACTACTAAACATTTGCCTTCCTAACTAGGGTGGCTGCAACCAAGCTGCCTTTTGGCAATGGCCTCTGATCCATGCTATCTCCCAGACCACATCCAAAACTTGTTTGGAAGAGTGGCACCTGCCCCGTGTCCAAACTGTTCACAGAACTGTTATAACAATTTCCAAGTATAGCCAGGTGTGTTTCAATACCTGGAAATGTTCCTAACACTGAGCAAATAAGTAAAAGACTGATTTTGGAGCACAGCGGTTCCGTTTTCCTCCTGGGAGAAGAGCCGTGCTTTCCAGATTGTTAAGGCATTTCATATTATTATTGAATTAAAACACAAACCCTGAAGTCGTCCAGGGAACAGACCTCAAACCTGCCCAGTTTCCATACGATTTTCCCATAAGATAAGCACTGGGAAAATGAGTCAGAAAGGTGTTATTCTTATTGAGAGAGAAAGGGAAGCAAGAATGTAATTTTTAGTAAACCAAGGTCAGACAGAAGCACTTCTAATGACCTAGGAAGGGAAAAAATGTTATTTGGAGATCACAACTTCTTTTGTTTGCTTGTTTTCCACTGTTTAATACAGAGGAAGCTCTTTCTGCAGTTGCAGAATTTAAGCTATTTTTCTCCACTGTGAGTTCTCTGAGGTCCAATAAGTGCTTGGCTGTTGCTACCTTCTTATGACAGCTAGACAGACAGAAGATGTGAGCTTGGAAAGCAGGCTGTTTATCAAAAATTTTTGCTTGATCAGGACACAGAGGCCAGGTCAAGGAAGCAAAGAAATACACTCAGGCTGTTCTATAGCCTCCCTCTTCTAGTGAATAGGAACTGTCTCTGGGTTTATAACCCCAGTCACTAGCCATGCTTCTGGGAATTATTTGCATTTTATGCCCTCAAGCAGTTCTGTTTGTCTTTTAATTGCTGTAAAGTGTATTGCTTGCTTTAGTGTCCTCCTCTGAAATTTTAATAACAAGCCTTTTTTTTTTTTTTTTTTTAAGAAGACCTACAAAATCAGACATAGACTAAAGCATGTCATGAGTATCTTTTGTTCAGCCTTTACTCAGCACCAGTTTGTATAGCCTGGGCCTGACCCACAACCGACTAGTGCAGTTAGGAGCTGGGCTAAGCCACAGCCACTTCTGGGAGTACGGCAGGCAGTTGCATTTATGTAGCACCTTTCTTCACTCAGCACTTTTATCCCCTTTAAACACTACTGTCTCATTTTTATTAAGGATCTGAACGTGTAGCTCTGGAGAAGTCCTAGGAGCTTGCGTCCTGAGCTTTACCAATCCTTGCGTGGACACTAGGAGAAAGTCTATGGCCAAATTATTTGCATAGCCATCCCTGAAATCCTCTGCATCAAAGGTAAAAAATGTCATGAAGTGATACAGGAAAAAGGAAGAATGACACAACATGACGGTCTGCGGGAGGGGCAAGGCTGGGCAAACTTCTACCATGGCCACAAAGAGCAGGCAGAAGGTCAGAGCCACATCTTCTCCCTCTCCCACCCCCAACACACTGCTCAGCACTTGTGAGAACAAATGGGCTTATCCGGTTGCCTAAGATAAACCTGACATAAGCCTTGTCTTTTTGCCATGATCTTCAGAGTCAGAGTTTTTAGATGATCCTAAAGGTCCCTCAGTCACTTTGGCTGAACAGAGGGAAGAGAATGGGAATGGGACGAAAAGCCAGGCAAGAGCACCCTGCATCTTTGTGAGTTCAAAGAAAGATGGTTCAGTTTCTGCAAAACTGTTTTCCTCGATCAACTGCAAACGCATCAGACTTGCTCCATTCTCCTGTAATGGCATTTTATCACTTACGTCCTCACAAAACAGTCTTATTCAGAAGAGAAATTATGCAAATAAAATACTTTCTAATGATTACTATCTTCAAAGGAGGACAACAAAGAGTTGCTCTCGAGAAAATCTATTGATAAGGGTAATTATGCTATTAGGCCTTCTCAGTCATCTCTTCATATATACAGTAATTACTTTCAACTTGGAATCTTTCATTAGCATGGCATAAAAATCTGGATACAGATGTAGACAGGTAAAGAAAAGATCATTAAATGCTTTATGTACATTAATTACACCTCATAATACCTCTGACAACTCAGAAGGATATTATTAAATTTAGGCATTGATGCCTCTAAATCAGACTGCTTATTTAGTTATTTAAATGCAGTTTTGAGGATCTACATATGAACACTGTGGCATAAACAGCTTACCTAGGATCAGACAGCAGATTGATGACAGTGCCAAAAATAAAGCATATGCCTTTTGAGCCTCCTTCTCCAGCACTCTGAGCACTGCCTTTAGCCACATGTCCTCACATAGTCTAGGAGTAGCTCTTGTATTTACTGACAACCAGCATTTTACACAGCAATCAAATGGATTACTATTTCATTGTGCCTGGCAAGCTTTTGACCAAAGCTAGATTTGTGGTCCAAATTTAAAATGGATTCCTATTGCATGTGCCAGAACTGGTTTGAAGAAATATTTCCTCCCTGTTAAAGCTCTTGTCAAGCCAATGAAAGGCCAGTCTATTCTCTGTAATACGTATCTCCCAGTGGCTTATACAGGACACATGATATTGAAAAGCAAAGACCTGATGGTCACAGCAAAATGTACTTCATAAATTGCTTTTTCGAAAGAATATCATCCAAAATTCAGCAGCAAACAATAACTTCAAAACAGTCCTGGATTCCTAAAAAACATTGAAATTCTGCAGAACATTAATAAACTGTTTAACCCAGATCTCTAAAAGCACGGTGATTTGTTATTAATGTCTTCAAAAGTCAATTCTGCAGCCACAACCACTGAAACCGTATGATGCAAGTGCCTCCACACACTTTGCGTGTTTACAGTCAAACATCAAGCTGTACGACAAGGGCCCATCCTCCTCTCTTTTACCTGGGCAGTCAAATGAAATTTCATACAATAACACCACTGAACAGCTGGTGAAAGTCAAAAGGCCTGTCAGGATCAGAGTTCGCAATTCTAACTTAAAAATGAGGGAAAGGAACCGACATTTTCAAGAAGTGTTAACTGTAATGTTACAAACACTAGTATTTTAAGTGGGATTCCTACTGATGGTCAGGGTATATCATCAAGAGTCTAGGGAACATATCAGATCAGGTAATTGATACTAGTAAATGGGAAGCTCTAGCAGGCAGTAATATTTCCTTTTATGCAGCTATGTAGAATAGTCAATAACAGGATTTTACACAAATAATGACAGTGAATGACATGTTCTGCCATAGTGCAATTGCTGCAGGACTGGATGCATTGTAGGATGCATTCATTGGGGAACTCTCATAAAAGAAACTTATGAAAGGAAAAAGAAATAAAAACCCTACTGAACTATCTATGTGTCAGCTATGCTGAAAGATTACCCAAAGCCTAGGTCCAGGTTCGGTACCTAGTCATGTACTGTAACATACGTTTATGCCATGCAGTTTACATTGCCTGTTCTTATCAGGCATTCCTGGTGCTTTGGTTCTGCTACCTTCTGTTGTAAAACCTATCTGATGTGAGCAGGGACAATATTTCTCTTCCAACTTTCTTCTCTTGCTGGTGTGGAGATGGGAAAAGAAACTTTGGGGTGTCTTCGTTTCCCCAAAGCAGAGGTTCAATTCAACCCTTTTCTGCACTGTGTCAGAGTGCAGAGATTTCCTTAAATCATCCACTATGTTCATTTGGGCCAAACTGCAACGACCTTTGCTCATAGGTAGTGATCAGACTCAAGATGCACCCAATTTTGGGCATGCTGCTGTCTGGGAGCATTTCTGTGCTGCAACTTGACAGTTCCTTGACTCCAGTGGTCACAGATACCTGGCTACAGATCTACTGCTCCATCACAGAGAAGCTGAACAGCCACACCATGATGCTGTGGTGGGGACCATGCCATCTCACAGGCCTCTACACTCAAAAGGAGACCCACAGCAGGAAATACACCCACAAATATCCTGCACCTCCCCATCACGCACACTCTTGCATGAGTTGGCACGATGCTAAAACTTACGCATGGAGTCTGCATGGGTCATAGATTAAAAAGAAAAGTAGGTAGCCTTTTATTATTTCTATTTCAAGCAAGCTGATTTATTAAGCTATAAGTAACCCTTGTTCACTGCCACAATCTGGAAAACAGGCACTGTCTCAGCATCTGAGTCATTGAGCTGGACCAAAACAACCCAGCAGAAACACAGCTATCAACTTTTGAAACTGGCTGAGTACAACATAAGTTTTAACAGCACATTTACAGTGAAAACAGTGAAGTTGGCAACAATAACTCACACCTTTTGTCTTAGTTTTTTTGCAAACTTAGGCTCCCCCTTAAGAGACTGTGTGCTGGTTGATTCAAACAGGCTTCACAATCAAGCTTTTGGCATTTCACCATTTTTGCTTTTCATCTGTCCACAAATTTATGACTTCTACTCACCAAGTCAGATTGCAAAGTCAGAAAGCTGCTGTGTGGACTATTTTTCTCTTGTCCATTCTGCTTAGCTTCATTGATTTTGAAATCTGCCTCTCTACAGCTGACTCAGGGTTTATTATTAACAATAGCCAGACACATTTTGATGCTACTTGATACTGAAGATAGTTTTGGATAAATTGGAGGAAGATTGCTGTAATACAAGAAGGCAAGAGGATCAGCTTTGTCTCTGTGAGTCTGAAGTATGAAAAGTTTATTGTCAGGTTTAATTTATCTTTGCTGGAAGATGCATAAACTCTAAGAGATAAATTTGTCCCAAACATGCAGAAAACAGTGCACCTCATAAAAATCGTGTTCATTTATCCTTTCAGTCAATTCCCATAAATCAAACCCCCAAAATGCAATTTATAAATATCCTATTATATTATGGAAGTTGCAGATAGTAAATCTATTCCCCCTGAAATTACATTCCCTGTGCTCCATGCTTTTCAAAGAGAATATCTTTACTGATGCTAAAACAAGAGCACCGAAAGGCCTGCATAGGTGACCAAGGAGCTCCTGACAAAACTCAAATATAAAAAGGAAGCTTGCATGAGGTGGAATCGGGATCAGAAGACCCAGGAGGAATATAGAGACACTGTCTGAGCATGCTGGGACAGGGTAGGCAAGCCAAGGCCCACCTGGAGTTGAATCTGGCAAGGGGCTGTAAGGGCTTCTACAGGTACTTGGACCTGCATTCCAGCAGCATGGACCCACTGCTGAAAGGGGAGGGCAAGCTGGTGACAAAGGACATAGCAAACATACTCACTGCCTTTTTTACCTCCATCTTTACTGATAAGATCAGCCTTCAGAAATCCCAGGCCCTAAAGACCGGTAGGAAAGTCTGGAGCAAAGAAAACTTACCCTGTGTGGACAAGGATCATGTAAGGAACATTTAAACAATCTGGACACACACAAGGCCGTGGGACCTGACAGGTTTCACTCACAAGTGCTGAGAGTTGATGTCATTGTGAGGCCACTCACAATTAGCTTTGAAAGGTCATGGTGATTGTGGGAGGTTCCCAAGGACTGGAAGAAAGCAAAGGTCACTCCTATCTTCGAGTAGGGTAAGAAGGATTTGGGGAATTGCAGGCTGGTCAACCTCACCTCCATCCCTGAGCAAGTCCTCCTGAAAACCATTTCCGAGCATGTGAAGGACAAGAAGGTGATCGGGTGTGGTTGGTATGGACTTATGAAAGGGAAAATCATGCTTAACCAACCTGATGGACTTCGACAACCAGACGATGAACATGGTGGATGAGGGGAGAGCAGTGGATGTTGTTTATCTCAACTTCAGAAAGGTTTTCAACACTGTTTCCCATAATATCATCAAACTGAAGTGACTAGGGAAGTCTGGACTGCATCCAGACTAGGGAAGTGAACAGTGAGGTGGACCAAAAACTGGATGAAATGCCAGGCTCAAAAGATAGTGATCAGCAGCATGAAGTCTAGCTGGAGGACAGTCACTAGTGATGTACCTCAAGGGTTGATATTGGGGCTGACAGTTTTGGCCCACTGTCCAAGTCCTGCACCTGGAGAGGAGTAACCCCATGCACCAGTACACATTAGAGACCAAGAGACTGGAAAGCAGCTTTGCAGAAAAGGACCTGGAGATCCTGGTGGACACCAAATTTAACATGAACCAGCAATGTACCCTTATGGCAAAATGGTAATCATGGGCTACATTAGAAAGAGTGATGCCAGCAGGTCAAGGGAAGTGATCCTTCCCCTCTGCTTCCCCCACTCACTCTTACCGTGAGGGTGGTCAGACACCGGAACAGGTTGCCCAGAGAGGTTAAGGAGTCTCTATCTTTGTAGATATTTGAAATGCAACTGGACAAGGTCCTGAGCAACCTGCTCTACCTGATTCTGCTTTGAGCATGTGGGGTGGACTAGACTTTCTCCAAATCTGAACCTTTCTGTGATTCTGCAATTACATCCATGGGTTTTTGCAGGCACATGTTCCTATTGAGCAGCACTAAGGAATATAGGTTAATGCAGCTCTACCAAAGCTATCTGAAAGGCTTCTATGGTTCTCAGCAGAGAAAAGTCTCTATTACAAGATAGTCTATATACCAGACTCCACTAGTGCAGTTTTTCTTCTTGCAACTTTTTCCCCCAAACTATTACTTTCTATGACAGAAGGATTAAATATAGAGTTGGTCAGAATAACAGTTTCAGTAGTAAGGAGGTACAATCTTTTTAAACAACTCAGCTGGGATTTTCCATTTACAAGAGCTCTTTGCTAATTTTTACATTTGTTAAGTCCAGCTTCCAACAGCAGAAACAGTTGCTTCTGTCATAGAAGGGGGAAGGGGGGAAAACCTGAATAGTATCTTTATTTGGAGGAAAGTCATCTTCCTTGAGAAAGGAAAAACAAACAAAAAAATCCCAAGTATTATGCAAAAACACAGAGCTGAGTAACACTTGATAGTATGGAAAAGGCCATATCCTGGCAGTCATTCCAGGAGCTGCTGCCTTCCCATGCTCGATCAGTCCTTTTCTCTTCATGTTCTGTGACCACACACTCAGTGTTAGGAATAGTCCTCTAGGGAAGACATGCTATTTCCTTTTGTCTCCTTTTTTAATTAAATTCCTAATTGAGTCTCTGCAAAGAAGAGATTTGAGATATCAAAAGTAGAACTATCACCACCTCTTGACAGTGTGGGATGATGTGAAGAGATGCAAAAAACCTTCTGATGTTCCTAAAGCCCACGTTGTATCTTTTCCCTCACTAAGAGGAACAGTTTGTTGATGAATAAGTATTCCCTGGCTCCATAGGGAATACGAGGGCTTGATGGCCCACCAAACAAACTGTTGTCACCTGTTACCACCTTGTTTAATGACTGTAGGCTCAGTTCAACAAATCAGATAGGTAGGCATTGATTAAATCTATATTTAAATTTTATGCTGAGTAGGAATGGATTTAAACACACACCACACACTAACTGGATCTTCCAGAACAGTTTTGTATGGAAATGTGTTCCCAGGCAATGTAGCCAAGTAAAGTGTGCCTATTTTACTTAATCCCCTTATTAAAACCAATGGTTCATGCTGTTCCAGTAAGAGAATAACAACAGCAAGCTTACGTAAGGTGTTCTTCTTGAAGGATATGAATCTCTTTATATCTAGGGAAATCAAAGTCTCATTTCTCCAACTGCATAAATACTAACTGAAATCATACAGGGACATATTCATAAATTAACCTTTATGAGTACTAGCAATACCTTGTAGACCAATACATTAGAGGAATCATGCGACTGAACCATACCTTGCAGATATGTAGCCATGAACAACATCGTTTGATTAGTCTCTTTGAATTCAAGAGATTATCTGAACAGAAAAGTTATCCAGTATGCCTTAGCACCAAACTCTCCAAAGGTTAAACGCTCAAATACTTTGAAGAAGATTGGGCACAAGTGTCTCAAAAATTGGATCGAGGTAATAGAAACTGTCAGAAAAGCATGAATAAAATTGTTACGCACAGTAATAGAATGGAAACACCTTAAAAAGATTTAGAGAATTTTTTGTGTTCTAGCATAAAAAAAAAATGTGTGTGACAAGAAATAGGGCATTTGCACAACTGTTACTCTGTCAGACAGTTTCTACAATCACCAACAGAGATGAGAGTCCCACTGTGCCTATCAAATTAACTTGCGGTCTAAACAGCATATCTAGTAAAAAACTAATGGATGGATTGACTTCCACTTTACAGCTTTCTGAGACAGGTTTGATTTCTAAAAATTAGAAATTCTAGCTCTGAATGGTCACATCCAGAAGAACAGGATAATTCAATGCTGGTACAACACAAGTGCAACAGCTTTCCCTCCCTCCTCTACTCTCCCGGATGCCAGACACTCCTCTCAGTCTACTGGTGCTGACAAATGCCCAACTTCTAGAAGGAACGTATGTGCATACATACATATTTGTATACATTTTATTATTATTATTTTTTCCCTGAACTTACAGTCTGTTACTGCAACCATGAACACAACATCCAGTCACCTCAATGAGTCAGGCATCTCAGAGGTAGAGACCACAGAGAAAAATAAAGCCATATCACAGCAGAGAAAACAAAAAACAAATGTGCTTTATTCAGCATCACAGGAGGCAAGAGCAGCCCAGGCCAAACTGAAAAGTCACAGCCAGAAGGCCACCCCATCTTCTTGCTTTTGTTCTCTTCAGAGCTGCCATTTTGTGGGCATCATGCTTACACCCACATAACCTGGAGTGTTACTGTGTCTTTTGAGTCTGGTCAATGTTCAACACTCCAAAGTAAGACTAGGTCCAAGTCTGAAAGAGCCTGACAATAGCATTATTTAGATCGACACAGTGAAAAACTGTGGGTTTTTGCAAAAAAATTTGACCTGTAATCCAGCAAAGTGATGCACATAAAACTGAGTGACTTGAAGTTCCTTCAAATCTAATTATTAAAGACAAACTTTTCAAAGTTTAAGTTGCAACAGCCGAAGTGAAGACAGTTCACAGATTCCTGTGCACCACAGCAGTCTTCTGTTAAACTATTACTCTTGTCTCCACTAATTGGTTTTGGCTTCCGATAAGGATTTTGCAAAGAGAAATTAATTCTGCTTTGGAGACAGCACACTAGTGGCAAGATGGAGAATCTTATTCTAGGAAAGAGGATGGTTATTGAATGACTGTATTTCTGCCACTTAAAGCTTCCTTTTTTCTTTTTCTTCTCCAAAAGAGTGACTTGAAGCAGTCCTATTCTGATTACTGAATTCATTAAATCATACACATCGCTAAGGACTTCACTTGCTGCATATCTTGATCTGTGAAATGATTGCTTTAGCAATTTGGAGGAAATTTCTCAGGACTTGCAGACCTGTGCACTGATCTGACAGAAAAAGGAAAATATGTATAACTTTTGGCTAGCTCAGAGTGCTAGCCAAAAGAAGCAAAGCAAAGAAGAGCAGGTTATGTTAGCAGTACCCTTGTGCTAAGCAACGGATGACAGGGATAAAACTTGAGATTGGGAAGGGAGAAGACGTATCTAAAAATAAAGTTTAGGAGAGAAGGAAACCAATTCCAACAATCATCTGTCCAGAAAGATGGGCTTAAGCTCAGAAAACTGCCAGGCTCTGAGGAAGTGGGTCTGCAACCCTTCTCTGCCTGGTTTGTAGAGAGAGAAGAAGATGCACTTACTGGCACTTCCAAGTATGGGACCAGTACTGCCCTCCTCATGTGCCTGACAGTGACTCAGGCCAGCAAGATCTGTGGAGAAACTTTCTTCTGGACATCAGTCAGATCCTGAATAGCCTTTGAGAACTCACTCCTGCCTGGACCAGGCAAATGTGGCTGTGCAGTCCTCCTGCCTCCAAGTGCCACCTCACCCCCCCTCCCCTACCTCGTCACTCACTCACACACCATATAGATCAGCTCTGCTCCTTGTTGCTGTGAAGACCCGTATGGTACTTCTTCCTTATCTCAAACACCTGGCATGGATGTAGGCAGAAACAAATGCTTCACAGTGGCAGATGCAAAAACCTCTGTTATTTAGTCACTTAGAATGGGATGACTCCAGTTCATGGTGTCATAAAGCATCGTCTTTTCCCTCATGTTTTATAAATGAAATCTAAAAAAAAATTTAAAAGAAAAATAAATCACACTGAAAATGCAACTCACAACAATAGTACAACTCACAACAAAATTCAACTCACAACAAAATTCCAGGCTTTCTTGGAGTTAATTTTAGATCCAGCTACAAATTTCTACTAGCTCAGAACCATCAGGGGGGCAAAAAGCCTCCATCTACTCCCTGACTTTCTAGTCATCCTTTTTCCACCAAGAAAACAAAGTGTTATTGACAGAGAGAACCAAAATCCCCCACTGCCCCTTCAGAGAGGAGAGGCAGGACATGCGTGTTTATAAGCATTTGGGATATTCAGCTGTCACTCAGCTCTTGTATGGCCTGAAGCAAGTTATTTTGCTTTGCTGTCCCACCCAGTCTCTGTCTCTCTGCGACTTGTCCCTCAAGTCAAAGGTCTGCTCTCTTCCCCTGCACCAAGGAGCACACCTCAGGCAGTGTCAAACTGAAGCCCTCTTCAAAAGTCTTACGCAGACCCCCTTCATCTCTGTCTCACCCTCCCTTCAGTCTCATTCCTGTCATGCTCTCTCTTGCCAGGTCATCTTCCAGCCCACATCAGTGGTCCTTTCCTCCACATCACTTTGTTTCCACTTGATCAGCTCCCTTTTCCTTACCCTGCCTCCCACTATCCCATCTTTCCACTCCCAAAACTAGATCTCTTTGTTCATTTCAGACTCCAGCTCTTCCTTTGCAAGGCCCCTCTTTCCACCTCCTTCCGAGGACAGTGGGAAGAGCACTCCACAGTCTGGCGAGCCACCAACAAGCTCTCCTGCGCCATGCCACCCCTCATGCTTCTCCTCTTCGCGCCAGCACCCTGCGCAGCACGACTCACACAGGCTGCTGCAGGAGAAACCATGTTTAAGAGACGACGACAACGTCATACAGAGAAGTTATCCAGTTCTCCGAGAATGGCAGAAGGAGAACTTCCATATGCTGATATTGAGCAGCAATGGGATTAATACATTTCATTTATCAGCAGGCGTCAGTCCCAAGGAAGAGCATTTGTGCGTGTGATGGACTTTAAGCACATGCATTCAATTGACTTCAGTGGAATTTCCCGCCAGCCATACTTCAGCACATGCACAAATGCCCGCTGGATCCAGAGCAAACACAGACATGACCCTGACACAGCTGAACTCCCACTTCCAGCAGCTGCTGAAGACAGCCAAGGAGTGGCTGTGGCTGCAATACCAGTTGGCAGAGTTTGAGGGTGGGGAGAACAAAACCGTGTGGTGGTTTTTTTCTGTTGTGGCAACATCAGGATTGAAAGCAGTAAGCAGGCAGGGAAGGATGTATAACCGTTCTCCCTACACATACCCCCATTCAACACATGAATTGGCAAGTTTTCCCTGTTATTTCCCCCACGCATACCTTTGTGAAAGGAGTATTTCCCACAGAAACATCCTTACTGTGCAGACACGTATACTTTCAAGTTGCAAGAAGGATAATTCATAAAAAAGCTATGTTAATAAATCAGGTCTGGGCACAGTCACACTTGGCAATGGCTGCGTCCCTTCCTGGTTAACAAAGTGTTAAGACCAGAGGGATTCTAGCTTGAGAGACATTGTCAAAACACTCCCAGCACACTAAATTACCTAACACCATGAGTGGCTTTCACAGTGATTTTTATTTGGCATATTTAGCAAGTATATTAATATTAGTAGATGTCTAAATGCACTATGTCTCTAATACTGTTCAGAGAGACACCTGTGAAAACTGGTGAAAACTTCTTAGTATTCCCCTTAGATTTTAGAATCCAAGAGACATGTAATTATTTACCATACAGCCATGCTGTGTTCAGATATTTCTGCTTACTTGTATGTAAAGCCGTAATAAACCTTTTTTTCTTGTCAGTGTAACATTCTTCCTCCAATCTCTGATAAGACATCACAGCACCTGCTCCACAATACCCTAGGTTTGCAATCTAGAAATCTGGTCAGCTTATTTTCAGTGCAGGAGAATACTTTATTGTCTTGCTTTAGGGGATTGTGATTCTATTTTTAATTAAAATAGATTTATATCCTCCTGTTATCACCAGGTTCAGACTGCAATTTCTCAAAATGGATTCAGGCCAGAAAGAAATGTGGAAACAAGCAATGAGTCCTATTGAACCTGAAATAGGGTGTTTTAGTTGTATTCACATGCTAGCCTGGTTTTGAGGTTTAACCCAGCTCTTGCAAAGAACATCCAGTCCTTTCTGCATTATAAAATTCATAAGATGTCTTCAGATTAAAAAAAAAAAAAGCAAATTCTATTTCATTCTCAGTCAGAAGGTTGTTTATTTTTTCCTTTTGATGAATACATCCTATGGAATTGATCTTTGAAGATGCTCCGAGTTCTCTGTTCTCGCTACTTCTCCCACCCCTCTTAAAGCTTAACTTTTAAATCAATTAAGAAAATTATTTGAAATTGGAAGGATTTAAACTTTCCCTTAACTTCTTTGTTTGGAAAAGGATTCAATGGGGGTCAGTGCTATACAGATCTTTAGCATCAAGGAAAACCCCACAGCTGCTCTATTTGAGATATATCCAAAGATGGCGGTGTCTTCGCAATAAAGTAATTCTCCAGTTTTCTTGAATGTTGGGATGACATTTAGGCCTCAGTGAAGTATAAGAGGTCACTTATTCCTGCTCCCTTGGAATTAGGATTTCAGCCCTTCACATTATCCATTAACACAGACCATTGAAAACTTGATATTCTTAAACAAAATTGCCACCCTTTCGTTTCCCTTCAAACCCAATGACTCACTGCATCTTGTTGCAGTGCAGGCAGGCAGACACAAATGAAGCAGCTATTTTGCTTTCCACTATCTATTTTGCCCCCTCAAGGATCTTCGCTGAGTTTTGCCCCAGCAAGCAAATTACAGCTTGCAATGTGAATGTTTGTGTGGTGACTCTGGAATCTTCTTCTTTTCTCACTAGACCTGCTTGTTAAAGCTTTAGCAACTGAAAATTTCTTTATTCCTCTTTTTGTGGGGGACAAAGGGAGATTAAATGCTGTCAGAAAGGATGGATACATCATTTCAGGTAGAAGATTCTCATCTTCTTGGCAGCATTTCATCTCTCTTTGATGCTCACATGGGCAGCTGCCTTTTCGGTTTTGCAAAGCTCAGGTATCTGTTCTGTTGGACAAGTAACTCGGGAACGAGGATTTCCTGGGCGGGATGGAGGGAGGCACTACTTCAAGTCCACACTGCCCCACTTTGTGAAGCATGGCAAACTGTGCTCCTAAAAACATCAGTATAGATGCAAGGCAACGCTCCGAGAGTTGCTGCTGATTTACCCGGAGGAAGCACAGACTAAGTCTGATCCACAGCCTTATAGCTGAGAAAAGCTTTCCAGAAGCATTTACTGAGTATGTCCCCGCCCGGGAATGTGAGTCCACCTTGAGACCTTAAAGCAAGAATGTCGTATTAACTTCGGACATGATGCCTTGCCTCATTTTACAATGCAAAGTAATTTAACTCCTTGTCAGGCTACAGGGAATAAGGTGACAGCACAGATGCTGGGCAATTAAAATGGAAGTGTATATGAGGTGAATATGACCAGTGGCTTGTTACTTGCTGGTACCAGGTGGAGCACATCATTTCACTTGTGGTTCAGTGGTAGCAGCGCTGTGGGTGAAATGCTGCCACAGCTGAGATTTAATACCCTGCCTCCGATGTTTCCCACCAGTTCAGGAGCTGAGCACCACAGGACTTGTAAATTCCCCCCTTTCACAAACAAGTATTCCCATGTGCAGTGGATTTTGTTGTGGGAAGGGGTTTATAGGCCAGCACTTAGTACCATCTGGTCAGTGTTTAACAAGAAGCTGAAGCTATAATGTAAGCATATTTTATTCATTCAAGGGCTCTCCTCCTGGCTAGCAGCCAACTCCCAGGCTCCCTAAGCCATTTCCCCCTCGTATGCTTTAGAGACTGATGCAGTAAGTTAAGCATTGAAAGAGCAGGCTCTCACATAAGTCATCTGTCTCACCTTACATATCTGTCCTGCAGACACGATCCTTACCTTCCTCACCCCAGGGTTGGGTACTGGGGTGACAGACATGTTGGTGTGCACAACTACTTCTCCATCCATGCCAGAGCAGGAGGCAATGCCCTGCAGCCATCTCCTCCATCTATTTCAGGCAAGTGAGAGGTTTCAAGGCAGTTTCACCTGATCTAGTGGGGCTGCTGCACTCCTGCTTTCCACCTAGGCAGACATACCCACCCCATCCTTTGCAGAAAGGTGTTCATTTTCAGACAACTCCTTTCCTGTGCTACCTCACCCCATAATTGTCTATGTGGTAGTGGCAGGGCAGGAGGCAAAATCACACAGCTGGTGGGGAGAGGAGAATCCAGCTTAGATTGGGATCAGCTGCTGGGGAATCATGCTCTTTCCTCTGCTACAAGCTGTCTTGACCCAGGAGATGTGGAGCTGCGCTTAGGAGGAAGCAGCAAGCCCTGATGAGAGGTAGAATAGATTGGGGCTTGACTGAGCCTTGACATAACGGGGGTGTATGACTTATGTGCAGTCAGGGCAAATGTGTCCACTCTGGCAGAGAACTCTCAGGCTGTTTTCCAAAGCTGGTGTAGATGTACTCATAGCGTAGCTTCTTTCTGCAGCACATCTTGCGCTCTTCAAGCACTCTTATGCCCCAGCTCTACATGTCCAAACTACACCCACTCCACAGGTCAGTCTGGCAGACAAGCCACTGTCGTGTGTCCGTCCTGCCCTGACCGATCCTGAGGGCTACAGGACCTCTGAGTAAAACAAGACCTGAAGACTGACCCTATCAGGGTTGTACTGAGAAATACATTAGATGGAGGAAGTAACCAACCACTCATCTCCCTCCTGCCTCTACAGGAACAGAAAGCATCATCCAAGAGGGTAGGGGTTACTCTTTCTGGTACATGCAGCAGACAGTCCACAGGTCACATTTTCAGAACTTTTCCTTGAGCACAGCCTAGAAAACTTAAAAGCCTTTGATAATAACTGAAAAAGATCCCTTAAGAAACAAACCAACCCATCTTTTTGTGACTGTAACTTTGAAATGTCCTGCCCCATGGGGATTTCCAACAATTCTGCATTTGCAATCCCATTTATCCTTCTTTGAAATGGGCCCAATGGCTGGAAAATAGTATCTGTAATTTAAGTAGCTGAGGCATTGACTCCGCAACATTGTAGGTCTCTGACCCCTCTTGTTTAGGAGAAATTCTTGTTCTTGGTCTTCTCTTCCATTAGTGGGGTTTGGTTTTGTTTTGAGAGTGTTTTTCTCCATGGAAGAGACTTTCCAGAGAGTGGCTAAAATTACCAGGCCAGGATAGGTATGAATTTAGATACCTTTGCGGTTACACAGTCCCTGAAAGCAAGCAGAAGTTGTGGATAGGATCATATCTGCATAAAGCTCACCTAAATCCCCAATAACAATAACTACGTTTTTCCCCAAGGATTTCCCCCCTTCCATATTAGTTGAACTGTGATGAACTCACATTAATATTCCAGCTGAAAGCTAGTAAACAAGCAAATTGCTGTTTTGTGTACCCAAGTTTTTCACTTCCTTTGTCCTCAATAGCTTCATTCATCAAACCAAGCAACAGAAAAACCCCACAGAACTACTTAAAATAGTATTCCAGCCAGCATATTGGCTTTGCTACCATGTCTACTACATGCAGACTGTCAGTAATAAAAAGTGGAATTCACCTCATCAAACAAAGTCTACAAATTTGCTTGAGGATAATACATTATTAGAAAAGCAGATACGTATTTGAGGCCCAAATTAAACAGCAATGTCCGGTTCTTAAGAAACACAGTCACTGTTGTAGCTACTGTTTATTAGCAATCCTAGCACACCTCAACCAAAACGTTTAAAATACTGGATTTAACTTTTAGTCCATCTGACCTAGCCTTTCATGTTTGGTAATAATTCTTACCCTGTGCTTCAGAAGAATTGGCATCCACAGTGCTGTAAATAGAAGGGACCTCCAGAGATTTGAGACCCAGAAGCAATCAATTTATGCACAAACACTCTGGTATTGCTCCCACTGACACTTAAATGCCTGTTGATTTTAGTGTGGCAGACACTTAGACATAAAATGGCTTTTGTTGCTTTAGAGCCAGTGCCTACAAGCCTTTATTTCCTTTGTCTTTAATGTCATTGCATTTAATAATACGAACTGCTCCCATCTTGGGAGTATGTAGAGTCAGGCCTTATGTACCAGATGATCAGGGCTCATGAAGGCAGCTGGGGACAAAGTCCATCCCTTTGCCTATAGAAGAAAAGGTCTGGCTCAAGAGGCTTTTCCCTCTATAAACCTGCCCAAACATTCAAAGCTCTGTTTGAACATCACAGCTGTCTACACAAACACACATGAAGGCAACTCCATGACTGTTAAGTTATTGCAGCAGGGTGCTCCCCCCTTCTTACCGTGTCCGGCAGCATTTACAAACCTGCCTGCACCCCAGGACATGGCCAGGGGGGACAGATAACCTGGCCTTGTCCGAGGAGGTAGCAGGGACCATCAATAGCATGTACTTCTGTCAAGCTCTAGGAAAAGTGCTACAGCAAATCCCTTGTAATCCATAGGGGTGATTCAGGAATGAGAGGGAGAAAGAAATATGAAAGAAGACATAAATTAAAAACTGCAGGATTTTGCTGCTGCTTTCAAGCACAAGAGTTAAGGGGCAAGTTTAACTGCACACTTCCTTGCCCCCAGAGCTAGCAGGATCCTATAGTAGGGCTGAGAGTAGCAATTGTTCTCCATAAGGCAATGAAACAGTTTTGCTTCAGATATTAAGGAAATTCCTCTTCCTTGATGCATCATGGCAGCTGCAATTTAAGAAGACAGATGCTCCTGAGAAGAGGCAACCTGAATTCATGAAGTTGTCCTACTCTCTCCAAATGCAAGTATAGTTTATGCCTTTGATATTAAATGACCTTTGGAACAGCACTTCAGATTTATCCCAAATTGACAATAACTGAGAGGCATAAACTACATAAGGCTAAAAGGTATCTCATGCAGGGACATAAAGTGAAATGAATAAGTTCCTGTTACCAAGAATTTGGCCATGCTAAGCAGAAGGTCTGTCATCAATCCCTTCCGCAGGCAGAAGGGTGACCACTGGTAGTGACTGGGTGAGTCTCTCCCTGCACTCTATCCTCAAGTTTCAACATAGCTGAGTCAGTGCAGTTAGTGCAGCCTGCAGTAAACAGATGTCCTTTCTCCATGGTGTAGGAGGGCAATCTATCTCATAGAAATATCTATGAGTAATATTTCTTCTCAAAGCCTCTTTGTCAGATCTGCAATCCCTCTCCTGCCTTTTACAGAAACAAACTGGCAGAAGAGAGTTTGCAGCCACTTTGATTCACACCAGGCCCACCGGTGAGATGTACCTCTGTTTTACAAGTCATACTTTAGTTTAGAAAACAGAAAGGCATTCTTATAGTTTTCCTTTTGAGGATAAAATATTTTTTCCATAAGGATTCAAGTTTCCCTTATGCGCAGAGATGAAATTCCCTGTTTTCTAAAAGTACACCAGTGTCACAGTATCAGCCCTCATCTGACTTCTGCTTTACCTGTCATCAGCTGATACCCTTTCCTCGTGCTAGCCAGCACCTCCAACAAGCCACAGCAAGACCGGAATGTCAAAGGGGCACAGACCTGAGGACACTGCAGGAATTTGAAGTGTTCCTATTTATTTTTCCCCTGAATCCACTTCCAAATATTAGAAGATGACTAACCTTCATCCTTGCTTAGCTAGAAATAGATCAAATGTCTATGACCAGCCTGAAAATGCAGTAATACAACAACTCACATAGAGGTTAAAGCATGAGCAATACAGACACGGGCATAAAGTCCCAGGTCTTAGCATCCTGTAAATATGTTGAAATCTAAGCAGTACCAAGATGTTTGAGTTTGCAGACAACGTGGGATGACGTCTCCTAAGAACAGTGAACTTTCTCTACCTCCCTGTGATAGAGAGCTATGCAAGAAAAGGAAGGTTAATCAGGGCTTCCCCACCATGGGAGATCCTATCTGTGGCACAAGGAGAGCAAGCCTAGCGTATCTACTTACCTCCCCCTCCAACTCCTGCCACCTTCCTCCTTTGGGCACCTTTTGCAGTGCACAAGTTTTGCTGGCCTTCAGACAAGGAGGATCTATGCTGCTCACTCCTGAGCAACATCTACTGGAACCTGGAGTCCTCACCAGTCACTCTTACTCTGCCTTCTGGGAAGCAGCTTGTTTGCCCTCCCTCACCCTGCAAACAGAAAGCAACAACAAGGAAGACTTTTACCTGATGAGTTGCCAAAATCTTGCCTGGCCTGGGGCAGTGAATGCCACCTTTTAAGACAGCATCTAGCAACAGCTTTGACATGTTCATGCAGAGATACAGGGCATAAACTGTGATGTGGTTCTAAGTCCGTCTCAGAGCAGCCCAATGGTCCCCTCCTTCAAAGTCTGCAAAATCTCCATTGAGAAAAATATCAAATTCACTGCAAGTTTTCAGATACTTAGAGAAATTAGCAACATAATCGCATGGGCAAGACAGTTGGAACCCAAAAACCCAATGAGTATCCTGTAGTATCTGCTAGAAGTGCTAAAAAAAATACACCTTTTCCACCAAAGCTTTTTCACTTGAGGTGAGGGGAGATAAAAGCAGAAAATGTTTCTTATAGCCATAATTTAAAATCTTATTAAAAAGAATGGAGAAATGTATTTGTGCAGCCTCAGTATGATGGACATAATGATCTTACTGTGGCAAGGGAAAAAATACCACCAGTGTGCTCATGTGTGCTGTAAGCGAGCAGGGTTATTCACTCTGGCATCTTACAGTGATAAGTATCTCAAGACACACTGACAGACAAGCAGGAGATGTAAAACTGTAACCCAAGGTCTGTGTCACATCCAGCCTTGCCGCTTCGTGGGCTGCCAGGGATAGCCGCGATGACAGGGAGGAATAGGAAAGGTAACGTGGTGCAGTCACTGGGGTGTCTGGAAGGACATGGGAACAGCACAGGGACTCCCCTGGGCAGGGAGTGGGGTGAAAAGGCCCCCTCCCAGGAAATCTGGGTATGTTCATTGCAAAGTGCCACTAACCTCCAAAGCAGTGCTGTAACTCAACTTCTTCCCAGTTCTTACGTGGTTTTTGATCCTTCCTAGTGTCAACACCTCTCTGCACCCGTGACCTAAAGGGCAGAGCGCTCTGTAGAAACATAAAATTTCTGAAGAGCAAAACATCATTTAAGAAAAAATATATTAACTCTTTTTTTTTAAATTGACATCAAGGGACAAAATACCAGGTATTGTATGTGGTTATCCTCAGCAAGAGGAGGACTTAAAGAACATGAACAGTTCTTCATTTTTTCCTATGAACATTACTTGGAATAAACATAGAAGATTTTTTTCCTCTGTAAAGAGAGGCATATAATCAGCCACACTTTCGCCCCTTCTCCTTAGATTTAAGACCTGCTTTTCAACTCAACAGCAGTGCTGGTGTTTACTAATTGTTACCCTGTCTGGCAACTCTTGCTGGACTGGCTTAGTTTTGAATTCAAATCCCTGCTCAATTTTCACTACACAAATAAATTCCACCAATCAATCTAACCTGGTACCTAGCCAAGGTGAGATGAATTAATCACCTGTAAATTAAGATAGATGCAATGCACATCTGGTGCAAATCACTGTATTTCTCTAAAATACAACTCCATTATCTCCACTAGGGACTAGGTTTTAATGGATTATCATAGAGGAAGCAGCGAAGCAGGGACACAGCAGACCTAAGGACGTGGTAGGTAAGACAGTAGCAATGCTGGCAATGGCCACAGCCTGCTGGGCCAACACCACCACAGGCAGCCTTTGCAGTTTTTCCCAACTCCAGCATCACCCCTTTCCCTCCCTAAGCTGTTGTATGAAACCATACCTAGCGTTAACTCTCTTGTGTCCTTTGGGACAAACCCTGGGGTACCCTGAAAAGTCTTTCTACACCTCTGTGCACACTCGTGTAGCAGAGAACAAAGGACTCCTTGTTTTACCTTCATCTTGTGGTTTGAGTTTGAGAGCGCTTGGTTTTTCAGCAAGTGCAGGTAATTGAACATTTATGAATCCAAAACTGTGACAGGAGAAGAGCGGCTGAGATTTAAAAAGAATAAGTAAGTATTTTGTCTGCTTTCTTCTTCTGCCATTTCTCCCCTGACTGCTCCCTGAGTCTGGGTGAATGTGATGCATTTAGTTACCCAGCTATTTCAAGCCATCTTTGGAAATAGTATTCATTGCTACATACTGCTATCTAGTGGTAAAACTGCAGATGTTTGGTGATGGGACTGAAGGGTTACCAAATATCCTCCCGGATGCAACTGGTTTTATACACTAAACATCTTTGCTGTGGCAACAGAATCTGTGACCCTATAAATAAATATTCATTCCCCTTAAATAGCCAGCACAAGTAAAAAGAATGTATTTGGTAAAATAGACCCATTTTAATTACAGTACTTCGTATACTGTACATTTTACTATTCATTAAGGAAGTCTTTTCCTTTGGAACAATGTGTGAATCTAGCCCCACATGATTAGGGAAGACGAAATGCGAGGCTGATTTACAGAGACAAATGAACTTCCTTAGGAAGAGTGGAGAAGGTTATGTGGTAGAAGAGAGGTTACAGACCTCTGTTCCTTTGGGTACCGCTCCTTGAAGGAGCAGTGGCCTCCTATTAAATTGCAGCTACTGTGGGTCAGCTGTGTCACAGAATACGAATCACGGAGTGGCTGAGGTTGGAGGGGACCTCTGGAGGTCATTGTGTCCAGCCCCTCTGCTCACTGAGGACCACCTGGAGTTGGTTGTCCAGGACTGTGTCATGGCTTTGGCATACCTCCAAGGATGGGGACCCTACATTCTCTCTGGGCAACCTGTGCCAGTGCTTGGTCACCCTGAGTAAAAATGTTAACATCAGATTAGATGGTTTCTGCTCTGTGACTGCATGGCCTAACCATTACCAACAGCAAGAGTGTCTGAACTGCCCTTCTGTGCTCTAGTTCAGAGAGAGAGAAAAAAATGGCTTGTAATCAGGAAGTCATTCACTAGGAGGTTCTCATCTTTATTCCACTGAAAAGAATAATAAAGTTGCCTGTGGACAACTCATCCTACATACATAAGCTGAAAAGCACTGGATGTTAATTGAACTAAGTTAGTAGTCAGGTCTTGAAAATGAGGACAACTTAAATTGAATTATCTGTCAGAAAATTGGATCAGTGTCATTTCTCAAACCTGAGTTCAGACTCTTGATCTGTATTACTGTAACAGCCACTAATCATCAGTAAGACATTATCCTGCAACCTGTCTTAATACTGACTTCTGCTTTTTCCTTGGGTATTAAGTATACTACATGAGCCATTATTCAGTACAAGCTCTTCTTTTACCCACTGCGTAACAGTACGTGATGAGGATATCATTTTTGCTTGGAAACAGTTTTATGAAACAACTGGATTTGTGGAGCCTAATCCTATTCTATTAACTGTTGCTCTTTTAATGTCCCCAGTTTCTCTGAAATTCTCCACAAAACTCACTCCACCCTCTCTGTGCCAGGTATTTGTAACGCTCCCATCACATCTCTTCAAAACAAAATGCAAAAATGAATGAATGAAGAAAGGAGAGCTGCAAAGTGAGAGAAATCCCAGCTGCCCTTGATAGGTTCACTGGGAAATGAAACAAGCTGCTTTTCTTTGCATTGCTTCAACACTTGGGTAGGAAAATAATTTGGAGATGTAGCGTGTCTTAATCAGTCTGCTGGAAAATGTGCACCTGAAGATGAGCTGCTGTGTAATACTGGCTCTGCCATGAGATATAATTAAGCAGAAGAAAGACATTTCAGGTCTAGGATAAACATCTGTTTTGATAATGAGCATCAGGGTGATTGTTCTGGAGGCACATAAATCAACATACCCTTCACTTTGCATCACAGCCATGTCAAAAGGAAATGAGAAAGCAGGTCAGAGCAGAGCAGGAGAATGGAGGGGACTGTATGAGTGGAAAGCAGCTCTGGCACAGGAAAGCTCAGCTCCTTGAAGCTTGAAAAAAAGTGCAGAAAAGGTCAGGCAGGAGTTGATGAAAAAGCTTTTACTACAATGGATTATGCTGTAGGTTCTACCAAATTTATCAAGTAAAAGACCGTCTATATTTCTTTTTTAGCTCCAACTTGCACTTTTCCAACCGTTGCGGCAGTGCTACTGGCATGCTTGTGCCAGGATCCCTTTGACCAGACACTCTTTAACCAAGGCTAGAGACAACCCAGCCCATGAGCTTTTATCAGGTGATGCTGCTGCTGACCATATGGCAATGACATGCTACTTACCATATGATTTTACCGTACCATTTACTATATGTCTGGAGTGAATAGTCCCATTTCTCCTTAAGACTCAGTACGAATCCCAGGGATGTGGCTGGAAAGCATGTTACATGCATACCTGAAGTACCACTGCAGTCTCAGGCCTGAATTTTTGTTGCAAAAACAATATCATAAAAGAGTTAAAGGATCTTGGACCTAGTCTAGTGTCTTGCCTTTGGATGCAGCATTGTACACAAGAGCACAGAGAAGGCAGGAACTCTAATTTCCTTTCCCCCTCTTACCCAGGCCTTTTATTTTTGTTCTGCCTTCATGATTTTGAGACATAAAACGAATTGTGCTGTTAATTGCACTTCTTAGATTGAACATTTTGCTCAAAACACTGGTGCAGGGTTGTTCCTACTGATGAACTTTTCATTTCATGGTCATTATTGTTGTATTGGTGTTTCCCCTTTCCCAGTCAGAGCCAGCATTTGAAGCTTCATAAAGTAGTTTTGATTAGGGTAAGAAACACGGGCCTATAAATCAAGTGGGTTATTGTAGTAATTTAATCTAAAAAGAATATGCACAGGGTCCTGCTTCATGAACAAGGGCAAGAGAGAGCTTGCTTTGCTCCAGAATCTCAGGTCAGTGGCTCTGCCCCGACTCCTTCCAGGGAGCTGACTCGGGCTCCTGCGCTGGCCAGCCCTGCCACCAAGCACAGCTGGTGGGAGCAGGACAGGAGCACTCTCTCCCACTCGCCTCTCCATTCCTAGCTCAGGAAAGCCCTCTTCAGGTGGGCTCCTTTCAAGGCAGCCACAAGCTTTGCCTGTGCTCAGAGCTAGCACTGCATAAAAGCATGGTGCATGCACTTGGGTTTCCAGCCCAGCCAAGGGATGGGAACTGAAAGTAGAAAAGATGGTAAAACATTAGAAAGAGGCTGAAGCAAGCTGCAAACGCTACTGGCGTACTGGCACGGCAGAAGGGGTTGAAAATCTGCATTGGTCAAATACTGAGTAGTACAAGCTGAGAGGACCAAAACCTTCTTCACAGCACTCCACACTTGAATCATTCAAAATGGAAAGTTCATACGGTGCCGTTGCTTCGTTTGCTGTGCTGTTACAGATATTTGTCCAGCTGAACACTTATCCCTCCGAGCCGTTAAATTAAGTGGGTACATTGTAAAACACAGATCTGTCATCCAGCGTAGGAAAGCAGAGGATGAAGGCAGCAATCGCAGGTAATCCTCTGACCAGCGCAGGAAAGCACGTGTTTCTCAGTACCCTAATAACTGCCGTGCCAGTTAACCGGGAAAACTGCCAGGGAGCAGATTCAGAGTAATGCATCTGAGCAATGAATAAATGACATAAACCATATTAAGTACAGTAATTCATCTGAGTTTTGTCTGCAAGATGTTTCACAGCAGTGTCCAATATAAATGAATCAGTATCTGCTAGGAGGCCTTTCGCAGGGGGGACAGCCATTAAATCCTCGCTGAGTCATTGTCTTGCTGTGGTTAAGACTAAACAATTCAGGATTAAAGTGTGTTATATTAAAAAATTATTTTACAGGGTTTGGTCCAAATTCTACTGTCGGCTACAGTAGTGCTACATCGTACAGTGTGTGGTCACTCTGATACTGCACTGAAGTAAAAATCCAAATTTTAAAGCTAGTGAGGAGCCAGTATTTCCACCCTTTGAAAAGACTGCCAGCTCATTAGAAACTCCTAACTTGCTTCCCTGTCATACACACACTCAAAAATTTTTTTCGAGTGGACAGTTAAAAGGATAAATCTTTAGAAGCATTAATGGAGAAACCCACCTAGATAGCACTCCAGCATCCCAATACTGGCCTGATTTCCCTACTCAGGAAGAGAGGAATCACAAGTCTTTTTGAATGCAAGGCAGACTTTGGCGGGGAAAAGTGTGGGCAGTTTATACATTCCTATGGAACAGTTAAGAAATCACTTGGACTTTGAAATGCAGGGGAGGGGATTAGTTTATCCCATTTGAACTGAAAGCCCTAAAAAACTCAGACATGCCCTGGCCATTCAAAACATCAAATCTAAAATAAAACAAAATTAAAGTAAGAATGTAAATATTTGAAATTTGAAAATTTATCACAGATTGAGACCGCTTTCAAAATAGAGACCTAAATCCTTGGCAGAGAGTAAACTAGTGCTGCATATCATAGTCTGTTCTACTGTCATTTATTTGAAGTGAATGGACCAATGTTAATATCTGCCAGCTGATCATGTAGTTCATCAGTGTACTACACAGCCTTGAAGATTTTCAGCTATAATGTTGAAAACTACCTCTGTAGAAGTACATCATTTGACTACTACATTTTCATGCTACCATTTCCATTGTATGGTAGGCTCTTGGATTTATTTTCAAAAACAAAGTCCGGCAGTTATTTTATTTGTGAGTTTAATTTTGATGCAAAAACTGGAAAGACACAAAAAGAGGATAAAATGGAATGGAACATAGTAATAATTTTGTTAAATTAAAAACACAGCTGACCTCTAGTGGCTGCTTGTCAAAATTAAAGTTGTTCAAATACTCTGTGAAGGGAAAAAAATAAAACAAACATTTTTCTGATGAGGTCTTCAGTCTGGATTCAGAGAATTTTTTGTCTCTTTTCCTTTTCTTTCCACGTTCCTCTGCCAATTCCAGGCCTTCTCCAGATAGCATCCAAGAGTTTTGCAACAAAGATAAAAAAGATAAACTCAAATGTTTCAGTTGCTTTAAAAAAAATTTTAAGTGCAAGTCTACAGTTTTGCAAATATTTTTAAAAGATAAAGTCCAATTTACTCAAAACAATTCGAATTTTCAACAGAAATTTGTCTTGCACAGTTTTAGCTTACCAAGTATTGCATAAAATTGGCTAGTCAGAAAGTAGTTTTCAGTAAAAACCCAAATGTTTGCTGCCAGAGCTAATATTATTTGTTTGCCTAAGAGTTTTTTAATAAGGAGATTTAAATATTTTTTCCATTCAAAACTTTGAAAATGTTATGTATATCAGTGAAAGTGAAAAAAAAATATTTACATACACATAGATATATATACAAATGTTTGTCATTATAGTATTTCCTCCCTTCCCCAAATCTTCTTGAAAGCTGGGGAAAGCCCTGTATCAAAGCTAGTCAAGACCATGTGGCAATAAGTCCAGGTCTCCTCAAGGATTTTCATGAACTGTTCTCAACAGCCATTGCTGCCTGGCTCGCTCTCCTCCTGGTGGCTACCCCACCTAACCCGTAGTAACACCAAGACCACTCACGTAGCAGCACATCACCTCGCCAGGTCTGCTGCTGAAGGAGCATTTTCTGAAAGCTGGACATGTAAACCACACCATGATTTTATAATTTAATTTGGTAATGCACTGGCACTATTCAGTACCTGTGCTGAATAATTAATCCCATATTTAATTTGGTAACACATTGATACCTTCACCTCATGCGTTAGCCTGGGCCTAGTCCATCAGGTGGGTACAGCCCCATTTTTTTAACATACAATGAGATGGAGTTATGTATTTTTAAGGAGCTGTCCCAATTCCCAGCCTGTTACTCCACACAAGTCTCCTGGATAGGGCTGAAAGAGGTCGGTGCGAGCAGCAACTCAGCTACTTTGTTCAAGAAGGAGCCCCAATTACCTTATTACCTTGGAACAGCTTAGTCTCTTGCTCAAGTCAGTCCAAAAGCAGCTCCTGTACCTCCTGCTTTCTTAGTCCCCTTCACCTGCCTGCGAGGCAGCACTGGGTGTGATGCCCACAGAGTGAGAGCCCCTGAGGTCACTCCTCCCGGCCTCGTTCCTCCTACTCTTAGCATCAGGTCCAGGCAGAAGAGGCAGTCACAAACACGTTAGCCATCCCACATTTGATGTGGGGGTATCTGAGATCTCTCTGTTCAGCCATTCCTTTAAAATCAGAACCTTAAAGCACTTGCATACTTCTTGGTGATGGGATGGTTTTCATCATAAAAACTTCCCTTATTCCTTAGAAAATACTTATGTGGAGACTTTTGTTCCGTCTGTCTTTCTTACTTCAGTGGGGCCCATGGCTATCATCACTCCTGCAGCGTGTCAGAGCAGTGAGCGTGAGTGCTAGGTACAAGAGAGGAGAGAGCCTGGCCATGGAGGTCCCCTCCACATGCATGTTAGCCTGCATATCGAAGGCAGGAGTCCAAAGGCCAGCTCAGCTTGGAGAAATACTTCAAACCACAGGACCTGCCTCCGTTCACCCCACTCTCACACCCAGGTGAGCACGGAGCAGTTGTAACAGAGGGCAATAGCTCAGCTGTGTCCACACCCGGGGTGGGACCTCTCACATAAGGTCGACAGAGAGCAGTAACTTCAGTGTAAATAACTGGAACAATCTCTGCATTGAAAAAATAGTCTTCTAAGATGAAAAGACAATTTAATGTCTTCTCCAAATAGAGGTTGACCTTAGAGATTTTATATTTTTACACTTTTTTCTTCAAAATAAATCATACCAACAACCAGCACAGTGGTGCAGCTATGGTTGTCTAAAGATGTAAGCAATGCCTTTTAGAGAAGGGTAATAACTATGATTAGAGCAGTTGAGAAGCTGGTGCAGTCAAGAGTGTCTCTGCTTTTTCCAGCTCTATCACTTGGCATTGTAACACAGTGATTCAAAACAGAGATAGGAGGACCACAGAATTTGTACTAAAATGCCATTTGAAGAGCTAACTGTTTCTTTCCCTGCTGTATCGGTTTATGTTTTCTATCTGGGTGCAGTTAAAGCGTGCGGGCCTCAGCAGGGTGCTGTGCATGGAGTGCATAATTCAGATCTTGAGATCTCTGGAGGGATTGGTGGTTTCTCTGGGCAAAGTCACCGCTGCTGTTGCCACTTGCATTTACTAGACTCAAGACTGCACATCTTGGGACACCTGTACTATAACCAAGCTCCCACCCAGCTGGGTAAAGGTCAGTCTCCAGCTCACAGGTGGCCCAAATGGGGATGCTCATGCTGCCGCTGCCCCAAGGACGAAGCAGCTCAGAGCAAAGACTGCAAATGATCTGGGTGGGCTTCAGGCAGAGCTTTAACCGAGAGCCTTGCAGGCTGTCAGCTGGCACCCTTTTATGCATATTGACATTTTTAAAAAGCCAAGACAACAGAAGTTTTTGAAATGGAGCCTAGATGCATAATATTTTTCTTGTAACTCGGTCTCAGAAATTGCACTGGGCCTGTACAAACTCGCAAAATGCTGAAAACTTGTATTGACGTGTGTTTGAGAAGTTCCAAATCAAGTCACTGTAATACCGTATAAAAATAGCTAAAATGGAAAATCATCAACAGAAAAACTAGAGTACTAAATGATCTATGTTATTATTCCCATAGTGATTAACATACTGCATTTTCCCAGCCTGTTGCAATTTATTAGTCCATGTTCTTCTGTATCAGTATCAAATATTATTTCATTATAAAAACTTGTGTGCTTGTTAACAAAAAAAAAAATCAAAATTAACTGTCAACATATGTTACTTTCACTTTTTCAAATTAGAGTAAGCAAACTGGCTCTAATTAGTTTCCTGATTAATGAGTGGATGGTAAGCAAGAGAATTACATTAAGAACAATTTCCAGTTTACACTGGTTAGGAGGAGGTAAAAAAATAATTTTTCAACAGGGATCAAATAAATCTACAGAACCTCATTTTTTTACAATGCTGTGAAAATATGCAAGGCATCACATTGTAAATTGCTGGTTAGGTCACTGGAGCAGGATGAATAAATACTGTTTGCCATATGAAATTGGCTAGTTAAATGAAGATCACAAAATTGTTTGTTGCTATATAAGGCTCATTTTTGCTATAAAAAGAGCAATTTTAATTTACAGGGGCTTAAGGCAATTTTCCATCTAATTTTATGTTTTATAATGTCTGCTAAAACACTGGTGCCTTATTAGTTTGTGTGGTCGAATATATATTGTTTCCAAATTTCAAGGCCATTGATTTATCTTGACCAAAAAACAAAACATGGTTACTTTTTCTTCCTAAATGCTAAGAAAAATCCATGCAGATCACATTAAGACAAACCTAAACTAACTGTATCATAGATACATCTCTTTTTGTGACCAATAGAAAACACCATGGTTTATTTGGGTATGAGTAAAGACAGGTTAACTTCACTGGTCAAAACTATAATCCCTCCTATGCCACCCTTTGCTGTGCAACCTCACAACTAAAAAACTTAAAACTGAAGAGAACTAAATGGCTGTTATAACACAGAAACAGCTGGATAGGCACATAACATGATTTCTTGAACATCTGGGCTCTACTCTCACCAGCGAAGGTCCTTGCAGCCAGGTCAGATGTAGCTTAAGGCTTTTCATCCTCCTGTGGTTCCGAGGCTTCAGCTTCCTACCACCTCCCCTCCCAGACATCCGCACGCAGGAGGCTAACAGCATTGCCCTGTTTCCATCAGCGCGACCCTGTGCCATGCTGGCCTCACTGCTCAGAAAAATCAAGCACCCCACTTCTTGGCCACGACACAGCTGAGGAGGACCATAAGCAAAGCATCAGCCCTCCACCCACAGGCTGAATTCCTCCCAGGCTCCTCAGGAACCTTGGCCATTTATAAATCTCATCTAGTCCAAAAAGCAGCATCGCTGACAAGCTTCCAGCCAGCTGAATTTTTTCTGTTTCTTAACTAACACTCCTTTCCCATTTGTATTTCAATAATGCAGAGTCTCCAAAAGCCAAGAAAGTATCTAGGCCATTTATGTTTCTTCCCTGGCTCACCATGAGACATTGAGGACAACGAGTGGTGGATTTGGGGTTGGCTGGGACTTCATGGCTGATCTACTCCGACAATACAGTCCCAGTTTCTCATCTTTTCCTTCTCTGCTTCCATCTGCATGAAGGCAATACCGCAAGCTAGCTGAAGCTGTATAACCCCCTGTAGACACTCTGTATGAATGCAAAGCAAGGTTGATCTCAAAGACGTTTCCTCCAAAGACTTTCTCAGCTGATGTGTCTCAGCCACTGGTATTGTATTCTCTCCACTCCAGATTTCCTCCAACTACATAAGCTTCAGTTCTTCCTTTCTGCATTCACCCCAATTTTTTCTTCCTGTCCTCAGTTCTTCTCTCTCCTCCCTCTTAGGTGTGTCCCAAACTTTTACCTAAATATGTACTAACCTCTTCTAACTTGGCAGGTTTACACAACCTTTCTTCAGGTGGCATGGTTGTGTATGTTGAAGAAAGATTTTTTTCCTAGTGTCAGTGAAATGGGCAAGGAAAAAGTTTTAAAGCAGTCAGTGTAGCAGGCCTGTGTGCAATTATTAGCTGTGCAATAAACTTGCTCAGATGCATCAGTGAGAGAAGTGGGTTCTCAGCACTTTGCAAAATCAAACCATTTTATTTTCCATCTAAGTAGAGAGAACCTTATGTGGGGAACCTGGGTAGCAGTCGTGGGAGGCAATGATACCATGCCTATTAGAAGAACCACTAAATTGTCTTCTTCCATCCTTTCTACTTCTGAACAGACACTGAAGCGGAGAGAAGAAAACCCTGTTTCCTGACCCAGCAGCCCTGCTTTGTTATAGATTTTTGTATACTGGTCCTGCACAGAAAGGAGAGCTCTCACTAAAAGTTTTGCAGAGGACTGTGCCTTACTTTCATATTATTTTGAACTTAGGTATCACTGAAGAGGTGGAATTGGAAACTGCCTTAGTGCGAGAAACCCCTGTGTAAGATTTGGTAAGAGGTGGCAGTGGCATGGTGAGTGCTGCGCTCCGCCAAGCCACGGGACTGGGTGAAGATGTGAATTCCATCGGGGAAACTGGATGCTGGGACAAAGATGCAAGACAGGGAGTGTCCGAGGTGGAACAAGGATCACTGGACAAGTGGCACATGGAAAAGCTTGTACTGGAATATAAGTGCATGCACAACACTTTCAGTGTAAGTGAAGTAACTGGGGCTGCTGGGAACCCAAATTTATTGGTCTTACAGCTTCTTATGTGGCAGCATAGACTGTTCCTAGCTAGTCAGGGACAAATGCAAGGCTTTGTGCCCAAACAGGAGACAATTCCATCTTCTCTGCCAAGAGGAGCACTACAACTGCACTGTGAGCACAGTAACACGTGCTAAGTGCTGTTCCTCCACAGCGATGCAAGCTCAGGTAGGATGTCCTTTATAGACAAAAAGGAGTAATGCAATTATCCTAATAAATATCTTCATCAGATGTTCCAAGTAATTATCTTTTCTTTCCACGATCAAAAAAATAGAGTCATATAAACATAAAAAGAGACTTTAATTTTTTTAAGCTAACCAGGATTTGTGGTCATAAAGAATAATGGCAAAGGCAAGGGTTTTTTCCTTTGCAAGAAAATTCTTGGAGCAGCATGTAAACAGACCTTCTTGTGGTATTAATATTACCCCATTTATGCTGAAGCTATGCAAACAGAGACATATAAAATTGTGCTCCTAAAAACTTAGGTTGCCAATAAATATTTTTACCACTTTTAATTTATACTGTTTGCAACTTTGCCCCCTTGCAGAAAAGTGATCCCAGAATGCAAACTAACTTATTCTGAGGTTATTGGAACTATCAGACATTTAAAATAAAGATCATTTCTGTTCCTCTGAACTTAACCTGTTGCTTATTTGGAAAGATTTGACTTGGCAGTTTGCAAAGCTTCATCTCATGGGCTGGTGACAAAAGCATAGAATTTTTAGCTGGAATTGATGGCAAGCAGCCTTGTTTACTGCGTCTCTGGGACTTCCCATCTTGACTTTACCATATATGCCCTCACTGCAAATATTGCATGTATTTTCGCAAGGTTACTGCTCTCCAGTTAGCTATCTTGATATCTCAGTATTAAAAAAGTCTCGGTATTAAATAGATCTAATGGGCCTTGCTACATCAAGATACCAACCTGTACTCTATTAAAATGAAAACATAGCTTCAGGCTTCCTTTATGAGTTTACTGAGTTAATGGAGGTTACAAATTCTCACTACACTGAAAAATCAGTGTGAAAAATCAGCACTTTTATTCTGGTGCCTGCATGGTACCCGCTGGATTTAGTACCTAATTTTCCTAGTCCTTAAGGCGATCTTCATCTTAAAAAGGTGTAAGCTGTGCCTCAAAAGAACTATCTTATAAATAACAAGATGATTTGAAGTATTGAATTTGGACATTTTAAAGTTTTTCTTAAACCTTTTGTGTTCAAACTCCAAAAATTGTATCCGTATTCAATAGGAATAGAAAAGGGACAGCTGAAGTTCTCCCACAGTGCTTGAATACGTGAGTTAGGGAATTCAAAGGAAAAAAGAAGACTGGCAAAAGCAGGGGAGCTGACAACTCAGGCTGCCTCAGGGGCTGTTTAAACTAGTTCTGAGCTGTTATCTTTATAGTTAAGTGAATAGAAAAAGCTAGAGAATATTTTACAAGGTCATGGGCAACCTGACTTTCTTCATTTTTGAGTGTTTGACAGCAAATCTTTGACTGCACTTTTAGACTCATATACAAGTGATCACACTTCTACTAAGGTATGGATATCATCCCATTTTCATTTCTGTCACTTCTTCATTTTATAGGGATGTTAATTACAGCAATTTTTATATTATCTATTCTAGTACTAGTTATTTACTAAAGAAACCAATTATTTTCTATTTAAAAATTCCTTTGCTCTTAAGCAGTATTCAAAGCACTAAAGTAGCTCCTAACTGACTGACTTAGATCCTATAATTTTGGGACATAAGCCCATAAAACTTCACGCGTTGGCAAGCCTCTGCTCTCCTTTCATTCCAAACCTCTCCTCCTTGAGATGAAAACAAAGCAGAAATATTTGCAATTATAATGCCGTAAACCACTATTTGTTTGTTATATGTTTTCAGCTTTCAGGCTGGAACTGAGGACGATGGATTGAAACCTGTCAGCTTGCTAATGAGGCAGCTTTGCCTTGGGGAGTGGAGAAATCTGGCCAAACAGGTACAACTGCAAAAGGAGGCAGCTGCAATCAAAGCGTCTTCTCTGGGGACCTGGTAGTCGTGGGGGTGGAAATACCCAGCTGTGGCACTTTTCAGCTCTAGGTAGTCAGTGTAGGGCTGCTGTGGGGTCCAGTGAGTTAACTGTGTATCTCCTGGAGCACCCATCAATGAGTATCATGAACAGATCCCGCTCAGCTGTTAAAATGTGCCATGGTGCTGGAGATTTGTAGCTATCCGCAACCTTTTCCTCAAACCAGGAAGAGTTTGGTGCATATACATGGAACAAAAAAAAGTTAGAAGAGAGACAGTAAGTGAACATGACAGAAACAGACAAAAAGAGGAAGACAAAGACTAAACACTGGCAAATGTCACTGGTTTACAAAGAACAGTGTTGATGAAGGTCAATGAAGCTGGTTGACAATTAGCCTTTGACTGTGCGAAGAAAGGACTTTTGACTAGTTAGTGCATTATTCTGCAGAGGTTAGTGTTATATACACTCACAAAATCCTCCTATGCCACCCAGCTTGCAAGCATAAAGCCAGGAAAAAATGATACTTTTTGCCAGTTGGCTATATAATTTTCAATGGCCAAAAGCCAACTGGTTGCTAATTGTTATTGCAGTGAAACTGAAAACAAAGCTCTTGGTATGAATACTTGGACTGTTTGTTATATTCCCCCTTGAAATTCTTCAGGAAGTGCCATGAACTGCTGCTCACACCCACAGCTCCCAGAAAAGATGAACTGGGTGCCTCTATCTGCGTGCAGCACTTGGTCTGCAGCCTTGGTGAACGTTTTCAAAAGGCTTTTTGCAGGCGAGATTAGCTGGCTGCAAAGAAATTCATTTATTTAGCCACTTTGCATGCTTAGAGCATTTCCCAAAAATCTAGTGTATGTAGGTCCATGGAGGCCCCAGCAAATGTGTGAGGGGAGAGAGCTGGTGAAGGGTGGAATTGCTTTCAACCGTAAGAGAGATAACTCACACCTTTCTGCTATTATTTGCAGGAGAAGCTCCTGAGGCAAGGAACAGCTCTTTGGTAGTTGTGTAGCAGCCAGCATGGTGGAGTGCTAATCCATGACAGGGAGGGCCAGGCACTGCCATGATTCAGGCAAATAACAATGGTTATTTCCAGATCTGAGTGAGCAGACACTAGCTGCATCACCTGTGCTTGCCCTCTGAGTCACACCCACCCAAAATAAACATGAGGGAAATGTGTCTTGGATCATTCTTATCCCTCTCTCCCACAACCCGCTCCACAGGGCAGCAACAGTGAAAAAAAATTGTGTCTTAGGAAATTTAGACATATTCATAGGCACCTCCATGTTTGGTTGATTGATTGATTGACTGGTTTCCATTTAATTACAGAACTGAAGGCAGATCTGTGCACCAAATGTCTGTTGCTATTAGTTATATCGGTTCCAAATATGGATTAGTTGTGTCCCCATTGTCTGCTTTTGCTGTGCCTACAAAAATTCTAGTGTGGGTACAAAGAAGCAGGGCAGCCTTATGTTCTGAGATGTCCCCTTATTCTGCATGGGATGTTTGCCTAGATTGAAAAAAAGGAATTTGACCACATGCCCACAATTTCTGGATGTTAATGAGCCCTGTTAAAGCAGTAGTTTTAATTGGGTTGCCCGCTGTTTGGGTAGGTGGCCACTGTCTGCGGGCAGATCGGCCATGTCGCAGATCTGCAGTAGTTCCATGTAGGACAGTGTGGCCAGTGTGCATGTAGCATGCAGTACATGTACACAGACTTCCCGGGTGGAAATATAGAAGTCCACGTGCAGAAAAGCTTTTTTGCCAGTTGATTCTATGTTTCTCAGAGGTGTGCTGTAACTGCGCTGACAGATAACATCCTCTGTTGGCATGTGCTGCATTGACTGCTCTGCCAACCTACCTACACCAAAGCAAAGCTGTAGCGTATGTGGCATGCATGGGGAGAACATAGATGTGCAGAAATAGTTCCTTCTTCAAAGTACATCATATATGTTACATAGCTTCAAGGAGCAGAAGGAGCACCTTTTTTCTTCAGAGCTGTGGAAAAGATAAGGCATCAAAGGACTTCCATCATTTCAGTTCCTCTGTTAGCCAGCATAAATGCACCAAGCAAATACACATCTTTCTCAGACTTCTAGCTGCTAATGGTCTTCCCTTGCGGGTGTCACCAGTTGCAATGGAAAGAGAAAAGAAAGATAAGGTAACTTGTGAACTAGAGTTCAGGGACAGTATGTCAGAGGTGAGCAATCGACAGTGGAAATGGTGAACCTTAGAAAAAGAGGCAAAGAAAACCGTGTACATTCGCCAGGAAAGGAAAGCTGTGGTGAAAACCTTCTGTGGGTGCTTACTCACAATGAATCAGACCTATCTAACGTCCCTCAGAAGAACCTATACCTTTGATTTTAATGGCCAATTTAACTACTTATTTGATATATGCTAATTCCTAATATTGTTCACGCAAATATCAGGCATATTCCACAATTACATAAGACCTTTCTTAAAATTAATAAAAAATTGAACTTCAGAATATCCATCTACCAAGTGGATGGGTAAATATTTTATCGTTAGTATACTATTATTAGTTGAACGTTGTGCCTACATAGCTAGTACACAGAATCAGGAACTGGATCCAACTGCACTGGTCACCTTGTAAACACATAGTGAGACACTGTGCTTTCCCCAAGGCAAATCTAAAACATTAATCAGAAAATAACTAGGCAAGTTTTTCTGCATGCAATAGTAGTCTTATTGCATGTAAGAGGATGGCTCATGGTAGGTAAATAGTCTGCACACATTTGCAAGATCAAAGCCTTACTTAGGGCAATTCACAGGTTGTGAAAAACACTGAGAGATAAAGGGAAAGAAAGGCTGAGTACAACAGTAAAAGAAACATAACATGACACGTTAACATAATAAACTATTTTGAATGCAAAACTGTCGTTGTTCTAAAAACTGTTAATGACGTTATTAATCTCCATAGTAGATGTGTCTACCACCATTTGTCACTCATTAATCAAAATAATAATACAAAGAGGAATATCTTTAGAAATGAAAAAAAAAAATTATCGCTGTGCATAACCAAAAGACAGAAATGTCTTTCATTCTTCAGAAATTACTAAGGGGCCAATTTCTGTCATCGTTGTTATTGTTATTATGGAGAACTAAGAAATGCTCCAGACGCTGACCAAGTTCAAATCTCACAGGACAGAAAGGTAGTCAGTGCTGCTGTCCCCAGCTCTCCACCCTAATCTTCAAGGGCTCTGAGAGCCACATTGCCCCAGGGAAACCCTGGGAGACATTCCTCCTCAGGGAGAAAAAAATGCTTCCCAGTCTCAGCAGCCTCTATATGCAGAACCCTTGATGTCATTGTATCTTAAATTATGGTTTGTTTCCAAACTATTATTAGCTTCTTTTGTGCCCCCAGCTACTCCCTCTTCAATCCCTGTGGTGAGAAACTGGTCACTTAGGCTGTATTGTCAACTGCAAGCACTCAAATATTCATAGGTCAAGCAAAAATAGGATTACTCTGTGATTTTAAGATAAATATTGGGAGTTTTTAGCTGGTCTTTGGACTTCTGTAACTTCAAGAAACACATTTTTAGGTTTATCTTGGTGAACAACAGGACTGGGAGTTAACCACTTAGCTTAGAGTGATGAACTACAAGCTGCAATGCTGCTGTATCACTTCTTCAGTTTTTAGTAACTTAGGAAAAATACCCAATACCATTAGCATCAGAAACACTGCTCAAGTCATATGGCAAAATTATCCCTCATAGATCAGATGTCTGAAACACCCATATGCAGGAGCAGAGACTTCAGAGAGGTTTCACCATGGCCACGGAAATGTATCCCCTGCAGATCTTCTTAGAAACATCCATTCATATGGGAATTTTCAACATTTTTTTACTTCTGCCATTATTGCTGGAAACCAAAATTCTTAACATGGGTGGAAAACAAACAACAAGAAACAGCAGAACAGGCTAACCAAATGTGGTATTATTAATCCAAATAATTACAACTTCGCTGCAAGATTCATTCAGCTGTGCATCTGATAATATTTCTCAACTGAAAATGCTTAACACTTATGTAATATAGTATTTATTTTGAACGGGTTTACAAAGGCTGCTATATAAAGACTTCATTTCTAGTTTCATTTGTACATTACATACATGGCGAGTCAAATAAAAATCACAGTAGAGTGGGATACTTGAAAGCCAGCATTTCTACAGCAGAATTTTAATTGCCTAGAAAGAAATGTATTCAGGTCAGCACATAGTGAAGCAGCTTGAATAGTTTAACAGATACTGAATTCTGCTAATAGTTCCCATTGCTAATGCACGGTTAAAATTCTCCGCCGTTATTATTGTTTGTTCACAGGGAATTTGCCAGCAATAATACATGTTTTTATTATACGGTTTTAGGGCACACCCCGAACCAGACTTCGGTGGTGAAGAGGCAGGGGAGGGCTCCCAGGGCGGAGCCAGCCCTTGGGAGAAAAAACAAGTCAACTCCAGAGCAGCTGCTAAGAACTGTGTTTTCTCTAAGTTACAACGTATTTATTTACATGGTGTCCTGTTTAATGGCTGTAAAGTAGCACAAGATAGAAGAGCTGTGGACCTTGTAAGTTCAGAAGAGAAGAATTCCAACTTTTAGACCACCATGAAGCTGAAGGGCCACTTTGTAGAGAGATGTTTGTGGCACGCAGGAGTGTGCCAGGAATTCCTGCAGTGTTGCAGGGATTCTTCAGCCAGGCTTCCTGGAAGATCTGTCTAGGTTTAATAGGCAACACGTTACATCAGAGCCATCTTAGGGATGTATTTTAAAACACACAGGCAGGGCCCCCTGTGCTCTGAGGGCCTGGGGATTTGACATGCAATCACTCCTTGTCGCAAAAATGTGCTCTTGAGTTTCAGCTTTCCTTCTTTAAAAAAGTGTATGACTGCTCTTCGTGACTGAAGAAAAGCTTGAAAGCATCTAAGCAATATCAGCGCTCCAGAGCCCTGTTTCTGCAGCCTCAAAATCTGTTGTTTCCTATAATGCACTAAAACTCAGCAGTTTTGGCATGACACTAGCTGGTTTGCTCCAGCAAACCACTAGCTGGTTTGCTCCAGACATCACACATTTTTTGTTTTCTGTCCCCTTCTCAGTGAGGAGCTGCCTTTTGCTGTCCCATATCCCCGCAAAGGGAAGTGAACTGGACAACAGTATTTGCACTTTCTGCTCCGTTTTGTGGAGATGGGCAGTGGGGGAACAGAAAGCCAGTTATTATTGCTTTGTCAGAGACCTTTCCTCTGGTGCAATTATAATTACCTTGCACAGCTAGGATATGATTACTTTGAATGGATACATCTTTTCTGAACTTCACTGATTTGCTACCAGCCCTACTGAAAGCTCCTGAACTGACCCCAGTATCTGAGCACCAGCCTTACCCACACAGTCCTCCTCCCACCTCCAGGTTTAACATGACCTTTGCTTTTTCCAGAGTTGTGCTGGAGATTCTCTCTGTATAATGCCAAAGTGATTAGTGATTTTTCTTTCCTTGTGAAATAACATTTTACAACTGCTTTTAGAATCTGAAAAGTAAAAATTAGATTTATATTTCACTGTTCTCTAATCTTGTGTGTGCTTTTCTTGGACTTCTAATCTTAAAAGTATATCAAAAGCAGTGTCTGGATTTTCAAACTTTTGTAGCAGCCACATCTCATCATTTCCAGACATAGCACACCACTTTCAAATGTAGGATTTTTTACAAATCTCTTGTTTGCTACGGAAAGGCTGCCTTGGGTCTTCAGTCTTGCTGCAGATAATGACAGTAGTTCTTGCAGAACTCTCTCATGACAACCCCTTAAGAGCCTCTGTTTCACACTAAATCTTCTTTGTGTACAGACTTTCCTGCAGTGGGTAATGTAGAACTGAGCATGGGAACATGTCAAGAAATATGTCAGGTGAGCACAGAAGACCAGTCCAAATCCCTTAAATCCTATTTCATCCTATTAAAATAACACACATGGGTTGGAAGGAGAGAGTCTCAAAAAGGGAAGAAAGGTTGAACAAGGAGTTCAACAATATTACAGCTACACACTGGTGCAAAACACTGACATGCTGATGTCATACAGGACGATCAGGCATCATCTGCCTGTATTGCCCCAACCATGCAGCACTGCCGTCTGCTAAAGCTCACCTAAGGCAGTGCTACTGCTAATGCAGAAGTTTCACCCTTATGTCCATCTTCAGCACATGTTTTTGTGCTGGGAGAGTCACTGCCCCGATCAAAAAGGAATCCTTTCCAGGATGACTTCAGTTGAATCACAAGCTGATCCCCTGGGAAACCGAAGCAAAGGAAGGAGCAGGAATAAATGGCTGGAGGGGAGGCAGGACTTCCCATCCAGGGGCACAGAAGCTTTAGGTTGACTAGAGGTGAAGGTGTACTTTATACCAGAGAGCTGTTATCTGTCATCCCAGATAGAACACAGATGGCATAAAAGAGTATTTAGTATCATGGCCTAACTTGTTAGAAAAACAAAAACTAAATCAAATGTTCAAGTGGGTATCCTGGTGGAGCGCAGATCCAGTGTTCATCACTGCAGAAAGCTGGTTTGCAATCACAAGTGTATTCCAAAATATATAAGGCAGAAAAAATATTCTGGCCTAAAACCTCTTTTGTGGAAAGTTAGGATTTAGATTTTAAAAATTTAAATGAGGTCTCCTTGTCAGAGAAATAATACTTTTTTATTGAAGAACCAAATACGCAGAGGCGGTGAGACAGGCACAGTGCTTCCCCGGAGCTGCCATTGGGTCTCAAGCTGTGTCCATCCTCCTCTGCAGATCAGGCAGAACCTCTGGTCTTTGTGTGTCATGATGCTCTGTGAGAAAGGGTCACTACAACAAAACCGCATTCGCTTGCCCTGAGGTGCATGATGGAAGGTGAAGTCAAAGGATTCCTCCATAGAAAGGGAGTAAGAGGGAAGAAATAAATTGCAATTCCTAGATGGTCTGAAGTATTCCTATTTTCATCTAAGATATTTCTTTTTTTTTTTTGCTGCTTTTTGAAAAAATACACTTCTCTATGGAAAAAGTTGGGGGGATCCATTTTTATTGATAATATTCTCAGCAGGGAAATTTATGTTTTCATAGCAGTGCTTGTGTGCTTCTAAAAACCCAGGCAAAAATAGCCAACAATATCAAAAGGAAGATTCAGATAGCTGTCCCGAATCTGACACAGCACAAGGCATTATTACTCTTTCAGCTCAACAGAGATGAGGGTGAAGAATTCATTTTCAAAAAAAGACAAAACTGATACCTCATAGAGCTAAGGTTTGACTGCACTATCGCTGAATTTAAGCTAATCCTACACACTGTTTTGCCTGATTTTAGGGGAAAATGGGAACGGAAAGAAAGTGGTTGGGGACAGTGAGCAGGGCAGGGTTGGTTTGAGTTCTTAAACCAAAAAGACATGCTGAGAGATGAGACATTTGGAGGGAAAGCTAGAATGGAAATGCCAAGGGAGAAGGTTTGCCCCGTACTGTGAGACAAGGAATAGAAAAAACGAGCTATGACTTATGAGGATTCAGTGGTCACTTACCTGTCTGGTCATGTTTTCTGGTGTGACTCATAGAACCAGGTATTTAAAAGCTTTCAGCATCAGTGCTTAATGCTTTTTCAGAGACTTTTGATCTTTCTCTTCCTTTTTATCTCCATCTTTTTTCATGGGGCTGGGTGCGGGGGAGATGAGGAAATTAGTTTTTCACTCTCTTTCCTTGGTGGGAATAGGTGTGAGGGGATTAAGAAGGTCTTTCACCTCCCCTTCATCCAGTTTGGCTAACAGAATTGTTCCACTTGTAAACTCGAGTGATTACAAACACACCCACTAGTTCTCAGATCATCTGACACATTCATTAGGAATCAAAGGTCTTTTCTAGCTGGGAAGTCTTTACATTAAATACTAAAATAGAAGCACTGTGGCATTCTGCAGTCCTCTATAACAGATCATTACGCAGAGACAGATGAGGTTCCAAGTTTTCTATAGGGTAAGGTTAACAATGTTTTACTGAAGAAAAGACCAAACACAAAGTTCCTGAAACATCTAAATAGGTTCTGTCTTTTCCACAATAAAACATTTCACATATTTTAAAGTTATTTGAAGTTTTGTGACTTATTTTTTGTGTGTAATGTGATACAAAGTGCCAGAGTGTTTCTTTTTTTGCCAAATTAATCAGATACATCTTTTTTTTTTTTTCCTCATAAGAGTCCAAGTCACTGTAGCTCCACGTATTGGGCCCATTTAGCTAAAGATGTTTAGATTTCTCCTTTTTTGTATTGAGTTATAATAGTGTTTTGGTTTTAGGTATCAACGCCTCTAAGTTAGAGTATGGGCTTACAAACATGCCACAAATATAGCAGCCAAATCCAGATATTGGCAAGTTACTGAGTAAGCATAATTCATAGCACACTATGCATTTATATTGGCCTTGCTTCACCTCTTCAGGCATAATGGGATGCATTTGTCTTGGACTGTCTTGAATTTAAATATATGCTGTAGGAAGGTGTTAAGTAACACAGTCAAAGAAAAATGTAGACAACATGCATAGGGTACAGCACGTGACTGAATACCACTGAGCTACAGCAGCTCCCATGATGAACTTCCATTTGTTAACGTATTTTTACTCTCTCACATTGAATTGTGATTCCTGTCAGCACCTGGCTTAGCATAGGCATGATCTCAGGTTGATCCTCCTTCTGCTTGCTCTCCTGTTCATTAGCTACAGTGTAGGGAGAGCACTTTAAACCCTTTGTATATGGATTTCTGACTCCATAGCTGCTTGATTCCACATGAAACATCCCTCTGATCTCCCAGGCTTCTGAGGTTTCACACTTGTGAAGAATCTCACTTTAGCAGCTGCTCCCATAAAATGGCATATACAAGCAAATTAGTAGAGACCTGAATCTTTCCCTACATACTCATGAAAATACTGGAGCAAAACCAGGCAGATTGACTTATTGCCACCATCCCAGCTCTTTCTTACCACCACCATAACAGAGTCAGAGGAATAGTGCATAAAGGTACCTATGTGCATTGTAGGGCAAGTCTAGTAGGATAAGCCACTTCCATGGTTGCTAGACTTTGTGCTAAAGTGGATTTGTGAATGGATTTGTGCTTCTTCTATGGTACAAATGATTCCTTTTGATGTCCTATTGCAGAGCTTTGTGCTGAGCAGCATTTCAGATGCCCAGGAGTTCCCATAGCCCTCCAAAAGGCTACTGCAGGAAAAACAAGCAGCAGACACAGTCTCCTTCTTCCTGACGTGCTCAAATAAGCCTTGCAGTGTGAGCAGTGGCTGAAATGAGCTTCTTTTTCCCTCCCGGTCTGAGTGTTCGGAAGCTAACTCACCAGGGACAGAGCTGTGAGAGTTCACAGTGCCAATTAATACGGAGTCAAATACTCAAGTTCATAGCCCTGCCACAGTAACCTAATGAGTAGGAGAGCAAACACAGTGTCTTAGCTCATACTTAACTAGAAACTGTTAAGGAACCATTTAAAATTACCCCTTTGAATTTCATAGCAAGGACATAGCTAGAAAGTGTTAGCAGAGAATGTGGCCCCAGACTCTGACAGTTTATGGCTTTTTTTTTGCTAGGTAGCAGCTCCATTCTGCCAGCATCCTTCTCATTTTCCTCCAGGTTTTGACAAAAGGTCTTTCCTTCTAGCTCAAGCTACAATTTTCCCAGCAAATCAGTGCTGGTAAGAAGGTGTCTGACTTCAATATTTCTTAACAGAAACAGCACTTCCAAGTTTACAGACCCCAAAGGAGAAAAATCAGGCCTGCAATAAGGGAAATTCTGCATTTAACCAGGTCAGTCTCTCTTGTAGACAGAGTCTATAAGCAGAGCTGTGAAGTCTCACATGCTGAGCATGGGACTTGTCCCGCTGGCTTCTCTCTGAGGTCCCCCGGGTGAGGGCTCTATCCACACAGTGCACTGTCCCCCCTGTTTCCCCTCCCAGATGCAATGAACAGAGCAGAGCTGAAATCTGCTAACGAACAGTAATTGGCACAGGGTGATGGAGTGAGAAGGCTGGGGCCAGCACGGCTGCCAGGGGCCCCGTGTTCAAAGGAGCCATAGAGGAGACACGTTCCTCAGCTCCAGCCATGCACTATATCCTTTCCTCAGCACCTGCCTGAAGAAAATCCCTTTCCATGACGCTATTCGTAGGTCCATCCTAACACACAGTCCAGTGCCCCAGAGAGATACTGCTCCTCATCGTTTGACTGGAAATAGAGGATTGACCTATCTGAGTCTTATATAAATGTTGAAAACCATGGCAGGGGCTACCTATAGCTGTTTGTATCACTGAGACCATTCCGATGTGAAAATCATGTATACCCAAGAGCACTGTGGTAAATGACATGTTGAGGCTCTTTGAGCACCAAACCCTGAATTCACTGTTGCTGTGACCCAAATACTGGCTGGGACCAAAATACTGGTGCACACACAGCAACCATGTCCATTAACAAGGCAAGATGGGGTTTCGCTTTCCGCCTCCATCCCTTGCATCGCGACTTCCTTCTCTTCATCTCAGTCCATTGAATAAAGGCTTCCAAAGCTTTTACTGTTCATAAGAATGAGGACTTTTTCTCCGTTAAAATTATGAAGATCTCTAATTTTAATGAGTTATATGTTGTGGCAGCAACTTGATGCTAATGAATTACAGAACAGAGGTTGGCAGCAGAGACCTTCCATAAGTTGCAGTGTACCCAATTATACTAACAGGCTGGGTAGCAACGAGTGAATTATTCCAACAGAACATAAACCAGCATAATTGTTTTCCTGCAATTTTTATATCAAATATCACTTGTTTTTAAAAACACATTTCTTCTTTCCTTTACCATAGTCTCCTTTTGAGGAGAAGCTTGATCTGTGCCTGATCAGTTTGTTGTACATACTGGAAAAAAGAGCATGCATTGCTTAAAGATGGATTAAGCTGTCTTTGTTTCCTCATTGTTTTTCTCCTCTGACCTGCCTTTAAGAAAGAGACTTGCACAAGGGCTTTCTCATGGATGCAGTCAGCAGCATTAACTTTCAGTGTGGGTAGGTTGCTACAAACCCTGAGCTGATACAGCTTGGACTAGCTGTCATTTTGGGTTCATCTACATTCTAAAACCCATAGTGGCCACACAGCACGTCACAGGAGAAAAAAGGGCTTCCTGATAGCACAGCTCCAGAGCTTCCTCACACAGGTGAGCTGCAGTGACACCACTCTGTGGCTGCGCCAGGGATTTTGCTGCACAGCTCTTTCCGTGAGTGCATATAGGTTGGGTTTTTTTAATGGTTGGAGGCTTTTTTTTTTCCCCCACTGTTAATCCATAGCTTAAAAAAAAATATTCATGATTGAGACCTGGCCTTTCACTGAGGCTCTTTGCCCCAGCTCTGGGCAAGGCTAAGCAATCACTGTATATAAAACATAACTTGCAGCAGTTTTGACTTTTTACAGTAAGAATTTGAACCAGACCAGCTTTATGATGCCCGATTTCTAATGATAGAGGTCCCCAGCAGAGACAGTCAAAGGAGAAAAATTAATTAACCAGCACTAATTTGTACGTGGATAACATTTAGGGTGAAATTTTAAATAAAAATCATCAAGGCACACAGGGGTAAAAGGAGCCTTTCAGTTTGCCCTCTTCCAGGGGCACAGGTTAAAAGGATATGACTGTTGTAGTGGAAAGACTTCCCACATTTCTCACTCCAGCAGCTTGTAAAAATAGTGGACTGGGGTTTATTTTATTTTATTTTATTTCATTTTATTTTATTTTATTTATTGCCTTATTTTCACAGACTCTGCTGAGCACAGAGCCTTCAAGTGTTCCAGCAGTATGCAATCACTCAAAGACGCCAAAGACTGTGGCCCTTTAGGAGTCCCAGTGATGCCCTTTGGCATCCCCAAACAGCCCCAAACCGTGGCATCTGGCCATGTACCTCTCTACGCAGCAAGGCCTGATGTGAGCAATGCCTTCAGCACCAGGAACGCACGGACCGTGCTTGACCTCATCTTGGGGCCATGCAGTGCCATGACCTGAGAAGAACTCTGCAACACTCTGGAATTAGGGCAACATTTTGCTCCCACATGTATCAGGGCCTTCCCCCACCACCACCATCACCACCACCACCTCTGTGTGCAAGCCCCTCCCCGGCACGGTGGGAGCTTGCTCCAGCAAAGAATGTGCAATCAAGATCTGCAATTCAGATCCAGGAGCAGAATGTTGTCTTTAATTTATAAAGCATATACACAAAAGGAATCCTAAATATGATTTTTATTGTTTGTGCATATACTATTTTCCTAGTATCAACACAGGCTTATGCATATAATTTCATTTGTTTTGGGTTGGGTTTTTTTCATTTTAAAAATTCTCTTCAGCTCCTACTCAACAACACCCATCCTGTCTCTTTCTTTCTCTTAGCAAATTCAAATGTGTGTGCACACGGTTGTGCCAACACACACACACACACACACACACACACACACACACAGAGCGCCCGGTCAACCTCGTTGTGTTGCATTGAGGTTCCCAAGCGGTGCATTTCCTATTGCCCAGCTCCAGGGTCTCAGGAGCTGGAGCTCTCTCTTTCTATTTACATTAAAGTTACTCCTAAATGAGATTTTCTCCATCATGTGAGAACTGAGTTATTTCTGATTAGGTTCCCTACAGCATTAGGAATGTCAGGTGAGGAGGGACTTCAGGAACTATGGCAGCAGTCATTACTACTACCTCCATCACACAGCTGCTCTCAGAAACTCATGATGTCCCATCTTTAGGCTTTGCTGGTTACCAGAGAACATAAAAAATTGTAATCAGCCAAATAATTTTTAAGAGGCAAAAACATTTGATATTAGCATCAAATTCAAGTAATGTGCTTTTTTGAAAATCCTTATTAGTAAGGCAAAAGCCTTTTTGATTTTCACTGCGTTTTCCCATGTTGTACCGTGTCCAAAATCTAGGAGGTACTGGATCTACCTGACAGACATTTGAACACTGAAGTTAGGCAATCCAAGTAGGTTACTAAGAACCGTAGCGGTTTTGTACACAATATTATAGCAATAGTGAAAAATGTTATCATGCCTAAAAAACAAACTAGAAACAGAAACAAAATAGTCTATGCCTTATAAAATATGGTAAATTGTGGGTTATGCCATTTCCTGTTTTCCTCCAATGAATTGGCTAAGACGTATAATCTGGATACTTTTATTACTGCTGTTTCCATACATGGCATATTGTTAAACAGGATCCCACTTGAATGAGGTGTGTCCTGCAAGAAATCTAGTGCCAGGGAGACTGATCAATGCCATCCACTTCCAGGACTGGAGCCTAATGGAGAACTCCTGGTCTGAGCCCCAAAGAATGCAACGCAGGCACAAAGAAATGCAGTTCGGGCACGGGACTGAGTGGTCAGTGGTGCAGGGACCACTTGTGAAAGAAAGAGCCTTCAAGGAACAGCGTTTAAGTGTGGAACTTGGCAGGCAGGAGCAGGGCGAAAGCTCCAAGGATAGCAATGAGTAAGAAAAAAATTAAAAATCCAATTGTGGGAAACTGAGACACAGGAATCAGTAACGAAGTATGATCAGAAGTGTATGGCACACGAGACTCCAAAAAGAGATGGAGAGGCTTTACCAACTTGTTTGTGCAAAAGTTGGAAGAAATGTCTGCCGTCCTGAGCCAGTGTCACTTTCCATCTGTTGTGTATTCTGGATGGTTGAAAACCCCTTGAAGTCTTCCAGCGTTTCACAGGAAAAGATTCTGGGATTTTCCTTGGGGGTGTTTGAGGGGGGAGGGGTCCTTTTTTCATTTAACATTTTTAGTATTCAAATTAGAAGACTTTCAGCATCCTGGGGTGAGACTCAAAAGCCTTTCCCTAGGAAGCCTGGGAGCATATCAGAAATCAATGGCATGGAGGATGGAAAAAGTTTCAAAAATGTGAGACTGGCAGGAAATACTGGCACATTTCTGTTTGATATTTACTTTCTTGGCATGCAGTGGCTCTTTTAGCGCCAGTGGAAAATCCTTTAGTGCCAAGCCACTCTCAGATAAATCTGCACACAAAATACACTTTGAATTGGCATGTAGCTTTTGAGATTAAGGTTTAACCCTTGCCAAAATATGTATTTTTGGATTCTAGCATCTCTCTTAAGTAAATTAGGCAACTTCATAACACTAAAATGCTACACACGACTGATTTGAATTTGATGCTTCTGAGCTCAGCCAAACCAAATGAATGGGGAAGAGTGAGGACACCTGACACGGAAGGAAAACCATCCAACTGGGTGCAGGTTTGCTGCTGTCTCTCTCACTACTAAAGCACCGATGCGGGAGTACCTCTGATCAGCAGTGCTCTCTGCAGCAGGCTGGGAGCAATTCCTGGAGCTCCAGGTCACACAGGGATTCAGCATAACTGCATGATATTTCAGTATAATAAAGATGGTCATCTATATGATAGTTCTGAACTGCATAAAAAGATGTCATGGACAGAGGCACTGTAAATCCCTCACTATAAGTAGGGTCGTGGTCATTGAAGCAGGAGTTATGGTGAAGATCAGGAGGCAAAGTCAGGAAGCACAAAGAAAGATCTACAGAGCAAGACAGTTCTGGGTGCTAAACCCTTGGGCTGGTTCTTATGCCCATGTCCCACTTATTTCTTCTTTCTCATTCATCATCATTATGCAGAGCATTTCTCATGAAGGAAAGGTTCCTTGCATCCTCTTTTTCCTCACAACTTTCCAAAACAGCACACCTTCTGATAGTGCACCTCTCTGCTCTCAGTGGTACGACGAGAACCCATTGCTGCCTTTGGGAAGCTGGAGGATATCTGCCTTTGGTGCACTGCTGGGTCAGCTGGAATTCTTGAAATTACACTCTTATTTCCCTATGAACATGTGAAGACAATACAGCCAATTGCAAAGAAATGAAAGATATGAGAACAGAGATTAACCCACATAATTCTGCTGTTTATTGTTTTTATGTAGAGTTTAACTAGGCTGTTTTTAAAAGCCTATGACACATAAACTCAGCATGAATCCAAGTTACCTGTATTCCATAATCCCGTTATTATATCTTATCACAAACCAATTACTTAAAATATCTCTCGCTCTAAACCAGTCCTTTTTGGCAACAATAGAACAAGAGTCTAAAACCTCAGCCATGTTAGCTAAGACAAAGCCTAGCTTTGCTAAAAAACGTGGGTATGCAAAGTCTTCCAGAGTAAGGAAATAGAGTAATATTAACTTTTAACAAAATATGATACACTTCCTGTTCAATAAGGTACAACAGGCGTTGTTTATGCAATTTCTCTCTTCTCGTGTTGTTTCTTTGGCTTCAAAGCAGTTATGTCATATTTGTACAGAGAATCCTAATGCAAAGTCTCTAGCCCAGTATTTCTAGGTCTAATCAACTCACTGACAATGTCAGTCTCTAGGTTATTCTGACTGTCCCACTATAAACGGCTTGAAATCATGGACTTATGAAAAGAGGAACATCAGCTGTCATCCCAGCTTTCCAGCATTTGGCTAACTTGCTTCTACCCTGTCAATAAAAATAGGTTGTTATTAACAGAGCAGGAACTCAAAGGAATTGCTTGAAGCATGTTTCTTAGATACACAGTTTATGGTATTCAGACAAGTTCACCAAAAATGTGTTGGGAAAATAGGTTGGTTTATGTATTTTCAGACCAAAAATCTCATTATTTAAAATACTGTCAGGTTGTTTTTCATCTTCAGAGCTGGCAAGCATAGGAAAACATGTTGCAAATAAAAGCAGCCTTCCAAAATGTCATACTGATTATGCATTCACAAGTCAGCTACTTGAGGCTCAGCTAGATGACAAATATCATGAGTCCACTACGTGGTTTAGCTGTTGTGGTTTGGGAGGCTGGACAACAGCCTTTTCTACACATATTGCAGAAACAGCCACGTTGCAAAAGACATACCCAGTGACAACATTTCCTAACCTATAAATTTAGGTTTATGTTAATTGCTTTTGGTGGTTGATAAAATATGGTAAAGGCTGGCATCAAGCTCCTAGCTTTTTATCACATCACTTATTTCACAGGACATATGTTGACATGTTTTGTAATTTCTTCCACTATTTTTTCCCCACTATTTCCCCATACTTCAACAGTGACAGCAGCCTATGACCATCTAGCTCTAGGAACTTAGAAAAATTATTGTAATAGATGGTTAGACACATTTTGCACATGCAGGAACTTCTTCAAAGTTGTGAGATGTTTCCCAGTGTGTACCTTTCCAACATTAATGAGATGTTGAGCAATAAAAAGAATGCATGTCAAATTGTAACTGATAACGGACAATGATTTACTTCAACTGACTTTACCTGTTTTTCTCTCTCAGAAAAATATTTAGTGTATATTTTCATTAGTATGGTATTCTCAGAAGAACAGGAAAATTGAGACTATTTAATGTCTCTTGAAGGAATGCTTTCAACTGCTGAGAATGGAGGGGAAAAGCCATGGAAGTAATTTGCTACTGAATTTCTTCATAATTACAGGGTTACCACACATGCAAAAACAATGAGTCTCCTTTTGAAATTCTACATGGGTGAAAGGTGAAGACCAAGCTGAATTGGGTCACTTGTTTATTCTGATGATGATAACAAGCTTGAATATATAATAATAAGGAGAAACCAAGAGCCACATTGACGTAAATGAAAATTAACACACCCAATTTTGCAGAAAAGCCTAAAATGATTCAGAGTCTTTCTTAGTCAGAAATTGTTTCTGCAGATTCTGGTAACACCAGTAAAAACTGATAAAAAATAAATACAACTTTAATTATCCCCGTATTTATTAATGCCCATATAGCTTGTGTCTATATTAGTGCTCATAATGATAGTGTATTGTCTGTCTTGGAAAGCTGGCAATAAGTTAATGTTTGATAACATACAATAAATTAAGCTGAGTTAATGTTGGCTGGTATAGGAATAAGGTTTCTGAGGAAGCCATTACAAGGGGTACAACTGTGCTGGTTTTGGCTGGGACAGAGTTAATTTTCTTCATAGTAGCTAGTACGGGGCTGTGTTTTGGATTTCTGCTGGAAACAGTGTTGATAACATAGAGATGTTTTAGTTGTTGCTGAGCAGTGCTTACACAGAGTCAAGGCCTTTTCTGCTCCTCACCCCACCCCACCAGCGAGGAGTCTGGGGGGGCACAAGAAGTTGGGAGGGGACACGGCTGGGACAGCTGACCCCAACTGACCAAAGGGCTATTCCATACCATATGGCGTCATGCTCAGCATGAAGAAGGAAGGGGGGGACATTAGGAGTGATGGCATTTTGTCTTCCCAAGTCACCGTTACGTGTGATGGAGCCCTGCTGTCCTGGAGATGGCTGAACACCTGCCTGCCCATGGGAAGGAGTGAATGAATTCCTTGTTTTGCTTTGCTTGTGTGTGCAGCTTTTGCTTTCCCTATTAAACTGTCTTTATCTCAACACACGAGTTTTCTCACTTTGACTCTTCCGATTCTCTCCCTCATCCCACCGAGGGGGAGTGAGTGAGTGGCTGTGTGGGGCTTAGTTGCCGGCTGGGGTTAAACCACAACAACAACTGACTTCTTAATCCACTAATGTTCTTCACCGCACACAGATAGACAATTTCAGCTGAAATTAGAATCTCTTTGTCACAGAGATGGTGAATGAACCATCATGACCAGTCCAATGTCCTGCACAGACCGAAGAGTGTCACAGAAGATGCCCACATATGGGTTTCTTTACAAATGTCAAGATGTTATTGATAGGATTTCCCCTTCTGAAGAATGAGAATCATAAATCTTTGTGAGCACAAGACACACACCATTGTTTCATAACAACTTTTTAATAGGTTTTTAGAGACAAAATATTAGCTTCATCCTATCTGATTCACTGTAATTTCCATCACTTCATTTCCTCTCTTAGCACTCTAGGACTCCATATATTCTCTCTTGTCCAAACACCTCAGCCAGAGATACCCTCCACATTTGCCTACAAACAGATGTGAAGAACAGGAGAACATAGCCATTGTCTTCATCAGATGGACATACCACTAAAGCATTCATTGAAAAAGCTGCTTCTATGCTGCTAAATAAAACAGGGGCAGGGAGTAAACTCAAGCACTAGACCACTGGTTGTCCACACCACTTAACTGTTAACATGCTGCCTGGCATGGCTGTGCCAGCTAGCCTTCTCAGGCACAGTGTGAGGGATAGACAGGACTCTTCCTAACCTATTTTGTCCTATTATGGACAAAATTCACAAGGTTCCCTCCATCTCTCATACCCCCCCGGGCTATCCCAGCAGACTTTGCCTCCTAACCACTCTTCAAGCCACTTTGTGGGCATGCAACACATATCCTCAGCTTCATGCTACAGAAGTACTTCTCTAATGGCTGCAGCACATTATTTCAGGCACTGTGAACTGAAAAAAGTCGGTATTTGTTTCACTACAAAATGAAATATCTGATCTTGCATGGAGTATTATCATTTAAATATGCCTGCCCATTAAGGAATGTTCACGTAAACTACAACCACCTTGATTACTCCCATCATCTGACTGCAGTTCAGATCCCATCACTTTGATATTTTGAAGGCACTATATATGAGTATCTAAAAGCACTGTGAGTCAGCAGATTCTTCTGCTTTGTTTGGGAAGATGATCTAGATTTACAGTGCTGCAAACAAGAACAAAGCCTGGCTGCCTGGATCTAAAATATATGCTGACTTCATATAATGATTCTTTTAGGACATGAGTGGATTAAATTCATTCTTTTGGTTTTGATTTGGTAAAGCAGGTTCAATTATGATAAAGTAGGAAAGGAGCCTGTTTGTGTTCAGATAGGTTTAAATTGTAGGTGTCTTCCTCTTGGGAGTGAAGAAGTAGGTTTTACCAGCTTTCATATAGCGAAGACTTAGAGTATCCATATAGCCAACAGAGAGAGGTCTCTGAAGGCCTTCATGGAGATTCTCTGCACTTGAATTAATCCCATTGACTCTTCAGTGAAGGTCAGTAAAGATTTATTAATGATACTAGAGAACAGGGAGTTACATTGAGAGCTTGTAGCCAAACCTAGTATTAAATCCAGACCTCTGGGAGTCAAATGACTTCTGTACAAGATCTTCCTTTTTCATCAGTATGAAGACCAGAATCTTGATTAAAAGGTAATCTCGGTAGACCTATAATGATAATTATGGGTAAGAATATGTCTTGAGAACACCTTCCAGGTGATCAAATCAGACTGAGAACTCATCGGCATTACTGAACAGAAAAGAACACTATTCGAGGCTGAAAAAGGGTACCTGTCATGAATCAGTGAATTAGCATTTCCTTCTAGATAAAATATAATGGCAGCATGCCCAGTTTGTCATAGTGAACAAAATGATCTAATAGGCTTCTTTCACCTCTAATTTTAAAAAGTCAATTATCTACTTTAACAAGATGCTTTTTTTGACAAGGGCCAACAATAATGATGATGGACATACCCTTTTCACTTACAGGGGGTTTTTTGTAATTTACATATATAACATTTTTCATAGCATTAACAGTATTCAGAAATATGCTGAAAAGGTAATTGAAGCAAGTCTAGATCTGTCTCTCATGTAAACATGTGGAGTGCAAATACACATAGGATGATTATCAGTAGCTTAAGTGGCTTTTATCATAATGGCATTTAAGCCTTATTTCATGTGCTCTAGGGTTATTTTTAAAAATCTGTTGTCTAAGAAGACAAATCACTTCTTGGGAGTTTTCCAGCCATTTGATTAAGAACTACCCATCACCCCCAAAAGCCCTGCAGCTGTTCTAGCAGAAAAGTTAAAGGCCAAGATATTACAAATATCAGGAATAATACTGCAATGATTGTATTTAAAGTGTATTTGTTTACTTGTTAGGATTCACTACACTCCCTAAAATATAATTCTTAAAAACTATAACAGGAACTCATTTAAGTAGCAGTTCAAAAGGCAAAGAACTCAATTCTCTTCTTCATTCAAAATATGTTTGTTTTTCATTTCGTGATATGAAGTATGAAATGAAGCCTGAAGCACAAAGATTAAAACATCCAACTATAACAAAAATGTCACCTTTCTCAATATATCGTTTCCTGTTTCCTCTGATCCCGGTATTCCTTTCTCACAGCAGTATCTCTGTTTCTGTGCACAGACATCTGGGCCAGAGGCTGATTTCTCAGCTATGGAAAAAAATAGTGGTATAGAGTCTAAGTACATTCCTGCTGCAATTTGCCTTCTTTACTTACATATACCTATACCCACCAGTCCTGCAATAGGATGGTCCAACAGCATGCAAAGAAATCCCTTTTTACAGAAAACTCAGCCTAGCAGTAATTGTGGGTTTGTGGGAATAACTGTCACAAGAATTGACCTAATCAGAGCCTAAAGCAAAGAGCAAACATTCCTTTTGCCTACACGGTTCCCTCTCCTCCAGCTATCCTACATACACCCTTGCACAACTCAGAAGCAATAACGCGTCCTCCCAAAGGCAAATGCTATTCATGTATTAAAAAAAGAACCAGAAGAGTATGGCTGTACAGACCCACATCTGTAAGTGTTGTGTTTGCAACACGATCAGGCAAAGACAGAAAATGGAACTAGGAGGAGATCCTGGCAAGTGCTGTATCAAGAGGCTGAGAGGCAGGTTTCTTGAAATGGGAAATTCATGTAAGGTTTCAAAGAGTTCACAATTACATTGAAGTTATTGAAATACAAAAGCGAAGATGGTTCCTAAGGTGATAGTGCTATGAGGCAATTTTGACGGTAATTTTTGCATTATGACATCAGTTATTTAGAACAAGAGGTGTGCCCTTCTCAAGATGTAAATCATATGATGAAAACAGAAGATAAAATTTGTTTTTCCATATTAGTCTGTTTGTGATTTTTGAGAACAGGCTTTCCTCTAAGCCTTGCCATTTGTCTCACTAGATGTGAATAACAAGATTAGAACTTCAAGGACTCTATCCTCAGCCAGTATATATTTGCGTACAAGAGTTGAGGCTTTGGCCTAAACTATTCAAAAGCCCATTTGTGTTTTAAAAATTCAAACAATTTTAATATTTTAATATTCCCCCTCGGGTTATTGAGAAAAATCAAATTTAATACTCACCAACCATCTGATTTATATAAATATCTTATAAACTTTAATACTGGTGCCTTTGCGCACTTAAGAGCCACATGGGATATGAGAACAGGGAAAAGTTACACGGAAAGTCAGTGGGAAAAGATCTGGTTTCTTAGTTATAAAGCAATAAAGGGCATGCATTTAAAATTACATATTTTAATATTTCACATAACCTATACTGGATGCTGCGGAAAATGAGTACATTGGTTTGGAGTTTTGCATATGCTTGTTGATCGTAACAAATCCAGGTGGGGGGCCTTAGCTGTGTTCTCGGGCACTGTGTGGTCATGCATGCACGCTGAGGACTGAGGAGAAATCACCCTTCTGAACTCTAATTCAGGGACCACTCCTGCTTTGTGTATTATTCATGTCTCTCATCTGCAGGATTTACCATCAAGGAAGGTACTGGGACCATTGGTCAGACTGATGGTAGTGAAGACACTTGCTCTCTGGCACTGGAAAGACAGAATCCACTTGAATTCATCACCTGACCTGGGCAAAATTCATCCCTGCATAGAGGGTTGATATGAAGTGAATGTACTGCACAAGTTCCAGTTAAATCTTCAAAATAAGCTTCAGGTTGGGGAATGTAGGAGGGAAGCTATGGGGATGGAGGCAGGAGGAAGCAGAGAGCGGGGCAAGGTGAAATCATGCCAGGCACGGCTCATCGGCAGCCATCCTCTGCGAATCCCTGAGGATGTGATCGCTGCTTATGCTCCCCAGGAGTCAGAGAGGAGAGCCTGGAGGTGTCTGAGGGGCTTTTGGCCAAGCCCCAGGAGAGCCCCTCTGATGGACCAGGCACGCAGAGGGAGGGCAATGATGAGCTGATGCGAGGGCTTGCTGCTGGGGACAGCAACACAGCGTGAGCTGAGGATGGAGCTCAAACCCATACCCTTATCAGATATCATCTTTTACTGTATTATTTCATTTTATCACAGAATGATCTTTTTTCTGGGGTAGACCCTGTCATTTTATGTTGTGTGAACTGAGGGCTGAATTCAGGGCCCTGTGCCGAAAGCTGCCATTGACCCAAGAGTGAAAAATCAAATAGCTGCAAAATGCCGACGGCCACAAGATGTGACGGGAGTCAAATCCCATAGCGGTGGTTCGACCCGTGCAAACCCCTGGCTATGTTCAGACCAACACTGGGCCCTGATGTCACTTTGGAAACTAAAGGCATTTAAAGTAAGCCAAAAGAAACCAACTCTTATCGCAGAACAAGAGTATCCCCAGACAGCACTGTAGCGATACAGCTGTGCTGGAGCCGTGACACGGGAATAACTGGCGAAGCTTTCCCGTGATGACAAGCCCTCGGCTTGACGCTCCCTCTGGAGCACTCATGGCTGGCGGGGCAGGGAGAGCCAGGGGAGGGGAGGCCCACAGAAAGGCAGGAGCAAGGGGCAGCCTCTGCACCGTGTCCTCCATCTCCTTCCACTCATCTCCAGCAATGCCGCCGCAGCAGCCGGGGCCTGTTGGTGCTGGCTGGCGAGAGGATGGCATCCCCCGGGTCTGCCAGCTGCAAGTGCACCTTCAATTGCAGCGTATCCAGAGCAGGGGCGAAGCTGTAGTAACCACAGTGGTAACCACAGCTACGAGGGGGGGAACCACAGAATCGCCAAAAATGAAAAGGAGCTTAAAAAGCCATTTAGTTCACCCTCCTCTCCCCCTTTCAAAGGCAGGATCAAATTAAAATCTACTCATGATAGATGCTTGCCTCCCTGTCCTTAAGGAATTTCTAATTATGGACAGTACACAGTTTCCTTAGTCATTTATTTCTGTCTTTCTTCAGTCTTTACAGTTAGAAATTTTTTCCCACTATCCCACCCAAATTGGGCAATTTAAGATCATCATTTCTGATATTACCCACAGCAGACAGAGAAGCACTTTTCCCCTTCCTCACAGAGGAACCTTTGAAGTGTTTGAGGACTCTAGGATGTCTTCCACAAGCCTCCTCTGCTCGAGACTGGGAATGGCGGGCAGATGGCAAATGACTTACACAGAAAGCTTATGTATTGGTACATTGCATCCAAGTCTGTAAATATAACACATACATCAGGATAATCCATCAGGCGGAAAGTCATCTACTCACACTTGGGTACTAGGAGCAATGGTTTTAATGGTGACATTGAGCAAATGGTAAAAATGAGAAGTATCCAATCATTTTATTGAACTCCATACTACAGAATTGTCCTAAATCTACTTTACAGAATTTCTCTGTTTGCTGTCAGTGGCATAGTGGTGTATGATCCTGTCATGGTTTAACTCCAGCCAGCAACTAAGCACCACACAGCCCCCAGTGGGATGGGGGAGAGAATCGGAAGAGTCAAAGTGAGAAAACGCGTGGGCTGAGATAAAGGCAGTTTAATAGGGAAAGCAAAAGCCGCGCACGCAAGCAAAGCAGAACAAGGAATCCATTCACTACTTCCCATGGGCAGGCAGGTGTTCAGCCATCTCCAGGAAAGCAGGGCTTTCACGTGTAACGGTTACTTGGGAAGACAAACGCCATCACTCCGAATGTCTCCCCCTTCCTTCTTCTTCCCCTTCCCTTTATATACTGAGCATGACGTCATGTGGTATGGAATAGCCCTTTGGCCAGTTTGGATCAACTGTCCTGGCTGTGTCCCCTCCCAACCTCTCCTACACCTGACAGAGCATGGGAAGCTGAAAAGTCCTTGATGTAGTATAAGCTCTACTTAACAACAACTGAAACATCTCTCTATTATCAACACCGTTTTCAGCACAAATCCAAAACATAGAGTCATACTAGCTACTATAAAGAAAATTGACTCCATCCCAGCCAAAACCAGCACAGATCTGTAACTTCTTAACCCAAGTAGCAATGCGTATTTTCTGACGGATATTTTTATCAATTTCATCTTCAATAGCAGTGAGCATTGAATCAAAAGAATCTGTTTCAGTCTGGAAAGCATACCTGGGCATTATGTTCATTCCTCATCTATCTCAGCTCATCCCCAAGTAATATGGAAATTGCTCGGTGACATTAATTATACCAAATTTATTAATAGGCATTTGTAAAGAAAAATAAAGCAAAATATCTACAGCATTTTCCATTGTCCCTTTCTTCTAAATTTTTTATTCATGCTTTAGTATACTTCTTTCTTGAGCAATTTCAACCTTCTCTTTAACTTTTCTTATAAATGCTCCAAATATATGCAGAAATTACATGGGAAAGCCTAAAGTATTTGTCCTGTATGTATTTTCCCAGACCAACAGCTAAAAGGACTGGGGAAGGCAATGCTTAGTTCTGATAAACTATTGCTCCATGTCCAGTTTTGTATGTGCTACTCTTGCTAAAGCCAGGCATGAAGATGGAAGAGGCAAGAGGTGAGTAGCACATTGGCCAAGTCTTTTGTCCCATAAGAGTGTTTTCTCAATAGAAAATGTCTAGATGATTCTCAAAAGCAGGCAAAATATTAATTTGCTATAGCTTCTTAGGAGCTCAGATGTGGCTATGTACACTGCACGCTGAGACCTAGATTCATCCCCACTAACTGAATCATCAAACTGAGGTTTCCTATACAGGCAGTAGAGAAATATAGGACCCTCCAGAGAGTAGCATGAAAATCACTCACTAATTGCCCATTGGCTTAATTGAGGAATTAAAGGCAATTTTATTCCTAACTTTGTCACTTCAGCTAACCCAAAGCTCTAATTATGTAGCCCTAAGAGAAGAATTTAAGGAGTATGATCTCCTACAGACATTACTGAGGCCTTTAGTCTACATACAGTGATACCAACAATCTTTTCCTGCATATCTTGTTTCAATTCCTGGCCATAGCTTTACTGTACTGACTCAAACTGCAGCTTACCAGTTGCATTGATATCTCTACTACATTGTATTTATGATACAAGATGACAAGCCAACACTTTTCTTCTACAGTAATGTTGGCGTTTTGAGCAGCATGAGCAGAAAAACAATTCTGAAACAAAGGAAAACAGAAACCATTTTAAAGAAAATTTCCCTCTTTCTGGAAGGAAACGGAGAGAAGAAACACAGACATACCAATTATGCAAGCAAGGAAACATTTTTATAGGTTGTCAACAGGTATAATTGGGCCTGACAATCCACCTTCAAAGCCTGAGACTAATTTAGTACAAGCAGGAGATCTGTAAGGCAATATGGAGTTTCCCACAGCGAGGTCACCTCAGAAGTGCTCCACGTTGACAGTAACCCAAAGTCATTATCACCTGGCAATCAGTTCAGCGGCCTGTGCAAAATAAGTGGATGGTCTCAGCTCAGTTTCCAATTGTAAGGTGGCCACAGTGGGGAAATCTCCATTATAATTAACAGCAATTGGCAGCTGCACCAGCAAGGCCTCGATGCTTCCCTGAGAGCTAGACAAGGATGGGAGGAGCACCTTCAATGGGCAGTCGGTAGATAGCTTGCACCTGGCTGGCTGTGCTGTGCTAGTCTTAGAGTAGACTAACCAGTAATGTCCCCACAATTTATTTGCAAATGCAAAATTTGAATTACTATTTATTTCCATTTACAACATTTATTTCTCAGTACCCTGAGTACCTGCACAGCATTTTTACCAAAAAAGGAAAACATCAGCTTCATGAAGAAATCCTCATTTTATGTATTCCTACCACATAAGGGCAAAAAAGACCAAATTCAATCAGCTGTCCTAAAGAAAATACAACACAGACTCACAAATCTGACGGGGAATTTGGTTTGTAAAAGCATTACCAAGATAATACAAATCACATTGTTTTTATGGCTAGAATATTGCATTCTGCTGTTGAGCCAGCAGCAGTTGGACTCCGCTTGGACAGCAGATGGTGTCCTACTGTAACACTAAGCTACACTGCTCAAAGAGGAATCTTAAACCAGCCTTTAAAATACTCTCCAATTTCTATTTAATTACTTTAATTGGCTTTATAGACTACAGAATAAAAATGATGGGTCTGTTTAAACACTAGGCCGAATTAAAAAATCTAGTGTGTTGAAAACAGTGACTTTGAAACATAGGTCCCATTTCTGAGAGTATTTTCAGTATTGAAAGGAACTTTTGAAAAATGTGATCGTACCACTTGGGTGCCTGAGTGGTCCTTTTCAAAGGCACCATGGGCAAATAAGTGTTAAGAATCCCTCTGAGGGTCAGGGGAATCAGATGCCTCACACTTAACTGTGCCTTTAAAAATTTTCTCCTTACAGTATACATTATCTGCATATAGTAATGAGAAATCTAAACTTACAGTTGTTCTGGTAAAGGCAATGCAAAGACTTATGTGCTCACATGGGAAAGGACCATTTTTTTTCTTCTGTGTTGCATAACGTCTTGTGCAGTGGGCATCTGGTCCCCATTGGAGCCCTCAGATACCAACTTAGTACAATTAAAAATCCACAGATATTAAATTTATCCCTGATAAACGACATACTGTTGCTGTGATACTAAATCTAAAGGAAAGAATTTAATGCTTTCAGTCTGCATCCAAAGCCATTTTTCCTTGTATGGTTGTTTTTTCCCTGATCTTTATGATGTGCACAAGCTCCCAGCACTTTGTGACTAATGAGGTGAACTGGATGGTGAACAGAAGTCTATTACATTAAGAAGCTACAAGTCTGCTGATGACACTGGACTTCAGGAAGTAGGTAGGTAAAAGTGAGAGGTTCTTACAGGCTTGGAGCCTGGCAAAGTGTTGCGCAGAACCTGACTCATGACTAAGCCTGGTCTAAAAACACTCCTCCAGCAACTCCCCTTTCACATCGCTTACCGAATCACAGCTGTGGCCACTTCTGGGTTTGATGCATTGCCGAGAAGGCCGGTGTGACTCAGCTCAGGGTTATCTGGAGTTTGCAAGCCTAGATTGAATTTACTGTCACTGGGAGGGCAAAATTTGTTGGGAACAGTATTGTCATTCATACTGGGAGGTGATGAAATCTTTGCCTGCTGGAGCAGATAATCATCATCTTGTACAGCCAAACCCGGGCTGGGGCAGAGAAGTCATAAATGGTGTTATTTGCACGATTGTCACTGAATCACATTTTTCCTTTTTCACAGAGACCCTTGTAAAATCCTACTCTCTTTCTGCTGCTTTCATAAGAAAATAATTGTTCCTCTAGCCCCAGGTTATGGGAGCAGCCTCACTGATGAAGAATCTCAATTCTTCATATGAGAAAGCACTCTTGACCTCAGCCCTTAGAAAAAGAGTATAGTCGCATGAATGAGATACCTGGTTTTCAGAAAACATTTTTATTTTCTTCATCCTCCCAGATATGACAGAGGATGCAGAGGTCAATATTCTCCAAAAACATTTACATAACCTCTCCAAAAGCAATAAAATGATGAAACCCAGAATCTGCAAATTGTGGTGATTTGTAGTGCTTTGATTTATAGCCCTGTTGGGTTCAGAGTGAATGATTTCTACAGAGACCAGTCCCTCTAATCGGAATTTTACAAGAAACGGATGTGCTAAAAGAAACAGAAAGCTAACAGGGCTTCTGGTTACATTTTCAGCCTGATTTATAGAGCTGTAAAACTCTCTGTATCAGGGAGCTGACACCAATTTCTAGAGAACTGTGAACATTTGTTTTCATCTGATTTTCCTGCAGGGTTTCTAGGCCCACTTCATTCACAAAACAGCCCAGTGAAATCCATGTCAGGTGTCAGGGAGTGTGGGACAGTGGTGTCACAAGCGAGCTGGTGGCAAAGGAGGACCAGTTTTGTAGCAGAGCAAAAAGAAACTAGTTCTGGGAATGTCTGTTTCAGGGACAGAAGTGTACTTTTAAGGAGTCAGGAGTGGAAATGGAGCTGAGGCAGGAGCAGGCGTTATGGGGGCTGAAATGGCTAAGGGAGGTCCGGTCTGGCATGGCAAGGGATGCTGCAAAGCTGAGCAGTCCCTCAGCTGAAGGCAAGCAGGTGGAGAAGACAGAAAGCCAAGTCTGGTGCTGCAGCAGCCATGCCACCATAGTGTGACCACAGCCTTGCACCTGCTGACAGAGGCAAATGCCACCCACGTGAGGATGCGTCGGGACAGTGGAGGAGCAAGGTTGTGAGAAGAGGAAGATCTGGAGAGAAAGAATGGGGCACGAACCAGGGACAAGGAAGTGCAGCCTGGTGAAGGCTGCAGCCTCTGTTAGTGCCCATGACATGGCACGGGGACATGGTAAGACTGGTCACACAGGCAGAGAAGCACCCGGGAGCCTTGAGCAGGGAGCGGGTGGCAGGAGAAGTCCCATGGCCAGGCTCCCCTGGAGACGCTGCCAGGGCTGGGCTGCAGACGGGGACACACACTTAGAGGCAGTGCCCGTGGCCACTCATGACAGTGAAATGCCCCAAGGAGAACCAAAACAAACCAGCACATCTACCAAGCCAAGTGCAATGCCCAAGATGGGGGAGAGAAAGCCAAGAGGAGCAGGACAGGGCATGGGTCAAGCACAAGGATCAGGAGAGGAGAGCTGTGAGCAAATGCTCAGGTCAAGAGTGGGTAGATCACCAGGAACCGTCCTCCTGGAGGTGGGCTGTGATTCGAAGTAAAACCTCTGTCTGCCTCTGTGAGGATGCTAAACAGCTCCACGACTTGGATCTTGCCAGTTCTGCTCCTTCTTACAGCTAGAAATGTGTAGAAACGTTTGGCTTCTATTTTCATGCCCAAAATTAAGACAATGTATAAAAGTTAGAACAAAATAATCTGAGGCCTCTTTTGAGAGGATAAGCTGTTCCCTTCCAGAAAACAAATCATGTTCAATCACAGGTTATTACAGGTGCTTGAACTAGTATCCTGTCCACAGAGAGCTGCAGCAGATTCTAGTGGAAAGGAAAATACAAAATAACTTTAAACAATCACTTTTAAGCCTAGTGGATCTCCAGATCTAAGGCCCTGATCCAACCACTTGTTACGTTCCAGGAGACTTAGCGAGGGTTGTGGGCAGGCACTACCATGCCCAATTGGCAAAGGTTTTAGGATCAAAGCTTGAGGTATTTATGTGTTGGCTAACAGGCTAGCATAAAATGGCAGCTTCTGCTGACATAGCATTTAAGAAAATGTTCTTACCTCGTTATGCTGTTTAAAGAAACCCTCTTTTATTATATCAAGTTATTAAATACTAAATATATTATTTTATAAAATGGTTTAGTAGTATGTCCATGTTATTTTGTTTTTAGAGTGTCAAGTTAAAAAACAGTTATTAATTAATAAACTAAGGTGCATTTTATTGCTCTAACAAGTGCAACTCTAAAAATTTATTACCACTTTCCAAGGATTTACTTCCTTTATTTAAAAAAATGTATTGATGTCTTAAATTAATTATAAAGATCAAACTTACATGGAGAGGCCCTGATCCAGCAAATGCATATGCTTATGAGTAATTTAACTGCATGAGTAACTTCACAGAATTCAGTGAGTGAGAGAGAAGCTGTGATCCGTGGGGCTCCTAATGTGGGTAAAGTTATTCATGGGCACAACTGTTTGCAGGACTGGAGCCAAATATAACACATATACAAATTCCCATCTAGAAGAAAAGGCAAATGAATACATAGTAAAAAGCAATTACACATTATTGAATGTTCTAACAACTATATATTCAATAATAAGTGCATAAACACAAATATGGATTCAAAGATGCACGGGGCCTACCTGTAATTGACAGATAATAAATGGAGATGTAGAACGAAATGGAAAGGTGAAGTGAACACAGTGTAACTCTCTTCATGTCTGAGTTTCTCTCTAATTGAGTTGTTTCTTAGATGCAATAAGTATACACAGGAAACATGCAAACAAAAAAAAAAGAGGTTGCACTCAACTACCATCTTTGGACACCGACTGCAGGTGTAAGCTGTCTAAAGAGCACTGGTTTTGGTCTCTCTAGATGTTTTAGAGCACCTAAGGCAGATGCTTAGATGCTCAGTGTGATCAGTACGTGAGAAGTAGGCACCTCTAAAGATTAAACTAAAAAAACCCTTGTACCACACTCAGGACCCTGAAATTACCTATGCATTTTGTATCAGATAACCACTAGCTATAACTTTAAAACAGAGCCAGGTTTCTCCTGTCGCTCATTCCCTCTGTGATCCCCATGGCTGTGTACCGCATGCTGCAGAGGGACACGGCTCCCGCCGGGAGACAGGAGGCAATGCCTCAGACCTCAGCAGGGGAAGAGGACACTGCCCCGGGAGGTGGGTACGTTGGCTTTGAACTCTTCAGGACAGCGTGGAGGGGAACCCTGCTTGCTCTGAGCTAGGCTGCTGTGTCCTGTTCCAGATGTATTTTTGTAAGAGAGGGGTGCTGACTGACCTACCTTATGCTGAATTCAGCGCTTCCCAGCGACTGAGTGCAGGTTGAGCGCCCACACACCCTCACTTGGAGTTGAGCTTCCTTGGGAGTGAGTTACATAGCTGCTTAGTTTCTGAGTTTCTGGCTTTTAGGAGGTGCTGTTATGTCTTTAGGAAACTGTGCAGTCCAAGACAGAAGCACCAGCTGGTTCTAGATGGCAGACAGCGTGCCAAATTGCTCCCTGAGATTCAGATACCTGTAGTTTACCTGTGCTCCAGGACAAGCAGAATCCAAGTGGCCAACAGCTCTCCCACAATGCTGAAACCCTGCAGCTGGGAGAAACAGAATAATTCCCTTTTTGGCCTTTCCTCCTTATTAAAATATGCGCAAATACCTCAGTCCCCCTGGGCCGGGCTATGGAAGCATTAAGCACTCTGCAAGTTCTCCTTATGAATTGCCAGTAAAGTAGATGGTTTGCAAATGTTTATGTTCTTGCACTTATTTTGCCCATATGAAATAAATGCTGCTGCCAGGCACAATACAATGCACCCAGTGTCTTCCACAGCGTTCCTGCCGCTGTTCACTGGAAACATTAGGGATGTGTTTCTATCTCTTCACCTCCCTGCTCCCCACCTGTGCTTTGGCACTCTCTACATGGAAGATGTTCTGATCGCCCACAAGGCATTCACTTCAGTTCCACTGCATGCTAGCTGGCTATTTTTATTTTGCATTTTTTTTCCAGAGTCGTTTCTCCGAGGTCGTTCTCCCCTCTGGCTGTGCTTGGCTGTCACACATCCTCCTCGTCTCCTGGAAGTACTTCTACTCTGGATGCTACCACAGTATGGTAAGAATATTACAAAAGGGGCAATTATTTTGACAGGCCTTTCTTCCTGGTGCATGTTCAGGATGCACGCTGCTGATGACTAGGTCTTTTGTTCATGTACATAATATATAAAGTATACAAATGCTTGCTTTCTGTTTACACAGGAGGAAAAGAACATGAACGAGCCTTAGTAACCCTTTATTTCTCACTTGCAATTAGACTTTAAAATAAAAGATCCTATTCATATCAACAAAGAGTTTTGTGAAAGGGTGAGTGCCACTCTCTTCTTGGTGGCATTGTCACCTTACAGAGCTCGGTGCGCTCCAGCTTTCTAACCGCCCCTCCCTTGCAACCTCCATTTTGCCACTGCAACCATTAGCCAGGTCGTAGCTCTAAATCTCATCAGGCAACTGATCCAGGTTTAAAAATGCCATAAAATGTTTTGTGACACATAGCCAAGAGGGCCCTCTGTCACATAAGGGGAGAAATGAGGAACGGGGATAACGAGGAGCAGATAAGCCAGTACCACCTCTAAATGCCTCAAAATGTGAAGCCACATCGCCAGGCACAATAAAACTATTTCACAGGTTCATCAGGTGCTTGTTACCTGCCTGAACATGCCTATACCTGTATAAGCAATGGTGCCGCTGCCACTGAGGTTATATTCAGGCTAAACTCTCATGGAGGGTGGAGGGAGCTCTGTCTGAAGGGAGCAGCCAGTAGAGATAAGGGTTAATCATAGCTGGAACAGAGAAGAGCTGTATTGCTTTCTGCTAGATCATCCAAAATAGTGCCCCTTCTGGTTTTTTTCCCCCCTTTGTGCAAGGATTGCTTTACTGTTTTTTTGAATGTGAGCTAACTTTGCTTATCAGTACCCAAAAAGCAAGTCCCTGCAGGGTCCCCACTGACAGATGCTGCCAGGCAGTCATGCCCTTTCCTCTGCACTGAATGCGGTAATTAGAGAGATGCAATTTTCCAGTAGTGCTTGACAGCCTACATCAAAGGCACAGAAACTGTTTCTGGACATTGAAAAGATAAAATTCTAATACTAACTGATCCCTCCTTCAGTTTTTATTGCAGTTCAATGTAAACAGATGCTGCTGGTTTTGAAAGTTTATGGTCAGATCTGTCAGAGTATATATACTGCAGCAGTGATATCTACTGTAGAAAATGCTGATATTTACCATCATGTGTATATACTTGATTCAATCATCTCTATGACATGAGCTGTATGTGCACTTACACATTCACAGATGTCTGTCTTTACGTGTACATGCATACAAATACAAACACATGCATATGAATTAAATGGAAACTGTAACTCAATCTTAACCAGGGTTTTAAATTAATCATAATACGTACACACACTTACAAACATCGGGCTATATTTAACTTTCACATAAGCAGTGTAGACCTATTATCTTCTGTGGAGCTCTGCAGTTTATGAGTCAGACCCAAAGCCTGTTAGTTAGCCGGTGGAAAGACGCCACTGACTTTATTGGGCTTTGGACCAGACCCGAAGCCAATGGTTAATTGTCTCATATAATATAACTTTACCTTCCAGCAAACTTAAGATAAACTTAAATTCTAATTCCAATAACTCTCTATAATTTTTTCCAAACAAATTCCTTATGGAATGGAAATGCCCATTCTTGTTCTGGGCATTTTTCAATGCTTTCGCATTTCTTTGTTTTGAAAATTGATTCAGTCATGTTAAACATTATGCAAGCTTGAAAAAGATCACAGTCTCCAACTATCCAAAGTGAAATTCTCATACATACATAGCTCAGAAATAAATGTCATTAGAAACTTCAAACTTGGCTGGTATTAAAGCCATCTTTGAGGAAGGGAAAACAATTCACATTTGAAGAAATTCAGCCTGGTGTTTTAGAAAGTAAGAATAGTTTAGGATTACATGTCCATCTCAGCTTTCTCATTTTATTATACGCCCTGCACAACTTTCTATTTTCTTTCCAGGTTTTTTGACTTGGATTGATTTTGAATACGTACTTGAAAGATGCAATTATTTAGAGGGAAAATTAGCATGTGTGCACCAAGCTTCTTGAATTAAAGGGAGAGCTGTCTAAAGATCCACATTTGAACTCTGAGCTAATATGGCTGTTAAGTTCATCCTAATTCAGATATCATAGCTGACACAAATGCAGTTAAGGACATTTCATTTTTAAGAAATGACTCTTGAAGAGTCTTTTGACTAAAGATGTTGCCAGTCCTCCTTTGAGTAACTTCTAAATTAAAATTCTGAGTTAAAAGCTAGTCTAAGCTTTCTGAATGTAGGTATTGGATATGCAGTTAATACTTCGGCTGTCTATAAAAATAATGTGGCTGAAGTTTTTTAGCTGTGCTAATCACTAAAGAAAGTTTGCATTTGCATTACTATTTATATCGATACAGTTGTTACCTGATACAATCGCTGTTGCGGAGACATCATGCTGCCTTCTGGCACTACAGGCTCTCAGCTGCCGGGGGTCTCGCAGGGTACTCGAGTTCAGGTTCCTGGCTAAGAGGCAACCAGGAACATCTCCGTTCAGTAGCCTACAGTGTCTGCATAGTCAGGTAGGTGCCTCCAGAGGCGGCAATGAATTCAAGGCAATTAAAGTGTTAAAGTGTTTTGAAAAGCACTGACTGCTGTTTCTCTCTGTGTCTATTCCAGTCCCCCAGTCCCACAGCACATATATTGTATTTTGCAGCCCTGTTTTTTGTTTTATAAATAGAATTTAGTGTGTATTGTTTATGTAGCCTCCTACCCAAAGAGAGGATTGACAATGTCACAGAAAGAAAAATCTTTGGTCAGACTGACAACATCTACAACATCCCACTGTCTCTTCTTGTGATATACCACGGATGCAGCTTTCACAGTAAGTCCAAAGCTTGTTACAAGGTTTTGAAAAGCACTTACGGCTTTTAGTGAGTAAAGTGTGAGGACCAGATGCTCCCCAGGACTAATGCACACAAGCTTGGCATAATGTGAGGGCAGGTCTCAGAGCCCCAGAAAAATCTCTTCCAGTGCTTTGCTGATGTAAATGGGGACAGGTCCATCGGCTTACATCTAAATGCATTTACACCGTAAGACAATCACCCCTCGAGTTTTAAAGCATCCTATCCTTACTTCTGTGTTTGTGTTAGCTGATATTTGCATAATAATGCCCAATGCACACAAAACATTGCATCAAAAGAAAGTTGTTCCTTCCCTCCAGCTTGTCTTTTGGAAATAATTCTGAGAGAGATTAATTCCTGAGAGCTTCCCTGCACCACTTGCAGTCTTCCAGTTAACATAATTTTGTCCTCCTTTGCTACCAGACCTCTTTCCCTCCCACTGCCGCTTCCTTTCTCTCTGGCATGCGAAGGGAGCCTGGGTCATAGTGAAACCTCTAAATACTGCCTCCTCTGAGTGCTCTTTCTCTTTCTACCCCTACATTGGGACAGCGACAGTGGTGGTCAGAGGGTCTTGAATGTGTTTGTCATTGTACGGTACCTCTTTCTCCGACGTACATCGAGTGCACGTCCCGCCCTGCCTGTTGCTGTGTGTCCGATACAAAACACCTACAACAAAAGCATTGCTCAATTAGGCTGAAAGAACATTTAGTTTGGGCTGCGTCTTTTTATGCCTGGGTCCCTGGATCTCAGTCCTGCCCAATGCTGATCACCCTGACCCTACTGCCCCGTTGTCTGCCCCAGCTTCGATGGGAGTGGGCCATAGACACAAAATCACCCCGATTTTGAACACTGTTCCTACAAAACTCCCTCCCAAGGTTTGTCTTACAGCTCGCTAGCAAGGCCTGAGTCTGTACTATTTAACTGAGTAGGTTTGATTGTTGTGTTACCCTGTGAAAGAGGCTGGTTTCTCTTCCACAGGGCTAAGCAAGAAGAAACGCTGAAGTGTTGTTCACACCATCATGGGAATCAGTTGTGGGCTGAGGGGACTCCATCCCACACCAGGCAGCCGCACAAAGGTGCGGTGGTTGCAGGCACTCACCTCCCACCTCCCGGCAGGAGTTCTACTCCGTGCCGCGGTGGGGTCCTCAGCTGCGGCCACTTCCCGAGATGAAAAGGGCAGCTTTGCACGGTGGATTTATTGCACGTTCCCGGTCACACGAGGGAGACTGTGTCCAGGTAGCTCCCTCTCTTGCTCTCCCTTTAATCACTGCAGGGTGGGAACCGGATCCAGCCTGGCGGGATAAAAGGTCTCGGAGATGAAGAAGTACAATGGAGCGGAGTTAATGTCGGCCGATTTACTGTTGTAAGCAAATCACTGCTAAATCTCTCTTGTGCAGCATGTTACAATTTACTACTCGTAGTTAAATGAGTCAGAGCTGTTGCTTCTGGTTCTGCCTCCGGCTTCTCCTGCCGCAGAGCTGGACAGACAATGGGCCCGTGTTGCAGAGGGGCCTCGGGCCAGCCCCAAGGAGCTGTGTGTTGCAATGCCCATTATCGCAATGCCTCATTTTTAGGCTCCCTGCTGTGGAACAGATTGCTTAGGCCAGGGACAGACACCACTGTGCTTCACACAAGGTGTGGAGAGAGTTAAAAACTAATGAAAGGAAACTTCAGTAATCCACACACTCCTTGGATTAGAATATATATATATATGTATAATAATATATATAGTTGGACCCAGCACTGTGATAGGCAGTAAGAAGGTGTCTCTTTCTGCCACAAACTCCCTCGCAGTTAAGTGCCTAAGCCACATCAGCCTGCTTTTGTGGAAAACTAGGGAGGGAGAGAACCACCTCATTGCATCCAACAGCTCATTGGGTACAGTGTATCATATCCCAAGCAATGGGAGACTTACTTGCCAGTCACCACTCTGCTGGATTTAATTTGAACGGCCCTACGGCTCAGAGGAGTGTCCTGGCCACAAGGCTATTTGAGCAGCCGCTTTTTCTTGCACTCTCTGGCCACCTCTGTGTCTAATGTAAAATCAAATGTATCATTAGGAGAGATGAAGAGCAATTATCTCTGAGTCCCTAATAAGTTGGTGATCGGGATTTTCACTTTGCATACAAAATACGCGAGTTCAGCTGTTTACCTGAAATCAGGCAGTAGCAGGAGTTAGTGCTAAGTATCCCGTTTCTCCGTGAAGGTGTCCAGCCAGTTTGTTCAACAGACCTGTCACTTCCCAGTTCTTTAGGAAGAAGGTTTGATGTAACTCAGGAGACTCACACAAGACGATGAGCCTGGATTTAAGCATAGGAGTACTACCGAGGCGCAGGCTTACCCCTCCCCTCCGCCTGGCCTTTACAATGGGTAAGTTAGGCAGCTTCCCTGCTCTGCCTCTGATTTCTGAAGGTTGTGTTCCCAGGCACAATCCCGAGCAGCAGGAGGCTGCTGCTGCTGTGCCTAACTCACTTGCTGCATTTAGCCTGCCCTAACTTTTGAAAACAGGCTTTTAGCTCCTAATTCACTTGACCACTACGGAAAAGGTTAGATAAATCATTCAACGGGGCACCGATTCGTGTTTCGAGTTAAACAGCGTGAATTCGCTGGGAAGAAACCCTGAAAACGCCAGAAATTCAGAGCAGACAACAAATCCAGGGTTTAACCAAAGATTCGCTCAGCAGATTTTCCCGGTAGCCTTCTTCTCTGGAGCTAAAGCTGAAGGCGAGCCCTTCCTTACCCTGTAACTGCTAAGGAGCAGCTGCCCGCCCCTCTGCCCCCGCCCGAAGCCCGGCTGTGCCGGAGCCGGAGCCGGAGCCGGCGCTGGGCGCGACGCGGCGGCGTTCCGAGCCGGGGCTCTCCCAGCCTGCCCGCAGCCGGTGCCGGGCAAGGGCGCCCGGGAGGCTGCGTTCCTCTGTGGATAACGGAGTCGTTCCCCTCGTTTGGGGGAATAAGAGTAGAAAAATGGCTTCCCTTTTATTTTGTGCGTGGTTCTGCGGGTGTTTGCTCCCTTTCCGTGCTCTGGCGACTCTGCGCTTTATTTCCCACCCTCCGTGGAAAGCGTCGCGTCAAGGCGCGATCGCTTTCCCACGGCAGAGGATTGCCTCGTCTGTGAGTCTGTGGTGGTACATGGATGTGCTCGGGGCCCCTCTGCTTTCTCTCGTCTCTCTGCCGAGGCTCTCTAGGAGCGTGTGTGGAGATATGCATGGCGGGGGGGTACCGGAGTGACTGGGGAGGGGTGGCGGGGGAGAGGGGAGTTATTAGGAAACTTTGCTTTGGCTACTCTCTATCCTTGGGGCTGCGTGGCGCCAGCACCCTCAAGTTGAAAGGAAAACAGCCATTCTCACTTCCAACTGCCCACTGAGATCCTTAAGGCGACAAAGACACAAAAGTGAGTTTTATTTGCTGGTAAGCCAGAGGCAAGAAAAAAGAAAAGCCAATTCCCCCTTAAAAAGAGCCGACAAATCCTTTTTGCTCTTTTGTGTGAGCTTTTCCTATTCACATGGAGCGTTCATCCGTGTGATTCCCAACTTATTGTCATTACTTAGTTATTAATTGTTCTCATCTGGGTTTAATTGAGCAACCAAGGACTTTAGCCCAAGGGTCAGGGGGGAAACTTAAAGCAAAGACATGTTCAATAAGAATCCTGCGCTTCGAATATCCATCCCGAGTTGACATAATATAAAAAAAAAAAAAAGAAAAATCCCCAAAAAACCAACAGACAAAGCGGAGAGATGAAAGGGGCTCGGCTCGCCCGGAGCCCCGCCGCGCAGCGCCCAAAGGTGCCGGCAGAGGGGAGCGGGGCTTGCGGGGAGCCAGCTCACGGCGGTTCTCGCTGTTTAAAATCTCTCTCGGTTTTTTGAGGGCTTCTTTACAGGATAAACCTGGCCTCCTGCGCGATTAGATCTTCTCCGCAAACCCGCGGGCTAATCGCGCAGAGGCTGAGTTTATCTCCAGCCTTTTTCTTGCCAGAGACACAACGTGGGAAAAAGCCGGCTCCGCGCTCTGCCGGTCCGGCGCGGCGTTGGGCGCTGGGGTCAGGATCACAGACACTGTCATTTGCACAGAGAAAAGAAATGATCGGAAAAGAAAGCCAGACCAAAAAGGAGGAAAAAAAAAAAAACACACACACACAAAAAAAACCAACCACAAAAACCCAAAACTCACCCCGGGCCAGAAAGAACTGGGCGGCCAGAGCGGAGCGAGAGATGAGAAGAGGGGGATTAGAGCAGCGAGCTCTGGAGAAAGTGACTGGGTTCAGGTATGTTGTTCCGCTGAGTTACTGAAAGCATCATTGATATTTAGGAGATGATAAAAGTCCCGCCTCGCCCCCAGCTACAGTCTCGCTGGAGCCACAGTGCCTGCAGAAGATTGCCTAGCCTCATTACAGCAATTATTTTCCTTCTAACTTTGCTTCAACCTTAACGTTTTAAATTGCTGGAAATGAAAGCAGCGGGGTAAAAAAAAAGACAGAAAGAAAGAAAAATATCGAGTCCCCATTTCTCAGCGCCCATTCCTTGAGCGCAAAGATAAAGCACGAAATAAAAAAAATTTAAAAAGGGGAAAACACCGCTCTCCCTTACCCGAGCGACATCGAACGACATCGGGTGGAGCGGCGCACCGAGGGGGGCTCGGGGTGCAGCCGGCGGAAGGACGCGGCGAGGCGGCGGCGCCGGTGCTGGCGGGGCCGGCGGGCGCGGAGAGGCGCGGAGCGGGGCGGCCCGCCGCCCTCCTCCGCAGGGTCCTCGGCCGTCGCCGGCGGTTTCCACGGGGCCGTGGCCACCGGGACGGGCTTCCAGCGGAGCCGGACGCTGAGGGCTGCGGGGCGCCCGGAGCCACGGGGATGGACAGGAGACGGCGCCGAGCGGTCCCGACCGTCAGTCCCGCGGGTCCCGCCAGCTGCCTGCCGCAGCCCCACACCCGTCCCCAAACACCACCGTCCCCCACACCGCATCCCCACCGCCCTGTACCCTAACAGTCCCGTGCCCATCACCCGACCCTCGGCTCCGGCGGCGGCGCTGCCTCTGCCCCGCTATTAGCGCGCTTTTTGCCCTTCTCCCGCACCACCCCGACAGCCGCAGCCTCCTCTCCTCCCCACCGCCCCAAACCCCCCATGCTACCCTCCCCTGAGCAATGCGGGCTGCCCCAGGGAGCTGCGGGGGAAGCCCTTGGTCTCTCTCTAGGCTTGGCACCGAGGTGGGGGACGATCCCCAAAGACTCCGGCGGCCGTCGGGGGCTGCGGCCGGGAGCTTCCCGGAAAAAGGCCGCCGGCAGGGAGAGGCGCAGCTTTCCTCCTGCCTAGGGCTGGGAATGCCCGGCCGGGGCTGTGCCGAGCCCGGGGCCGCTGGGAAGAACAGCAGTGGGTGCCCACACCCTCGGGCAGGGGATGCGGTGGGAGCTGCCGCCAAGGGGTGGGAAGGAAACAACCTCAGACAGCCATGAGGACAGGGCAGCTCTGGGATACGCAGCAAGCTGAAAACGCAGCCGAGGCCTCACTGCCTGAGGCTGAATCTTCCTGGGCAGGAAGAAAAACGGCTGGTACAGCCAGTCCCTCTCTCCTGTCCCCCTGACACACAGGCAAATTTAGTCTCTTCTTCTGTCACCCCTGGCAGGGCAAGGAGCAAACAAACAGCATCAAAGAGTAGCTTAAAATTAATTTATTTAACAAATATAGCTATAATATAAATGATAATAAAATTTCAAATATACAGTATATTACATAGTACACAGAGCCCCTTCCAAAGGAGCTGGTGGAGGAACAAACACAGGTAACAGACAGTGCTGTTACACAGGGACGGGAGAGGCTGCTCTACACTTCTGCCTCTTGACCTCGCCTTGCAGAAAATAAGAGAAATGTCCTGTCTTTCAGCCCCCTTTTTGCAGTTTCTCTTCCACAGTTCCTTCCCCACGGCAGGGGGCTCTCCCCAGGCTGCCAGCCTGGGGACCCGGGGAAGTGGGTCAGGGCTGGCCCATCGCTGCCCTGTGTCAGGGAGGAGCTGGGGTGATGCCTCAGGTTCATGCCAGCTGGAGAGCAGAGCAGCTCCCAGAACTGCTGAGGAGAGCGGAACAGGGCTGGACTGGGGGAGCCAGCATCACAGGGGGAAGCAGAGAGGCCGAGCAGAGCTGGACTGGAGAAGTCTCTGCCACAGGGCCCGTGGGGAAGTCCGCAGCGAGGAGCCAGAGGAGCAGGGAGGGAGTGCGTGCGGAGCCAGCGGGAGCAGACAGCCAGCAGGCTGGGGTCGGCAGGGCTCAGCTCTATGTGAGGTGGTACATGCTGTATCCCACGTGCGCTGTGTACAGTCCCACAGGAGACACGGGCAGCCCTGCCCGCTGGAAAGGGCTGGAGGCACCGTACAGAGAGGCGCCGGCCACGGCTGGGCCGCCCAGCGGGAAGGAGATGCCGAAAGCAGCGGGCGGGAGCATGGGCTTGGCTGCCATCTTCAGCTTCTCCAGCTCAGCCTCCTGGAGCCGCTTGGCCTTGGCACGGCGATTCTGGAACCAGATCTTCACCTGGGTCTCAGTGAGGCTAAGCGAGCTGGAGAACTCGGCGCGCTCGGCGATGGACAGGTACTGCTTCTGCCGAAACTTCCTCTCGAGGGCCAGCAGCTGCGCCGTGGTGAAGGGCGTCCGGGGCTTCCTGTTCGTCTTGTGCTTGCGAAGGGTGCAGGCTGGGGGGCTCAGCCGCCCTGTGCCCAGGAGCAGCCGGAGGAGAGGGGGAAGCAGAGAAACACCTCGGTTAGCAGCGCCCAAACCCGCACGCCCCCCAGAGCCCCCACCGTACAGCGGCTGGGGTGGAGAGAGAGGAGAAAATAAGGTCCCGCTCAAAGTGAAGTGGCCCAAAAACTCCAGGGCTGCCCGGGACAAGCTTCAAATTGATGTCTCGCACACCAGTAAAGAAAGCGGGTGCTTTACTAAGGAGTTAGGCTTTTCAAGACTCCTGGGACCGAAGTTACTTGCAGTGCTCCATAGTGAGAACCGCTCCAACTCCATGGAAAAACTCGGCACAGGGCAGGAGTCAGACATCCACACAACCTCCACCTCCTGCCTTCACGGCTGATACAGGGGAGATATAAATGAAGGGAGTGACCGTCCAAAAAGAAAAAAAAAGTCCTGTCCTTTTTATTGGATTAAGAAAAAAAATAAACAAAACGGGCTGGCTTCTCAGACTCACACCCTCTTCATTAGGCCCCTGGGAACCGGATTAAGCATGTAATTAATTACGAGCTATGAATTCACACTCAGCCTCTATCTACTGCTCTTCACCAGTCTGCTCCTCTCTTCTTATTTAAAATTTCTAAGGGTCCTCAGCCTCGATCTGCCCCGGGTTTACTTAGCAACAACGACTTTCACTTTGCAATTTAAATAGATTAGACCACTGCGATACTCTAGAATTGTAACAAGTCCTTTCGGGAAACCTGCCCAGGGGGAGAGAAAGCAGCTCTGTTCGCAGCTCTGCTAAGAGCACCCCAAACGCTCGGGAGAGCCTCAGCCCAAGCTCGCCCTTTCCCACGGGAGCCCGGGCGCAGAGGGAGCAGGATCCGGCCGAAGGCAGGCGGCCCGCGCTGTCCGGCCCCGGCCCGCCGCACTCCCGGGCTCAGCGCAGCCGCTGGAGAGGATTAACGGGCTCTTCTGATCTCGGCCCTCCCGCTGCTATTTTTATTATTTTAGATCTCTCTGTAGTAAAGCAGGAAAACATCAGTAATTGCGGCTCTTCGGACTTTGGAGATGCAACACTTGAGGGAGCAGCCGGTGGGACTGAAGCCTGCAACGCCCGAAGGCGCCGCGCCCGGGAGCCGCTCTGTGCGGGTCCCCGGGAAATTACTGGAGCCACTTTCGGAGAAAACACCGCTAAGACTGCGCCAGGCTTTGCGCGGCCAGTTCGAGCCCCAGGTTAAGCTAACCGGCAGGCCAGGCTGCTTTTTCTTTTTATTTCTTGCCCCCTCCCCAGTTAACATTTAGCACAAGATCTCGCCCCGCCACGGCCGTTCTTCCTTCGCCTCCCCAGTCCTCCCCCGGCGCTGCTCTGGCTTCGCACACACTCGAACCGGTTCAATATTTTGAACAGGCCGAAGCGGCCCGGCAAAGAGCGCGAACCGCAGGGAAAAGCATACCAGGAGGGGCCGGGCTGGGCGAAAGCGAGAGGAAATCCCTGGCCGCCCCCGCAGCGCTGCCCCCGCACCGCCCGGCCCCGCGGGAAGGGCGCGGACGGCTCGGGAGCGTCCCAGCCCGCCCGCTCCCGGATCCTACTTACTCGGGGGAGGCGGCGAAAACCGTGGGCTTTGCATCCAGGGGCTCCGCTCCTGCTTCTCGGGGCTCTCCGCCTTGACGAGGGCGTCTTCGGGCAGCTTGACCAGCCCCCCGACGGAGAAGTGGCCGCCGAGGGGCAGCGGGGAGGCCGGCGCCTCCGCCGTCAGGGCGCCCAAGCGGGGACTGAGGCTGGCGCGGGCGGCCGCCCCGGCGCCCGGCGGGGGCCCGGCGCCCTCAGGGCCCTCCCTGCCGCCCGGCTTCCTGCGGTCGGCCATAAGCGCCTCCACGCTGAACGGCAGGAGGGACGGGGAGACCTTGGGCTTGTCGCTCTCCTCCTCCCCGCCCATCGCCGCCGCGACGGGGAGGCCGCCGCCGCCGGGCTTGCTGAAGGCGGAGGCGGGCAGCTCGTCGCTGCGGACCCCGGTGGGCGCGGCGGTCATATCCACAGCCGGGGCCATGCAGAGGCGGCCCACCGTCGCCACCGCAGCGCCGGGCGGGAGCGGGCGCCGCGGCTCATGGGGCCGGGGCGGCGCGGGGGCGCGGGCAGCCGTCGGCACGCTCCGTCCCCGCGGCGGGCGGCGCCGCCTGATAAAGCGGCGCGGGGGTAGGCACCGCCCAACCAGCGCGCGGGGGGCGGGGCGGCGGCGCCCCATTGGCTGCGGCGCGGCGCGGCGGCGCCGGCAGCGGGCGGGGGGGTCAAGCCGGGCCCGCCGTCGGGGCCGCCCGCTCCGCGCCTCCGGCCCCGCTCCGCGCCCCAGCGCGCACCGCGGGCGAGAGTGAGCAAGGCCGGGGCTGCCGGAACAGCGCTCTGCCGCGGGGACGGGACTGCGGGGGCTGGCTCAAAAATCGGGGAAAAAAATGTATGAACGTCGGAAAACAGCCGGCCCTTCTGTTTGCGAAGCGCGAGGGAGCGGGCCCGAGCCGTGTTCTTCCGAAACCCGACAGATATCGGGCTGTCTTGGGCGTCACCGCTCGGAGGGAGCGCCTGCCTGTCCCACAGCCTGGCTGCGCCTTGAAAAAGGGGGTTTAGCGTTAGTCTGTTTGGTTGTTTTGTTTTTTGAAAGGAACGCCGGCCCTGCGGCGTGTTCGATGTGTCTGCGGAGATCTGCGCGCATGGGCATACACACAGACACATAAATTGTGCCACGTTTCGTGGCATAGATGCGTGCGTGTCTCCAGATAATGAAATGCTCATTCACGTAAAAAAGAACATCCGAGCCCCAGACTCATTAAAGTCCCGGCTATTTTGTTTTGTAAATTCGTTTTACGATCCCTTATCCCTGCGCCCAGGACGGATGTGCAGTAAAACGCGGCCGCTCTCCAAGAACGTGATTGGCCGCTCGCTGAGAAAAGTTTATTGATAGCTGCAGGGCTCTAATCTCCTCGAAACACAGGAGGCTCCTGCAGTCATTTAAGGGTAATTATCCAAACGGGGAGGGACAGCGAATTCCCTTTCCTTTTAACTGGACCCAATAAAGATGGTAGATTAGGAGCATATAGATTATGAAATGAATTGATATAATAGACACTTTATTAACTGATAAGCAACAGGACCTGATTGAAGTGAGTTGTCCTGCACGCAGCTACACACGCACGTATCGTACACACGCGTGAGTACACAGCCTGGCGGTGTGCTTGCCGTGGGTACTGCCCTGCCTGTGCACGGACATACCTTACTGGCACGTGTTCTGCCGTGCTCATATACGATCCCTCTAGTGAAGACGATTTGTAGGCGACTTGCAGGGGACCCCTGGGCGCTCCTATAGATCCGGGTGCACGCACATTGCACAGACCTATTCACCGACGTACACACCTCGCACAGACGCGTTCAATTCCCCTCGCGATTCGTGCCGCCCTGGTGAGCGCTCCTGCCAGGAGGGGACCGGCGGGGCCGCCGCCCAGCCCAGCCCAGCCCAGCCCGGCTCCGCGCCCTGCCGGCACCGGCGCCCGCGCTGCCCGCGCTGCCCGCAGCCTCCCCCGCGCTGCCCGCAGCCTCCCCCGCGCCCCGTCGGGCCGGGGGCCGGGCCGGGCCGGGCCGCGCCGGGCGGGGTTGTGTGGGGGGGTGCTCGGAGAAGCGGCTGCATTGCTAATTGCGAGAATAAACAATCTGTCACGATTAGTCAGTGCCTCTAATAGGCAGACAAGTGATGTTGTTTTTAGGCGCCAGCAGCGGTCTGATCAAAGGCTTCAGCTGGAGGGGGACTATTGAGGACGTTAACCCGCATCAAGGGAGCAAGGCGCCTTAGCCCTGGGACATCGGCACATTCAGCCTGACAAAATTAGTTTGCTCTACCAATCACACGACATTTTCCCAAAGCCCGGTGCTTGACGCGAAGACGCACCCCCACCCCACCCCCCGACTCAGAAAACACGCACAAATATCGATGCGTCGTGTTTCGCGGTGTCCCCTCCACCCGATCCTACAGGTAGGATCTTTTTTTTTTTTTCCCCCCGATCCCAAACGCAACCGCGCAAAAGAAGTGATGTGTTTATTAGACCTCCAGGCAGCCCCTAGGCTGCTTTCGATCTCATTGTTTTGACGGAAATATGAAAGGAAAAACAGAGCTGCTGGGGTTTTGTTTTTCCCCACTTTTCTTTTGCAGAATGGTTTGAACATTGGGATGTTGCTGAGGTTTGAGGAGCTGAGTGTGCGTCCCATACTGAGAGCGGGATCCCGCTCTCATTGAGAGTTGACAGAACGAGATAATTAGCTCTTTATTTATCTCCCAGCAATGAACGCTTTGTGTTTACGTTTCTGTCATACTCGGTGGTATTTTAATCACTGTACCAGGGCAAGGACTTGATTCTAATTCACATGCTGGCAGGCTCTTGGGCTGAAAACGGGAAGCCAGTAAAGTTCCTTTCGTTTCTTGCTCCTTTCTTTCTTTCTTTCTTTTTTTTCTTAAGGAAATCTACAGGTTCTAAGTTAGGAATGAAGAAATCAAATTTACAAAACGAAATCTGCCCCGAGATGTATTTCTGTGTTTAGCGGAAATTTTTAGTATCCAAACCCTTCTCGCCTTGCTCGCTGCGCTCTGGGTGACCAAAACACCATTAGATTCTAGGAACTTCTTTTTGTATCCGTTCCGTCGTGCTGGTACTCTGACTTGCTTTTAGATGCATCTCTCTTATTTTCCTCCTGGGCTGTAAAGAAAACCGAAGTGAAAGGGCGGGGGGGAATAGGTGATTTTATTGGTGCTTGTTCCAGTCCAGTGTTTTTATTGGGAACCGTGGCCCTTCCCTGAAGGCACTTGTGCTAGATAACAATATTGGGCAATTAGCATCCTAAACAGTCCCGTTTCAATATAATGAATGTGCTAGGCAAAGCCATTACCCACAGCATTTTATTTCGGTGGGAATACAACAACAAGGGCTGGGAGGAGTGCGTGGGGGATGGGGAGGGAGGACGGGAGGCAGCGCTAAGCCAATTCAGGGCATTGTCCGCCTTTTGTAAACGTTATCTTTGACTTAAAGGCAGAACTCAGAAAGGAGAGGGGTGTTGTTGTTTCCCTTGTTTCTATTTTATTTCCCCCGAGACAGCAGCTCTTAGGAGACCAGACAGCCCCGCAGGACACCAGGAGGCTTTGGGGACTGCCGGCTCCGGGGCAGCCCTGCCGCGCCGGGCACCGCCTGCGCGCTCCCTCCGCGCTCCCTCCGCGCCCTGCAGCCAGCCTCGCTCCAGCTCTGAGCGGCTCAGCCCTGGGGGCTGAGAGCCAGATCTATCGCAAGTGCTAAAAATGTCCCGCGGGCTTTACAAGCCCTCAAAGCCCTTCAAGCCTCAGCCCTCCCTGCTCCCGTCGCTGCTCCTTCTCCGCTGAGCGTCGGATAAAGCGAAAAGACCTCTGTTCTTTTCTTTGTTCTTTTTTTCCCCCCTCTCTCTCTTTTCCCCTTTCCCATTCCGCCCAGATCAAACACAACTTAAAGTACTTTTAAGGCTTCAGGCACCTGGGCTGGTCTTCGGGAGGTTACCCGGAGTGGTGATTTGGGCGGCCAAACTCCAGCCGCCGAGGCGTCCCCGGCTCTTTGAGGGTCGGAGGAGCGGGGCTGAAAGGAAGGCACTATTTCAAGTGGCCCAAATTAATTTGATCGCGACATTATGATGCACTTGGAAAAGATGAAAGAAAAGGCTGGCCGTCTCCTCCAAGATCTCTATAATTATAGATAATATATCCTATTTCAAAGCAATTAGCTCAATCAGGCGTAACGAGGCACTTTGCTGCCAGGGAGTAACAATGCCTTACGGTTATTTAAGCTTCAAGATGTCAAGCAGACTTCGAGACTCTGCTCTGCCCAAAAGGGAACTTGGCTGTCCTGGTGAAAGCCCCATGGCTAAGGCAGTGGTTTCCCTTCAGTGACAACACGCCTATTTCACTTTATACATATTTTTTCAAAGCTCTTGCAAAGGTGCCGGCTCTCCTCGAGAAGAGCACCGCTTCCCCAGGCGCATTTGGGGCCGGCATCTGCGTGGCATCGCCTCTGCCCCTGCCCGCCGGCACCCACCTGCCTCTCCTCGTCTGCTCGCCCCGGGATGCTTGTGCTCTCCGAGCCTTTCCCCCGCTCGGGCCGCTCGGTGCCTTTCTTCCCTTCGCTTTTTGGGCTGATTCCGACTATTCCTCACGGGGGTCTGCAGGAGAAGTCGTTGACGGGGCGCACCGGCCGATGCGCGGCTCCCAGCCCCGGCGCAGACCTCCCTGCAGAGCCAGCCGCCGCCTCCAGCCCCGAGAGCTTCACCAGCCCTCGCCGCCGTTTTTACCTGAAACGCTTGCGGATGGCAAAGGTCCCGAGAGCAGAGAGCACCCCACCGCCGGTTGCACTATAGCAGCGAGCCGGCGGTTTTGTTTATGCGCCTACCCGTGTGTGCAGGGGTCTCTGCAATAACACCTAGCAGGGGAGCAGGGGCTCAGGTGCCGAAATCCCCTCGTCCTGACCCAAACCCGCAGGAGGGGTGCGCAGAGCGGGCTGGCGCCCCGTGTCCAGGGGCCGTGGGCGTGGGTGCGGGTTTAGGCCAAAATGCCGAAAAGCAGCTTTTCCCCCTTTCGCGGTGCCGCTGCAAGCCGGCGTCCGGGGCTGCTTCTCCTGCTCCCCCGCCCGCAGCCGCGCCGTGCCCCGGTCGGCGGGGCTGCACCGGGCCGGGCGCTCCGCGGGGCCGCGGCCGCCGGGGCCCGGGCTGGCCGGGGGTCTCCGCCCGCGGCGCTGGGGCAGAGCCACCGCCGCAGCGGCTCGGCACGGCCCGGCCCGGCCCGGCCCGGCCCCGAGAGGCCGCGAAAGCAGAGCCGTGCTCGGATGAAACGCTGCCGTAGGAAAATGAGTAACTGTACAATTAACCTGTCAGCTTTCCTTCCAGGGATTTTTATTGCGGGGGGTAACCCAAGGGGGGTGGGGTAAAGAAAAAACCAAAAAAACCATCTCCCCGTGGGTGAGTCATTAGAACTGGACAGTTCAAGGGAAACAGGAGGCCGGGGGCATGAATGCGAACTAAACAAAGTTTAACCACCCCTCCTTCTTCTCCCCATGCGCAAAATGGAGACCTTATTATATGATTCACTGTGAATCAGTAGATTGAATGCGATCATTATGAGTAAATGATAGTCGGGGCTCCGCTGGTCTTTTCTTTCCTAGAGGCAAAACTATAAAATATGAAGGATATAAATGATCTTCTCTCTGCTCCCTCATAAAGGACATTCATTCAAAGCCGCACTCTGTCTCGCTCCCAACTCCTTTGGTCCCCTTGAATTCCACAACGATCAAGGTAGATTATGGCGAGTCCCGGTTTATTTGTCTTCACGTGCTTGTTTATTGGCGAAATGTCACGAAATGTAATTTGTCCCAAATTCTTTAACATGAGAAAATACTTTGTGGTTGAAGGAATCCATGCTGGTACCGCCAAGGCGATCTCCGATGCTCAGAGCAAGTTCATTACCATGCTATTTTACAGCGTTTCCATGTTTACTCCTCATTTCTCAGGAGCCTTTTACATATCGTTGCATAAGAAAAGGATTTCGCCAGCTCTAGTTATGAGATTTCCTAGACTTTTTACAGGCGGAGCCGGTTTACAAAAGCTGTATTGTTTGACTGCGGTCTGGGTTTCCATTTGGGGTAATTATTGTATTCCCAGTCTTCTTCTAATCATTTGCTCACAAGGACACAGTTTTTTTTCCTCGCCTTTTGAAGAAGATGAAATACTCCAAACTTGTAAGACCATTGGAATAATCCCCCTGCTTCTTTGCCTATTGTGTAAAAGCTATTCCTTACATCTCTCTCAAATGCTGGAAAATATGTGATGGAAAGGATGGTAAGAAAACATATAAAGCAGAAGAAACGCATGTCACCACATTTTGAAAAAACTCTGCAAACTGCAGAAGTCCCGATCTAAGTCTGTTCCCAATAGCGAGGTCTATGCAAATAGCGGGGGAAACCAAACACAAAACAAACCCACTTTTCAGAAGGAAATACGTTTCAGCTAGATACTAATCAGCTCCTGGGGAAAAAATAAAAAGTTCATAGAAGGAAAAATCAAGGGAGAGCAAACGCCTATGTGCGGCAGGGCTGTGTCTGCGCAAAGGGTTTCTCCTCCAGCTGCTGCCTCCCGCTGCACAGCTGGAGGAGGGCCGGGAGCTGCGGCCCGGCCGGCGGACAGCGGCTCAACCTGTGGGCACTGGAGTTGAGCTTGGCAGGTCTCCTTTTTCTGGCAGCCCTTTCTGGACCTTCCTGCTGGTGTCACACAGCTTCCCAAGGCAAGACTGCCCCCCCCATTCGATTTGCATCTGTAAAAGCCGAGGCCCAAAAATATACCCCTAAACTCACGGACAGGATTGGGGCAAATATTTCTTTTCTTCCTCGGCTAAGATGGTTTGAAAGTGATTGCCTTAAGCACAAACCTGCCAGTTGGGAAGACATATATTCAGGCATATACATATAGAAGGATTTTAATTTCCCTGTGCAAAGGAAACTACAGTTGAACAGCAGAGTAACTGGTGTCCGGTATCTTCCAGACTCTGTCTGTGGAAAAACAAAACAACATCACACTCCTGCAACTATCAAAGCCATCCGCAAGTATTTGAAACTGTCCTGATGATATGTAACCTCCTGCTTAGGAACTCCAGCGCCTTATTATTTTGGTGATGTGATCTCACCACATCCTTTTGCTGAGTGGCAGCCGATGGCTAGATATGATACTGGGAGTTACGTCATTCTAATAAATCAATGTAACCAAACAATTTCACTGCCAGAGGAGGAGGGAAAAAAATCCCAAATATTTTGTAGGGGAACTGAATTTGTCTTTCTGAAAGCTTATGTTCCTCTCAGACTTTCCATCAACCGCAAGAGTAGACATAATCTAAAATGTTCCTGGCTTGTCCGCTGCTGGGCTGATTAGCTTTTGGAACAAAAGAGGTAACATTTCTAGACATCGGTCTGCCTTGAGCTGCCTTCATGTTATTCCCTGCATATGTGGTTTTGACATTATTTATGTAGCAAGTGTGGGCTCTCTATTGGTGTTGGGTCACTTTGCTTTTCAACAGCTGGCTTTTTTTCTGTCAGTCAAAGCAGAACTTCTTTCAGCCTTTCAAACAGCATCAGGCTTCTCCTTGCAATCCACGGCTTGAAGTTATGACACCTTCCACACAGCCAAGCATCCCTCACAGGGGTGAGCCCAGGCTGGCCGGTGAAGGTCCATGGGTGGCTGCGGGGTGACTGGCTCAGGAGTGCAGGCTGCTGCCCACCTTCTACCACCTCAGCAGCATGGAGCATGCTGTGGAGCACGGTGAGATCCTGCCATGGGGTGCAAGCTCTACTGATTTGGGGTGGCACCAGATTCAGTCTGTCCGCTGTTGTTAATGGTCCCATTACACTTGGTCTGGATTTGGGTCTATTAGATTTTTACTTCTGAGACAACCTAAAGGATACCAACAAAGTGCTCCCACTATTTTCTTTCTCTATAAAATCACAGGAGAGATAATGAGCTAATGATGCCACATTAATAACAGAGAGACACAAAGAGGAGGCTCTGACAGCAGGCAGGGCAGGGGTGCATTCAGGACACAGAATTATCTCCCTTAGGTTTGCTGGTGGCCTTCTCCAAACCATTCCACCTCTTTTACACTGAAGTCTCCTGTGCGAGTCCACCCTTCACTAGTTACTAGTGCAGCTGCAAGCCCTGGCAGTAGGTGACATTTGCACACACACACACACACACACACACACACACACACATTTTGCATCCTGACTCCCACGCTGTGGTGGCTGGGGCTGGGACGTGGGGCAGATCGCCATCCATTTGACCCAGCAGTAGCTATTTACAGGGAAAATCATGAGTGGCAGCCTCGCAGGTAAATTCAGGTCCTCCTCACTTGCCAACACAAGTAGCTAAATACTGGTGATGTATAAAACCAGTGTCAGAAAAAGAAATGTCATGGGGTGTACATGGAGCTGACGAGGGAGGGGAGCAGTGAGTTCACTGGCAGTGACAGGGAACACCTCTGTTCCAGCTGAGATTTTGAAAAATAAGGGGAGGGAGGGAAGGAGGAGAAGAAAAAAGGAGAAAGGAGTATGATGAGCATCTTGGAAAGTCACTGGAAACTTTGTTTTTAGGAGTAAATCTGGCTTCTTGTGATCCCCTTTCAGCAGGGCTGGCTGGGAGCCAGCCGGGTCCCCTGGAGCCCCCCTGGCCTTTTTGTCTGGAGCCTGGGAATCTGTCTGGAGCACAAGGCTGGGGGGACCAGACTTGGGTTTGCAGGAGGGATTGGCTTAGACAGCGGCCATGTAGAGGAAAGGGGGTTTGCAGCCCTCAGGCTTCTGGGAGTCCTCCCCTGGGGCTGGTGGGTGGGCAGGGGAGCTTCCCCCAATTTGGGGGCAGCTGGGGACAGGCTGGGGGGAGGTGAAGGGACAGAGGAGCAGGAGGAAGGCCAGGCTACCCGAGATGCCAGGGCAAATGAGGTAGGATGGAGGGATGGAGGGATGGAGGGGACTGAGCCCTCACCCCACCAGCCTGTGTGAGGTGTTCCAGGGTATCCCGTTGTCCCCAAGGTATTGTTGCAAGTAGGCAAATACCAAATACAATGAAAAATTACCAACAAACAGAACGAAAGAAAACCAAAAGCCTTCAATGGAGCCATGGTGCATTACATTTCCCCTGCCCCTCTAGCCCTGCCTTCCTGCAGACCTCTTTTGGAGTGATGAAAGTGTGGGCTCTTAAAGCTCCCTGTCAGATCCAGAGATGTTAATTGGCATCTTCCCAATACTTATGGATTTTCATGATTTTCATGAGCCCTTTCCAATAATTTTGTTCCCTTACTCTTTCTGACTCAGTTATCCTGGTACGTTATTATACTGCCCTTTTTGTGTATTCCCCCTCGCCCCCCATAATGACCTTTAGGGATAAAATTCAATTTATTTGGCTACTTTGCAGACAAAATCTAAAGCCTGCCTTAATTTGTAGTTTACTAGCCCTCTGATGTGAGAATACATAGAGAGCCTCTATCTGATCAAACGGCCAGTACCTTGACATAGCCCAATTATGTGAAAATATATCCTCGCTTATCATTTCAAACATCGTATAAGCGGAGAAACTGAAGTCGCTCCCTGTCTGTTTGATTTTCCTGTTCAGACACACTTGTTTAAACAGGCACCGTGAGACTTTTCTGTAATCTTACTCGGAGGAGTTCAAAAAGCATTTTCTCCTTGAAAGCCCTGAGCCGGGTGATGGTGGCCGCCCTGAGCCCGCTCCCAGCCAGGCAAGGCAGGGAAGGGGCGAGGGGGGGACATCACCTGCGGCTGAGCTCTCGGCCAGCTGGCTGTGAAACGCACCTGCGGCCAGGTATCCCCCTGCAGCATCCTCCTCCAGCTCTGCCCACCCGGACTGACCCAGCTGCTGAGCTGGTACCCGCACGGCCCTGCAGAAGTTCCTTTCCCAGCCTGGGCTTGCTGCATCCCCCTTCCCTGCCAGCCTCACAGCTTCCCCACTCCCGGCGCCTCTGCATCCCCTTCCCACCTCAACCCCATGGCAACCTTCTGCCGGTGCCCTGCTGCATCCCCCTTCCTGGCCCAGCTCTGCTGCATCCCTACCCCTCGCCTGGTCCTGCAGCATCCCCCCTTCCTGGCCCAGCCCTGCTGCATCCCCTTTCCCAATGTGCTGGGTTTTGGCAGGGGTAGAGTTAATTTTCTTCACAGTAGCTAGTATGGGGCTATGTTTTGGATTTCTGCTGAAAACAGTGTTGATAATACAGGGATGTTTTCGTTACTGCTGAGCAATGCTTACACAGAGTCAAGGCCTTTTCTGCTCCTCACCCCACCCCACCAGTGAGGAGGCTGGGGGGGCACAAGAAGCTGGGAGGGGACACGGCTGGGACAGCTGACCCCAACTGCCCAAAGGGCTATTCCATACCATATGGCGTCATGCTCAGCATATAAAGCTGGGGGAAGAAGAAGGAAGGGGGGACAGTCGGAGTGATGGCGTTTGTCTTCCCAAGTAACCATTACACGTGAGGGAGCCCTGCTTTCCTGGAGATGGCTGAACACCTGCCTGCCCATGGGAAGTAGTGAATTAATTCCTTGTTTTGCTTTGCTTGCATGTGCGGCTTTTGCTTTCCCTATTAAACTGCCTTTATCTCAACCCAGGAGTTTTCTCACTTTTACTCTTCTGATTCTCTCCCCCATCCTACCAGGAGGGAGTGAGTGAGCGGCTGCGTGGGGCTTAGTTGCCAGCTGGGGTTAAACTACAACACCCAACCTGGCTCTCCTTCACCCCCTTTCTTGTCCTGGCCTCACTCCATTTGCCTTCCTAACCCTGCTTGGCCCTGTAAGTCCTGGTCACCTCCAAGGTGGTATCCACTAGACAGGGAAGTCATTAAAGCAGCCAGTCCCCAGATGCTCATCATCTAGCCCATGTTTACAACACACTGGAGCTTCTAGGCAAAAGCTGTCCTGGCAACCTGCAATCCCAGTTTTCCCTGTTACACCCTCCACTGCAAGGCCAAACATTTCCAGGGAGAGGAGGGCTGGGTTGGGGTCTCACCCCACAGCTCCCCTTGCTGTCCTTCACGACCCTTCTGTGACAGACTCAGAGAGCCGACTACATCCCGGCGTGAAGGAGCTGTCTGAACCCATGCACTCTGCTTCTCCCAGACAGAGCAAAAGGTACCACCTCTCCCCACTGTCCTTGCCTGGGCCAGCCTGAACCCACAAGGTAACAGGCTTGGCTTCTCCTTCTCATGCTGCTTCCCAAGGGAATACCGGATGAAGGATGGCAGCTTTAATGGGCATTGCATTCATATTTGCTAAAATGACTGTGTGGAACACAAGGAGCAAGAGCAAAGCCATTTGCCAGCTTGAGGTGAGATACAGCTGGACTAGCTGTAGAAATCAGTGGAAAAGGAGATCTATCAAAACAACAGGCTATTCCATTTTTTTGCCCAAAATGCAGGGATCCAAACCTTTCCCTTCCCTTCCCTTCCCTTCCCTTCCCTTCCCTTCCCTTCCCTTCCCTTCCCTTCCCTTCCCTTCCCTTCCCTTCCCTTCCCTTCCCTTCCCTTCCCTTCCCTTCCCTTCCCTTCCCTTCCCTTCCCTTCCCTTCCCTTCCCTTCCTTCCCTTCCCTTCCCTCTCTCAGGTTTCAGATCGGTCCCTGGGTGCCTGTAAAGGACTTTTTCAACTTTCTGATAATTTCATGGGAGCAGGTCTCATTGAAATCCATGGCAACACTTAGAGTGGAGTATATAAAATAGGCCTTGGGGATTTTAAGTATTCTTATGCTTTCCCATTCTAAGAATCTGCAATAATCTTATCTTTAGTGACTTGACAAAATTCATTTTCTGCTGAAGTATATGCACAACTGGTAAGACATGGAGAAAACCAAATTAAGTACAATAAACAGTCACTGCTTTTGACAGATCATATTTTCTACTGATTTCCTTCTTTTTACCCTTTTTAACCCTTTTTTTACCCTCAATTGTAAAGATTCAATAAAACCTACTTTTTCCTGAATTAAAACTATGGTTAGTAATTTTGTTTGATACAGAAGATTTCCTTCTTTTCCTTTGATCTAGTTTTATTTATGTTTGTGTCATGCTTTGTAAGACTGACGTAAAGTGCTGACTAGGTCTTCCATGCTGCTTCTACGTGATTCTTCAAATTAAGCTATGTCCGAAAGGAACCAATATATGAACATTTGAAGTGCTCAATCTTTTAGTTAGCAGTGCTATCAGTTTGCAGGGTTCAGAAAAATGAATCACTTACAGAGAGAGGGAGAAACTTGTGAACATGTTGAAGCAGACTGGAGAGGCAGAGATACTAACAGCAGAATCAATCAGAGGCTTCTCCAGACCCAAGGATGTAGGAACCAGCTGGGATGCATTCCCTGCCTCAGCACTGTAAGGGCAGCATGTTATTTAAAGATTAGCTTGTAAAGACATTTTTCAGGTATCTTTATGGGAGCTGGTGAAATTACTTGACCCGATTACTGAAATAAAATACAACACAAAACTAAACCAAACCCCTTCTGTGGGGTGCAATCCTTAAACACCGAGTTCTCAGAGTTCCTGCCTGGATCAGTGGTAACCAAATAACTGAGAGTACTCAGCCGCTCTCTCCATATGGAGCCAAGCGCTTATTCCAGCCTGGAGCCCAGCTTCACTTAAAGGAGGGTCGAGCTGGCAAAATGCCAGGGCCTAAGGGCTGCTCTTAATTTGCATGTAAGAGACCAGCCTGCAGATGATGCTATCTTGCAGAAGGCAGTGAAACCATGCAATCGTCAGGCTTGATCACAGCATTCTGGTTGCATTGCTTGAAATGGAAGATTTCGCTCTGGGAGTTGCGGTCTCCACATCTATCATCACCCTGAGAAGTTTTGGGGTTCATTTATAATGTCTGAGGACCGATGGGAACATCAGATAGCTTAATATGACTTCCTGTATACATTACAGGCCATTTTGTTTCATCCACTTACAATAGTATTGAGTTTTAAAAAGTGTGTATTTGGATGAAAGATAGCTTCCAAAAAGGTAGTTGTTCTTAAGCTGGAAGTATTAAAACATGAGGAAGTCATCACTGAAATTCAGATTGTTTTAGCAGTTAATTACCTGTGCAGTAAGAATCTTGTTTTAGTTGCAGCGAAACTTTCTGTCCTCAGCTTCTGGCTGTTGTTCCCTGTGACTAACGCTGCTAAATTAAGTGGTGTATGATCTTTCCTCCTGTAAGGAGATGAAACCCTCTCTCATGCTTCCTTTTAGTACATGTAACCACCTGGAGCTGTTTCTCCAGCTGTCTGCCTTTGTCTTCAGTCTCTAGACCTATCTGCATAGGTCTTGTTGATAATTCACTCCAACATCATCCTATCTTTCTTAAAGTACAGACATGAGACCTGCGTTTGCTATTACAGTGTGAACTTCACTTGGATGGTGTACAGTGATGCTGTCTGAGCCTGTTGCTACTCCATGCTTATGCTCCCCATGTCTCAACATCAGTAAACTTCAGGTCTATCACTGAGCAGTCATCCTACTGCCTAAACCAAGGACAACCTCCTAGGAGCATCCATGCAGACTTCACTTATGAATTATTTAGGTGTTCTCATGATTTACTCAAGGAGCTAGGCTTGCAGGGCTTCCTGCAGTCCTCCGTAAGGCTTGAGAAGTGGAGAGGCACGCCAGTTCTTCGCAGATGGGCCTTCCCGCTGCCCTCGACACCAGCCTTGAAGGGGAGCACCCTGAAGCAATTGTAGGCCACATTTGGATATGGATTCACTTCTGCTCCTCATGCACGTCTAAAAAAAATCATGGGATGCACCATAGCTTGCAGATATATGAAAGGACTTTTTCTTTGTAGATCTCTGAGCTAACGTCAACAGCTAATCTGTTTACGCTCTATTTCACACTCTGCACTGAGTTATCCATCACTTTTCCTCCTTCTGTTAACATGTCTATGCAGTTTGTGTGCTTAGTGTACCGGCCAACTGGGTGGACAGTAACTGTTAAATAGGTTGTAATACCAGAGATTCTGATTAAAAACCACACAGCACACAATGCACATATTATCCACTTCTGTGGAAACATACACTTACTGCAGGCCTCCTAACTTCCTTTTGTTTTTCTTCTCCCAGCATTTGAGACCAGCAGCTTGTTCGGAGGTATATGTCCCACAGCAGCAGAGGACCATGCCCTCGTTCCATCTCCACGGCCTCCCTTTCTGGGTGTTTGGTCCCAGCCAGGCACAAAGTCATCGTCGTGTGCTGCAAATGCATGGGCTGCCATCATCTGCGGTCAGGGCATGTGTGTGGGATGGAAACAAAGCTGGGATTTGGTGCATGAAATATGGAATTGCTTGCCCTTGCTTGTCGTCCTTATTTCTTTGCATCTCAGAAAACAATCTGGGGAGGGAGGATCAGGAGGAAAAGGTGGGGACTCCCAGAGGGAGAGGATGGCCATACTCAGCAGTAGCAGAGCCTGGTTTCCAAAGTCACGGGCCAAGTCCCGTTAAATTTTGCTCCTCGATGTGGTCAGAAATCTCTGTTTAAGATGGACTGCCTGGCAGCAGGGTGGGCAAAACCCCAGGAACGGTCTAGTAGCAGCTGGGGGAGGTGCAGCAGGAAAGGCATGGAGCTTGTGAGCACATGCTTGGCTTCACTGAGGTTTTACTCAGTTGAGTGGGCAGGTCCATCGGGCTTATTCACATCACTGAAAGAATAGCTAGGATCAGGGAAAGGCACTGCCTTTCACTCTTGAGTGTGTTGTGGAAGGTAAACTCAGAGTTCTTCCTGAAACACAAACAGGCAGTTTCCTATTTGTTTGTTTGTTTGTTTGTTCTGTTTTATTTTATTTCAATTTCTATTATAACATTCCTGTCATTCCTAGATTGAAAGGGGCAAATGGACCTTAAGCCAGGACTCAGTTCTGTGGTACAAAAGTCCTTTTTCTAAATACTGAAGTCCATTGATTCCTATAAGAGGCTTGTTTTGGTCCTGTTCACTGTGATAGCAAAACCTCCCTGAAATTAGTAAATGCCAGCCTGGAGCAAAAATCAGCTCAGCACAGAGGAAATCATTTTATCTGAGTGGCACTTGGTATGGGCTTCAGTAACAGTTAAAGGAAAAATATGGTAACACTTAAGAATTCAACAATAAACAAGATCAAGTCATCGACTTGTTGCAGTTAGTGTAACCCCCTTGAAGTCTACGAGACGAGTGCATGGGAGCTAAGAATCTGGCCCGCTATCCTATGGGCAGTCTTGGATCAGATAACACAGATGTGTTAGATTAAGGACAGAACCTTATAAAATAAAATACTGGCTGCACTGGGAAAGTCCTTTTTTTAAATCCATCCATTAAAACATTAAAAAACAAAACAGAAAAAGGCATAAGGCAGAGCAGAGAGGTAAATCAAAAGAAAAAGTTGATGCACTCCTCTAGATTTACACTCTTTAAGCTTTTTTTTTTGTCTCATGCACCCAACTGGTTTAAGGGTCTATTCTCTTTGTGGTACATGCATGCACATAACTACCATTGATGTGGAGTCTCCAGGTGATTTGATGTGCATTCCACATAAGGCATGGTGTCAAGTATATGATCCCCACACAAAAGAGCTGCCTGAGAACCACTCTTTGGGATATTTTTTTTTAGATTCCTTTGCTCTACATCTAGATTTTAGCAGATCAGAGTGCCTAACCAAGCAGTGGAACTACCACTGCTACTCTTTCATCAGCTTTGATCTGTGTAAATTTGGGGAGGGGGGTGTGATGGGAAGAAAGTTTTCAAGTATGGGTGCAATCTTGCAAAATGCTGAATGTTTTGTAGCATACTCCTAGGAAAGACGTAAAGGGACTTAAGGATTTTTAGCAAATCAAAAGAGGAAAACAGGAGTGAAAATGTGTATCTGTGTAACACACGAGTTGAAGAAATTATTTCACACATCACTGTATCATCTCTAGTTAAGTGTTTTTAGGTCTGTAGTGTGACTCATTCTGGCTGCCAAGTCCAGAGCAAGTCTGCTCTTCTCTCTACTGGATACAGCAAAAGCAGCTATACAGGCAATTGCAATTAATGTGAGATACAGAGCTTTAGCAAAAATAGCAGATGGGTATAACTATGCCCAGCAGCTGATCTCATGCAGGTGTCAGTCACAACACCGTAAGTCAGGATGCACCAAGACTTGCTTTAAGGGTGGACTAAAGCTGCATATCAGGCCTGGGACTTTCTGTTCTGGTTTGATATTGTACCCCTCCCCAGGAAATACAATTTGTTTTGGGGGGGAGTCGGATTTTTGTGCAGTAAAGTGATTGGTGGCTTTTTCAGATAGAACTTAAAACAAGTGTTCCATGTTGGCAATGCTCGACTTTCCTACGTTTCAGAGAGAAAGACAAACCAACAATCTTCATCGCTCCAGATTTTGTTTTTCTCTCACACACGCACATGCCATCCACATCTCAGGTGTGAGCCAGTTTGAAATTGTGATAGGAAAACTTCTAAATTAGTGCTAATTTTATCAAGTCAGCAGAATTATGCTGTTTTAAACCAAACGAAAAATTGGCCCTCTTGGAGCAACATGTATGTGTCAGTTACTTCACATTTTCCAAGCCTGCCTTGCTGTTTTCTGTTGTTCTGCTCTCCCAAACGTCCTGTTTGAACAGAGAAGCCAGGTGGCTAGAAGGAGGGATGAAGGGTTTGGAGAAAATTGGGGTGCAGGGCTTGAGGAAATAAAGGGAGGACACAGATACAAAGAGACTTTGTGGCAGGACTAGCATGGGCTGAGCAGAACATTGGAAAGAAAAAATGAGATTAATATGGATGTGCTGCAGGTTTGCTTTCAAGGGGGAAGAGGAAAGGGAAATGTAGATTGTAGGGATTGTTTTTCATAAGGAAACTGAGCTGGAAAGAACTGCACGTATGGTAATAGTCCTCTGAGTAGATCTAGCTGCTGTCTGAAACACTTTTTCACTGAAAAATGTACACTTGGATCAGCCAAAATCAAATGCTATCAAATTGGCTTCATTTTTTTCAGTCAAACTCTTCTCTTTCTAATTCAGAAGACATCAGAAATTTTTTTTTCTATTCAAAGCTACTTTTTATTTTAACACTTGTCACTCTTTTTTAACGTAAGAGAAACTGAAAAACCAAACTCAATTTTATGTTTGAACAAATTGCAGATTTTAATCTTTTTCGTATGCCAAGAGAAATTTTAAATTAAAGTTCCTCCTTCTCCTCTGAATTTTTGCAGGCAAAACATAAATTATTTTCACAACACCCTAGACTCTTCCTCCTGCAGCATAACTTCCATTTCTGTGTGCATCTTTCACCATTCAAATAATTTAGGAGCACAACATGTTTGGATTTCAGTGCTGTCATTTCTATAACGAAACCCCAAACACATGCTGTTAGGACGGTCCCTCTACCAGAGATCACACAGACACTGATGTCTTCACACGCTGACACAGAAAACATGTTTCAAAGACACCATTTGCGATCTGATCCTGTACCTCATGGACTCTTAGAAAGACAAAACTGCAAGCAGAGCAACCTACAGTATAATTTACAAAAGCCACAACGTGCCTTATCAGTGGCCAAAACACTCGGACTTGTTATCAGGAAACACTGGCAGAGGCTGAGGGGCTCCTCTGGCTGTGGGGGATGAGGATGCAGGGGGATGAGGATGAGGATGCAGCTGGGGAACGGGACCAGGCGATGGCAGGGACTGGGAAGGGGAATTGCCGAGTGGGAAGTAGGGAGAGCTGAACTGTCAAAATGTTCATTACCTGCTTTTCCATTTCCTTTTGCAGGACAGCTGTGCAGTGGGGCAAGCTTAATCCAAGCAAATAAAGAAGCAAAGAGAGAAAAATTATTTGCAGTTTCTGATGTAGCTATGTCATGATTTAAAGAATGCATGTGGATATGAACTAAAGCATTTCCATACATGTATTTCAAGTGGTAACTTTCCTATGTAAAGTACTGGGGCAGTGCCTCCTCACACTGAGGACTGAATTTCTTTTACACGGATTATTGTCATTTCTTTAATAATCCGAATGAAGGTGCAGCTATATTGTATATTGCGGTTTTGAGAATCTTTTTTATGACACAAATCCCTATCACACACCCGCAGAAGGACCAGTAAAAGATATTGTTTCATAGATGCAAGTGCAGTGTAGAAGGATTTATATCTAGATATCCCTAAGGACTTTATGTTGCTTTTAGGGCTTTGATTTAGCAAACCCAGAAAATATACAGAAATGAAACTTCGGTTAGCAGGAGAATTATTCATTAGTTACTCTGAGTTACACGCACATTGAGGCAACGTTAGCCATTTTTTAAACGAACATTTTATTTTAAAAAGTCAGGTTTGGAAGGGAGCATGGCAGAAAAACTCTTAAGTATCCTGATACTGTCAGAAATATGTTGACACACTTTTTTTTAAATCTCTCTCTTTAGTTTCAATACTAAGAACACTTTTTTCATGAAAGGACATGAGAGATCTCTGTCTTGGAATTCATATGCTTCATATTTGAAGATAGCTTGTCATTTATGACAACACAGTTATTTTTTTCTTAGCAATGAATAGGATGAGAAGAAAATAATTTTGTCTGTGGGTAAAAGACAGGGGAATAGTAGAAGTCGTATGCAAACGTCTGATCTAGAATTTTCTTCCCTGCCCAAAAGATTATTTTGCAGAGAGTTTTAACAAATCTTTTCATGCCCTGTGAAGTTTTTCAGTAAAAAAGGGTGAATTGTTCCTTCCTCCTTTTGGAGTTTTCATTTATTCTTGCAACTACACAATATCAGGAGAGAAGTCTCCATCCTCCCCAGCTTTTAACTCCTGTAGGTTGAGCCTGCTAAGAGCTACCTACGCTGTGGCTGACCAGTAAGCCGACTTCCCACTGCTCGGAGGAAATTATATTAAATCCTGTTAAGCAATAGTGAACATTTTAGGTCACTGCTGTCTTACATCCATACCAGCAACTTTCTTCTCTGCTTTTCTTATTCTGACAATGCAGACAGTGAAGACCTGTAGGTTTTCAGGTTTTCAGGTCAATGGCAGGGCCATGACTGTGCTGGGAAGTGGGTCAAACTCATGAAGCAGCTTAACAAATGTTAAGACATTTGGCCAAAGTATCTCCCTGAAAGTGTATCTATCCAGAGTTTTAACAGTTGGGAGGCTTAGAAAATACACACTATTTTGCCTTTAAATTACCCTGAAGGTCAAAGGCAATGAACTTTTCCATGTGTAAATGGGATATACCTATTCTGCTGCAAATCAGCGTGGAGGGGAAGGATCCAGACATAAATAATCTGTCAGCCCAGTTGCCTGGTATGAATTCAGACAAATATGTTTAACCAAACATGGATGCTGCAGAGGGTGTTCTTGTGGTTACTCCAACTGCTTTCATTATACTTTTATATTAACAGTGTGTCTGCTCACCATGTGCAATAAAACAATTTCTGAGGCTCAGCCTCAGAACATGGGGCTCATTCACTGACTTGGATAATAGCGTTGCTTGTTTGCACTGTTCTTATTGAACTTTCTAAATATATGTCATTTTCCTTTTCATTCTAGGAGTGATTGTACATTACAGCAATTACAGACAAACCCTTCCAGACAGTTTGAAGACCAAAACTTTCTTTGTGTGGAAGTCCAAAGGCAATTATTGGCATTACAGTTTAAGAGAAGCATTCCATCTCCCTGATGCAACAGCAGTAGCTTTCTGTGGCATGTTAAATAAAGCAATTTGCCCTGTAGGAGACTAATGCATGCAGAGCTGTGATGAAAAAAAAATAAAATCATACAGCTGCTCTGAAAGAAATAGCAACCTCCTCTTCAATAAGACACAAAACTTATTCTGGCACTGTTTTAACTGAAAGACACTAAGCATCTTTAACCTTTGCCTTTACCTCCTTGACATTTCATATATTGCTTCAAGACTGAGACCCTATAAAGACACAGGCATGCTCATTACCAGTCAAATAGTTGCATTTTAACCAAAAATAGTCCATTAAAAATGGAATATGACAGTGCTTTCATAACACATGCTAGAATATAGAAGTCAGTTCAAGCCAAATTTTTGTTCTCATAGCGGTTCCCATTTGCAGAAAAGAAGGAAATGAGTAGACTTGAGGCTAGCACTATAAAGACTTGACCTCAAATGGTCTGATAGTCATATTTTCCTGTTTCAGGGAGTCTTAAATGTTAGGCAAATAATAAAAACCAAATTATTCTCTCCCTTCAGATGTGTTATTGACAATATTTAAACAATTAATTAAATTATTCACCTAACATAACTGTGAATTATTTGCCTAGCTCAGTAAGCTGTGTGAGTAACAAAGGGGGATGATCAAATATGCTTAGACTTGAGTGTCTCAGAAAAAGTTGGAATATTTTTTCAGCAAAACCAGTGAACATTTTTCCAGCATTTTGAGATCCTCAGATCTTTAATAAAAACTTTATTAACTGCTCACCCTAAATGTATTTACACCAGCTGAGAATTAGTCTGGAATAACAACCATAAGAAGATGAAGAGGACACTATTACTAAAATAATAAATGTATAGGAAGTAATTGTCAGGTGAGAATAAGAACAAACGTGTCTTCAGGATAATGTATGTGATTAAAATAAATGTATCAAATATTACAGCAGCTCATTGGCATTTATAAATGGAGTTGTAACAAAATTTTTTTCCAGACAAATTTCTGCTCTAGAGGATAGAGAAAGGTTTGAACAGAAAGGAAAGGAATTGCTTTAACAGCTGTATTATAGTAATGAAACGTAAGAGTAGCTGATTTCACCAGCCATCACACAGACTGTTCTTTTGAATGGTGAATGTGATGAGGTCTGCAAATAGAGAACACTAATTTTTCTGAGATGGAGCCAAGTTTACTAAGACAGGCCCAGAACATGAGGAAATTCCCAATTTTTAAGAACAAATTAAGCCACTTAACTTTCCCTGCCATCAAAATGAATGCTAGTCTAACAATTTGATGGAAAAGATGAACTGGGCAAACAGGATTCTTAGAGGGAAAGGAAAGGTAGAAAATATTGGCCAGAGTCTGATGCTTCCTTGAAGCATCGAGCGGTAAGGCAAAGAGCAGCCTTTCCATAAGTCTACAGCATGCAAAAGCATGGGCTTGCTTATACCGTGTTAATGCTCTGACAAACACTTTTTTAAATGGAAATTGATTTAAGGATGGTTAGTTAAATTTGGGTGAATATTAATTTGGGATTTCATGTGTCATATGTGCTTTGGAAGGAATCAGTTTGTATCGTCAGTCTGAGTCTCACATGAAGTTTGATTATACACGGCATCAGCTGACTGGAAACCCTATCGCACCAGTTGCAAGGCCAGATTAAACTGATTAACAGTGAACACTGATGAAGTACTCTCCCATTAGTCCCCAAGAACTGCATCGTGAAAATCTTTCATCGTCTAGTGTTGAGCTTTTTTTATACGGTCTGGCTTTAGATATAATAGTGAATCCTCAGGAAGCAAAAGAGAGTATTCAAAGAAAATGTTTTTCTGAAGTTGGAAGAAACAGCCTGGCTATTGTTTATCCTCTGACCACACAAATACCTTGTGGCAATTATAGCCACATAAAACTGTAGCTCTCTCTCACTCCTTACATTTGAACAGCTCTGTAATAACAAATAACAAAAAACAAAAACTCACAACAGAATGTCAGCTTTCATTTGGAGTTGAGAGGAATTATAACATTGAGCAATAAAGTGATAAAATCAGCGAAATGGGAACTCTCCCATTGTGTGTGTCAGTGCAAGCTGCTTGCACCATGGTCCTGTATGTCTGGTAAGGACCTTTCACAGCACTGCAGCAAAAACTCTGTAGCACGTCCCTGTCCATGGCAGGGGGTTTGGACTAGGTGATCTTTAGATGATCTAAACCAAACTACTATGCTATGATTCTGCAATAAATAAATAGTTTTCATGTTCAAAACTGTGGAAATAAATCAGGTCCCACCCTCAAAAGCAGCTTGTTTGAAGAACACAACATCAAAAAAGGAGAAAAATCACTATCAGTCAAATTCCACCAAAGAAGCCAACCTTGCCTTTTTCCACCCTGAACATTTAAAAAAATGCAATGAACTGAAATATGTGGGGTTTGGGAGCATTTTGCAATGTAATTAAAAATTTGTCAGGAGGAAAATAAAAGCTTACTGTCTTCAACAAATGATCACAATTAATCAACAAGAATGTGATCACAATTAATCAACAAGAATGGAGCCTGACTCCTTAATAAATGTGTTGGAATTACCCCCTTTCTGGAGCAGTCTCGCAGATGTTAACAGAACAGCTCCCAGTGTTTACGGGTTTGCTACCATGAGAAACGGTCATGGGATCCAGTGTTCTGCGGTTTAACATGATCCATCAGCTGATCGCTTGTTCTGCTGCAAGGCAGATCATTGACACCATTACAATTTCATCCGCTGCCTCAAAGCCAATTTCCCTGCATATAAGCGCTTCATTCAGAGCACAGAAAAAATACATTAGCGAAACAATATAGCGTACTGTACAACAAGGATTTTCCTGCACTGTAACTCTACAGCTCACCAGGCAAAACCCACTTCTTTTTATTCTAGTTCCCCAGGGTGCTACATGGAGACACCAATCCTGAGACGGATTAACTGTGGCGCTTTCATCAAGAGGAACTTGTCTTCACTCTGACTTTGGAATAGAAAGGACGTGCTATTACCCTTCGACTTTGAAAGAGAAAAGCTTTCTACCTACATTCCTCGCTCACTTCCAAAGTTTAGCTCATAGGGATTAGAATTTGCTAGATATAGGATAAGCCCCTTTCAAAATACTCATTTAAGGAAAGACGGAGAGAGCTTTCAGATATCTTTACTGGATGTTTATTAGTCTTAAAAATAGGTAAATCAGAGTTAAAGGATGAGCAGAATATCAAATCTTCACATGAAATACATGAGGTTAGTCAGGAAAAAATGGCTTTTTTTTTTCTCTGTGTGGCTTTTATATAAGATTTGCTGTTTGCTGTTCAAAACCAAACTTTTCTTTTCCTTAATCCACAGGTGATTTCGCGGGTACTTTGATTTTGGGAACCTGACTTGATCTGTACCAAATAAAATAAAATTTCAGGCAGCAGGTGCTTAATATCTCCTGAGTATCGACGTTTCTGTAAGAAATTTCAATACCTAGCCATGAAGCGTGCGGAAAGCCTGAATCACTACCCGTCTCAAGCCAGCATCCCAGCCCTGCCCAGGAACAAGTGTGTTTTTGGCTGGCTTCAAAGGAGGCTGAAAATAATAAATATTGGGCAAGGTCTGGTATCACATGATGATTTTGTAAACTCTCCCTGAGATCTGGGAAGAGAAACAAGGCTCTTTCTGGGCTTGATTTGGATTTCATCTAAATGTGTTTCAAACTCTGCACTGATTTTAGCTGATTTCAGCTGATTTCACTGCCAGTGAACAAGTCTGGACTATGAGATATCACCGTCAGCTTCCCGGCCATGGGCAAGGTCAAACGGAGCCTAGTTTGCTCCCTGGGCTTTCAGACTAGCGTAACCAGTCACAAAAACACCAGGCTGGCTGTGAAATAAGTAGCTAGGCTGATTTGGGAGGGTATTCTTTATGATTGATGCCTGACAACATTGCTTCTGAAACTGGTGACTTTAGGTTTAGACAAAACAGGCCATTTTGTAAGGCAGCAGCATGCGGAGGACAGTCAGACACTGGCTTTGCTCGTGCTGCTGCGTGAGCGAGCCAGGCTGGCCCCGCTGATGCTCCTGCCAAGGGCGCAGGTCATCCCGCACGGGAAGGAGGACAGTCACTCGCCGTGGGAAGGGCTGTCCCGCGCCGTGGCGGCACTGAAACCAATTGTCCACACTGGCACAGAAATGCTCCTCACACATCCCTAGCCCTTCCCAACATCTGATGGCAGCAGACCAAATGCCTCAAACACTACAGGAGAGCAGAGCTAAAGCATTTTTCAGTCCCAAGCCTTTGCAAAAGAAGGGAGTCTGTGAAAATACTGCATGATACTGGCCAGTAGGCAGTATCTTCACATTTTTAGTAATCCCCATTATTTTTAGTTTACACAGTGGGAAACACATCTGGTAGGGAACAGCAGGCAGAGACCTAATGCTTCCTCACCTTCCCTGTGCTGCCCACCCTGCTGTCGGGGAAAGGATCTGTGCAGCGCTGCCAAGAAGAGGACTAGGGAAGCTGACCTAGCAGAGGAAGATCTCATGGGATAAGGGGGTAATTCTCATCCCGGTGTGTTAGCCAGCCTGCTTCTCCCCTCACCTGCTTGGCTGGATGAGCACTTCCATGCATGGGCAACAGCAGGACCTGGAAATGATCAGATGGGGAAGAAAGAGAAGTCAGGAGGCAGATTGCTTTCCAGAGTGTTGATATAAATGCTTATCAAATGGCAGCATCAGTCCCAGTGTATCTCCAGTGGCACAAAGCGCTTAGGGCAGAGGCTGTTGCCTCACCCGTCCTGCTGTCCTGCAGCCGCTCAAGCACAGCTCTCTGTGCCTGCCCGACCAACCGGATCAGGGAATTGATCTGGCTGGAAAAAAAAATGTTAAAACACCCTGCAAAAAGCAACGTGTTTTTCTTTCCAGCCAGAATCACTTCTCCCATCTGGCCGGCCGCACAGCTGCACAAACAGCTGCGCCGGCACGGCGGCGGGGCCGACCAGGAGCGAGGGCTGTGTGGGCTGGTGCAGGCAGCACCACCGATGGAAGGGAAACCCCTGCCTGAGCCCCAGCACGCACAGGTCTCCCGCAAGGGCCCCTCGGTGCGGCCACGCTCACCAGCCGTCCAGCCGGCGGGTATCTGTCTGTCCTGCTTTCCTCCCGCATGCGGAGGGCAATGAGCAATGAGCGCGGCAGCGTCCTGGCTGTTGCGAGGAGGGGGTGGCTGCTCTGCCCCGGGGGGAAGCAGCGTCGTTTGTGTTGGTTTGCTCCCCTGTTCTCCTCGCTCCCTGTTCCTGGGCTGTCCTGGGAGACAGGCTAAGAGAGAGGGTGATGCTGATATTGGATAACAGCCAGGAGCAATGTGCACTGTTTTGGGCCCGGAACTGAGGGAGAAGCTGGCTGAAAGGTCCAGTTGAAACTTGAGGAGCATTTGGGGGGCAGAGTTGGAATTTGAATAGATAATCATATCCCAACTTTGCTCCTCTAGGAAAAATAAAAATCATTGGGATCTTTAATAATTATCACATCCCAACTGAATGTAAGCTTTGTGCCCGCCAAAGTACGGCATCACCACCAGCACCAGCACCACCAACTGGTTCAGCAACGACTGGTGGAGAAGACAGTCAAGCACTGAGTCATTCGTACCACTACGCTATGAATACAGAGCAGTTGTTCAGTTAACTCATCACTAGGTTGACTCGGTATTTGAAATTGGACTAAACAAAATCAAAGCTGGAGATATAATTTAGACCAGAATAACTATGGGCAGACTGACATAGTGTTGCCCATCTAAAGTACAGGGAGGTCAGTCAGCAAAGATTCCTTCATGTAAAGATCGTGAGATACTGCCTCTGAAGCTTTAAGTTGCACTTGCGTCATATTCCCTCATATTTCTTAGGAGGGCTCAAAATAAATGAAGGCTGAGATTCCCATACCACCTACTGATAGCCACAGCTAGGTTTAAAAAAGACTCAAGGTACAAACACCAGAGCTGGCAAGTCTGTTAGTCAAGGAAAGAAAAACTAGTTCTGTTTTCAGTTTTCAGGTGCTGAATACTTGAACTTATCTTTGTGACAAGTTTTTCCTTTCTTTCATAAATCTTCCTTCACGTGTCCAAGGAGTAAAATTTCCACAGAGTGATATTTACTATTTTTACTCAAATAATACAAATTTCCTCACCAAAGGTGCACTAAGGTATTGTATTTAAAAGCCACTTTCCTACTCCAAGAGTGATACATGCCTCATGACTTGAATACTGTCAGTAAGACTTCTGATGGCACCCTGTACCAGAATTGCAAGTGGTTTTGTATGATCATTGTCTCTGTATAATTATACAGCACCACAAGAATACAGGGACCAGCTGATGCTATGTAGTGAATTGGAAAAATGTTCATAGAGGATTGAACAGAAGGTAATATAATTCAACAGATACTGCAGCTAAATATTAATTAAGGTGGAGTGGTCTGCTGGCACACTATGTGAAGGGTCCTGCTGAAGCCACAGTAAGGGCAGAAATCAGTGTATGAAACGCAATAGCATTTGCTGGGACATTTCATTTGCTCACAATCTGCACTATCAGATTCAACTTTATGAATGCTGTAATTTTTTCATTTTTAGAAAATGTCTTCTTATTTCTGGTCAGGCATATTTTACTGTTAGTGCAATGACTAAAATAAAACAAGTGATTCAAACGGATTTTGAAATAAATGGCATATGTTTGTGCATATGTGTATACATACATACATTAAAAATAGTAGCTTAATTTTTTCTGTATACATATCATTTTCACATTCAGTATATAGCAGACATTATTTCTTAAAATGATTCTAAGTATACAGCTTTGTGAAAGCAATTTTAAAGGGTATCATCCCTGTAATAGTATGCATTCAGCCAGGCACAGAGTAAAATGTCACATTTTTCTTGGAATGGAATTTTTCTGTCTTAAGCTGTCTCATTGAGACTGTCCCCAGTCTAATGAGAAATACATTTGAATAAATGACAAGATAATTAATACGGAATCGGTTTCCGTTTAACAGAAACATTTCTTTGCATTGTAGTATTATTATTATTAGACATTTACATTGTGGTACCATGTACAGAACATGATGAAAAAGAAGCAGCATACACAGATTTTTTTTTCCCTGCATTTCAGTTCCAGGCTTTTATTAACTGTTTCCGTAGAAATATCACTATATTACTTCCGATTGCCAAGAACAGCGTATGAGAGTAAATATACAAGTTATCCTGCTGTTTGAATACGCTCCAAAATGGTAATTTCTTTTATGCATAACTCTGAATCATTAACATTTTTCTCCTGTTGGTTTGGGGAGGACCATTTTATTTGATCTCTGCTGACACTCCACATTTTTAAAACAACAAAAGTAAGTTAAAGTAAGTTTGCTCTAAAAGCTGAACTTCTTCCTTAAACTCTCCAACTAGTTAGCTGAGTGGGCTATTTTCAGAGGATCTTAAACAACTTAGAACAAATGCTTTTAAAAACCATTCATTTATTCTTCCATTCATCCAAGGCAACAAATTCTAAATTAAAACCTTTTCAAAATGAGTATACTTAAAAGTTTCACTCTGATAGCAGACAGAAAAGAGTTTGCAGCATATCAAAAATATCAGTTGTCTAAAATGCACAACAAAAAGTATATAAGCATATCTGTATTTCTCCTGTAAGTTACTATGCATAATTTTCTTAATAACTATATAAATGTTACAAGAGTGTGCTCTGGTTATTTTTTGTCTAGGAATTCAGGATGCATAACTACTGCAATAACAAAAAGGAAATTCTTGGGGCCGATTTATCTACTGAAAAGAAGCCTACACGTCTTAAAATATAGAAAAGGCAGAGTATCAAGGGGAACTTGTTTACTTTCTCTACTGGAAACTTCACTCAACTATGGCTAAAGACTCAAGAATAAAACCAGTCTTTTAAATGCACAGGTGCATAACTGGGATCATTCATTTTACAACAGCAGAACCAAGATGAGAATCTGGCCCTGGAGCCAGCAGGAATGCCATATGATATCTGAATGGTAATTTTCTCTGTATGTGCCACAATAATGCCTCAGACTTGACCTTTGGCTTTGTTGTCACCAAGTATTATCATATGTATAATTTGACCTTTCTCAGTTGTATGAATGCTTGGCCTTGAACTCCGTCTAACCTTCTAGGAGCTGTAAAGATAATTTCTATACATTTACAATAAGGTCTCTGATTTGACCTATGACTGAAATGAACAATAATTTCTTAATATTCCCATTCCTCCTAAGACTATTTCCCGTAATAGTATAATAATAAGGCAATAAAATGTCCTTCAGTGAGAACTCATGTTATTCTAAATTTTGAAGGTCTGTGCTTCAGGGCATTCACAGTTCATTACATTTCTGTGTTGTCAAAAGATACTATCAGGGCATCAAAAGTTTCCAGAATTTAAATCAAAATGAATGAAAAGACAAAAGTGACATTATTTAACTGTGTCTATATGCAGACAAAACTAAAGACAATAATAAGCTTTAATTAGGGACAGTAAAACAAAAGCATATCTTAGCAATAACAGAAGATCATTAATAATCCTGCCATTTCTATTTAGCAATTTCAAAGCAGAAAAGTAAGAAATATACAAAAAACATTTCAGTTCTGCCCTTTGAAAAAAGAAAATAGTGTGTTCCACCATTATGCAACAAAACAACGAGTAGTCAAACATCATGGTATTCTGCAGCAAAATATAGTAATTGTGATTTTTTCAGGAAAAAAAAAAGTCAGGGAAAATTATATACTGGACCATTCTGTTCTTTCTGATGTAACTAATGAAATGTTTAATTTTGCAGCGTTGGTTTTGTTGCCTCACTAGACAATCAGTGGAAGAGTCCAGTCATAGTCCTGAACTCAGTGATACCTAGCAGGGCACACAGCTGCTCTTGCAGTCTTCATCTGTTTGATACCAAAGGTGTAATACGAAAAGACCAACTCTCCAGCTTGCCTCCTCCCGGGCTTCCCTCTGCTCCCCCAGCAGAGCTGAGTGGGTATCGCGGCACCCAGCACAAAGCTGAAAACCCCTGCAGCTCTTCACGACTCTCCCCAGAAAGCTACGGACCAGCAGGCAGCCAGTCCTTGACCAGGGACTATTTGCAGTTGTGCATTATTAGTTCACTCTGTGATCCTACCTTTTCTGCCCTACTGCAATTTTCAAGATTTCAGGACGTTAAGTAAAGAGTCTCTTATACTCTGAATATCTACAGGATGGCTGTCTGTCTTGTTGGCTGCTCCATTTGGTACCTTGGGACAATCTGGTGGAAAATGGAAAGTACTAAAAAACATTTCAAGGTGCTAACAGCTCTGAGGTGATACCAGCTTTGTTAAGCTGGTAACAAAGCTGTGGTTTGTGAAAGACTGGAAATTTATAAAAACCACCAAATTCCCTGGAGTGCATGTGTCATACATGGCTTGGATGATGATGGACTTCTCGCTCCATTTGTAGCTAGGAAGGTGTTAACTAGAGACTAACTTCTCAAATGAGCAGTCCCTAATATTGCACTCAACAATCTTAGAATTGCTTAAAGGTTTCTGGTCCAATGGTATTAATTTTTAATAATGTTGGAACACAAGAAAAATGCAAAATATTAGAAGCGTGCAAAGGAATTGTGACTGTATTTAAAATGGATCCAGCCTGATGACATACAATCTGTGTGATGTGCAAGCACCTTGTTCAGCTGTGTAAGACTGCAAGATCACCCTTCCAACTACATGATTTTCCATCAGCACCTAAAACTGTATTTCAACCCAAATTTTGCTTGGAGTGGAATGTTAATGGGTCATTATATTTGGGCCCAGTACAGAAGTTTTCACTTTCCATGCAGCTGTACCCAAAACTTGAATACATTTTAACACTGACTGAAAGTAGAAAGCTCTGATTTGAAGGTCACTAATTCAGGAACTTGCTTCTGTACAAGTAGAACATAAAACGTACATATTTAGATTGCAGGCTCATGGGTAAGATAAATACAACAGCCAACATGGAGTGACTGAAATCAGTACAGTAAACAGCAGCTGAAACACCAGCTGCCAGCCATTCCTCAGGTTTTGCTGGTGTCAAGGCAGAGAAGAGTTTTTGGGACCATGAAGTGACGTTGGCAAGGCCAGCTGCAGCCAGGATATTTATGAAAAGGCATGTGCAGCAATAGACCTGCACTTGCTTTACGGCCATGACCTGGATCTACACTCCTCACAGTGTCTTTTTTTTAACCAGCCAGGAAATCCATCCCTACATATGCTATGTAAAAGATTTTCCATGCACCCTTTAAAGGAAATTTTCTTCTTTCTTTTTTCTCTTGAAACTGTACTTTGCATGGCTACTACTACTTTGCGGAAACTACTTTGCATGGCTTTTGCTTTCTACAGCTATTCAAGCCAAGGCTCTTTCACGAAAATGAGAATCTTTTCTACTTGTTACTGGTAGTAATGCTATGACATGATCAATGTGGCTCTCCTCCTTATACAAATTGCTCCTTCCGAGCTATCTGTCTTGCTATCTTAGTTTTCTTTCCCACTGCAAAGGCTGGTGACACAAGACTAGCTCAGACACATCACTCGAGATTAATCAGAAGCTTCAGAGTACAGAGAACAATACAGGAGATAAAGGCCAAATTATTAGTAGAATATGCAAACTGAGATTCAATTCAAAACCTTTATGCTGCTCTACTTTTTTGCTTTCAGTTAGGTGGTTTATGTATTTCAATCTCGGTGGCAAGGGCCACCCTCCGTGGCCACTTCGAGGTCAGCTGCCATGGGACAGAATGGAGGGTTGAAAACTAAATGATGAAGGTGCCTGTAGCTAATCACATCTCTCCTAAACATAAAGTGTTTCTTTGGCAACAAGTAAATACTTTGGGTTCTTTAAGATTAGGGAGATATAGTATGGTTGGCCAAAAATAACAGAGTATTCAGAAAAGTTTGGCTCCAGAGCATATCTCTATCTTGAATAAGCAGATTAAGAATCACTTATTCTAAACTCTTTTCCCAACAAGAGTGAGCTTTGAATGCTTGGCTTGCTACAGATGTACTGGTCAGGAGAAATGAAAAGCACAAAACCTCAAAGATGAAGCTTTTAAATTCCTGTTTTGTCAGCTCAGACCTTCCAGAAAAATGCAAAATTGACACTGTTCTCCGATCTGAGCATTGAGACTTTCGTTAACTTCACAAGTCCTTCCAGAAATATCCAGCAGCCTCCTCTCCCTGCTTAAAATGCTCTCATTGTGTCCAAAGGACTGGGCTTCTCCCCGCGTCCAAGGGACGGGGCGGCTGAGCTTGCTCAGCGACATGGGGGGGTCCAGTGCAACGGGGACGCATTGCGTTGGGTCACGGGACACACTCCTTCAGCTCTTTCCACCAAGCCTCAGAGAACCTGTCCCCTTGCAGAGGGACTCAGGTAGAAGCCACCGCCAAGCGCAGCTCCTCGCTCTCCTCCCATGCATTCTGTTGGTGTGCCAAAAGCAGTGTATCCCAAGCGTCCTGCCCTGGCAAATTGTTTTTCAGGCAGTGAAACTCTACCGGCTTCTAGCACCAGTAACGCTGGGAAGACGAGGGGTTCTGCTGGCTGCATTTGCTCCCCCTCACTCCACTGCCTGCGTGCACCCCACCAGCACCCTCTTCAGCAAAGGGGTCAGCTACCTTACAGCCACCACGCAGTATGGTGGGGCAAAAGCATCTATTGGGGCACAGATACAATGAGAAAAGGGTGGTAAAAAGAACGTTAAACAAGAAGACAGAAAATGGTGAGAGCCCTAAGGGACTGGATGAGGCTGGCAGTACGTGCGCCAGGCAGCAAGCAGATAACCAGTCAGCTGGCCAAAAAACCAACACTGCCATGGAAGGTGAAGGAGACACCCAAGCAGAATCCGTGCTTCAGCGGCTTCTGGGCCTAACAGTGGCTCTCTGCCAAGGGTGAGCAGCCCCTCGGCTGTCAGACCACTAGAAAAAAACTGTTTTCCACCCCGCTGTTCTTCTAGAGCTGCAGCCACAGCTCTCGCACCGTACCTGAGAAGTTTCTGCTCCACTTCACCCTCTGGGAAGTCCCTTTTGCTCTCGAAGCTCTTTCCTCCCTTCATAACCCAGCAATGTTAACAGCACCATCACAGGCAAGAAGGCCTTTCATCCTGCCTTTGAGGAGAAGTGAGGATGAAGGCGTTGGTTACTGCTGACCCTGTTAGTAATAATTTTTTACTCATATTATTTTACTAATAACTTGTTATTATTTGATGCTGTCACTAAAAGGCGGGTAGTTTTCAAAGGCAGAGGTTGCACCAGCCCCTACAGATTTTTATGGGGAGTTTGGCATCTATCTGACCCCTACAGTGTTATAACTCTCCACTAATAATAATGAAAGCAATACACAGCACTTAGACCATAAAAAGGTTATTTTTATTTTTAGTTTAACTCAAAGGAAAAAAAAGGAAAGGGGAGAGGAAGGGGAAGGGGAGGGGGAATGGGAAGGGAAATGGGAGGGAGAAGGGGAAGGACAAGGAGAAGGACAAAAAGGAAAAGGAAAAGGGAAAAAAGGAAAAGGAAAAGTTGGCTGAGACATTTCTGAAATCCAAATGCAACCTCTCCTCCCACCCCCTGCAAACTGCTTTCTTATGCACTGGTTTACAAAGTTTTCAAGGCTGGATTAAAGAGGCTGCTATAAAACAGTTTGCCTGACACAGAACCATATTTAAATTAGTGATGCCATAAACCGCACTGTGAGGGAGGGCCTGCTCGTGATTCAAGGACATCATCTTTTGTATAATTTTTCCAGTATAATAAATTTCTGCCCGAGCTCCTAGCAGAACAGCAATGCTCCAAAATATATTGAATAGGCGTCTTTCATAAAATGTTATACATGGAACAGAATTACAGCGTCTGGATCACATTTCTTTAAGATTAGCCTAATGTGTATATATATATATGAAGGTCAACAGCATGATTTAAACCCATAGGTTTTTAGATGCAATGTTACTTTTTACCTTTCTGAGACCTCTGTGCTTAGCTGGAGGGTGTTTACTGTGATTGAGGTATTTTTCTAAACAGGGAGGCGGATTATTTAAACCCTTTTGGTATGGAAAACCCACAGTTTGTCCACCTCCAACAATCTCTTCTCTCCCCCAGTTGTCACAGCAACAACTTCAGCATTTGAAAGGAATCTGCTTCAATAATCTAAGCCTCTGATCTTTGACAGGCTTATAATGAAGGAACAGTTTGTTAATGCTGACATAAACATTTTGAAAACTTAGAGGTGCAATTATTTCACGTTGTTTAGGAAGTCAGCACTACATGGTCAAGAGAACACCATTCCGCAAAAATATTTACTCATGCAATTTCCTAGTGAGAAAAACAACTGCTGACTGTACAGCTGAACTGAGATTCCAGCCCTGTGGTTTAAGCGACAAGAATTTTTCTTTGTCTCCTGTCCATTTATAGTTCATTTTTTCCCTCTTATAATCCCATGACGATCTTTCAGATAATTCCGGGGTGTCTCAGCCCAATCTCTTTTTATTTTAAAAAGACAAAACCTAAAACCCCCGCCTGAATTAGACCCAATTCCAAGTGGATCTCCCGGCTACGCTGCTTGCAATAAAAAGACAGTCAGAACTGCTTCTCAGCCAGCCAGCTGTGATGGAAGTCGTTTGCCTGTTTAGCAAAGAAAACTGTTATTTTTGCTGGGAGGAGGGCAGAAAGCTGACACGATGACAAAGTTCCCCGGGCTGCGCTCAGCGAAGTAGCCCCACGCCTTCCAGGCAAAGCAAGAGCCGGAGCAGGCGACAAACTCCGGGCTGCACTTTGGAGTCAAAGCTACAGTTGCGCTGGGGAGACCATCACTCTTGGAGCAATTTTCTACAGTAGCGCGAGGGCTCCAGCGGTCCTCGGGGGTGAAATCCATCATGCTGCATGCTGCACTCTATCAAGCGGGGCTCCGAGAAGGGGTCAAGTGGTCCGCTGCCATGCTGTTTGAGCTCATCAGAGACATATTTAATTTAATTAAGGTTGTCAGCACTATTGATTTTGGCAGTTTCAATTACCGTGCTGTTATGGCTTCTGGATCTACTGATCTGTGATGAGCCCTATCAGCACTGGCACACATTGAGGAAAAAGCCCTTTGTCTCCTTTAAAACCTGACACATCCTGCCATAGGCCATAACTTATTGCTTTTATCCAGCCCAGCTCCTCTTCTGTTCCTCATAATTAATTTCTCATTAGACAGCTCTTTATTGTTTAATTTGTGCAGTTTATAATCAAATTGGGCACATTAATTGTAGCTGAATTTAAGGCTAATGAAAAATAAAGGTTTTCAATAACTTACTCTTCAATTATTTCAGACAAGATAAAATAAAACACTTTAAGAGTTGTCAGCTTTTTAAATTATAAATTAGGTTGTTTAAAGAGCATGGGCATTTAGGAAGCAGTTATCACACATTTAGTAATTATAAATCCTATGCTGCAATACAATTATTAGGATATATTTACAATTCCTCTTAGTTTTTTTCCACCCTGTTGTTAGTTAACTGCATAACATCTAATTGTTGGTGGTTAAAAATAGCATGATCTGAAGTCTCTCGGCCTGATTCCTCTTCTTCCACAGACTGAGCTGTAAATCAGAGGCACATCTGAGGAAGTCCATGTCCATAATGCTGGAACAGGAGAGGTGTCTGGGTAAGAGGAAGAGGACCCCATTTGGTAAAGATTTTCTAAAATGCTGGTCCTTCTTCTAGGCAGTATTGTAGGATTCAGCCCCTTTCCTTCAAGAAAACTGTAATACGTGATTTACATTTTACACACGGGACCGGGACACCAGCTGGCAAAAATCAGCAAATTCCTCTGGATGTAGACTACAATTTCTCCTGTGATGCACATAGTCTTCATTTTAGCGATGGGGAAACCAAGGCAGAGAAGCAGCTTATTTGAAAGGGCACATCGGAGCTGAGGCCAGGCTGCTGGAGCAGGGTTTGCTTGGGTTTTTTTTCAGTTTACAGCGAACAGGGAGGGGGAAGGAGGGTGGGAAAGAAGATGGGATGAAAAATTCAGGTGGCACCTACCTTCTTCCTTGCCAAGATGAAAACCAGGAAAACTGAGTTTCCTTCTTTGCTAAATGGCTGCACTCAGCGTGCAGCATTTCAAGGGTGAGGAAGAAAAGCAAAGGAACGATGGGCGAGTTTCACACCACCACTGAGAGGAAAGTCAGGGTGCTGTAGGTCCATAGTTCAGATGTGGGAGGATGCTGGGGGAATTTGATTTCTTGTGTGCTCTAAGACCTCTCCTTGCCCAGATGCACAGGATCCTGCAGCCCAGGATGCTACGCTGTGTTAAAGTATGTACTTAACCTGACATCTGAGGAGAGAATGGGTATCCTAGAACCTGGAAAAGCATCCTCATTGCCTTGTAAGAGAGTTATTCACCCTCTCTTTCTTGAATGGCAAGCAGGATAACTCCAGTTGGGCAGGGAGAGCTAACCTGTGGTTTGGGTCTGAGACCTCATTTCAAATATCCATCCTTAATGAGGGCTGGAAGGGATCTGAAATCAGTACTCCACCTCTCACCCGAGCGGTTTAGCCTCACATACTCCATGTGGTACCTCACATACCCCACTGCTGCAAAAGTGCAAGGCTGCTGGTTTGATCTTCGGTAACTTGATACTTGGTTTCTTTTTAATTAAAAAAAAAATAGATTATGCTTGTGTTGTTCGAAGAGGATAAAATTCACCCACATCCTCACAAGGCCTGTTTACTACCCAAATCCTGTACATGATGAGAAGGCAATGTCAGAGATTTTCTTCACATACTCCAGTTCAAATTGGGATTATTTTCTAATTTCAGTAAAGTATGATTGGCCAAAATTCCTTGGTGGGGATCCTGCCCTTGTGGATTTGTAGGAATGTTCTAATTCACGTATTGCTTCCTGTCTGGAACAAAGAGCTCATCAATGTTGCTAAATATTTCAGCACCATCTATATGCTCTAGCTCAAAATTATTTGGGAGAGAGGGAGGAGATACTGTTTTTCCAAATACCCACTCTACGTCAGTCATCAATTGAATATGACAACCTCCTCCTGCCCAGCTTTTTGGAAGGGAAAGAGAGCATGCCTTCCTTCAACAAGGGTATGAGAAATGCTGGATGCAGGAGCTTTGTCACCAGCATGTGCAGCTGGGGAGCCGGGGAGCTGAGGGACTGGGGAACCGGGGAGCCAGGGAGCCAGGCTGTGTTCGCTCAGTGCTGGGCGGCAGGGGGAGGAGAGGAAATCAGCGTGCTGTTGGGAGAAGAGGGCTGCTGGAAACTCAGCGTCTGATAAGGATACGTGGGAACAGCAGGGGAAAAACAGATCAGCAAACCCTGAGTAATGTGTGATAAGAAGGCAGGACGCACTTTGTCCTTAGCCCTACTTGATATTACATGCAGCATGGGCAACAAATAAGAGGAGCTGGAAGCCATTGTGCAGCAGGAAAACTATAATATAGTTGCCATCATGGAAACATGGTGGGATGACTCGCACAACTGGAGTGCTGCAATGAATGGCTACAAACTCTTCAGAAGGGATAGGCAAGGCAGGAGAGGCGGTGGGGTAGCCCTGTATGTTAGGGAGTGTTTTGACTGTCTAAAGCTTAATGATGGTGATGATAGGGTTGAGCGTTTATGGGTAAGAATCAGAGGAAGGCCAACAAGGCAGATATCATGGTGGAAGTCTGTTACAGACCACCCAACCAGGACGAAGAGGCAGACAAACTATTCTATGAGCAGCCAGGAGAAGTCTCACAATCGCTAGCCCTTGTTCTCATGGGGGACTTCAACTTACCACGTATCTGCTGGAAATACAATACAGAGGAGAAGAAACTGTCTAGGAGGTTCCTGAAGTGTGTGGCAGATCACTTCCTGACACAGCTGGTGAGGGAGCCAACTAGGGAACGTGCCCCGCTGGACCTCTTGTTCACGAACAGAGAAGGACTTGTGAGCGATGTGATGGTTGGAGGCCGTCTTGGGCAGAGTGATCATGAAATGATAGAGTCTTTGATTCTTGGAGAAGTGACGATGGGGGTCAGCAGAACTGCCACCTTGGACTTCCGGAGGGCAGACTTTGGCCTGTCTAGGAGACTGGTCGACAGAGTCCTTTGGGAAGCAGTCCTGAAGGGCAAAGGAGTCCAGGAAGGCTGGACATTCTTCAAGAAGGAAATCTCAAAGGCGCAGGTGCAGACTGTCCCCATGTGCTGAAAGATGAGCCGGTGGGGAAGACCAGCCTGGCTGAACAGAGAGCTTTGTCTGGAACTCAGGAAAAAAAGAGTTTATGACCCTTGGAAGAAGGGGCAGGCAACTCAGAAGGACTACAAAGACGTCGTGAGGTTATGCAGGGAGAAAATTAGGAGGGTCAAAGCCCGACTAGAACTTAATCTGCCTACTGCCATAAAAGACAAGAAAAAATGTTTCTATAAATACATTAGCAACAAAAGGAGGGCTAAGGAGAACCTCCATCCTTTATTGGACATGGGGGGAAACATAGTGACAAAGGATGAGGAAAAGGCTGAGGTACTTAATGCCTTCTTTGCCTCAGTCTTTAATAGCAAGACCAGTTGTTCTCTGGGTACCCAGCCCCCTGAGCTGGAAGACATGGTCAGGGAGCAGAATGAAGCCCCCATAATCCAATGGTTAGTGACCTGCTACACCACTTAGACACACACACAAGTCTATGGGGCCGGATGGGATCCACCCATCCGTGGGAGTACTGAGGGAGCTGGCAGATGTGCTCACCAAGCCACTTACAATCATTTACCAGCAGTCCTGGCTAACCGGGGATGTCCCAGTTGACTGGAGGTTAGCAAATGTGATGCCCATCTACAAGAAGGGCCAGAAGGAGGATCCGGGGAACTACAGGCCTGTCAGTCTGACCTCAGTGCTGGGGAAGGTTATGGAGCATATCATCTTGAATGCCATCACATAGCACATACAGGACAACCAGGTGATCAGGCCCAGTCAGCATGGGTTTATGAAAGGCAGGTCCTGCTTGACTAACCTGATCTCCTTCTATGACAAGGTGACCCACTTAGTGGATGAGGGAAAGGCTGTGGATGTTGTCTACCTAGACTTTAGTAAAGCCTTTGACACCATTTCCCACAGCATTCTCCTGGAGAAACTGGCTGCTCATGGCTTGGATGGGCATATGCTTCACTGGATAAAAAACTGGCTGGATGGCCAGGCCCAGAGTTGTGGTGAACGGAGTTAAATCCAGTTGGTGGCCGGTCACAAGTGGTGTTCCCCAGGGCTCTGTGTTGGGGCCAGTTCTGTTTAATATCTTTATCAATGATCTGGACAAGGGGATTGAGTGCACCCTCAGTAAGTTTGCAGTTGACACCAAGTTGGGCGGGAGTGTCGATCTGCTTGAGGGTAGGAAGGCTCTGCAGAGGGACCTGGACAGGCTGGATAAATGGGCTGGGGCCAATTGTACGAGATTCAACAAGGCCAGGTGCTGGGTCCTGCACTTGGGTCACAACAACCCCATGCAACCCTTGGGGAAGAGTGGCTGGAAAGCTGCCTGGCGGAAAAGGACCTGGGGGTGTTGGTTGACAGCCAGCTGAATATAAGTCAGCAGTGTGTCCAGGTGGCCAAGAAGTCCAATAGCATCCTGGCTTATATCAGAAATAGTGTGGCCAGCAGGACTAGGGAAGTGATCGTGCCCCTGTACTCGGCACTGGTGAGGCCGCACCTCGAATCCTGTGTTCAGTTTTGGGCCCCCCACTACAAGAGAGACATTGAGGTGCTGGAGCGTGTCCAGAGAAGGGCAACGAAGCTGGTGAAGGGTCTGGAGAACGAGTCTTATGAGGAGCAGCTGAGGGAACTGGGGTTGTTTAGCCTGGAGAAAAGGAGGCTGAGGGGAGACCTTATCGCTCTCTACAACTACCTGAAAGGAGGTTGTAGGGAGGTGGGGGTCGGTCTCTTCTTCCAAGTAACAAGTGATAGGACAAGAGGAAATGGCCTCAGGTTGTGCCAGGGGAGGTTTAGACTGGATATTAAGAAAAATTTCTTCACTGAAAGGGTTGTCCAGCATTGGAACAGGCTGCCCAGGGAAGTGGTTGAGTCACCATCCCTGGAGGTATTTAAAAGACATGTAGATGTGGTGTTTAGGGACATGCTTTAGTGGTGGACTTGGCAGTGTTAGGTTAACGGTTGGACTCGATGATCTTAAAGGTCTTTTCCAAGCTAAACGATTCTGTGATTCTACCCATTCAGTGAAAGCATGGGTGCACCTGGTAGGCACCACATGCAAACGCTACACGCTTTAGGCCGCTTTAAGTTGCTCTCTTCTAGCAACTTAGTGTGCACGGTTCAGTTCTGAGAGGGAGAACCTATTGCCATTGTGCTCTTCCTTTACTTAACCTTAAATTCCTGGATATGCTTATTTCAAAAAACCCTGGCCTAAGGTCTGCACTCTTGCTAGGAACCGGTGTCATCCAAGTAGGCAGGAGCAACAGACCTTCCGCACAGTTTGCAGTTTGTCATCACCCCTTTCTTCAGCTGACAGCAGTTGAGTTAGTTTTGTGCCATGTCACCCACAGGACAATCAGATTCCCTAATTTCTAGCAGGCATCTAACTGTAAATAGGGCCACCAGACCTGGTCATATATGCACGGAGTAGGTATCTGAACCCTGTAAACCTCTCTCTCTTTTAATTTAAAAATAACAGAAAGATTTTTAAAAGGAAATTTATATTAAAAAATATTAATAATAATTGTTCCCAGGCAAAGTCACTTTCAGCCAAGTTTCAGCTGTGAGGAAACTTTTATTAGCCAAGAAATGAACTCATGAAAAGAGAGGTTTATAATGGAAACAGTGAGAGACTGCAGCAGCACTGCTAACAGGTGCCACTGTTACAGCAGTGACAGGGTGAATAAGACTTTTAAAGATGCAATTCCTAGAGCTGCGCCCACCCATGCAGCTAAAGATCTATCAGGATTTCTGTTATGAACCTCTGCTTGCAGGGTTTTGATACTTTAGTCATAAAAGCATACCTCAGGCTGAGAGTGAGAAAATAGAGACACAGCACTCCAGGCCAGTTGAAAATAAATAAAATAAAATACATATAGTTGTTTTGAAGGATCTCTTTGGGATTTTGTAATTAAAAAAACCACACTTCTTTTACAATTAAATTTGGCAGATTATCGGTCAATAGCATTAACTGGGGAGGGTTCTTTTTCAGTTTGCTGCATTTTAATTTAGAGCCCTTAAAAAGCCTGTGGCATTTTTTAAGCTTAAAAAAATCTTATAGCTCAATTAAGGGATAACAGAAATAAACCAGGATTACCTGTGTGTAATTACACAAAGTTAAGTCCAAGAAAACAATATACTATCACAACCCTCTTGGGTAATTTGAGCGGTCTCCGTAGGATCTCCAGAGGCAAGAAAAGGAAGATTGAAACTCTACAGCTTATACCTGAGCATTTACTGCATGATAGCAAAAGACTCCCAAGTCCCAAAGACCACAGAAGTAGATGGAAAGACACCTCCTGTTTTTTTGATCAAGCTTTTAATAGTCTTAAAGTATATGTTACAATACTAAGCAAATCCTGGACTGAGGCACAAATGGGATTCAATTCTCAACTCTGTTCCTCAAGCCTTCTTAGTGCTTTTGACCATTCTGCTCCCACTGTCTTCCTCATGTCCACCAATATGCAGTACTGCAGTCCAGTTGAGCTTAATTACATATACCAGGCCGGCAGTAATGAAAATCAGCTCGGTGTACCCATATCTGAAGGCAGAAACTAGTATTCAGTATTTCCTCACCAAGGAGGAGTGCAGGTTTTCTATATATGTCAAATTAATCCTCAAACGGCTTTAAGATGTGAAGACATCATCATTGCAACTATTTGAAAATTATCAGTCAACAAAATACCCTATCACACTTCTAAAAGAATAGGAAAGTTTCACAGAAGAGTTAGCTGGGAAGGAAAACAGCTTGATCCTTCTTCCTGTATTCTGAGTGGGACTAGCTAAACTCAAGGCACTTTTTGACTGACTAATGATACCTGCAGCCACAGTGACATGCTAGCTGGACTTAGCTCTTTGTGTTTGGACGTTGTATAGCTCGCTCAAATTCAATCTGTTTAGATTCAAGCTTTTTACTCCTGAATCATTTACTCAAGCTTCAGTGTTTTCAGTGTAATATGTATATAAGCACAGCAATGGATAATGGTATCCACACTTTGACTGCTTAAGAAAATTGGCCATAAAACCAGTGCCAATCACTTTCTTCCATCAAGAACTTCCAAAGGGAAGAGATTGACTCCATCTGCAATTACAATATTAATTTTATTATAACCACCCCAACCTAGGTTTAAATGTATGTGAGTAGCAGCACAGATACATACGTACTGGTACATGCCACTTCAGTAACTCAAAACATATGTCACGCGTTTCTTAAGAGCAGTCAGGTAGAGTGTAGCTATCCCCTTATCACTGCCAGAGTTCCCTACCTGGACCAAGCCTACATATTTATTGGTATTAGACATGAAGTGGACCTGCCCTCAGCTGTATTTGGTTAAACTTGGTATAAACGGTACCTTTCAATCCCGAGGTCCTTTACCAGCCTGGTGATCAGACATCCATTCCTCAGTATATTATAGCACTGTATTATAGCCTGTGAGCTGGGTTAATTTACACCAGCTGAACTAGTCCTGTATGGACTGGACAGACATAACACCAAGACCCCGGGAGGCTCCTTGCATGTTACAGAAATCCCTGGCCTCCCCTTTAGAGCAACCTTTCCGCCCTCAGCACCGTGGAGACAGTACAAAGCATCTGAAGCTCGGACCTAACCTTTTCTCTTTGAACTTCTCATATTTATTTTTCTATGCCTGAACTATTTGCTTATAAAACTAATATGGCCAGCAGAATAAAAATGAGTAGCGGCTCCTAGCTTTGGCTTTTGGACTTTGTTCGACACGACATGTTCTGTAAGCTCAGACAGGGAGTGCACAAGGAGCACCGAAGGCGAGGGTTTTGAAACTGAACACATATGCTACCTCTGTTCATTAGGGGCCAGAATCTATTTTCAGACCAGGGAGCAGAGATGTATATTTATTTTATTTTGCTGCTTAATTTTAAGATACTTATTGCCATTTCCCTGGCAGCAGGGTTTCAGAGAGGATGCGATTGCAAACTCAAAGCAATGACCCTTTCCATTCCTTCTGCCCTTATTTAGAAGTGATGGCCTCCATTTCTTTTTTATTTTTTTAATAGAAAAAAACCTCTTTATTCTGTCCTTCAGGCAAGTTCACTGAGTCCACTGTATTTCAACAGGAGCTAAAGACATGGTTCTACTTACCCTCCCCCAAAAGGTCTCTATTAATTGTTTTCAAATGTTGGCAGCCATGTGAAACCCTGCCTAGCAAGTCTGGCTCCTTATATGATTTTTATTAAAATTCACTTTGCACACAAGGCACATGAGATTTATGGCTGAAACTAATAGGTTGGTTCTCACTAAGACATAAATCCATGGGCTGTTTATTGAGGCTCATGGACATTGAGAACGCAGGTAATTGTTACTGTGAGTGTTCAGCTTAAAAATAGTCAATCATGTCTCTAAGGGAATTTGTTTAACTATACATGCCACATAAGCTTCTGAAGAATTACTTTATCTCTGATGGTAAATGGAAAGACTGTGCAGGGTAACTTCTGTATCTCATCTGCACAATTTAATTTCACTCATAACACTTTTCAAATTTTCCTCTTACATGGTGTCTTATATTATAAAGAGCAAATGTAAGAAGGATCCCATTCATTTTCTTTTCACATTCCTGTTTCAGTCATTCTCAGTTTATACATAAGAATTTCTACTTTCTTGCTATTGACCCTTATGAACTCCAGCTGAGATTTTGCAAGCCCAGTTCCTCCTGGCTTGCTCACGATCACAATCTGCCACATGAACTCAGTGAACAATTCTGATGGCAATGCACAAGGTGGGGCAGAGCCCAGACTGATCTTTTCCTCTCAGGGTCTGACCACATTGCCATGTGCAAACAATTGCCAGCTAGACTAGCCAGTGAGCCAGCTGTACTCTGGAAGCCATTTAGATGCATTAGCTCAGTACTGTGCCCAAGCAAATAAGTCCTGCTTCTCAACATTACGTTACCTTTCAGCAAGACCCAAACCTGTCTAAATGGCTTCCAGCTCACATCTGGTTTGCAGCATGTCAACTCACAGGGGAGAGAGAGGTAGCTCATGCCACCTGAGTGGATCTTCTACTCTCAGTTGTGCTGGCAATATGATACTGAAGAGAAGACACAGACAACCTTCCTGCCCCAGTGATTAGGTTACCCAAAACAGGCTCCTAATATCACCTGAAATGACACAGGGCATAATTTCTGGCCTTCAGTCGCCCTTCCAGAAGGATGTAGGTCTCACACAGGTGTTGTATCATATCTGCCAGCCTCATGTGAATGTCTCAAGCATCCCAGGATGTCTCACATCTTTATTTATACACAGTACACCTTAGTGTACTGTGTATAAATACACAGGTGGCTCCTAAAACACAAATAAGAAGTTGTCATTGCTGTCACTGTTTGACTATGGTAAGCTTTTGAGATCACATATATTTATTACTGTGGTCATATCAGAACCAGCCCAAACAGGTGAACATTTCATTGACTGTTGCACAAACACATGGGAAGGCACAGACTCTGAGGTTACTGAAGTCTCAAGGAGTGTTTATGTTATGCATAAGCGTCACACAAAAAAACAGTGTAGCCACATCAGTGTTATTTTGGGTTCAAAATAACTAACCATTCTGACAGATGGAGCTCTAGTAGCTTGGGACAGTGCTATACTAATACAGTTATACTGCTTTAGCAATCTAAGCTAGTATTGGAGGCAGACTTTGTCTCTTTTGCACCATGCTGTGAAATGCAAAGCAAACCAGCCCTACAAAATAAGGATAAAAGTGTGGAAGAGTGCCTACAATGAAGCTGACTATATTTTTAGGTTGATACCTCATTCATTTTAAAATGGTATGTAAATAGTGGAACCCCCCAGACAGCTAAAGAAATACCTAAAATTCCATAAATTCTTCAGCAGATGAAGAATTAGCATGAATACAGACTTCACCAATTTGCAGGAGTTTTGGTACCTTTATGTCAATGACGTTTACCCTGAGTTTCTCATACATCCCGATACTGCTGTTTAGACACAGAAGTAGACATTTTCTGAACAATTTCTTTCCTTCTCTCCCCCAGTATTTCCTTCTTGACAAGCTGCTTCTTCACTCCTTTTTACAGCATTTGCTTAGTAGTCTATCAGTTATCTAAATCTGTTAGGTTGTTGTTTGCTGATGAAGTCTCAACGCTCTTGTCTGATCTAGTGACTAGGTCAGCAAGGTTGGGTGTCCTGGGGACTTGGGAAACTGTATGGAGATGACCTCTGACACTCATCAAAGGCTCCACGGCACTGTTTGGCTCCTATCAGTTTAATCAGCTGGCTCATTCCCGCTCCTTCACTATTCATGACATTACTCGTATCCCTCACTGCCTGCCTTTCAGAACATACAGCCCTGCCTACACGCTGCTCCTTCACACTGTTTAGCTCCTATGCATGGGCCTCGTGCAACGTACCATTCATTCTCTACATGACTCACATTTTAAGGAAAACTTCCTTCATGCTGAAAGGAAGGGCAACAAATAGGAAGCTTTCTTTTATTTCAGAGACACAGAGGTCAATATTATTCCTGAATCTTTTGTGACAGTTTAAGGTGATACTTAAACTGTAAAGTCCATGACTCTGTCACTTGCTTTTCAAGAATTAGAAGTGTTTTCAAAAAAACCCCTAAAACTACAAACCCGATAATATTTCCATGAAACCATGATGAAAAACACACTGAAAATGCTACAGAAATCCTTCCGCTCTTACCTAGTGAAAATAAAAGAAAATAAAAATTTTCTCAAAGTGTTACTCCATTTAAAAAAAACATTAAGACGCCATAAAATATTTTTCCATTTTTTTTCTGCAGTATATAAGGCAGCAATTTATCAATAAAGCGAAAGAAGCTGTCCCAGGTCCCTCGCTGCTCCCTCGTTAGCTCCACATATGGGCAACACATACTCTAGGTTACTTGATGCAGAGGCTATGAAACCTTCATAGCTTCTGCACATACATTGCGGCTGCATCTGGGCCTGTCAGTGGAGGACATCAAACATCAAAGGAATGAAGACTGCACAAAAATTTAAAATGTGACAGCATTACCCCTTAAAGTCTACTAGGGGCTTTGTACAGGAAAAATTCTCCTCTGATTTTTCAGCTAGATTACAACATAAAGACAGTCTCACATCATGGATTACTTCATTTTACCCAGCTGTAAATCTTCTCCCCAAAACTATCAGAATCTAAAGACCGATTGAGAAATAAGGCTGTCCGCAAACACTACAGCCTTCTGATGAAGCAGCTTGTTTTCCTGTTAGATAAAGGACAAGTATTGTGTTCTTCTGTGTTTCAACCATGCAAGCGAAGAACAATTTGGAAACAAATAACATTCCAAGTCAATTTAGACTAGGAAGTGGCCACTGCAACCACTGCTCCTTCAGATGCCGAGAGGTATCCCACAGTATGTCATAAAAACTAGCCACAGCACAATGAACTCCAAGCAATACCAGCAAGGCTCAGACACCTTGTCTGCAATGAAAAGATTACAGTATAATGCTCTGTGGACATTGACACAACAGCATGAATACACTTAATTGGAGCAATATCAACGCAGCTAGAGCAATATTAGTTATGCTGACAATACTTCTCTGTGCAAAGAAATGCTTAAACAGTCTTAGCTGAATGCATTTTTTTGCAACACAAGAGAGGTAGATTATAAAAATTACGGCAGTTAATAGCCTTTTGATTCATCGCTGAGTCTTGCAAAAAGAGAGAGACTGAAGTGATTCCTGAGGTAGATAAATGCTGTTGTATAAAGTGAGGATCAGTCTTGTAATCCTTGCTAAATCAACAGCTCTTTGCTCTCATTGAGCTCAAAACCTGTCCTGGGAGAACAGGAGGAAAAGCAGTCTTTCACCACAGAAAACAAAACTATTTCTAAATATTTATTACTTTTTTCTGTAGATGTTATTCATCAAGAAATCTTCATTTTCTGTAATACTTTTCAGACCTTTTTCATTTTTTCCTAATCTTTACTATTCACTCTAAATTATGAAGTGGCAAGTTAGACTAGTAATCTCATTAGCAATTGAATTTGTTTGTCTCCTCTGATATGCTTGGCAATGACCTGTTAGTATTAACTGTTAAGTTTCTTTCTGTTTACTGAATACTTTTAGCCACTCAGCCTTCACAAAATACACTATTTAAAGTACATGGTTTTATGTTTTCTTTAATAACTAAGGTAAAGTATATAGAAGGCAAATATGAGGAAGCTTTACTTCACATTTTTATGTTGATGCTTTAGCAAACTATCAAATTGCAAAATATACACTGTTGCAATGAAGTTAACAGTTGGGTTTTCTAAACTCGTATTTCTGAGGTGTCAGCTCTTCAGCTGTTGTAGATTATGAAGCTTCTCAACAGAGGAGGATCTACCTCTTTCGGTGTGTCAACTAAATGTTTTTTCCTGCCTTCTCATGCCCTCCACTGAGCTGATGAGATTTCTGCATTTAAATTCAAATCCTTCATGTGAATCATCAAAATAACTGACTGTCCATAGTGTGTTAAAGATTGGACTGACTCCCTTGAAGGCTCCATACAATAAACCCCAAGGTTTATTTAATGCTTTTTGTCAGTATGTATCAACATCACTGTTACACAGGAAGCAAGGGTAATTATGTATTTGGGAAACTGAGGCACAAAACCAAAGTCTGAGGTCAATAGCAGAGCCAAGATGTGAACAAGGGTCTATGATGTTCCAGATTTTGGCTCCATCCTCTGGTTCACCCTATCTTAGATAAGGAGGGAATGGTTGTTTAATCGTATCATATATTTTAACTTAATAATATAGATTGAACCAATTCACCTTGATCATAGGTGAATTCCTTAAAAGCTGCCTTAAAGCCACCTTTATTTTCTGTATTACTTCTCCAGAAGTAGCTGGGTTAGGAGCCCCTGGCTTCGTGCACCTGTAATGCTATAGAAATGAATGAGGTTCCTCTTGAGCACAGCCTTACAGCTGTGCAGAACAGGTACAGAGAAAAGCAGGAGCAGGCAGAAAAGAGAAAGAAAAACAAGACCACCACAAACAGCAAGTATTCAGCTTTCTGTACCTGTCCCATTTTTTTCCACTAGCATGTAAGTAATGGACTGGAACTCCACCCTATGCCACCTTTTTCACTTTTAGTGTGCCTTTAAAAAGGCAGGTGGAAATCAGTTACCTTGTCTACCTCTTGTATTGGGGCAGGGAGTGGGGGAAGCCTCTTCCACCTGCACAACAGGCTAGCCTCAGCTGTATTTAGTTAATTACCACCAAAAAAGTTACATGGTACATATGTACATATCTCAGTTAGTATAATATGTTACAGAAAAAGAAATATTATACTTTAATAGCTCGATTAAAGTAATATATAACTACTTTGGATCTACCATCCATAGTTTACCTTTCTAATGAATATGGATTTCAATGGATTTTTCTATAAAATTGTAAACTCTTAAAAAAGAGGAAAGGCTTTTAAAAATTAATATTGTTTTGCATTGTTTTTAGGAGCTTTGCATTTGTGTGGGGATTTTGGTTCTGTTTCTTTTAAAATACACAGTAGAAATGAATGGAATGCTTAAAATTAAAGACCTTTCAAAAGACACTTGTGCTTTTGTTTTTATTGGGGATTGATGGAGGCTGCAGTCAGGCATAGTGTGCTTTTTTTAAAAGGACTTCAAATTAAAGAGATGATTCAGTAATACAATAATTACTTTTCGTGTCCACATTATTGCTGCTTCTCTGTTTATTAGAACATGACCTATATGTCAAGAAGTAATATTTTGTACCAGTGCTACAATGCATAAGACTTTATAGAAAATGCCCTTTGATCCAAGTTATATGCCCTTTGTACATTAAAACAATTAACACTGAAGTACTTTATGAAGTATGTGAGTAGTTATACTTGTATGGAGTGTCAAAGACACTAAGTCATTAAATGGTGCCATACAGCCTACACAGAAGTCAGAAACAAATTAACAATTTAGTAGGACATCCTCCAGAATCGCAAGTATGAATTTTAGTGGTTGGATACTGGTTTATTAAAATATAAGAGAATGGTACATGTTAGTTGCTATTTTTGTTTAGTGACCAAATAAAGCTCTGGGACTAAAAATCAGAAGGCATAGACAGGTGATTTTATTAATGTACTGATAAGATATTGGTGATGGTGATAATAATGTGCTGCAAGTATCCAAATGGGTCAATGGCACAGAGGCTACAGAGGTAATGCCTTCCTCGAAGCCAACATGTTTGACTGTAGTGTGATGGGCTCAGTATTGCGGTAACTGTGCTATGCAAGAGATCTTTAAGAACAATCAATAAATAAAATGGCATGTTAAATAGGGAGAAACAGCTTTATTTGGCACCCTTCTTTGGATGCTGCATTAGCTATTGTTTAGATAAACCTTGGCCCCGTGTCCAGATAAAGGAAAAATCTGTGAAAGCAGCTTCAAGGGTTGTCTGGTTAGAAATGGGCCAGAGCCACTAATTCTGTTTTTAAGAATTTGCCTACAGTAGTTATCCACTTGGGCTTTTAAGAGAAATGGGACAAAATGTAGTGATACCTGGAATACTCTTGCTTGAAGCAGGTACAGTTGGTGTCTGGAAGCTAAGGCAGAGATTCAGAGCCCTCTGTCACAAGCTTTCCTTCATTCATCAGACTAGAGAGTCATCCAGTTCCCTATAGGAACTCTTCTTAGTCACCACCTAAAAGCAGTACCAGATAGGACTTGGAGATTCCTTTCAACCTAATCTAATACATTCTTTACAAGTAGGTATGCAGATAAATTCTGTCAACCAAGGGCTAAAAGGAGAATCAGTCTTGCTTCGCAGAGACTCCATGTAGCATTTGCTACGCTGGCACTATTATGGAGTAAACATCAGCCATGCCAGCTAACAACTGTGGCAAATACTGACACCTGGGACATGGGGGAAGAAAGGGGGAGAGAATCAGAGAATGTTAAAGTCATCTAATTAAATTTCTAATCCAGGTTTACATAATTAAGCAATAATGACTATGGGGAAGGGCATTTCCTGGCAGTTAATGACCGGCTGGAGGATTTGAGGGCTTGAGGTAAAGCCAAGTGTTCTTAACACTGTCAGTCATTAATTGCCAGGAAATGCCCAACTCAGGAGGTTATTACTGCTGTTATAAACCAAGAATAGAAAAATATAAAGAAAAAAGACAGTAATTACCTTTTTAAAGTGTTGAAAGCTGAGCACTGAACTGCCTGTCGCTATGGAGACAGAGTTTTATTTATAGCATCAGTCCTTTGCTAGCATTTAAAGACTGCCCCAGTACCCAAAGGAGGGCAGGAGTTAGTTCTCAGGGCTCCATTAGGTATATAATTGGTAATTCAGAACATCAGCTCTGTGCCACGGGCCACATAACATCTGCAGACATCAAGAGTATCACAAAACTTTACAACACTGATTACAAAATACTGGCAGCCACTCAAAACATTTTATAGTTACACATACCTTCAGAAAGCATTTCCAGTAGTTCCTGCTTTGATCTGCAGAGTGTGTGTCTCTAAATAGGATCCTTGTAATGTCACATTGTGCTGTTTCCTAGAAATTAAGTACTTAGGGACCAGATCTTTAAAACTGATTAATGCCATAGCCAGACTGTGATCACTAACCAGTTTTACAATTGTGTAACTATTGATTTCATTGGAAAGGCTCCTGATTTACACCAGTTAGTATAAAGAAGGAGTTCAACCCATAGTGTGTAACAAATGCAAAGCCCAAAACCTCCTTCCTACCTTCTTTTAAGCCTCCGAAAGAAATTATTCAATAGCTGATTCCTAAGGCAGATAAAAAGAAAAGTAATTTTGTTCCTTTTAATGTTCATTGCCTAAAAGATTCTGTTGCCTTTTTTTTGGATACAGTATTTGAAATTTGACCAATGCTTCAAGGAACATAGTCTTCCAAATGAATTGGCCAAAAACTTAATTTCTACCACTTGACTAATTTGGAACAATAATTAAAAAAAAAAAGGTCCAATAAAGGACTTAGGTACCTAAATCAGGATAGAAGCAGGACTGAGGTGCCTGACAATAAAGTCATAATCCAAAAAATTATTGCTGCATTTTGACATCCTGCTAAATTCACTGATTGTCAGATTTATAAATTCTGGTTCTGTGCACACGGAGGGCCTGATCTCTTAGATATTCTCACAGCAGATGAACCAGACATTAATAGAATAATTTCATTTTAAAAGAAAATGAGATAAGGGTAGGTGGTTTCTGCTCCCACTTCTCCTCTCCTCTACCTTGTGTAGCAGCCTAGTAGTATGAGTACTCAGCCAGGAATACAAGTACTATACAACATCAAACACTGAACCTAGATCTCTCTAATCCCTGCTGAGTGCCCAAACCGTTATTACAGGGTGAGGATTCCTTTTGTGCTTGATTTCCAGCCCCATTAATCTTGCATCCTTTGCTGATTGCAGCAGAGATCAACAGAGAGGTACTTGTGTTTCTTTATTTGACCACATTTTAAAAGAGAAGCCTGGGCCTTCTGAACCAAAACAAGCTCTTATCTCAGGACTGATTTTTGAAACGTGGATCTTTAACCACCACTCTATAGATGCAAGCATGGAATTTTACGCTTAGTAAAATTAATATACTTAGCATAGTATTTACACTTCAGAGAAGGGTGAAAATAATGCTTTCTTCTTCTCCCTTCTTCCTCACCTCATAATTTTCGTTTAGTGTACCATCCATTCAGAGGTTGAGCCACACAACTGGCTGTAGGCAGATGTGATCTTGTTTTGCCTGTTCTGTGAGATGGCTGGATTTGAGCCAGATGCTGTCTAGAAGCTGTATTAGTTCAAGCACTGTGCCGTGCTGATGTGGCTGTGAAGCGACTGGATTGTGGCTGGATTGAAGTGACACTTATCAGCCAGAGTCAACTAATGGCAGAAAGAACATATCTTCAGTTTGATGACTAAAGTAGGAGCTGCCTAACTCTTCCCAGAGGCTTTACAGGCAGCTTATATGCTGAGTACATGAAATCTAGACTCCACCCTGGGCACTAAACACCTTTTAGAACAAAGCCTTCAATAGGTTTAGGTGACACTACATGCCAGTAAAATCTCCTACACTTTTCAAACTACTCCTCAACCTACTATTCAAGATAGATGCTGCAGCATCTTCACTGTAAGCTGCAATCCAGCAGAAGCTGGGCACTTCTTCCCAATTCCTGAGTTTAGTGCCTCAGCCTTGAAAAATTAATAATTTTACTCAGAAGTCACATTTCTTCTATCCTGGTGCAGGAGCCAATGATGTACTAGATGATGTACTAGGAGACATACCTGTCACAGCAGACACAAGGACATAGCAGAGGCCTCAGTGATGTGCTACGGTGAGGAATGCTTCAGGATGGGATTCTGTTTTGAACATGATGCTGTGGCTTCTCTCCTGTTCAGTGATCTCACGCAGCAGACACAGCTGGCTGGCAGATGTAGCCAATCAACCTTATCTTGTATAAGAAGTCGTGGAGTAGTGAAGAGCCTGTGATGCTGCCCTGTGAGTGCATAAGACACAGGCCTGGATGGGGAAGAGAGGAAGGTGAAGATAGAGCCATTGGTTTTATCCCAGGAGAATCAGTATGTCTGCATTTGCAGGAGGGGGGAAAGAAAGGGTGATTTTTTTCCTTAGGTCAATGTAAACTCTTGGCCTTTGGGTCACAGTGTCAAGTTTTTCTTTTACATTATTAAATCATGATAGCTTCCAGATTTCTTGCTGAAGTATAATCCATATAATTTTTTCTTTTTTCTTACAGAGCATGTAACATAACTATACCATTCCATAGCATAGTTTTATCTCCAATAGTTCAATAGTTTTTTTTTTTTTCCTCTTGACTAGAAAAAGGTCTATCCTACACTGAAATATCAAAAATGCTTCTGTACAGGCCATTTTCCCAGCTGTTACTTTGACTGTTTCACTCTGGATTCTTTCACTGTCCCCTTCTTCTCTGTTTCATAAAATACAGGAAGTGAAATAGAGCTAAAATATTGGTACAGATTCATATTCTTACAAACACTGCTACACAATCTCCTTTGCAGACATATTTAGGAACACAGCATTGCTGTAGAATTCATTGCTCAGAAGAATGAGAACTACCCAGTGTGTTCACCAAAGCAACTAGTCAACAATGTGTTTTTACCTGTTTTTATCCCAGTACTTATTCTAATGACCAAATGCAGTTGTGAATACTATAAAACATTGGAGGAGCTCATGGACAAAAGCAGTACGGCTACAGCCATATGTGTCCTTTCATAAGAAACAGGAAGGAAAAACTGGACTTGGCGTTTACCCGCTCGAATCAGGAATGTCAGACTGTCAGCAATGATCCCACACTCTTTGCAGATTCCAGATTCCCCGGCACACATCAGGTAGTCTGTTTCACGTCCTTTCGGAAAACTTCTGCAAAATGACAGCTGTATTATTAGTTTTTGTACGTATTCAGATTAGTTTAGCTCTGCTGCCTAGACTGGAGAAGCAAACATACGGTTATTTTCAAGGCAGGGTAGAAGGCATATGCAAAGGACTAGGGAAAACTTTTGAGGAGCCTTAAAACAAAAGATGCTTATGTACAGAAACAACCAGAAAGTTGTAACTGAGCTCTTCTCTGCTTTGCAGGCTTGGGGATTGGCAACACATGGCTCCTTTGCATTCTAGTTTTGAACAAGCAAGCGTTTAGATACATGCTGGAGGAGTTCACTCAGTGTGACTGTTAGATCTGAGTAAGAAGAACTTTCTAACCATAGAGATTATTACAGATTCTCTCGTTTTCTAGTAAATATTTAAAAAGTAACAAACTATAAGAAACTGAAAATATCAACTTAGGAAATTGTCATTGCACTCTTTCGGACACTGTCTTATTCTGTGGCATAGTTCATAGGGGGAACAATAATCCAATATTGCAAAACCTGATTAATTGAGGATCTACTATACAGCTAGAGCACATTATCCCATAGCCTAAGGGCCAGCGTGTTCCTCAACACTTACCATAAACTTTACCATTTTAAAGCTAATTGGATGCCCATCATAAACTTTTTAAGCAAAGACAAACCTGATAACAATCATAACTGTACAGAGCAGAAGACATTATCCTCAAGCTTGGCCCAACAGCTAAAAATAGGCTTTTTCTCTAAAGCTATGATAAATTGATTACTTATAAATGGAAGAACATTCAACTTTCATGCAACTTCTTATATTAATGAGCTTTGTCATCAGAGAATTTCTACATGTCTGGGCCCCTAAATACAATCATTACAGGCAGAGTGAATGGAGAGGTATCGATAGCTATTGTAGCCTGTATGTTATCAGCCACAAAACTGAAATGCCATAACTGCACTAGCCTGACTGGCTATGCAGGCTTTGGCAGACCTCTGAGCTTTGTGTTAGCAGGAAAAGGTAAATATTACAATTGAGGAGAAGATAGAATTTTTATTTCACAAGGTTTTCAGTACATCTACTTCATGATTGGCCAGAAAGTCCTCCAAATTAAAATAAAATGCATAAAAGAAAATGCAAGAAAAAAATTTTATGTTGGTCAAAACTTTAATTTAAATATAAGTCCTTTTGTTCATTTTAATTTTGACTTTTCAGATATCTATTATATGGTACTAACTAAAAAAGAAATAAAGTATTTTCATGATCCAAAGATTTCATATCTTTGCTCAAGAGCTGTTGAAATGGTACCTTCCAGTGTTTTCAGACTTTCATAATTTTCTTTTCTCAAAACAAATATTAAATAAACACAATTTTGTTAGAGTTTAATTTTGGCAAATACATTGCATATAAATATGATTTTTTTAAATTTAAAAATTAGTAAGTGCTTTCAACAAAAAAAAGAGTTTTTCCTCAATGTACCAATTTTTTTGAAGTAGAAATCCTTTCATACTGGATATAAATGTTTTCTTACCTTTCCCCTTTCACCAATGTAAAAAAAAGATAGATCTTTTTAATGAAACTTTTTTCCACCAAAGTGAACCTCTTTCATAAAAATATACGTTTGAGTCCAAAACACATAAAATATTTTCCCAAACCACACATTTTAATGAAAAATTTTATGTGGTGGAAAAGACATCTTCTATTTAAAAACAAAAATAAAAAATGCTTTTAGATTACCAAATTATTGATCAGCACTAAATTAAAGAATATGAATGGTATTGATTTTTTGTGTGTGCATGATAAAAGGACAGACTCAAAAGTAAGGCTTTACTTGGAATTCCTAAAATGTACTTTGGGGAGAGCATGAACTCACCAGCTGATTATTAGACATCAGGGAGCCAACATTAGAATCACACAGTGAAAGAGTGGATATCCGTTATTATTTTCTGGCAGCATAATGCACAAATATTACAAAGCCATTACTCTGACTCTATGTTGGATTTTCCTGATGTCTAGATCTCACTATAATCCATTTATGGGGGAGTGCCATAACACTACAAAGTCAAACGGGCCTCACCACAAAAAAGAAAGGATCTGTAACTCTCATCATAGATCAACATAAACCTGCAATGGAGTCTGCTGCTCAAGACGTGACTGGTAACATGGACCATACTATCTATTTATAATAAGATCGAGACACACAACCATTCCTCAAGCTAAAAAGCTTGAAGAAGTTGTCTACTGAAAGTATAGGAAATGATGCTGATGCTGAAGTACAAGTACAGTAAATCCAATGGCCACTGAAAGAATGCAGTGGGCTTTGGAACCCATCTCCAAAACCTAAGTGGAGCCCAAGTTACTTACTTCTTACACATCTCCTCACATTCAGTTTGACAGCTCAACGCACTGATCGGTTGTTGTGCCCTGTCTTCTGCTTGTGCTGCTGAATACTGTGCAAGGCTCACGTCTGACAGCTGTAAAGGCTGTGATGGAGCCCAGCAAAATTGTCAGAGCTTTCTTGAAAGGTCTGACTTGCTCGTGATGGGACCTCCTGTGATATGGCATGGCTTCTTCTTCATAGTGTTCTTCACAGTGTTCTTCTGTACCTCTCGCTGCTGGATCTCTGCTTTGTGTCTCAACCCACAAGTTCAATAGCTTTGGAAAGGAACTCCCAGTTGAAAAAGAGAATTTGGAAATATCCTTTTTTTCTCTTAGATCAGGAAAATGTACACAGGGCCAAAAAAATGGTCTGACATGATGCATCCAGCAGAAAATGGATAGGAAGTGCTCATGTTTGTGTTTAATTGGAAACATCCAGCATATAGAGGTTATTCTTCTAACGTAAAAAAAATAAATTACTCTATCAGGTACATCATGAAGTATAATAATGTAAATTGTAGTTAGTGACTCACAAAAATCTCCTTACCAGATCATTTCTACCAGTATTCTTGGAGATGTTACTAAATAATCAGCAACAGGCAGCATTTTGATAGAATAAACTGAAGTTTCTCAGAGGACAACTTCATTAAGGATTAAAGTCATCTCTTTAGCACAAGTGCCTGGTTTTAATGACTTTGTGTTTTCATCATATGATAACCTCATCATCATATGATCTTGTTTGGTATTCCAATACCTGTGGAAATTTATCACTTCACAGACCCTCAAAAGAAACAGAGAACCCAACCAAAAAAAGGCAAAACAAAATAGCAGCTGGACAATGATTCCTGGTACCTCTCAACTCTGGATACTGCCTGCAAACAGGATAATATCTATTGCTTTTCTGAACCTTTCCTGTGGAGGCTTCTTACTCCTAGATTCTGCAACTCTTCTCTTAAAGCTGGGGTTTCCAAGCTGCAGAATGCAGGTCCTTCAGAGGAGGATATTGCTCACACAGCCAAATGCTTCCTTCTGAACACGTGCATGTGCAGTGCAGAGCCAAAAGGAGATGCCAATACCAATACTAAAGCAGCCCTAGTGCAATGTGAAATGAAGGTGAAACTCATGAGGGAACACGGGTCACGATTTCAGCCACGTGAAGCTGGTGAAAGCCAGCACTGCTGCTAACATTGCCGTTCTCACTGTGGAGCATCCCCCTTCCCTTGCCTTGGCAGGCCATTTCCACGCCTTTGTCATTCCTTCCATTGTGCCAGCACGAGAGATTGTACAGCTGAACGATGACTCAGAGTGGGGAACTGATCCAACTGAAAATGAAGTTTTGGGGTTTTTTTTCTGGCTATGTTACTTCTATCCTTTCTCAAATCTGGTTCACTGTGTGGCCACAAGAAAACTTGTTCCAGCAAAAGGAAAGGCTCAGCAAAAAGAAAGAAACAAGTACCACTACATTGGCAGTGCTGGATTTTATTAACTGAAAATGATCCTGTGGAGCTGTGAAAGTAAAGACTACTCCCAGCTACAAAACTAACTTGCTGTATGCTGTCAGGATAGATGCTCCAAGTCTCTCTTCCAAATTTCAGTCTATTTAGACTATATGTTCTTCAAAGCAAAATGTTTTGCTTATTATGTACTCATGTAATTAATTCCTAGTCTAGGTTGGGGAACTGTGGTAATAAAAAGAAATAAAAATAATGATTTCTGAGGGCAAAAGCAGTTTACCTAAGGGATTCACATTAGCTAATGGAAATGTAAAGAAATCATCATCTCATGCAGTACTGCCCTATACTGAAAACTGTAGAACATGATATTCTGTTTATCAGTGAGATCAAATTTCATCACAAAGTCAAGAAACTCATGTGAAAGACCTCTGCCTAATAAAGGAATTTGCATTATATACAATCTCTTTAAAATTAACATTATATTTGGCATTTGAAATGGTACAGATTTTGTTTCTTGTTCAGAAGCTAAAATAATCTAAACATTTTTATTTGCATTTTAATTTTTTAGGCTATCTGGGCATACATTGTCATAAAATTACTAGAACTGTTCTTTGGTGTGATTTGGGGGGAGGAAGAAGGAGATATTTTCAGATTATTTTTATAACCTTTATATCAGCATATCAGAGTGGTGTGAATGGGTTATACCTGAGACAAGGAAGTTGTTCCACACATGAAGAAGTTTTAACAATGGGTTCCTAGGACCTCCTGTGGATCCCCTCTGGCACTTCATCACCTTAGAGACTTCAGTGGTGCTGTTAGTGCTCAAGGCTTCACTTCGGCACCAAGACTTTTCCCTGGGTCTGTGTCTCTGTTTTCCTTTGCTACAAACAAGGTTGATGGAGAAACATTGTGATAGTTAATTTTCCCCTTGAAAATGCACAAGGTTATATATTCTAGCTTTTTCTCCATACTTTTCTGGTTACTGGTGTACATTTCACAAAAGGGAGGATCTCTGCATATTAGCAGATGGTTACCCTGGTGATGGAGACACAGTTCAGCCAGCATCCCTATCCTCACGACTACTGATGGAGTTAAGCAGAGATGGCATTAGTAGGAAATATCACTGTAGGACAAACCAAGGAGACAACACTATTGTCTCACTTTCCCTGATTTAAATTAGTAGTAACAGTGCTGAGTATGATGTAAATTCTGTAAGCAAGAGAAGATTCCTTTCTTCAGGGACACTGTAGGCTATACTTTTCATCCTATATCCAAGTGCTGATGCTTATTAAAAATCATTTTTGCTTTGCTAGTGTCCCAGTAGGAGTTTAAGAAGTCAGTTGCAGCCAATTGTACTTTCTCCTTTCTCTCAAAAGGGGATAAAGCTTTCAAACGATTTGAATAAACTGTGATTACATCTTCATTTGTCAGTAATGGGATTACCACGCTGATAAAAGAGACTTCAGACAAACATACATGTTTAAGATTGGTGTAAATTACCCAAGAGGGTCGGGAAAATCCTTTGGGTTCCTTAGGGCCCACCCCTCCCTCTTTGAAAGCTGGCTGGCACCAAGAGCCCTGAATAGGCTGGGACCAGCTGACCATTCCCTGCTGCGGGCTGTGGCTGTTTTCCTGCGCACATGCTTGCTGAACTGGAAAATACAATTATACACATCCAAGCTCACCGTTAGTTTTTTGACTATAGCTAACAAGCTAAAGATTTTTCAACAACTAAATAATTTTATCTCTGGATGAAGAAGATGTCATAAATCTCAGTCAGCTAATAATGATTAAGAGATAAAAGCAACCTGAGAAACATATAAGTGCTGTTGCTGCTAAATGCTGATGGACTCCATGGTGAGATAATCTTTTTAACATGGCGACCCATCCCACATACAAAATGTTTGTCCAAAGATCCATTTGTGAAGGAGAACAAATGGGGAAATCTGAAAGCAAGCAGGAAAGATATGACTGAGAAATGAAACGCAAATTCAAATCCTGTTAGGGCTAAAGAAAAAGAAAGGCTTGAAAATAATCCCACTTTGAGTCTCTATAATGAATTACATATTACAATACGGAGGGATTGATCAGGAGTATTCTAAACCTCTGTAGAGAGCAAGCATAGGGATTAGTTAACTCTGTAGTTGTCTTCAACTTTATGAGGTCTTGATTCTGCCATCCATATACCTTTTCGGTGGGTTTTACTTGTATTGGCATCAGTGGGATTCCTTGTTCGGCTAAGTACTACCCAGAAATGTATGGGCTGCAAAGCAGGGTGTTTATGTTGGAAACTGAGAAATATAATTTGAGTATGTGGGTTAATCTAGTGGGGAATAACTTCACTGAAGTGAACTGAATCACATCAGCATTACATATGTAAAACTCAGGAAAAAAAGGAAAGAAAAAGCATGGTTTGGACAATTGCTATATATAATACACAGCTTTGAGTAGCCAAAAAATATGTTGTGGTAAGATTGGTCAAAGATTTGCTGATGGCACTTTTTACATCTGACATCTTTTCTTGAATACATTACAATTCTTTGTGGGAATTCATCGAAGTAGTCAAAATTTCCTACTAGAATGAAGCAAAGCTTTTGTTTTGCTGTTATCATGGTGCAGGATATAATATAATACAATTCTGATTAAGTTGCAGTATTTAAAGAACATTTAATTCTGGAGAAAAGAAAGCCTGAGATGAACTTTTTCTCTCAAAGTTTCAAAATCTTCTGGAGAATGGATTTCCATTACTTTGAACTCACACTCAAAAGCACAATATATTTGTAGATTAATAAACTAAATGTGTAAGAACTAAAGCTAGATTTTGCTGATTAGGAAAAGTTTATCTCCTTTCTAAAGGCTTAATTCAAGGATTGCACTACATGTATGCATAAGAAACAAAAGCAGTGACATCCATTATCTCTTTCTCCAAAGATCCCTGCAAAGGACCTATAGTTAAAACCTTAATTTGAGTATTACCTTGGACTTGCCATAATGTAAACCCTGTTGTTACTGAACATTCTTCATTTCCAATGAAGTGAAGTGAATGACTTTGGGGCATCTTATTCGTAATGCTGATGGAGGAGCCCATATTTTAAGGAAAAAGGGAGGGTTGATATTATGATGGTTTCTGTGTTTATTATTCAGGAAAAGGATACCCATCATGCCAAGATGGAAGTAAAACTAAATAAATGAAAGACCTTGTGCCAAAGATCCCAGTATCTACGAAGGCAGGATTCAACAACTAGCTAGAATAACTAATGAGGAGCAGCATGAGTAAAATAAATCTCTTAAGTCTCTCCTGAGGATTTCTTTAGTTACCACTCATCAGTTTTCCTATGATCCTGCCAGAAGAAGCAAGTTTTGAGGACCCAGTGGCTTTATGGAGCAGTTCAACATGTTCTGTACATAAATGATGGTATGGAAGAAAAGAAGCATATGCAATACTGAGAGGGGGCTGAGTTGCCAACAGCGCTGATCATTAACTGGTGTAATAAAGTTGCATGTAACACAGTGGAGGAGAAGAAGGATTCAAAGAGAGAGACAATATGATCAGAATGTCATGGTAAATATATTTACAGGTATAAAGAAAGTATCTGGATAGATATGTGAGCATGATGTGGACATCAAGGAAGCCATAGATGAGAAGATTATAGTTGTCAGGTTCTTCTGGTCAACTTTGGAAGAAGAAAAGTCAAGAATCCAGAGAAAGCAAAGTAGCAAGGTTTTTGATATGGGAAAGATGAAAAATTGAAGTCAAGAATGGCTTTCCAGAAAGGAAGTGAAATCACAGTTGACATCCATTTTTATAGTGACAACTACAATATAGTAGTCATCATCTGTGACAAAAAAGGAGGAGAAAGGAAAAGAAACCCCCTTGACATTCTGACAAGCATTAACAACTTGACAAGTGACAGGTTTTAATATATCATATTTAAATGGACAGATAGATAGGCTCAGTATAGATGAAAGGTGATAGAAGATATTGGTGAAAATAAGAGACATAAACAGAAAAACAGATTTTTGAGTGTTTACCACAGGAAGGGTAGTAGAAACCACATAAGAGGATGAGGTTGTGGAATCAAAAAGTTGAGAGAAAGGGAAAAAGAACATTGGCAGATGGTACAAAAAATAAACCACCTATTTAAAGAAAAAGAACAACATTGCAGAAGACAGAAGAGTAGAAAGGGATAGAGTAGACAAGGGAGTTAGTCATATCTGAAGGAAGTAGCGAGTCTGACGGAAAAGTAATAGAAGGGTATTGTCAATGGCTCAGTAAGAAGGTGAGAGCCAGCCAAACAGTGAGTTGGCAGGAAAATTAATTAGCAAGTGTTCAATAACACAACAAGCCAAGCTATAAAATAAGGCAATATAACTGTTGCAAGGATTACCAAGCAACAGGGGCAGTTCGCTAATGAGAGTCAGTAGGTGAGAGAAGCAGAGAGGCTTCTTGAACAGTAAAATTTAGAGCTCAAGAGTTTTCAAATGATGTCAGAACTTGTGGGTGCCAGTAATGATCCAAAGTTGTGATGTGAACAGAGGGTGATCTCCTTCCCAAAACCACCTTCTCTCTCACGTTGGTAGTCCTGTCTGATCTCTGCCTTTGATTCTAAGCACTAAAATTCGTCAAAGATCTCAAAGAAATCTCCCTTACTATTCAAGCCATTCTTTTCCCCTTCATCCCCCGTTTCTAACCTATTCAGTACCAAGAGAAAAGCCCCAACAAAGTATTATTCTGATGATCTTTGAATCCAGTAAATACAAGTTCTAAAATCAGGACCCATTTGCCTAGAGTGTTCTCCCATTAACTACATGCCATTTATATAAATTTATATAGATATATTTTTTCCGCTTCCTATTGGGCACTTCTTTTCCCATTGACAATTACACTATACCCCTCTGAAAAATTCAGCAATCACTTGCTGGAGAGAGGATTAACAAGGTTTTTTAAGCCTGTAGTTCAAGGTGCACAGTTTTACAGGAGTAGTTAATCACAAATGATCATGGTGTCATGTTAGAAGAGACACCAAGAACATCAACTATAGAGAGAAATCCTTTTAGGCATCTATGCAATGGCCTGAGTTTCATATGTCCTGAACACCCAGCAGCTTCTTAATAAATTTAATAACTTAAATAAATTATTACAAACTACCGAACACTCAAGTCTTTTGGAAATTCTATCCTAAAGAGTAATCTAAGAAGACTTAAAAGCCCAAGACTCATGGTTTTCAATTAGACTTATACTCCTAATTCCATTGTGTATTTTTAGAAATCCTATTCACAGACACTTTGACAAAAAAAATTGGCCCCAATGCTCAAATGTATTTCTAAGTTCTTGTGATTTCAAAGGGAGTTAGGCGCAAAAACCTTTGGAGGATTAGGTACTTGGTATATATGAGCAGCCCAAGTCAAAGTCACACCAGGCTTTACTGGAAAAACACAGACTTTAAAACTTGAGAGCTGATAGACATCACAGCAAGTAGTAGCAGCGTACTTTGTGTGAAGCTGCACTTAATCACCAGACACTGTAACAGCTGCAATTTCTGGGTAATTTGAAAGTGTAACATCAAAGCATCAAACACAACATCCATTGTGGAGAGGGATGTATCGAAAAGAAAAGGTAGTAAATACCTTATGAAGTACAGAAGCTGGGAACAACCGCACATTACCTATCCAAAAGCAGTAGGATATCTCACAAGCATTTCCGAATGTGAAGTGGAAATGGCAGGTATGGACACTCAATGAAGGGCAGTAATATAATCTTTGCTTTTTCATTCAATTATTTCTCACAGTCTAAAGGACTTCTCAGACTTCATCAATTCTCTGTGGGGAATGAAATGTTGTCCCTGAAGATGTAAAACACGGGATCTAATTCCTTATCCTCTTATACATGTTTTCAGTGACTTTTATTAAAACTGTTTGGATGTTATTACAATCTGCAAGAATAGCACTAAATTTCCCTATTTGCCCTATTTAAAAATCATGGAACTGAAATGGAGGGGCGCTAAGTCAAGTGTTACGTATCATAACAAGGAGTCTGTGGTACAGCAGGAATCAGTATACAAGCCTCCAAATCCACGATAAGTGCTCTAACCCCATGAGACTTAACTATTCTGCAAGAGCAAGCTACAAGAAGGCAGCATGCATGCCTCCCATCAGATGGTTGGACATACATCCATTAAATAGCCCACATGTCTCTGATTTTGTTGCAGGACTCATATTTGTCCCTGTCATCAAGCCACAACAAAGGCATACTTTTGTATCAGTCATGCCATCACCTGTCATATGACCATGGATGCCTCCCTGAGATGATCAAACTGCAAACTGAGCACATCTGTATCATTCAGGCACTCTTCAGTCCATGTGAACCACTGCACGTACAAAGATTACTCTGTGACTTGATCTGAGCCCAACACGTAATGGTGTGGCTGCAGTTTGTCAGATTATCGTACTTCTTGTCATGTGTATAAGACATAGTCATGAAAAACTGTGTCAGGAAGAAAACCATTTTAACATTTAAGCACAATCACTTACTCCCTGACTAAGTCTAAGAGGCCTTCAGGAAAGAAGACAATAAGGAATAAAATACCTGCCCCACAGGTTGTTGGATGGCTATCTTTACCCTAAGCATTGAAACACTGGTGTTTCTCTCAGTTTGGTGAAGTTTCTCTTCATTGATATACACATATATAAAACAGAAAGAAGATCTCTATGACAGAAGGAAAGACTTTCACAAACCTTCATCTTTTGGTACAAACACAAACAAATTGTAGAAGTGGCTGTGTGGCTTTACAAGAACTACTACATCTACATGTTTTCACACAGCATGAACTGGTTCAGATTTAATGGGATCTAAACCAAGAATCTAGTCCAGGTTTTCAAGTTCAAATGATACCAAGTTTTGAATTCATAACAAAGAACTTTGCAGAACTCAGATGTAAACATCAAATAGTTTGTTAATAAGTTTGTCATCATAAAGCCAATGACTGGAAAGTCTTCAAGGGAAGTGACTTTCCAGTTAGAATTAGAGAACATCCTAGTGATTGGATGTTAGGAACAGAGGTAGAAATATTCAGAAAAAAGGTTTCAGAATAAGAGGATGTAGTCAGACTTGAAAAACCTATGTACACTTCTCTTAGAGGAGAAGAACAAACAAAGTAAAGTGATCACAACAGAAGAGAGCTAGCCACCAGCCTAGTTAGAGAAGAGAAAAAGAGTGACATTCAGTATCTTTGTACAATGGGAATGTAGCCAAGACTTGTTCTGAGTGTTTTAAAATAGATATATTTTAGTCTATTAGGTTTCTTTGTTCCACATCCTTTGTCTCCTAGTTATATATATTGTATCACTAGATTTTTTCTCATCTGTAAACATCAAGGTCACTCTGAGGCCAAGCCTAGATGGTCTATAAGATGTAAATTTGCTTTGGCTAAGAGAATACTTGTGGCTGGGTCATGTGATACTGCCCTTTCCTTTTATTTGGAATCTTTCGGATTAGAGAGTGATGGCCTTAAAAACTCACACAATACTCTGCAAATTAGTCCATCTGTCTATCAGTCATTCAATTGCTTCTACAGCCCACTGTGGTGATTGTGAAAAGGACAGTAGTCCCTGGGGTGACCTTCAACAAGGAGTTTGCGAAATAAGTCTTTTCATAGGATGTTTGAAAGGAATCAGTATGTTTTTTTCTAAAATGTTTTTCTTCAGTTTATGATAAAATTTCTCTGAAAAAGTTCTGTTTCTTTTTAAAATATCCTTGCATCTGTATATGCACAAGTACTGTACATACGTGACTGCATGAGTGGGTTAACACTTCTAACCCTATTACATACGAATCTGTATTTCTCTGGAAGCGTATTAAGGGTTGTACGATGAAAGGCAGATCCAAATCCACAAACTATTTATACAAGGACAAGCTGAACAACTGTGGTCAAATAAAATATAAAGAAAATATCACAGCTAGAAATCATTTCTGAGAAATAAGTCATAGAATTGGAAGAAAGTTTAACTTCAAATGTCTTGGTTTTATTGATCGGTTCCATAATGTGGAATGTTTCAACACACTCCTAAATCTGCCCCTTCACAACGGGGGTAGAACACACTGATTTGCATCTTTTGGATCTAGATTGGCTTTATGTTTCCAAATATGTTTTCCCACCCTCATATGACTCCCTGTTGTACAATGTTATGCCAGTGGAAGGAAAAAGAAAAATAGAATATGAATCAGAGTTCACGTTTTGAATGTTGAGTAATGGTGATTAAACTTATCTAGACTCAGTTACTGCCTCAAGAAATAATATTTCAAATGCCATTCAAACTTTTTTTGGAGCTGTCTGCAGAAGTCAGGATAAAGACCACAGCTTTTAAACTGCAGGGGTGAACACAGGCTTTAAAATTTAGAGGAGAGTGGCCTGAAACTAATCAGGCACCTGCAGATCTGATCACTTCAGATGTCTTGGCTGGGCTTTAGAAGCCTTCCTGCATATCCCTTGCCAACAGTCATCACTAACCATCTTGCACAAAGCTACCAAATTGATCCATAATACTCAAAAGCTAGCATTTCTTACCTGCCTTATAATTTGACAGGTATTGAATTTAACGTTGATGAAGTTTAGGGCGCCAAATTACCTTAATTTTATACAGCTGAAGAAAGTCACTAAGCTCATTTTTAGAAGCAAGGAGTTAAAACTACTATTATCTGTACCTTAAGCATAAACACAGATCAAAAGGCAACGCAAAGGTGTTTGCAAGCACATATGTGGGAGAAATAACGTAATATGGAGATACATTGAAAAGGTGTGAGACTCACAGCAGATAGGCCAGAGAAGATGAGGGAAAAGGCAAGAATAATATACCAGATGTAACCACAGAAGTAGCACAAAAATATGAGAGAACTTTTTAGCCAGAGGCTGGATTAAAGAGGTTTGGAGCTATCTGTGAAGAATTTGTCTCCTCTTTGATTTCTTCTGTGCTTAGGGAAACAGGGCTTTGTACGTTGTAAATGAGCAGGATTGCATCAGAGATGCCAGACTCAATTATCACTCCCTCTAATGAAAACAGTTTGTGAAGCTCTGCACTTTGGCTAACTGCTCTGTTTAAAGCACAGTAATAATGCTGATGCTAACCTGATGCTATGTTGATTCTTTATCCGGGAGAGGAATTACAAATAATGTCATGTGGCAGATGGATGTACCAAAAAAATAGTAGGGACAAAATGGTGACTGCATGCTACATTAGAAATTTGTTAAAATATGAGGAGCCTGCCTTCTGATTTTTTTGTAAATGTGAATTTCCATAGCATTTAAATCATACATGTTATATGAGGAAATTAATGAAGCCCTGTGATTTCAGCAAGTTGCTGCTTGGATTTTCTCCCCACACATGAGTAAAATTTTTCCTAATCCGCGAACTGAAAGTAATGTTTCTGAGCTGAGCCCAGCTGTAGAAACTTGACAACTGTAAAGAGTAAGGGGGATTTTCCACTTGCTGGGGTGGTCTGCTACTGGTATCACTGATGATCACTGGATTGGAATATGTCTCTACCAAAGAAGAAGATAGTGACGCATTGTTTATATTTCTACAGAAAATCACTCTACAGTTAACCAAGATCACAGGCCTCTCAAATAATAAACAAGAGATTCTATCAGCTTGAAGTAAGCTGATGCTTACTTCATGCTCACAACAGAAATTGCTGTCCTGTGGAGCTAGGTTCCATGGAACGGAAGCAACGGAATATATTGCTACTCATAAAACACTATATGTCAACATAATTGTTTTACCTGCAAATAATTCATAAAGTAGTTCTTTAATAGTGGAAGCTGACTGCTATATATAACCACTGAGTAGGCATGGTTTGGAACTTGACACTGGCTTGGCTGGACCTCAGCAGAGCCTCAAACCTAAGTTTCTTGGAGAGATGTTTTGTAATCAAAGGCACTTTTTGTAACAATAGTTTCAGAAAACAATATAAAGGCAGAATGCTAATCATCCTTTAATGCCATATATTACTGAGGTAATATATTACCACATACCACCACAGTCCCAACGTTACTTGTGACAATTAATTTTAGTAAATATTTTTTAAAAACAAGACTATGCCTCTCACAACTGATTAACATGTTGGTTGATAACTAATAAGTAAGTCCACGGATAGCCTCCAATTAAACAAACTGTAACTCCATACACCCAATATTGTTCTTTTTGTAATTTAAATGAGAATCTCAAGAGAAGTTCAGCTGATTACCAAGATCTGGATCTTGGAAATTCTCTTGAATAATTCAGGTTTCTTAAAAGATCATACCAGACAAAACACAAGTCATATGTCTGAGATCAGTCTGTGCTGTAAAATGTACTTTATATGCATTGAATCAATACTAGTGAAAAAGGATGAGCTGCCAGGTAGCAATGGGCTACACTGTGCTGCACAAGATCTGCCAGGAGGCAACACTACTTGGCATTCTACAAGTGAAGGTAACAAGGTGGAAATTTGGAACAAAACTGGGAAACAAATTCATGCCATGTACTTGAACTGCACTGGTGGTTAGTAGGCATCCCTTTTTCATCACTAATTATGTTAGAGTGTTTAGCAAATATCTAGTCATAATATTATAGTATGTTATTGATATGAGATAAAGAGAATAAAATGTTTAACACCTGCTCCTAATAAATTTCTGGAACACCACATTTGAAGGACTGGTGGAATAGAAACTAAGTCCTAGTTTCTACTTCACTTTGCAAATAACAGAAGGTTGGAAAAACAAAGCAACACAGAGGAAAAAAAAACATTATATTTTAATTCTCATGTTCATGTCTCATATGCTTATGTTCAGACCATAGTTCCCAACAATTTTATATTTCAGCTGCATGACTTCAAAACTTCAGGGGTTAGGATCCCAGGAGTTCAAGTTAAACAGTAAGAACACTAAGAGAGAGTTTTTCAGCCCAACACTGAATTATTGATGCTCTGTGAACATCTGTTGCAAAGCCTACATTTAAAATGGAGGTAGGTGTTTTCATGCTGAAAGTTGGGAGCCTTCACCTATGGAGATTAACACTTTTAGCATCTAAATTTTTGAACAGAGTTAATACACAACTCACAAATAAAGTTAGATACCAAAGAAGGAGATTCATAGCACCTGACAACTAACATACCAGCAGAAAATGATAGACTGTGGAGAGTGCAATCTGTCCTAGATTTAAGGACATGAATTAGGTGGCTAGCCAGAGTCTGATGGACTCGATGGATAACAGGTGTATTAAATCATCCCCATAAGTCTGGATGATTGGTTGCTCATTTCTTAGAAAACATGGGAGAGACTCCTATCTACTTATTATATAATATCCTTACAGTTGGACAGCTTCGTCAGGAAACAGGTAACATGAGTAACACGATACAGCTAAGCCTGAGCTAAGTATAGTATGTCTATCTCACAGCTACAGGTAAATTTGGGGTGAGCACACCTTCTACTGCTTCCTGGTGAAGGTGGGAACTAAGCAGAAAGGTACATAAAACTCATATGGTCAAAGAAAGAAACAGACAATGTAACTCTGTAGCAGTGGTGAGAGCATGCTAAAAAACGGGATACTTGGTTCTGGGCCTTTTCTCAGTATTTTCTAACCATTAGGAGGCAGTGAAACATTAAAATAAATGTTTGAACCAAAGATGGGCTGAGAATGGTCAAAGTCTTGAGTACTTCACTTATCAGGAAGTCCCAAGCCACTGGTCTATTACACAAAGGTGGAGATCAGTATTCTCCCCCTCCCAGTGTTTTTGAATAAAAATTGTGGCTGTTGTGTTCTGGACATCTTTGTATTTAACATCAGTATTACTCATTGAGCATATTTACCAGATCAGATACTTCAAGATTTACTGTCAGGCTTCTTAATTTGTGAATTCTCAACTCACTTTAAGCAGGAGGTGGCTGAGCTAGGTATCTTAGCATTTAAAACACATTTATAGCCATAATTCCCCATGAACTAAAGCAAAACATTAATGCCTAAGAGGCACCTGTGGCTGGTGGCCGACAGGCCTGAGCTTTTTGGCCGGATATATTTAAACTTGCGGAAAATGAGGCAACTCTGGTCTGAAAGCTCTGAATCCATGTCAGTGCTGTGGTGTAAATTAGGAAAAACTAGGAATTTATAGACCCTAGAATTAAAAAAAAGCTTAAAGAAGATCACTCTTTCTTTAATGGCTTTGTTTTTATATATTGAATAGTATAGACTCAGTAAATCAGCAAAGACAGAGTTAGGCTAGAAGCTTAGGTTCATCAAATGTTGTTCAACTGATATAAAACAAAGAAGCAAGTACACTCATTTGTGTATGGAGGAAAGATCCACTTATCATTCCATGATATTTGGGGGCCAATGTCTGCTCTAAATATTCCCCATACAGAGTCCAAGGCTGACACAATCACGTGTCCTTAACTTAGACACTTGAGACATGATGCTATGTAGCTGTTATTGATAAGAAACAAAACAGCAGAAGAGTGAGGCCAGGGATAGCTGAAGTAGACGATAGGCCAAGCCACTATCCTTCTCTAAATAATATTTCTTGGACAATATGAGATGTTTCTACAAATACATCATGTCAGAAAATAATTTGTCCACCCAACTTAATATTATAAAGGTTTTCTGTAGCTCTGTCTTGTGCAGCCACCTAAGGAATTAAGTTTCTTTCCCATGAGCAATCTGTCGACATTATCATTCCCAGCACAATGGCCAGATGGATACAGCAAACAAAGAGGGGACAAAACCTTGATCAGATTTGTCCTGACTCCCAAACAAAAATATTAAGAAACTGCTCCTCCAAAGAAGCAGCAAGAGATTATGGCCCTCTCTTACCTTTTCTATCTCCTTCACCTTTTTGACAACAAGGTGTTGAGTAAGGATGAAATAATGACCACATTAATTACAGTTTGGTGCATGTGAAACACATAGGGTTCAAAGAGGAACAACCTTCCTTGCATAATACTTTTCTGGCAGGAACAGTCTAACCTATCATACTTGCCTGGCTGAGAATCAGAACGCAAACTGACATCGAGTTAGTTTTTTCTTTAGCTTTAATGACTGATTTATTTGTCCCAGTAAGAGCTCTTAATCTCAAGATAGACAATTTCTGACAGAAGTTATGGGTTAACCCCAGTCTTGAGAAGATACTGGTGCAGGGTTGCATTTGTGTGGAATACCGTGGGGAAGTGGTGCCGGGAGGGATGGAGTTAAGGTTCCACTTCATCACCACACTCAGTTGGAGCTCAAAGGAAGGGAGATATAATCTCTATTGCAGGCACTGAGAATTCCCATTTTCCCAAGTTTGTGGGTGAGGATAACTTTTATAAACAGACCAAACACTGCCAAGCAAGGGGTGTCTAACCCAGAACTTTTCTTCACAGGCTTTCTGCAAAGAAATATTTGTTTGATAAGGGATTTTTTGTTGTTGAAAGATGGCAGCTATTTCAAAAGATTGGTCAAGACTACTGAAAATGCAGAATATCTGCCTACATGCATGTCTGCATTCTGCTAGGGAGCCTATGCTACTGCTAACCTAGTGGGTGTAGCACAGTATCATGACATGCAGAGGTAATAGCTTGGAAGATTTACCTAGCCACATTAGCATTATTAGCCACATTAGCACCTAAGTCAGTAAAGATTTTTCCCAGCAAAGCTATTTTTTTTCTAACTTTATGCTACACTGCTTTCAGCCAGCAGGCTAGCTCAGCCAGAGCTAAGTTAGGAGAAAGAGGAGAAAGGGAAGAGGAGATGGAAGCAGTGTCCTCTCCCTGCACCAAGCTTCATTGCAGAGCATACACAGCCTAGGAAAACTGACTCCATCACTTTCATCCATCATATTTCATTAAATTCCCATACAGCATTGTATTGAAATGAGGAGCTACTAAGTATAAAGTCTTTGTAGTCTTCAGTTCCTAAACCCAAGTTGTACAAGTTTGTGCCCGAAGGAAGCAATCCAAGTTCAGCTACTAGAAATCTAATTGTGATGGAAATGGCACATTAAATTATCCAGGGGTAATGTATGTGTAAACAGAAGGTAGTGCTTCCTGCAAGTGAAACATTTGGATTTAAACCAGAAGGTTAAGATTGCCTAGGCACGTAGTTCAAACACTCCAGGAAAAAACACTCAAGTCCCAAGACAAAGTAGGCAAGTATGGGTTTATGCTCCTGGTAGAAGTTATTTTAAATTACCAGAATGTTATCAGTTAAATAACAGCAGCTGCCATAGTGAAGATATGGTAGGAAATCTGTGTTTCTCAAAACTCTTGCTTTGGACAAAAATTTGGGTTGTTAGGCCTCAATCCAGACAAAAAATATTTTAAAGCTCTCAAAAAAATCCAGAGGCCAAATATATATTTATAGCTGGAAGGCCAATAAATAAGGAACAGTTTTTAAACCACTTATTCACACTACTCAGATCTTACAGGAGCTGGACTTAAATATATAAATAACCATTAATAAATCTTTTAAAATGCTTTTGTTCTCAGGGCTGGATACTTATATATCTCTTTAACCTACAACTTGATTGATGTCTTTAGGTATTTTAGAAATAAACATGACCATGGAAATGTATTTAAAATGTGGTTTACTGTGAATGGTCTCTAAAGTTTAGTGTATTAGCAGCTCCCTGAAATCTCTTCCATCTTACTCATGGAGAGTAATACCTTCCTGAACTGCAGGACCTTACTGCATCTCCGTGTTGCCAATAGAAATGTTAGCAGAATCAAACCCTTAACAAATGTATGTCAACATGGTAATAATAGATTCCAGTCGTGCATAGACTTATGCATGTGCTTAATACCAAGCACATGAGTAACTCCAGGCTAGAACCTGAGCATACAAAAGAGCATAGTCCAATTCACTGAAGTCCTGTGTACTGTTTGACAGGTATCCTTTTGTTTGCCACCTCCACTCCACCCCCCAAAACAAAAGTCTCCCTTTTATTAGTTTCCTAAACTTAGATTTTTCCATCACTTAGTGTTTTTAAGGTCTCAGAACAAAGAAAATGTCTAAAAACATTAGGATATATTACACAGCAAAAATTATCAAGAATTCAAGATTTTATTAAAATAAATAAATAAACATGTACCCTGACCTTGTACATTAAATATGCAGGAAAGGCAACAATTTAAGGAAACAAAATCAAAGCAAAGCAAAATAAACAAGCCATTTTCAGGTAATGAAATTTAGTGGGAATTCTGCCAACTTTAGGACCATTTTTGAAGACTGCATAAGTAGGGCTAAAATCTCATCTCAAATTCACCTTGCTCTTCTTTGGCATGCTTTTGACATATGCCTCCAAGGTGACTTAAGAGAGCAGATGATTGTATCCAGCATTTGAGGTGCTATGCTGAGCACCACAGGGTAAGCTGGGAACAGTTTCGGTCTTCTGACTTCCTGGCTTCTGTGGCCTTGTCAATAGTCTGTCAGGTTGTTTGGGGTTTTTTTCCCCATGAATCCCATGGGGTTTTATCCCCTATGAGTAGAATACTGCACTAACTGAAGCCAGGAAAAATATTTATTATTTCTATTTTATTTAAATAGACAAAGTTTTCCCATGCCTACTTGCTACTTGTACTTGCTACAGTACTATTTACAAAGAGTTTTGAGTTATGTCTTAAACGTAGAAATGGCTGCATAGACCTGAATTTAACTTTCAGTGGGTACCAGAAAAGTCTTTTTTAAGTAAAGTGCCTTGGCTTCTTGATTCCCAGCCATAACGAATCTTTGTTTCATTCTTTTCTCTTTTTTTTAAAACAGATTATCTACTATAGAGTACCTATTATTTTACTGTCTCATGCCCTGTAAACACTGTTTTCATGCTTGTTGTCTCTTCCTGCGGTAGTAGCTTGGGCTAAATCCCCGCCTTTACTTTGTTGCCAAAGTAAAAGTAAACTGTTTTACAACATCAAAGAATAAAGCTGGTCTGGATTGGATTGTCAACATCTAAAAGCCAGGTGGCATGAATGCTTACCTGTCTACAGTCACGTGTAGCTCCTTCTCAATTAAATTTTAGATATCAAATTGTGAAATGCAGTTGTTTCTAAGCAATTTATTGCAAGGTGAGAAACTCCCATTGCTTTCATTCAGATCATTTACCAAGGACACCACATCAATTAGACCCAGCACCACTGGTATGATATGCATGCTTCTGCCCATCAGACACAGCAGCCGTGCATATGGTTACATAACTTTCCCCACGCAGACCTCCAACTTAGATGCTGGTCATCAATGATGTTCAGTGTATGCCAGGACGTTCATTTAGATGAGATCTTCTTACTCTCAAAAATAAGTATATAGTCTGAATCGGTGTGAAGAATCACTGCCATTAGTGAGTTTGAGTGGATGGTACTGTGGGAAAAATTCTTTTTGTATAAACTATTTGAGTGGTTACTGCTATTCAATTTTTTAAAAAAACAAGCTATATCAATCAATCTTCTCTCATTGCCAAGCAAAACATATTTTGTGGCTTGAAAAGTGACTCTAAAACCTCATCCCAAAAGCCTACTTGTTTCCTCAATAAATCTCGATTTCAAACAAAATGAGGTTACCTTTGCAAATGTGTTTATTGTTGCCCGTTTAAAAAAAATCTGCTGTTGTAGGAAATGTAAGATAAGAGTCTTCTTTAACAAGTGATACCTTCTCTGACCTTTGTTTTTATAATGTGATCGTAGGACAGAGGGCATGTAAGTGATTCAGCAAAGCCCTGTGCAGAGTCAGCTGGCCAGGGACAAGGCTGAACAGTTCCCTAAAACTGCTAGCCATATCTGGCTGTTTTGCAGGACTGACCAGTAGAAGATAATTAACCAGTTGTCCCCAGAGAATGAACAGATGATTACTGCCTAGGATCTAGGCTCTCTGATACTCAGTGAAATTGGACAGTCTGAACTGCTGTAACCAAGTGCTCATTTAGCCACTTATGCAAATGATACATAAATCACAGCAAACAATAACACGTCTGGAGAAATCCAGGCACCGAAATCAAATAGTTCTTTCCCCCTTACGTCCCTCACCTCCCCACCAGTACACCCAGTGCACTCAGTGAGGCCTCTGCCAGCCTAGATGTGGTGGCATTTGCTCCCCATACCATTTCTGCCCCTCCCAGGGGTCTCCACCTCCTTCCCCATGCAGCAGATACCATTTAGCCCAGGTGGGTGCTGCAGAGGGGAGGCAGAGCTGTCCCATTTCTGACAGGATGTGGCAGGGGCAGCGCTAGCCGCCATTTGGAAACCGCACTGTTCTCTCCCCTCAGAAATCAGCCCGAGTGATGGAGGGCAGTGGCTAGCATCTGTTAGGGCAGCTCTGATTGGTTGCCAGTCCCCACAGGGGGGAAATGCAAGAAAAATAGCCAATCAGAGAGAGCTTTTCAGCAAGCTTTGCTAGGCAGCCTGGCCCCTGTAAGAAATGGGTCTGAGAAGATGGCGGCCAGGGAGTTGGAGGAAGGTCTCCATGCAAAGGTACAGACCTTTATGTCCTTACAAAGAGAATAGCTGAGCCTGATTGGATCTGTCAACAGCAACACACAAACCCCCACAAAGCACATGGCAGCCCTCAACTCACATGAGCATCTGTAATTAGCCCATTTTTAAAATCCACTCTGGCTTCATATGCTGCCATGGTGCGTGCTGTACAGCCAGGCTGCTGCAGGCAGGCCTGGTGAAAGTGGCTGCTGGTGCTGGTGCTGGTGCTGGTGCTGGTGCATCAGGAGTGGCGGAGGTGAGGAGCCATTGCAGACAGACCCCTGCATATCACAGTGGTATGCTTTGCGTGGGGACTGGGAGCACAGAGAGGCAGTGGTCTCCCTCGCTTCATTGCCAAACACAGGCAGTAATGGGAGCAATAAGAAATATTTAGGAGTGTGCAGACAGGGTGGAATAGCAAAGATTTTAATGCAAAATATTCCCTCTTTAGTACTTGCTCTTCCACATCGTCCTGAACTACCACTTCTTTCCAGGGTAATTCAGGAACGGGTATCTTTGCTCTGCGCTAGAGGTAGATGTCTGATGGTAGGCAACTATAATCATAGTCTTTTATTTCCATGACAATCCAACAATGAAAAGTTTCCCCGCTGCCTCCCCGTGAAATAAAGCGGAGAGACAAAGAGAAGTGGTCAGGCAGAGAAGTGAAAGACCCTCTCTGGAGCCAGCATCATTTAACAATGATTACTTTGCAGCTCCTTGCCCAGCAGAAATGAGATGGAGGTGCATTAGGGTAAGAAAGTGATTACACTGCCTCCCTTTCAAGCTCTGGACCAGTGCTGTGACTTGATATGGTTTTTATCAGAGACTGCAATGCTGCATTACCAAGTAAGCAGTAAATTATGTCGAAATCAATTATACTACCCCAAGCAGAGATTCTGAGTAGAAAATGAATGGGTCTGGGGGTGGAAGGAACAGACACTGCTTATGCATTTTGATTAGATAGCTAGCTATCATCCTCCATGAGAAAAGAACAGCCAGCAAGTCATGAGATCAGGAATATTAGGTTGACTTTATCACACCTTATATTTTATGTATGTTTTACTGCAGCCTACAAAAGGAGATCATGGACCTTACTAGGAGTCCTCTAGTATGATAGAAGCTTTTCTGTTTTTAAGTGCTTTAATCCAGCTTCTGAAAAAAAAAAATATATGAACTACATGTATAGACTGACAGAGACGATATTCACTGTGAACCTTTCTGCCCAGAAAGTGTATGGATCAGTGAATCTTTATTTCTAAAAGGCACGGTGATAAAAAGAATAGATTTATGTTGAAAAAAACATTTTGTTGCAAATTGTAGTGGCATTAGCGTGGAAATGATCAGACAAAAATCCCTCCTGAAATTGTAATGGATGAAAAGATTCTCGTTACAGTAGATTACTATGAACAAAAACCTAAGCATTTCCTGCCAGCCTGCTAAACAGAGCAGGAGGAAGATTACGCAGGCTGACTTTCAGAGTCTAGTTACAGGCCTGAAAAGCTGAAGTTAAGGATAGTGAAATTTCCAGAACTGTGGTATCTCCCAAATTGATGAGAAGTATTTCTATTATTAACTTCTCTCAGTATCATGAGCAGTGCTTACATTTGATGACTGACATCTCTGGATTGAGTCAAAAATAATCACTGCCTTTGGGGCTGTGGGGTCTTAGAGGGATGTGTGCTAGGATGCTTCCATCATATAACAGGGCATCTGATCATTTTTGCACAACAGATTGCCATTCAAGCAGACATGTTACCCTAGAAATGTAGCTCCCACTGATTTTCCTTCAGTACCACTGAAGTATGTGAATATGGTGAGATGCAATGGAAGGCAGCATTTGCTTCCTTGGATATAAATATAAGCTATCCCGTTGGACCTTTGTTGAGTATAATGCTTTACCCTAAAAGTATTTCAGTAGTCTTGGAGTTTCTTTACACTGCAGCAGTAGACAGTGGCTTCTAGGAACTCCAACAGGTTGATCTGGCTTTTCTCTTACAGAAAAGTGTACTTCTGTGTGTCACTGCTTTCTCATTTTTCCCATTTCTGCAGCAAAGATAGCTAGAGAGAAGCCATTAGAGAGGTGCTAACCCTTGAAAAGGCTCAGGAGTCCACTCTGTCCTCTAACACCCAGCCCTGGGGATAAATTCCACTCAGAAGTGAGACTATATTCTCTAGAAAGATGAGACCTAAAATGACCCCATCTGTATTAGAATGAAAAATAAATGTAATAGAAATAAAAGAAAAAAAACTTCAACTGTTCTATAAATTCTAGTGCACTTTCCAACGTCCTGATACTTAGCTTGCCCCATATTTGATTTATACTTTTATTGCCTGAGAAGCCTTGTCCTATTAAAAAAAAAAATCCTGCTAAAGCAATCACACCTGTTCTAAAGTACCCCTGGAAACCTGCTTATTGAAGAAACCTGGATTTGATTTAATTTGATTTAAAACTTGGTTTCTAATACACCAGGTAAAGAAAATGAAGTTCTATACCTGACTCACAGTTCTCTATAGCAAATGAGAGGCTTGCTTTAATTTCTTCTGTGATGGGATGCAGCATGGGTCATTTTAATGACTGAACTACTGCCTTTATGGGTGACACTACTTTAATTACAGTTTCTCTGCCTGTAAAATGGGTAGTGTTATCTTCTAAGGTGTTTTGAGATCTACTGTAGTAAAGAGATATTTGAGAATTTCCCATTGAAATGATAATTAAATGATATTATTGATATTAAATTCAGATGTTACCAAAGCTAGCTGTGTTAAACCTAATAAAAAGGGTGCTCCTCTGTAATGCTGTCAGAACTCTGCTGGAAGTACAGTCTTTAATAAAGTTGCCTTCCTAAATACTTCTGAGCACAAGATGCTAGCAGTGTCTGTGCCATGTTTTAGCAGTATGGTTTACAGAGCAGGCTAGAGCTTGCACATTCCATAACCCAGCTTTTTTGACTGTGTCACAAGGATGTCTTCATGGTGTCTTCTCAACGTTTACAGGCAACCTTAGTCTGCTGATACCTACAACCACCATCTTTCCTGTTGGCACTTGATGTCATGGCCCAAGTCAACTTGTCTGACAACGGCTACACAATGGTGCCACAAAAGCAAACAGCATTCATGGTACCAGTCCCTCCACATTACAGGCACGCACACGGCCTGGTGTTTTGGGCACAATGTGGGCTCTGTTCCAGATAATGTTCTGGGATGATGATAATGTTAATGCAGGCAAGTGTGGACTTAAGCACAGGTTCAAGCTGTGCTTAAATTGTGTAACACGTATCCAAAGTTCCCAATTACCTCATGTGAAAATAGAGGCATTTATGCATATGCTTGCCTAATTCTCTTGTGATCTTTTTCTAAATCATATTGTCTTGAACAGTGAAAAAAACGTCCTGTTTCACTCCTGAGGATGAAGTTCAGTAGTCGTATGTAGGGGTTGCTAGATGCCCTACATGAGATGAGAGTTCCCATATTACAGTCTCAAATCCTGTGTCCCCTACTGAAAGCAGATGGCATATGGTTTTTCTTCTTTTTCATCACTTACAACTGGGGAAACTGAGGACATTTATAAAGTGCCATGAATCCTCTCAAGTCTCTGTCCTGCCACTGACTTAGACTTTATGTATCCTGGATGAGGGGATGTAGGGCCTGATGCCTGAGTTTGAGTTGTGGCTCTGCACATCTATACAACAGTAGCTGCACAGTGTGAAGTGGGGTCTTACTTTCTATGCAAGAAATCCTCCACCACCTTATTCAAACCTGGGTTACTCTCCACTTGTTGTTCCTATTATCCAGCTTGTGTCTGTCCTGTCAGGCTGTCAGATAACCCGATCCTTTTTTCTCTTCCTTAATCTGAACTGCAGCTGAGCTAGACACAGACCATTTCAATGGTATGCATAGGGCATAGAAGTGTCTGTCTGCTTGCCAGCCCAGCAGAAGAGACAGCTGGAATGGGAAGCTCCTTGTATGCCAGATGGAAGTGGGAGATTAGAAATTATGATACTGTTACTTTCATATTTAAAGTCTGGCAACATCAATAGGGGGTACAATAACCTCTTTCTTTGGGGCTAGGATGGGTAGTTGTGGGTGTACACCAACACTTAGGGAGTAAAGTGTGATTGAAGCTATCACTGAAAGGCACTTCATCTTTTAAAAAGGATGGAGTTCCTTCCTTATGAAATGAGTTACCTGAGTGCAGAAACATGGTTGTTATTGTTAGATAAAACTTCCAAGGACATTTCAATGGTTTTGGAACCCAGATCTGAATGACAGTTGTAGGGACCTAGGCTCTTAAGCAACTTCATTGCTTCTGAAAATGTTATGTATTTTTTTATATGTTTATAGCTTTCCTACAGCGGGTTTCTCTGTGGTGCTCTTATAACTCTCTGTCAAGGTATATTTTACAGTATAATTTAGAAAGTTTTGCTGGTTTCTATGTTATTTAAATGCTTTTTGTTTTAACCCATTCCCTCTTGCATCTTTAAATTTTCTGCCTATTAAAAAGCCTCTTCAGCCCTTCAACACACAAAGTCAAGGTTTAAAAGAAAAAACAATAAAGCAAGGCTCTCCTCCATGTACAGGCAAGTTTCCTCTAGTGTTTCAGAGCTCTAGGGGAAAATAAAGCACTTTAACATAATGGCATACAATTCCATGCTCAAATGTAAAGGCACTATCAGTGTAGTGTATACAAAGTGATAGTGTAGTGTCTGTTCCCTGAGGAAGAGTAGATAAAGTAATCTACCAACACAAATGGACTTCAAACAGTAGTTTTCAGCTAACAAAAACAAACACCACATCCCCGATTTAAAAAAAATTAAAAATTCTTTGCAATTCTCAGCTTTCCCCCAGGAATATTCTTCCTTCCTCTGAGTTCCATGTTGTCATGGAGAGTGATGTGTTAAGGTCTGTGAAACTGGCAGGCTGCTTACTTTCAATGTTTTAATTCACAACTAATGTCCGCTAAGCAAAAGGAGGCCTTGTCTTCTGCTGTAATAGCAATAACTTTACAGTGCAGAACTGGCTGCAGAGTAGGAAATGTAGGCATCTTTCCCTGTAGAGTCCATATTTGCTCAGGTGCTTGAATTAAGTATTCCACTGAAAGCTCTTGGGTTTAAAAATGTGAGTACTGTGGATTATCCAAGCAGGTTTTTTTCAAGTTAACTATGGATGAAATTATTGAAGGGGACAACCTGTAAAATTTGTGTCTGTATTTGACTCCTTCCAGGAGTCAAATGTTTGGAATATTTAAACCAAGAGTTTGATTTGTCAATTGCTTCCAACTTACAATTTCAAATCCAGGTTCAAGGAAGAACCAAAAAGCTGTTTGTGGGAAAAGATCTGAAAAATAATTATGAAAATGAAGAATCAAGTCAACATCAGAAAGCTGAGAAACAATTTAGCTGAACCTAAAATGGCAGGCGAGATACTGGAAAGAAGGAATAGCAGAAATTAGCAAGAAAATCAGGAAAGCTCCCTACAGCTACAGATCCTTGGTTAAATATTGCTTCATTTTTAAAAAGATTGCTCACAGGAAGGATTCCAAAGTACTACCATTAATTTAAGATAAATCTTTGGAATATTATGAAATTCAATTATCATTTACCTTCTTTGCTATATTATGCACATCTTGTTTTCATCCTGAATTTTGTGGTGGTGAGCGTATCTTAAGAGACAAAGTCTTATGAAAACAGCATTTTATATATTTATTAATTTAACCAAGAGAAAGCTTCTTTGCTATCACACAAGTTAAGAGCAACATTGAAAACTTTAAATTAAAAAAAAAGAATATAGTATTAAAAACATAAAGAATATATCTGTATCTGTATTGAGAGCTACAGAGTATCTTATTTGAAGATGCAGCTGACAGAGTTGGCACTGTATACATATAAAGAGGTAGCATAAATTAGATATTGATATAGATTCCTTCAGTCCTCAGTGTAAATACATGGAGGCTATAATCCAGTTTCTCTTTTTTTAAGGAAATACTAAAAATAACTTAGTTGTATATTTGTAGGGTCAAACCTTCAAATCTAATATCCCAGCTCTTGACTGATTGTATCAAAGACTTTGTAGAAACCAGAAGAATATTATTTGCCCAAATATTTTGGTAAAAATGTTGTCTTCTCCCTTTCACCTAATATATTCAGTGCTTTTGATACATGAAGGTATTGTCATTCACATCAGACACATTACAGCAAATCTGGAAAAAAATGGGATTATTTAGAAGAAAGGACAAAGGTAAAAATCAACTATTTTATTGACAGTATTTGCACTGAAAACAATGGCAATGCACATCACTTCTGCAAACACTGTAAAAGGACAGAAAGGCACATTTTACACTAGATTTACTGAGTATATCCCCATTGTTTACTAATTTAAGATTTTCATCCTAGACTTGGGTAGAGAGGACTGATTACGTTGTTTCCTGTGCTTATGTGAATCCTCTTCACAGTTGTTGCATTTTTGCAATATTTATTACCAGTCATATGAAAGCCTACTTTGTGTGGATTCTAGCACATAAACAGTTATGCTTGGGTTTTGAGGGTTTGTGCATCCTGTAACTTTTCATGACCATGTCACTTAAGTCACCACTATTTCATTTTTATTCCTTCTGGTCCTCATAATTCCCTGTCATTCAAGTCTTTGAAATGGGCAGTGAATGAATCTCCAGAAACTTCTTGTCTGATGATACTTGGCTGGTCATAGAATAAAATACCACTCTGAACTGTGAATGGATTGCTTCTCTTTGTTTCTTAGCTTCATTTCAATCAAAAGGAAATTCCTTCTCTTTCTATTAACAGGGATTATGTTTTAGTAGGAGATAATGTATATATATCATTCTCTGTGATGAGAATATACCAGTAAAATAATTTTCACTTTCATGGTGTCTTGATAATAAGTAATCTGTGCTGTGATTTCTGTAATAGCTGTTACACCTTAAAAGTATTTCAAGATAAGAATGTATTCCAAAATCAATAGCTATGAATCTTATAAATAGCTGAAAACAAGCAAACATATACTTGGTCATTTCCTTCCCTGGAAGAAATCAAGCTAAATTCCATCCAGAAACCATTAGGTCAGCAGTTTGTCAACATAGGCCTAAAAAATAAATAACATAAAATTAATTAAAAACATACATAGCAACTTCAAAATCCTGCAGATTAATTTTGACTCCTTTCCTCTGCATGATTTGAAAAGAAAAAAGAGACTGTAAAAGCTTTTGACACTCAGTGTATGCTATTCAATCAGAATAGAATTAATTGGCTTGGAGAAAAAACAATTTGCTAAAATAACAAGCAATACATGTCATCAGTGCGGTGATTGAGCCAATCCCAGTAAATAATTGCTGGGATCTAGCCACTGTGCATAAGTCAAAAGTGCTAATCAGAGAATTTGCAATAGCTTTTGTATGCACTAAACATTTGAAAGACCCATCTGTCTTCTTGAGTCTTATTTGCTGATGCGTATTCTCCTAGGTTGCCTTTAAACATGGAGTAAGAACAAATGAGATATTTCGGTACTATGAAAAGCATATTTTCAAGGCTATAAAGCCAGAAATGCTTTACAGCACTTTACAGCACCTTTGCATTAGTTCATAGGGGATGGGACTGACCTTTCAGACTGCTAATATGTTCAGTTTATTCAAAGGGATTTTATTTTCTTTTGTTTTTTCATGCTGACATGGAAATGTAACTACTTTGAGTCAATGTCTGACTTTGTCAGGCAGAAGATACTTATATGTATTTCTTCCTGTGTAAACCCAAGCACTACTCTGTTCAGCCAATATGTGACTGATGGAAGAAAATACCATAAAATGAAAGCAAGTTGGCCAGTATATGCAATGTGGCTAGGTAATGTAAAGCTAGGTTTGGCATAGCTTTGGAGAATGACCAGGCAGTTACAGCAGAGAGTCTTGACAGTTAAATTAAGTGGGGATGGTAGCAAAACATAAAAACAGAGGCAATTACAGAGAACTGTACAAGAGAGCACTGTCACCAAAGGAAAGCAAGTAAAAAGTTATTACTGTTTTGTATTAAGTACAAACCTTCTGATCATCTCCCGCCACGGAGCCTGGTATGAAGTTGGGAAAAGTGCACGTGCACTGGTATGACTATCTTTTCCCTTTGCTGGACATGACATACTGATTATATAAGAATTCCCAAGATTTGATTTCTCACACCTCACTCCACCCATATTTTGTTCATGAAACTTCCTTTTTTTAAATTTTTTCCTTCTTTCTTTTCCCTTAAAAGGGGAACTGTGTAACCTGTAGAGAAGGATCTCATTCATGTTTGGCCAAGTAGTCAAAAATCAGATTTTTGTTATATTTTTCTATATTCAACATTGATGAGTGATAGAATTACTATATCCTCTGAAGACCCTTGAAGAATCTGAAAGAGCAAACTATCTAGACAAAAGTATGACAATGTGTATCAACTTTTTGGCGTAGTAACTTTAACATTGTTCTCTTAAGCTACTTCACAGATAACTGCTGAGTTATAACAATGGAATGAGGGAACAGCTTCTGCATGTCAGAATGGTACAAGTATCACATAGTACAGAGTATCATTGCACACAAACTGTGATGCAAGATACTTTAGCAATAAAAATGTAAGCCATAGATGTTTCCTGTGGGATAAGAAATACTGTCATTTTGATGCACAAAGTGTAAGAAAGGACTGATATTGGAGAATTTTTATCCATTCGTGGTGCTCTCTAAACTGGAGGTAGGAGAAATAAAAAGATGCTTATACGCAATCTTTGCAGTCTTTGGGGGATAAAGCAAATAAGAAAATCAAAACTATTTTGTTTATACTTGAGGGTAATTCAATTTCATCTCATTTGGAACATGACAGAAAGATGAAAACTAAAATGAAAACAGCTTTTGAATTAAAGACAATCTTTTCAAATCAATCAACATTAAAGAAGAAAGGAATTGGAACAATAAGTGAATGACATGCACTATTGCTTGGAAACTTTTGAAATCTTAGCTTTGTAAACAAAAGAAAACCTTCTATATTTGTGTATTGATGGGACTAATTTCATCACTTACATTCCCTGAAACCATAATACACAGGGTGACTCCAGTCATATTCTATTCATAAAGCTGTTTGAAATTTACTCCCATCTTTGAATATTTGGCTAGTCTTTATACACCTAAATATTCTGTTGTCTTAACAGAGAATATCTATCTGACATAAAATTTATAAGGAGTTCTGTTTATCTCTTGGTTGATGAACACTAACCTATGAAGTGTTGCAGAAGTGTTCTTGTAGGTTTATGGAAGAGAGTATTCAGCTTGGACAGAGCCCAGTAATTCATTAGAATTAATTTATGCACGACATCTCAATCTCATAATCCAATCCTTAGTAAGAATTTTGGTGTATAAAAGCCCATTTTATATACTTCCATGTCATTTTGTGGGATTTGGACATTTAATTAAGGAGCTTTAAAAATAAACTACTAACTACTCAGTTCTCCACTGAGAATGCATTAAATTAGGTGACAGTAAGGTGAATTTACAGGTTTGTACATATTAGTTTTCTCTCACTTTTACACTTGATTGCATAGTAGAGTGAATTAAAATGGGACTAACTGAAAATGCATGAAATGAGTTGTTTGTACTTCATCATTTTTTTTATGCCGCATGTCGAAGTGCAGTTCAAGTATGTGTCCATGGTACACCCAGTTCATAGAATATTCATATACACATACAAAATGGGCGTTCCTGTAAGAAAGTTCATCTAAAAACATGCATTAAATTCAAGTGTTGAGCATTATGGCTCTTTGTGACATTAATGGTATGTTAAGATGTTTTAGTGCAAAAGACTTTAAAGTCACTTTCTAGTTAAAAAAGATCCTCTCTCTACTTTTTCTGGTTATCAGGTCTCATCTCTCACACTTTCCCCATGCTGCCTGCTTCAGCTGACATCTTCTTTATTTGCTCATAAATGTCTCTGTGGCCTTTGTGCTTTTCCCTGCACTATTCCTAAAGCTAGGAATTTCTTGCCCGAAGTAAATATTGTTCCTCTGTCATGCGTCTTTCTATGGTTCTACCACAAACCAGACAAAAATTAGCTAACTTTAAATGGCTAATTGAGAGTCACTTGGAGCCTGAGTGACTAATGGAGAAAGACTACTTTCATACATTTAATCAAAACCTGATTAAAATATATATGAATAAGAAAAGGTTTATATTAACTATCTGCTTTTTTCCTCACTCATTACCTTTTGTTTTTTCTAAGATTTCTTTGTGGAAGGGGTCATATTTAGTTTCTGTTGTACAGCATCTGGTACAACAGGTCAGTTCTTGTTGGAATTTCTGGGCTTTGCTATAGTGGAACTGTAAGACGAAACAGTAAGAGTAAAGTTCTCTCCCGTGTTATGCAGTCATTTTAAGCTAGCTCTTATTCCAGTAGAAGTCAGCAGAGTAAAATTTGAACTTTAATGAAATAAGTGACAGGGTCCCATTGATTTTCTTTTTTTTTTAAATAAAAAAAAAATTGATCCTTGAAGTTTTATCACTACCTTCAGTGAGTACAGTCAGGTACTTTATGAGTTATTTCATCTCAGATACTTGAGTATCATGCTCAGCCAAGTAAACCTGACATCTAATCTGCAATGCAATCCTAACACAATGTAAAAAAAACAAAGGTGAGAAATTCAGCAATCACTGTTTGTGACTGAAGAGCTTTGTTTGAATCTCTGCATTTCTCCATTTTCTTTATACTTAAAGTACTCTGTGGAATATTTTTTGGACTTCTAAACATAACTTCAGATTTTACATCTGTCATTGAGCAGTAGCTCTGATGCTTAATAACCATGCTCCGTTCAGGAAATATCCATTACTCATTTCCAGTGTACCTTCTGGCTGATGTACTGAATCTACCTTCTGTTGGAGAGTTTTCTACTAGATTGAATTGGCCTTTATGTAGCAGCGCCTGAATACCCAGGTTTTTTAGTTTCAGCTTTTGCCATGCTCCCTGTCTGTAACTCCGCTTGACATCAGCCTAAGTCTTGGGAATTTCCAACAGGAAATGCTACCCCCAGTATGATCAGACACACTCTTGTTGTCTGCAGTTGGTGTTTTATTTTGAACACCAAGCATTCCTCCCTTCATATATCTGAGAGTATTTCAGTTCTGTGATTAAGGCTGGTATTAGATGACCTTTAGTCTTCTTTCCCTTGCTTTCCTCTTAAGAGTTAAATGAAAGCCTTCCGTTCCTCTACAGGGTACTTAGAACTAAGGCACTATGGCGCTAGCAGCAGGTTGGTTTCATTACATTGATAGGATACATGTGCTGTTTTTTATCTCTAGCATTTTCTCAGTAATTCAGCACTTTAAAGTCTCAGCTGTCTACCGATCTGCAGACAATTGTTTGGTGTAATACTATCCGGAAAAAGCTGATAAAACACAGATGTGACTAGGTCTCTGAAATTTGTGGTTTGCTAAGTGGGTTTTTTTTCCTTTTTTTTTTTTTTTTGCCATTCTTGCCCATGGCAAGTTAGCTTCCCTACCAGGCATGAAGGCACAGACTTTTATTAAAATGTTGCAACAAGAAGGTAATTGCTAAAAATTAAGGAAGTTAGTTGAAATATAAAGCAGAAACGTTATAACTCTTTTCCCTATTTTTCATCATAACCCTTGGCAACCATCTCTCTGTATTTTGCCCAATGCACATCCGTAATAATAGTTTTCTTCTTCTAAGCATTCACACTAAAGTGTGGATTTCTGGCAGTCCTATACAGATCCATTTTAAGCAAAATGTTTTCTAGGCTCTTCTATGCATTAAGAGCCAACAGCTTGGTTTTTCAAAGGGGCTAAGATTTTACAGCCACAGTGAGGTTTGTCTAGGTAAAAGATTTGATTGTGCTTGAACAAGATTGGAAGCAATCTAGTTAGATGGCAGGATGTTACCATCTCTTAGTGGTTAGTGTTTAGACAAGGACAAATTATATTCACCATAGCATCAGCTGAACACAATTTTTCCTGGCTTCCATTGACCTCTAACTTGTGACTGGCCTCCTGTCCTCTCACTCAGTTATCACAATTCCATTCAAACACAACCACATTTTGTAATGTAGGTAATCCTCACTAACAGCATAAGAAAGTTTGCATGTGCTCAGTTCTTTTACAAACCGTTCCACATCATCTTAGGCTTTTCTACACGAGGGTGTTGCTTAGACAGTTCATGTAACTGTAGATGTTCCTTAGCATGGTAGGCTTTCATCCTCATTATCTGATTTACGTTTTTAACTCTGGTGGTTAGTTTATGATTATTTTTTTAAAAATTGCTATAACTGGACTAGTAAAACTTTGAATATGAATGCAGTTTGTTAGCACAGTGGTACTTGGTTTACTCATGTAAGAGCTACCACTAACAGTTAAAGTCATACAGCACTTTCCCTCCTCCCAAAGAAACTCAGTCTCAGCGGTGTAGTAACCAGTTTTACTTAGAAGAGACTGACTTTTCAGCAGGCTCTAGGTTCCAAAGTAAGATGAGAATTTCTGAAGACTCTAAATAGATGAACACATCCAAAAGAAAACCAGACTATGCTGTAATATTCCTATTTAGCTGCAGAGTGTGGGGGAGGGAGAGAAATTTGCAAAAGGATGCTGATTGACATCTGTGTGTCTGTATGATAACTACACACAGCTTTAGTGATTTATGCACTAGACAGGTTTTCCATTCCGATTCAAATGAAAGGCCATCTTGCAATTAAAGGCTCAGTTTGCAGTTCCTGATTTCTGAAGGAAGAGGGCGTTTCTATTTATTCCAGAAACATTTAGTGGTTACATGCATGGCTGGCAGCAATTTCCCACAATGTGTAAATTAGTCAATCCCAAAGTCAGTAAACTGTTGCTTTGAAGTGGACATTAATGAAGTGCACCATTAGAGCCTAATGATTGTTCACATTTGTATTTTAGGGGCCCCTCTTGCTTTTGATGTCTTAGTGCCTTGGTTTCTTGACTTTAGTTATCTAAATGCCAGGACTGCTAAACTCCTAAGAGAACTCAAAAAAAATTTAATGAAAAAAGTTAGTACTGGCCTGACTGATGTTGGCACTTCAAAGCTGGAACAGACTAAATTGCTGTAGACTGCTTAATTCAAAAGTGCTCCCTTGTGGATGACAGTGCATGGTGACAAAGTTCAATTGGCAACAGGAGACAGGCAAGATCAAAGACCCTCTATTGTAATAGTTTTGTTCCATGAAGAATTGCTTATTGTCAGTAGTTTTTCAAGCCTTTACTGGCTCCAGCTTCATATCAGGATTCCCTGGTTCAGAACCAGCTTAAATAAATAATTGTAATTACATCCTTCTGATAATACATTGCACTTCTAAATGCTGCATGTTGTGTCTCTCCAAGGTCCAAAAAAGAAAAGTGTGTGTTAGGAACCAGGACCTGGGGGAGAACCTTCTTTTTTGGAACCTTCTTTGTTCAGAGAATCCAAAATATAAAGTACCACAGAAAGTTAATGCCATGTTAGCAGCAAATGAGACTTGCTCCAGACAAAGTCACGCTGCCTTTACTATCAGGGCAATGATGTTGCTTTTTCTAGTTTGCATCACCAGCCAGTCTGGTTTAACATTCAGTTTAAGATTAAAATTAATATAATCCTGTAAACTGTACTTTCTCTCTCTGATTAAGGCACTAGTCTGAGTGAATTCTTAAGAAATGCTGAACTTCACAGTAGCAATGTTAAGACTACAGAAATCTCAGAAATATTCATCATTCACAGCATACCACATCTTTGTTTTCCTTTTCTGACACATATGCTTCCAAAAAATACGATATTTTTTCCCAATCAGAAGCAAAAAAGAGGCCCTATCTGAAATTATCCAGTTACACTGGAAATTGTGTTCATTTTTAGTATTTTTGCTATTGTTTTTTTTCCCAATAGTGTTCACCATGTGTAAGGAACTGTTGAAAGACAAGAAAGGCACCATCCTTCAGTAACAGTATTCAGGGATGTTGTCTCATAAAATGTACACGGCATCGTCAGAATTGCTTGTCTTGAACTAATTATGAAAACATGTTTGGTGACAATTAAGGAAACCACTGTGTGATCATTTTCATGCATCATATTGACAGAAGTAACTTTTGTTTTTTAATAATTCCAAATGACAACATTTTTCACAGAACATTTCATCATATTTAGCACAAAATGAGCAAGCAGAAAGGAGGGATGAGCAAGTACACTTAGAAAGGAAGCAACAAAAAGAAATGCATTGCAATTAAATCACATATGGAATGGACTCAGATCTGTTGATCTTCTGATCCTATCTATAATTTTAACTTCAGCAAACCAAAATACAGCATGCTGTTCCAATCCTTCCTTAAAACTCATTTATGAAGAGCATCAGAAGTGTGGTTAGGTTATTTCTTTCTTCTTTTTTTTTGGCAAGGTCTGAAAAAGCATTCTAAACAGGATTAGAAATGTACTATGCCTATACAATTTAGCTCTAGCAACTTCACGGTTGTAAATTATGATGGAACACATCATTAGCTGCAGACTTGTATGTTCTCCCTTAATCATGCTGAAGTACACATAAGCCCCAGCTGAGCAATTATGAATAATTAAATCAATTAGAGACAGTCTAACACCAGGTCTTGTGGCTAAACTGGTGTCAGCATCCATAATATTTTAACAGTAAATGCAAATGTGTGCATTTGGGTGGAGGGAAGGAGGTGGACAAAGGCTTATACAAATGCCAAAGCATGTTGCTTAGTGATGGCTTTACAGTCATATCAGGAAGATTATAAGCTGCCTTTCCAAGGAAAACAATGGTAATGAAATTCCAATAAAATATTTTTGTACAAGGTTTAAAGCTTAGAAATTAGTTAATTAAAAAAGGATAAAATGCAAGGCCTAAAAAATACGCTGAATAAAGTAGGACTTTACATTCACCCAAAATAAATACTTTCCTTCATGAATTGTCCCTAGCCTCTTTTGGTACAATAGTTTTCTGTAACCTGGCGCTAAAAGCAAATAAATAAACCAGTGTTCCTCCCTTAGAACTCTGTCAGGAAAAAAAATTACACATTTTTTCTACATTTTGTAGAAAGAGAGAAAAATCTGAAGAAAAAATGCAGATTTTGCACATCAACTAGACAGTAACAGCACTATTTGATACCTTGTAGAGCAAGCCCAATGTGTTTGCTAACAGAAAGACAGGTTTTAGACCTCTCTGGACTCTTTCTAAGGTATAGAAGATGTGAAAGAGTCCCTTTATTCTCTTGCTATGATGGGCTGAACCACTGCTGTGTAATGATCTGCTCTTCTATGGCAGCCATCAGGTGTAGTGTTTGTTCTGCAACTGCATCGTGACCATGCCTGTAACAGGTATTGAGTGCTCCTCCTCCTACTTCATTCTTCCCCAGTGAGGAGGAAAGAACAATTTTGGCTCTCTCCCACCTTGTCTCCTCATGCAGGGAAATGATATATTTCCCCTTTCTCTAGATTAACTACAGGCCAAAGAACCAGCTCAGAATTAGCACCTGTTTAGAAGGCTGCTCTCTTACATATATGTTTAAGTTTAAGCACGCATTTCTATCCTATTCACCGAGGTCCAAAGCAGCTCCTTACAGGCATTTAAGTGCTCTCCTGACCTAGGACACACTTCTGTACAACAGTAACAAGGAGTTATGTTCAAGACTTAGTATCCCCACCCAACCACGGAAGCTAGTAAAGCCTGAAAGGAATAATTAGTTAATTTTTTCTACAAATCTATTTATTTTATCAGCAAAATGACTTACAAGTAGTATTTGCTATAACTGATCACCAAGACACTGTACAAGTAGTGATTCTGCTGTTGTTGTTATTAGCTGATTACATTATGGGAGAATTTAAAGAGTCCTTATAACCTCTATTGCACAAACATAAATGAAACAACTATCCTGCTTTGGAAGGCTCAAGGTATCTTGAAGCACTTGCCAGTTGTTATTACAGGAAGCAATTTAGTAGGAAAGTGTCTAAGGATTATAGACATATTGAAAGATAATCAGAATTTAAAATATTTAACATATGTTGTCTTTATATTGCTGAACACATAAATTGAGTAAATACTCTCAATTTGTTTTAAAAGATAGTTATCTGCATCCCACATGATGTCTTTGAATATGTTACAAAAGCAATGATTATAATCGTTATTACAAAGCCTATGCAGCAAGTCCATGAGGGAGCCAGAAATAGAACCTGTTTCCACAGTGTCAGCCCACTGCTCCATCTGCCAGGAAGCTCTGCTTCCTTGCCCCCCTGCAACTTGATCAGTATTGAGTAATTCTCATATTTCGTGGTGTCCATTGTAAGAAACAGAGCTTCACACGTGTGCACCACTGAACTCAGAAGATCATGGTACACATGGAAAGCTTCTCTTTCTTCCTACTTGTGGAGAGTAGGCCAGTATCTCTGTAAAAAGCATGAAATCTTGGACACTGTTTCACTTTTGACTAGGATTTCATTGTGAGTATTTACTATATAAACATACACACAGTTACGTCCCAATCTCGCTGCAAGAGCTGCTAAGAAAACGATTAATGCAGGAATCAAACTATAAACTGTGTGACAAGAAAAATATGTCAAAACCTTTAGAGATGGCATTTATTTCTCTAGATGTGACATTTCGAGCTTGCCTATATGGTTGTACTGACCAGCGTTTATAGTGAAATAACTGCCCATGTGAACTTTCTTTTCTGGAATAAGGGGGTTTATTCTAGAATGATTACTTGTTTGGAAAAGTAGTGATTGTTCCAGGATTAAATCGCTTTGTCTGCTAGAATAGACTACCCTTGAACAGCCTTTCTACCATAACTATTTCAGTGGTTTTCCTATATAGACAGGCCCTGCTGGAGTTCAGGGGACTGGAGAGGTTCCAGAGCAAAAGCTAAGAGTGGGAATGTCTGAAAATAAGGCTCCAGCTACAATGACATGGGGCTTTTCAAAAAAAGAACTCTTGCCAAATTTCTTCTTCTGCCTCTTCACCCTATGGGAACTAATTAGCCTCAGCAGTCTAAACTCATACAGTCTTCTGAGGACCTGCATAAGCTGCTGCAGGGGCTTAATGCCCCCTTTCAGGGCAATGGTAGCATTTTATACTTACTACTTTTGCAGAAGTGCAGATGAGAGGAAAGTATGATTCAGGAGGGATAAGCCCATTATCCTTGCCAAAGAATAGGACTCCTTAAATACTTGAATGATTATGCTGCTTCAGTCTGACCCCAAGGCAATGCAGAGGTACCAGGGATGGATCTCTGACAGCTAACCTGAGCACTGGAAAGACTAGTGAGCATAGTGCACTGGTACCTGTACTTTTTCTGCATAAGCCAGCTCAGGTAGAAAAACAATCTTACCTAATTTTCCAGGCACTTTGCTAAGGAGAATAATCCTTGTGTAGGTGAATTGGCATGCCCACCAGCAATACCCTGCACTAGATAGTCCTTTTATTTTCTCAAGCTAGTAGTACTTCCAGGATCTTTTCACTCCTCTTGCTTATGCGAGGTAGACATATTTTGCATGAATCAACTGGCAAAAAATTGTATGATGGTGACAAGCATTTGAATTTGCGGATCTTACATATGTAATCCTAGTCATTCAAATAATTGGACATGAAATCCTCCAAGAATAATTCTCCAAGAATCACTCTCTATTCCTCCTTTCTCCTCTGTTGCTCCTAGGAGAAAATAAACTGTATTTCCTTATTGTTCAGTGCAGTACATTTTCTTTCTCTCCCTCAAGTGCACTGAAGTGGTGGTGAGCCAATGTTCTTTTCTGTTTATTCCTTGGCTACATATTCCTTGGGCAAGAAATATGGGACATTGTCCAGTGATCTAGGATCTGCCTCGTGATGACATGCAGATCAAATATGCAGCTAGTTCAGTTTTATATTTCTGGCAACGGTTTTGATAGAAGAAACTTTATTTTTCTGCAAAACGTAGTAGGGTAAAATCTGATTATGATCTCAAATCTCATCTTTAATGTAAGGCATGCAGATTTGAGTGCCTTTTGATGGCTGATGAATCCATTAGCTTCTCTGGAGTTATGTACTAAAGTTAGACTTTTTAGGATCAACCCTCTCTCACTTTGCCTTGCATAATGCTAATTAATTTGCTTGCAGTTGAGAGTTCCTGTAAGCATTCAGTAGCAAGCAGAGCTTTAAAAAAGGAAAACACTTATATTTACTACTTTCTCATTAGTCTTATTTTAAATTTCTATAGCCTGTTTCATCCCCATGCACTTCACAACCATTTTGCAATATTCTTTGGAGTCAGCTATCAAGTGGAGATATGCAGCCGTTCCATCCAAGAGAAAACACTGCATCAGAGGATAAATCAGGATATCTTAAATTCATTTTCATTCTCTTTTTTGGGGTTTACGCTAAATCAATTTTCTTATTGAAAACCAGAATTAATCTGAAATCATTCTCACTGCACATCACTAAGTGTATCCAGAGTGTGAAGTGTTGCGTGGAGGAAACAGGCATGAGAATCAGATGAAGGAATTACTGTGTTTGATAGGCGCTTTTTACGGACAAATATAGAATCCCAGTCAGAAGCACTAGTGCATACAGACCTGTGTTCAAAAGAAATTCAGACTATGGTCTTTAGCATCAAATCCGGGTCCCCTCTACATGCAGCAGGCTCCCAGAAGATTCTGGATGTACAAGATACACCTCTGCATAGCATAGCACTGCAGTGGTCCCTGCAGCAGAAATATCTTTTCTTGTTTCTGAAGTGTTTACTGTCCAGAGAAAGTAGACATCTACTTCAGGAAGCTAAGTGAGTTAAAAAAAAAAAAAACAAAAACAAAAACAAAAAAACCCAACAAAAACAGGAAAGTGGTTTTCAGGTGAGAGAGTAGGAACTTTAAACAAAGAGATATGAACAACAACAACAAAAATCTAGGACTCCTGGCTATCACTGTAAACTAGTTTGCTTAACATCTTAATTATATGCAAAGTAATGATAAGAATCATATGTTATCTTTATTTTCAAGTGACATTCCAATTTTTTACAGACATTAATGTAGCATGATTAGCTGGCCTGGAGGGAAAAATTGAGGATAAATTGTACGGTTATCAACTGCAGGTTTATTGGTCTGAGACTTCCACCACAGGGAGTGGCTGCTGTATGGAATTGATAAACGTAGAGATTTATAAGGTCAAGTTTTATGAGTCTACAGATTCCTTGTGGTGTATTACCACATCCTTATTACAAGCCCCTGCTGCTGTCCACCTAAGCCACCAGAGGTAATATATTACACTTGCTTGTCTGTTCTTCAGGTTTTTTTCCAAAGGAAAAGAGGAACAGGTCAAAATAAAATACAGCTTTCTGGGGTTGTATTTGCAGCTTTCTTTGGGCTTTGGGGGATGTAAGGGCAGACTGTCAGGAACTGAGGAGTCAGTCTTTAAAAGGTGTGAAAAAGTGATTGTTTGTGACACTGGGAGAAACATAAAGTGAAAATCTCAAGGAGGCAATGATTTTGTTTTAAGAAAGATAAAGAACAGTTACATTAAATAGTGACATCTTTAGTACAAACAGAGTCAGTGGCTTGAGTACAATAGGTAAGCATAAGGTTCTCGGCAGGTGATGTCTTGCTAAATGATCATTTCTAATAATTAGCTAATTTGGGAAAATATGAAAAGTCAGCAAATTACCTGATCATTCTAAGGTGTTGGTACATTTGATAAAGTTGTATACGGTTTCAACATGCTATTTGTAGGACCATTCTATTAATAGGATTAAGTTAGGTGTCTGTGCTATAACACCGTGCATAAAAAAGAAATGTGTGCTTTTATCTTTTTCATAATTGCTTCCTCTCTGTCATATCAACAGACTGTTGCATGTGCTGTTGATGATATTGATTGAAACACACTGATCTCATATACAATTAATATGTGCTATGCCAATTAATGGAAATACTATTGTTCATTTATTTCACAGTTCTGTAATATATCACAAGAAGGGACATGACTAAGATACCCTATGTAAGTACTTCAACAATTATTTAACTCAAGCTGATACCTTCATGATTTAGATGGGCAAAACACTGATACTGATATAATCCTTCTGCCTATTCCTTAGTTAATGCAAAAATGCTTCTGTTATGAAACCACAAACTTATAAGTTATGCAGGATTCATGTAACTTCTGTTATTTCAGTGGCATTGCATATTGTTAAAAAACAAAAAAATCATAGTGTTGAGTGCCCAAATAAAGGGACAGCTAGATGGAATGATAGTGTAAACCCTTCTTGATTCACACAATATGTAAGCAGGCCACTTGATTCATTCATAGAAGACACAGGAGTGGAATGATACCTCTAAAAGTCCATTTGCCATGTTCTTAGTGGATTATTTGGGTGTAATATTGTTGACACTCATTTATCTTAACAAGCTATGTTCTGTCCCTAGAATCTGATGCAAAGTTGTACAGGACCTTAAAGCCTAACAAGAAAAGGACATTTAAACTTTTTAAGCATTCATCATATAACTATCTTTTTATGTAATTGTGAGCATCCTTCATTGTGTTTTGCCTTGCACACAATTAACAGCATTGTAGATTGGATGTATCCCTGATCTTTAGCCTTTAATCAATTGCAGAAGTCATTTATTGCCTTAAGTAGTACAAAGTAACAGAAACATAACTTGAATGGCCAAATTCCTGTTCACATAACAAGCCTCAGACATAGACTACAGAAATCCCTGATGTTCATAGTGTAAAAATTTTTTCTTCCCATAGCTTCAGAGAAGCAGACTAACATTATCACAATCAGAATTACAGTACATAGATTGGAAGAAATTGCATTTTGATATAATTCCAGTCTTTAGGCAAATATGATTATCCAATGGAAATGGCTCATTTACAGTAAAATTTAGCAAGGTTTGCATCCAATGGACAAGAGGTGGTTTTGAAAGAAGAAATTGTTTTTCAGGAGTGATGACAGTGGCAAAGTGTTTCATCAGCCAAAATCAGCTGCTTTTCAATATAGAATTATTCAAAATACCAAAAAGGTAAAAATTGGAAGAAGTATGAAGTGTCAGTGCTGTATATCAATTGCTTTCAGGATTCTTCTATTCTATGAATTCCTCTTAAAATCCCACGATTTTAAAGCTAGCTCAGCAGATGGCCTTACTTTTATACATGAGAATATTCTGCCTTCTTCCAGCACCAACAACAAAAAATTAATAAAGTAACGTGGTGGTTTTTTTACTATCCCTACTTTATGTTACAACTTACTCAGAGATCTTAAAACTGAATAACATTAGATCATCCACTCTGACACTCATTTGGCTCTAGTGCTCTATACATACAAACTCTTGCTGCAGAATTTAGGGAAAGGAATTCACAGGCAGGGCCTGTGAATATAATTATACTGATATAAAAAAGGCAGTAGCTTCAGCCATATGGTAGCAGGCATGTTACTGCATAAAAATCACTTTGGGTCAGAAATGAAGTATTTCTTAGTGACTGACAAAGCAAAATGACTTTAAAGACATTTAATCTGATGTCTGGGCTATTTGCTGAGGATGTTGGAGAAGATGGAATGGGAAAGCATTGATGGGGAGATAATTCTTTTTCTAAACAGAAAGAAGAATCCCTTAAAATGTTAAAAACAGTTAAAACGTAATGGGAAGGTGTTGATAACAAAAGAGAAAATAGAGGGAAATAAAACATAAAATCTTGAACATAAACTAAATAAAATGGTTGAGAACAAGGGACATGTGGCAAGAAAGAGGAATGCTTCAACTTACTCAGCTATTTTATACAGTAAATATGATAGTAAACTTCTCTGTCTCTGAGTTTTTACCCTACCTCTGAACATGAGAGTTTGGTCAAATGATGGTGTTCTGTGGCTGCTGAGATGACTATTGAGTGATACAGAGGCTTGGAGATGAGATGAAGTTCTTCAGATGACAGCTTCTGAATTAGATCTCTGCTGCCTTTTCCTGGTACAGATGATAGAAAATTGGAAAATATCTTCTTCCACAGGAAAACAACACATTTCGTGTTGGTGACTTTGGATTGAAGGAACAAGTATTTAAAACATTGTATATGTCTGTTTTAAGGCATTTATATAAAATGAGTACTAATGAATAGAAAAAAATGAGAGAAATTACAGAACAGAAAAAGAGGTGCCAGGAGATGAAACAATGCAACTGGAAAATGAAAGAAAGAGAAGGGAGAAACTAATAGTGAAAGAAAAAAAAAGAGGAAAAGAAAAATTTTTTTCTTCCCTTGATTTTTGTCCTAGTTCTTTTGGTCTTGCTGCACTTTTCTATTTCTCTTCACTTCCTCCTTTTAACTCTCCCTCCTCACAAAAGGTCTTTTTTTTTTTCTCAATTTGGAACTGAGTAGGATTTATGTTTAAAATGGAATGTCCTTCTACCCTCACACTCAAAAAAGACATTGAAAGAGATCTCTGTATGGCAGAGAAGAGAATGGAGGGCTGCTTTTTATGTCATACAATATTGGTTCAATACTGAAAGAGAAAAATTCTCTAAGGCTGTTTAATATGTGTTTCCTGACCCATGGGACTTGTCAAATCCTCAAACAGTTCCACTTTATTAAGAAGTAGTTAGAGCAACTGGAAAGTGCTTTGACCTGTTGGCACATCCTGAAGAGCCTCAGAGATTCTTTTATACTTAAACTCAGCATCGAAACAACATTAACCATTGAAATTTCTAGCTCTTTTTGTTTGCTATTCTCTTCTTCAAGCCTTCAGAGAAAAATAATGTTTTATTTGTTCCTGTAATTGCTGACAGCTTTACATGTTATTGCATATTTTAGCCTGCTCATTGAGATCAAACTAGGTCAACATCAATTTTTAAAAACATTGGATACGTGTTTTGAACTTCCAGCCTTACAGTAAAACTCATGAAATAAAGTGATGATAAATTTGATACAAAAAGGGGAGATCAATCCTAAATATAAATACAAAGCAAATGCAGAACTTCTATTCATACAGCTACTAGTAACTTATTTCAGTTTATAAACTGTTAAAGCCTGGAGAGTTGAACAGATACCTGGATCTTAAAACCACAAGGAAGATATAAATCTTTGCTCTCTTACTTGGAAGGGCAGCTCAATCATTTCTACTGCATAGTAACAGGTGGTGTTAGGAATGTACAAGAGAGATAAAAGAAGATGTCATAGTCACGGTTGCTCTAATGTACAATTTAGTCCTTTGCTTACATGGTAAAGAGACAGAAAATGTCCACAGAAACTGTGGATTTATTTTGTACAGATACATTCAGCAGAGCATTAACTTTCAATACCCTCCTAGATGCAGTGGAGCAGAATATGGCTGACTACTGCAGAAATGTTGGCAACCTTAAGCAGCCGGACTGCTGTTGTTATCCAAGGAACTAGGAGCTTGATCCAAAGTTCAGCAGATTCAGAGAAAAAGTTCACATGGATTTCAGTGAGTTTTGGATCAGATCCCATTTCTTAATTCCTCTTTGTTTCTACAAGGTTTTACACTCATGCATTTCCATTGACTGTAAGTGAAATTACTCCTGACATACCATTATAACTGAAGACATCCAACTCTATAACACTTATGTTCTTCCTGATGCTCATACCTTGTACCTGGTAATAAAATTAGAAGGCACATAGTGATTTTGAAGTCAGTGGAGCCACTGACTTTGACAGAACTATCTGTTTATACCAATACATGATCTGCCCATTATTTCTCCATGTCATGGTCATAATTCTGTTTATTAGTAATCAAGAGCTATTTGAAACTGGGATTTATCATTACTTAAATGTTAGGTCCTTACTCCTGATAATCCTGTAATCAATAGGAAGAGCTGAGCATTTCCAGCAGATAACTCATCCTAACTGTTTTAGGAAGGAATGAATCATTGCCTAGAGTTACCTCCTTCTTTTTATTAACTGCATGGAGAACTTAATTAAATTATCCACCTAATTTTTAGATAGGTGCCAAGTCAGGGGAAACAAGCTAAGGTCTAAATTTCTTTAAAATCAGTTCTCTGTATTCTGTACTTCCTAGACATAACACTGCATCCAGTTCCTTTGCAAGGAACATATATGACAGATGATTGTACCATAATGACAGAGCAGCCCAAATGAGATAGACTCGGCTGTTTCTTCTGGGGGACTAAAAGCTATTTGGGAATGGTATACATGAAATTCTCAGCTATGCTCTGCAGCTTGTAAGTTTTAATTAAGAAAAACAAAGGGAAGAACAGACTAAAATAATGCGTGCAAATGTAAACATACTGATACTGGAAATCTCTAAACCTTACAATACCCTGTGTTGTCCTCTATAGGTTGAAAGAAAATTATCAATTGCATTTAGAAAGCAATATATCTATTTTTCACTTTCTGAATCTTTTTTCTGAATTTTTAAATGCAAAATGATATGCAAGACTCATTTGTGTATTTGAATCTCTTTCTTCACAGGTCTTCCCTCTCAACATTTGACAAGGTCTGTCATCTAGATGTGGGAAGAGTGCAACTATATATGGGTCATTATATGCAGAAACTATTTCCTCATTTTCTTCCTGGACACCCAATATTTGAAATGCCTCCCTTCTGTTAGGCCCTCCATCTTAGGATCTAGGTGACTGAATCCTGGTTTGCACGTCAGCTGCTCCTACCTGGTAATGGCTAGTTCATTTTCCATAATGCCGATTGGAACTCTTTGTGATCCTTTTAGGATAAAGGAAGGTTAAAAGGGGAACCACTGCCAGGAGAAGAGATGAAGGTTTTTCAGGAAATTAATGGTTTGGCTTGGAAATTAAAGTTTTGATTTTGCTCAGGAGTATTATTACTGAATTCCTTTGGTATAAGATCAGGCCTTACTTAAACTTTTCTCAGGTGGTGGAATACTTACCTAGCCCCAAAACACCAGGGAGAAAGGCATAGCAAAGCTCCACAGAAGCTTTTGCTCTTAGATTTACATCTCAAGCTGCATGCCTGTTCATGCTTCACAAAGTGGACCCCTGTCAACAAAAATAAATATGTCCTTTCCTATTGGCTCAGCTGTAGTGAAAACTAGTGGGTCAGCTTTTTTTTTTTTTTTCTGATCAGCTGCCAATATCTAGTTCCAACAGCTGAGTTTCATGTTTTACTCAGTGAAGGTCATAGCTTCGAATACTGTGAAATCCCAAGTTGTGTCATAGTAGTAGATCAAAGAATGGACCTCATAGAAATCCATTCAGAATAAGATACTTAGCAGATTTTAACTAGTAAACTTTATAACAGTTTAAAGCGTAGGAAAGAAGCAGTTACAAAATAACGTCTGAAGTTTGAATCAACCATTGTTCAATTCTTAACTGTAGCATATGTCATTCCTTAGGGCATCTCTTGAACCTAGGTAAGAATTATATTAAACTGCATTAAAGAGGAATAAAACAGTTAAGAAATTCCACAAAGTTTCTTCTATAGTTTTAATTTGGCCACTTAGGTATGTGATTTTAATTATACAATTTCTTTCCATTCTCTAAAGCGCTGACAGAAGTAGCGCTTAGTCTCCTTACCCATGTCCTGTGCCTCTGTCCATTTCAACATCATAACCTTCACTGAGCATACCCACTCTGCATAGCTTCAAGCCACTTTCTTATTCCCCTCTCTGTCATGCCTAGGTAACAACATGAAAAAGGACTCTTCTTCCCCATGTACTTCCTGTGCACAGGATCGTTGCTGTCCATAATGGAGCAAGAACAATTGCAGAGAAAATCACAGGGAGTGTTTTACTTGGATGTTAACATTAAACCAAATAGTGAGCAACTAAAGTTAGGCTTCTATAACATGAAATATTAGACATCTTAACAGTAAGAAGTTTCATGAATCTACCTCTGCTATTACGTGCTTGCATTGCAGTAGTGCAGAGGAGACTCATCTTGATCCATTACTGAATTCTGCTAGCGAGATAAAAACACAGAGTTAAAAAACAGCTCCTGTTTCCTAAAAGCTATATTATAAATATTCTATTCTTTTTATTATTATTTAATCTATATCTTTATTCAGAAATAGAGAATTCTTTCCATTTTACAGCTCATCTGCGATTACGGTTTTCACTGTTAAGGTCTAGTTGCTGCTATAGCCATATATATATATGAAGCAGCTGTGATTGCTATCTCAGGGTGGTGCTTGCAGACACCAACGATCACACTCCACTTCAGAAGGCAGACACTTAATGTTGGGGAGCTGCTATTAACACAGCAAGTTCTAGTTACTTTTGTTGTTGGAGTTGTAAATTCAAACCACATTGGCAAAGACAGAGCAGACCTACTGCAAGTCACCATTTGCACCTGAGAAGTGTAACGCCTAATTGAAGCCATTTCATGAACTCAAATTGAAGTTCACACAGCCTTACTTGGCTGCAGAGGAGGTTTGCAATGGTAGAGCAGTGGTTGTGGCTGGTCGCTGATGGATATAACTAGGGAAATCCCCTGTGCAAGACAAGGTGTATGTTTCTCTCATTGCACGTGCCCCCATGTGATAACAATAATGCTGATGAGACAGATCGGTAAAATATTAGCTGCTCCCTCCCTCAGTACATTTAACATGAAGTAATGATGTAGTTTGCCAAAAACAAAGGTGAGGGAGAGCAAATGTTGTGTGAATCCTCAGCGGAGGGTGTCTACTCCTGACTGTTTATTTCGTTTCCTTTTTGCATGGTGTTTTTACTCAGTGTCATTCTGCCCAGAGATTACAATTTTGACAAACTCTGAATAAGCCAATGGTTGTGTTCTGGGAGACTTGAGCTTTTCTGAATAACACATGCACTACAGCTGCAGTTGAAATCTGTTTCATATTTAGTGTAACAAATTATGCAAAGTACACCAAATAAGACCCATTTCAAATTCCAGTGGGCCTTTCTGAAAACATTTTAGAGAAATGTTTTCTTTGCTGTTTCCCTTCTGCTCTCATTAAAAAGGTGAATCACTAAAAGTGATTGTGTAACAAAACAAAATGACAATCGGTTCAGAAAACAGCATGACAGGCCATAGAATTCCCAAAGAAAAGTCTTCATGTCTTTTGTATTAGTGAGAGTTTAACTACATGATCCGCAATGGACACTTGGCTTAGAAACTGCACATTCCTAGCCAACAAGGAAAGTTTCAAATATTTCTCACCATAAAATATTTTAAACTACCCTTCTTAACATTTCTTCTGTACTGAACATTTTTTATTTACATGGAAAATACCATGTAACATCAACAAGACTGGATTATTCTGAGGGCTGTTTAAAGAACCAAACAATTTTAGTAGAAGAGATAATTAGAAATATTTGAGGGAGGGAGGAAAGGTAAAAGAAAAGACTGGAAGTAAATAGATGTCCCTGGTTCACATCAAAACTCAGCTGGTGGTTAGAGCAATTTATTTTAGTTCCTTGCGGGACACAGTTTTGTTGTTTGTTTGTTTTTTTAACACGACATTAACTTCATATTGTTAACCTCAGATGTTAAAGTCATGTCGGGCCACAGTAATAATGACATTTGGAAAACTAAGAATTTGGAGGCTTTTTATTTGTTGTTTTGGTTTATGGCTTTTCTTTTTAAAAAAAAAAAAAAAAAACAACAAAAACACAACCTTAAGGTCTGGAAATTTTCTGTCTGATGTAATCGCATGGCTCCAAAACAGGGGCTTTACAGAGAAGTATCAAATATCATGACCATGATAAAAATCACAAGAACAGGGAATACTCCTAATTAGTGGTTGGTGACGGGATGAGGGAAAATTAAATCTGACTAACGTTCTTGCCTTTAGAAGTTATTGAGCCATCCCTGTCCTGGCTGAGGCATAAATGTTTATGGGAAAAATGCTGCTCTGTTTGTGTGTCCTGTATCATATTGGTAATTATTTGTAAGTGTCTGTGGTGTCAAGATACAGGCCTCTATGAGGTCATTTGGCTCCGCATCCCTAGCTACTAACTGGCTGACATCATAATACCGATCTTTATTGGTAAGTCTATACAGCCATGTTAGTTTATGGCTCAAGCTAGCATGCAAGACTAAATTCCCCAGCCATCTATACTGCTCCTATAAGTTATCTCACACTTTGGCTGAGATCTGGAGCAAGGAAGCATATTTGCCAAACAGAGAAACTCGGGGGTGGATTAAGCAGTATAGACACAACCACAATGAACAGAAATCTGTACTTAGACACAGCTAATGCAATACAGACACACCTTTTGAGATTGTCTCAGTGACTTGAACCAGCTACTGTCATGTAAAGGCCCTCACCCCATGAAGTGCTGGAAGAAGGTTGCATCCCAATAATGTCTTGGGATAACTCCTATTCCATGTGGTATTCTTCTGCCTTTTTGTCCATGTCACCAGACAAAAAGAAGGCAACAAGCAGAAAGAATCCTAGGAAATCTGAACTTACTCAAGCTCAGGGGGTAAATATGACGCAATTCCCTTTCTGATTTCAGCATCAGAAAAAGGAGATAACGGTTCATTCTTGATTTAACTCGTCTTTTGCCTTGCCTTTGTAGCCTATCATGAGCATGACGTTCTCCAGAATGTTTTTACTATTTCTTCATTCCAAAGAAATGTTTTTTTTTAACTGAGTTAGCATCTGAATCTAGCTTGTTAGGTAAAAAAGACAAAAATGCCAACCAAAATACATTGTTAAATCATCTCTTCACAATCATTTCTGTGAGACGTCCAAGACAGGGCATGCCAGTATAAAAGAAATGAAATTGTTTGCTTAGCACATTTAAATTTATATTGTGTAAAATGTAGCCTAGATGGCACTACTTGGGTTATCATTCTTCTTTTCTTTGTGCTTTATGCAGCTGATGCATCTTTTTGGCAATGCGGTATCACGAAGTTTAATAGTCCTATAATCTTATAGGGTTTTATTGCTGTATTCTTTATCAAATATTGTTATTTCTCAGTAAACCCTAAGAGCTTAAGATTGAATTTCATTATTTCTTTTTTGCTGACAATATTGCCTTAGAAACTCAGATGTAATGTCCAGTTTGCTAAGTATTATCTCTACCCATGATCTCAGCACAACTGCTTTCAAAGCTGTTTTTTTTTAACTGTATTCAGGATGAACCTCTAGGAAATATAAGAATTAAGTATTCTTATGTTACTGGATGGTAAAATGAGATTCTCCTGGTAAATATGTGTTTTGCTTGTATTTCTAGCCTTTCAGTCTCCAATGTGATATACTTCCTAGGTAGTAGCATCGCTTTGTATTTGTTGGTAAGTGCTGACAGCATGGTTGGGGCTGTACAAAACCTTGACATTAAGGCAGAACTGTGTTGAAGTGTTGTCCATCTCTATGTGTGAGTAAATTTCAAGAAGGTTAGCTAGCTTCATAAGCGTCACATTTTCCTCTAGCCAGATCACCATATGCCTTGCTCTGTCTCTGGGTAAATTCTCCCTCTTGCTTGATCACAGCCATTGGGCAGTCAGTGGAGCAGGGCTGCTCGCCCTGCCAAACTGAGCTAACGGAAAGAGTCCATGAGGAACCGTACTGACCATTCCACTAAGACTCCAGTATCCTCCCCCACTTTTCTCATCATCTACTAATTTTGTTATGCTTTCCCATAAAGAAAACAAAACAAACCAAAACAAATAAACAACTCGTCTGGCAAGAATTACTCTTCACCAAGCAATTGTGGTTGATGGTTCAGTTGTCCTCTGAGGGGGGAATTTTCAAAAGCATTCAGCACTGACCTAACCCCAATTCTGTCAAAATCAGTGTTAGTTTTACCATTGGCTTTAATGTTAACAAAGTTAGGCTAATGTTGGCCGTTTTAGTGCCACCCTAATTCGTTCCTGTGTATGTTTTCTTTATTATTTTTAAGGAATAATTTAAAATTCATGGTACTTCAATTTTCAGTGGGTTTTTTCTTATTAATATCTGATCAAGGAAACTGAGTTTCATAGTTAATGTTGGGAAGATTACCACCAATTCCTATCCTCTATTCATTTAGAAAGAACCACTTCTCTTATATTTGTAAAAGCTAAGTATTTTCTTCTGAATCCCTCTAGGAAGAAAACTTTGTTTCCCCATCTGTAAGTTTTAAATGACCTTCTGTTGGACTGCACTTATTTGTCCTTCTCTTTCCCTCTTCTTATCACTGCCATATTCATCCCTACCCAATACTGATCTTAGCTATTTATTATTTCCAAATTTTTCATTTTCATGGAGAGTGTAATTTATTGCAGCTTACCGTGGCTCAGATCTTATACACACTCCTCAGTTCAGATTTGGTCATATTTGTAACTACCTTGACATTTAAATTGTTTTGGCTTTGGCTGTGGCCATGTGGCTCTGGAAACTTCAATACACTGGTGTAAAAGTAGTATACAACAGGTACACAACATTTACAAGGGATATACAGTGTACTCAGTTTTCAGATGCCTTCAATTTTTACAGCTATTGCTGGTTATATTCAGTTTTACATTCAGCTTTATATATTATATTCCACTTGTATTGTCAGATAGCTGTGAGATTGTTTTTAGTTGTGACACTAAGGACATCTCATCTTTCCGTTGATTTCTTTCTTATAGTTGAACTGAGATTTCACTTCACAATCCACCCGTCAGAATTTCCATTATGCCTCCAAAGCCATAATCATTGTCAGATGCTATATCATTCCTCTTGATCATTTGACATATTCCTCAAATATATATACAGACATGGAGGTAATTAAACTCATGTATCCCTACTATTCTTCTTCTCTTGTTTCAGAAAACCATATCTTCCCGTTTACTTTGCAACAACATCTGAGTTAACAGAACTCTATTCAGCTGCTATGGGTTGAAGTATATTCAATAACATCTTCATGTTTATCAGTGCTCCTCCTACTACAATGAAAATTGTTTCACCCAAACAGAGTATTGCCCCATTGAGACATCCTGAGAATCAAAAATCTGCCTCTTTCTACTGCCATGATGAAAATCACATACTCTGGATGTGTTTCTTCCATTTAGACAGGGCCTGTCTCTTTATTCTGAAATTTTCTCCAAACCAATGCCCAAACCATGTTCTTCTGGAGGCTAAAACTTCATAGCATAAATTATTAAACTCATCCAACTGCAAATGTTATTTCTGTGATGAGAGAAAATGGACGGCATAGTCTAACAGTTCCTGATGAAAAAGTTGAAAGTAGTAGAACTGCACTATATTTCTGATTATTAAAACAAGGCAGATCAGTGGAGGCTAGTTGAAATTATGTATGGTGCGTGAAATTATATGTAATCTGAAATTACATATAATAGGCATCTCTAAGTAAAACGATAAAAGATCAGGGGCAACATGTTAATTAACTTGTCTAGGTTGCTGAAATCCCCATTTATTATCTGAAGGTGAATATAGGACAAGCCATGTTGTTCAAGAGTGTTTTTTGAACACAAGTCCATCTGGTGATTTGATAAAAGTATTTAGTTTCTCAAGGCAATCTGAGTGTATACTCCCTAGGCGCCACCGTTTATAGCTTAAATATGACTTGCATGTGGATTCAGCATTACAAATAGGAAACAGCAGCCCTTGGACTTGTACTCTAATGTAGTCCTTTCATCACCCAGTTACCCTTAAGCATCTCCTTTCCTATTGTAATTTGGGCTAAATGCAAAGCATTAGTCCCATCAACAAAAACTAATGGTTCTACTTAGAAAAAGAGAGGTATATTTAAAATAAAGGAGATAGATAGCTTGCTTTTCCTTGTATCCAGGAAGTTAACTGGATACTGGCCTGCAGCCATCCACTTCTGGACATAGGACTATTGAAGCAGCACTGTTGTCATGAAGGATCAGCCTACACCTGCATCCTTAAAAGCAGTTTACAGGGGAACACATCTTCGTAACTAGTGCATGCAGCCAAAATCAAGGAACAGCTTTATTTTTCCATTGACGGTTTTACTGAAACCAGTATTACAGTCCTAGTGAATATGAGGAAACATAACTGAAGAAATAGGCAGCATAGATGCAGCACCTGGAATTTTTACAATTTTTTGTCACAGTGAGAAAAATGTAACCTTAGTTGTCTTTCTTCTTTTAGGTTAACTGATGTGGTAATTGAACTTTATTTTTAGTGCTGATGCTTCAGTTAACATACTCAAGTCAGAACCAAGAGATCATTATAAAAAACACACAGAAATTATTAAAATTCCATATTCCAGTAACTCAAGGCAAAAGTCACATTTCCAACTGCGGTTAAGCAAGGTAATTACAGTAAAGTTAAGAGAAGTATGTTTAACTTCTACTAGCTGAAGATTTGACACTGTCTGCTGTTGGTACTAAGAAGTTTGAAATAGCACAGAATTGTGTAAATTCCCCATGTCATAAAAGATGCAATTTGCATAAAAAGACAATCTGCACTTCAAACATGAGAGAAATATTTGGACAAGCTGCAACTACAAAATTCAAAGTGCTGGTTTGTTCAGGAAAGCATCACTGAATCCTTGCATCTTCACTCAGGAGAAAAAGTTTCTTCATGGAACCCATAATGAAGTCAAACAGAAGGGTAACAAATTCTATGCAACATTTTTAGTTGTTATGCATATTCATTACAGTGGAGAAATCCAGATCTCGCCTTGATAGTCCAACAATTTCTGACACTGGAAGTCAGACTATTCTTAAACTTTGGCATAGCTGCAGTTTGGCAAAGGTAGCTGCAAGAACCGTGGTGGATAAAACTAAACTATCAGTCTTACAGATAGTAAATTCTTTTGTGGCCCAGACAATGTCCTCTGTGTAGTATGCAGCTCCAAGCACAGCAAGGGATGTTAGCAAATAGTTTCTCATCCTCACTTTCCAGGGAAAGGTTTCCCTCAATCCCCCTATTGACTTACCCTGTTTCCCCCCAGCAGCCTGACAGATTCTACTTCCGTTAGCCTCTTTGTTTCACAAAGGACACATGCTTTTGTTTGCTTCATGCTTCTTATCCCTGCACAATGATTCTCCTTTTTTCAGATTTCTCTCCAAAGCCCTCAGCTTCCAGTTAGGCACCCAGTGCTAAGCACTTCAGTCTTTGTTCCAGTCTTTCCATTTTAGTTTGCTGAAAATGGGCAAGTTTCATCTGTAACAGTAAGCGTATTTGTGACCTTTCAATCTTGCAATAATTCTTGTCATCTTGCCCTTTTCCCAAACACTTGCACCTTTTTTTAATAGTTACTGTTTTAGTTAATTGGGCTATGGCCTTTTTTTAAACTGCCTGTTAAGCTCCATAGACACCTGGGGCACTGGATACATAAATAATAATTAGTAAAAAACAATGAGATTGAAGCTCCCATTAAATTGTTTCATGGTAACTTTCACTCAGTGAACTCACATCCGGCAACAGGAAAATCAGATACCTTGTAAGGAGTATTAAAGCAGGTTTTGAGGTAATTAATAAAAGATACACTGTTAAGAAATCTGGAGAACCTGGAAAATACAAGCTAGGGGTCTTTGATTAATGGATATATTTAGGTACCTGAAACCAAGGAAGCATTTGCTAGATTCCAAATAGTTATGGAAAATAAAAGAAGAACACTTGCAATCAGTTCCGTGTACTAGGTGAGAGGGAAAACCTATTAGTCCATAAGCCCATTTGGAATTCTCACAGGACAAGGCACAGTTTTAGCAGCAACATTCCAAGAAGCTCCTAAATGCATATATTCATGATGTTCAGAAAGAAGTAGTTCAGTGACAAATGTCAAGAGGAATATTAACTATTCCAGTCCCTCGAAATTCTGTTTTAACTGTTCATATTTGGAGGGGAATGTAATGTAGTTCTAGATCTCATTTCAATCATTCTGTTACTATTGGGATCTAAAACTTGTAACATCCCTGTGAGGTATAGCACAGTAATTGAGATATGGAAAATAGCTACACAGAGAGTCACCTCTAGATGGACTTAGGCGTCATGGTGCCGTGTAATGCTGTACCTAACCTTTGCTACCTACTGCAACCCATAGACATAAGTGTTTCAATCCTGTTTACATTCCATTGGGAGATTTGGGAGGCCAAGAACATGGTCTGGTTTGAATATTCATTCAGGACAGGAAACCTGTGCTGAGCTGCCTACCTTCTAGAAATAAACTATTCTCCCAGGGAATTACCTCCTTAGGTGGTTACACAGAGCCTTGAGAAGGGGATGAGGTGGCTGTATACGTGTGTCTTCTGTTTATCTGTTTCTGTTGCTGATATTGTTCCTATTTGTTTGGCATAATCAAGATGTCATTGAGCCAGAAAGAGATGAGATGAAACAGAGAAAGCATATATACAGAAAAAGACAACATAACCTTGTAGGTAAGAAACGTACTGTGATGGGGAAAGTGTGCACCCACATAATCTTACAATTAATTCTGATTCCAAAAAACATCCTCAGTAATCATTTGCAGGACTGAAACTTTGGTTTCTGTCTCCTCAGTTGAGTATGCTAACTCAGAAGGTTATTTAATTATACTCTAATTTTCTGCTGCCTGTTATTGATATCAATCAGCCATTTTAAAAGATGCACAGCAGGGCTCCATCTCAGTCTAAAACTTTGCAATTCAAGTATTCAGGTAGCAGAAAGCAAAGGCTCCAATTGCTTCATAAAGAAAAGGAAATCAAATTTAACACACCCATGTCACCACTAACCTTTGAGTTGTGGTTCCTGCTGAGTGCTGTGGGTTTCAGTGATGGTATCATTACAAGATTCAGTACAGAATCAAGGACCTAAGTTTTCCTGAAGCTGTGTTGGCTCTAGAGAGCCTATTCAGGAAAATATGCATTGCTCCTCCAGAAGTGAGAGATCTGAGGAAGCAACACAGTGCAGACACATATGAGTGTCTTTGGAGAATTAGTGGAGTTCAGCCAGTATGCTTGAGTTTTGCCAGAGCTGGAAGGGAAGGTGGCAATGTGAGGACTTGAGAGACACCAGCAGCCTGGTGCAGCAGAAACAAGAGTGAAGAGGCAGCACATGAAGGCCTCATCTGGGAAGAGGTAGATAAGGTCATGAGAGTAAGAAAATGGGGGGAGGAAGCCAGGGGCAGGATTACCTAAGCCCAGACACCACCAATTTTATTAAATTAGTATCAGCTACCAAAATGTCAGAAACTGCTGAATTAGATAAAAGTGAGAGAAACCCACCTTCTCCCACTATCCGTTACAATTTGGCTTATGGATCAAGTCCTGCAAACAGGATGGACACTCCAGCTAAAGAATTCTACCACACTTGGGCAGTCCTGGGCACTACCAGGAGCATGATGTCTAGTGGGCTTTCAACTTCCTTTTTTTTTTTTCAATTTATCTGAAGTATTTTTAGTTAATTTACATTAGACAAATTCTTCTTGCAACACATAAAACTTCACCAAGACATGAAAACCCATCCACAATCAAAACAGTGCACAATTGCCCAGTGTTCTAGAAAAGCACCTCTAAAAGACTTTCCTAGATATCAGGGGCAGTTTTCATGAACCTTTAAAAGTCTAAATTTGCTCCTGGTGTATGCATTTTCAGAATATGGCTTTGAGACTAAGAAATATGTGTATAAGTGTATAAGCAGCATGCGTGAGTGTGTCTCTGTGTGTATGTGTGTGCCTGTATAACATACTTGCACTTAGAAGTACAAAGGTGTTACAATGGTTGCACAAAAATGCTTTAATTTTACCTATGATACTCCTATGGGGATAAAACTCTGGCCTATAAAGACAACCTGTAAACATGTTTTTCCTACTTGTTCTTTTTTTGGTTTTGTCTTCTACTTGTTACTGAGAGAAACGGTGAGAAGGGAGGCGATAGACATTGGCGATCCCATAAAACGTGTTCAATTTATTAATAAGATTTTAGAAAAAGATGAGACCCAGCAGCCTGTAGGCATGAGTAAGTTCTACAACAGTCTGGTTACCAATCATTCTAAGAGCCAGCTAACAGCTGTCTGACCATTGGATATGGCTATTTGCATGGCTAACAATTGGATGTCTATCTACTATGTGAATGGCTTGCAACAAGCTGTTTGTTTGGAGACTATTCATAATGGCACAGTCAAAAGTCTCCTGAAAGGCATACTCGTTTCCATTTCTGTTCTTTACCCTTCTAAAATTGGCAATTTATTACATCAAAAAATAGCAGTCAACCCAGAAAAGGACAAAATTGACACAGTTCCCTTTTGATCTTTCAGTTTTGAATAGGCACCCACCAATGAACTTCCCAATGAATATTCATTGGATGCAAAAGAAGTACCCAGCATTTTTTTAAATAGAGAATTTACTTTAAATATTTAATAAAAGGGATAACCGTTGATACTTTATACAGCACAGATGCATTTTCAAATATCTTTAGAAAAGAGAGACTTAATCTCCTTGCATGCATTTGCTATATTATTCCCTTTCTTTTTATATATATATATGCTTTTCCTGTATTTCCCCATATTTCTGCCCTTGTGGCAGGTTATTCCATACCTCTTCTTTGCACAGTTTCTTTTACCTTTCTTGAAAGCAACTGATATTGTTGCCTTTGACATAAGCAGTTTATACCATTAGTTTGAACCAATATGCCAAATGCTGTCTTCCTTTGCAGTCTATACAATGATTTAGGAATTTACAGTGCAGAACAGGGAAACTATCTGAAGTTTCCTTTTTCTGCAAAAAGATAATGGCCCAAAATACACTTTGTATGTGTCAAATTCCATTCATCGAAACTTCTCTGATTTCAAGGTAGTAATTCCAAATTTTCACCAGTGTAATCAAGTGTGGAGGTTGGTCTAACACTTTCAGCAGAGGTCTGTTGATTTGCTACAAATTACTACAAAATAAAAATTAATTAATTTTAGGGTATGCAAACTCAGCAGAAGGGCTTTTTTCACTCTATGGCAGGATAGATGGATAATATGGTTTCATGTATGAGACATGCATTACATTTTTGTCAATGTTTTTCTTTCTATTAGACCTAGTAAGATAAAAGCTAAATAAGAGCCCTTAAGGGCAGAGCCTACTGTCTTTACATAAGATATTTCATAGCTCCCCAAAATATAAGATATATTAATTAATATAATTAATATATTAATTTTACATCCCCTGTAATTTCATAACATATTATAGTGTCATGCTCTACATTAAAGTATTCAAATGTTCCCATGTCAAAGCCATTTGAAAGTACTGTTCAACAAAAGTACTGTTCAACAATATTTAGTTGCAAAATAAAAGACCAGTCTTTTCCTTCAGACATCTTAAATAGAAACTTGTTATGACTTTGAAAATGTACAAAATTCAGTCCCAGTGCATGACTTCAGCAGGAGCTGCTTTTAGGACTCTTACCAAACTAAGGAGACTGCAGATTGGAGTTAACTGCAAATAGGACCAGATGTTTTTGCAAATGTTTCTTCAACTCACATTGAAGCAGCAATTTGCAATGCAGCAGTTTACAACTGGTAAGATACAATGTTACTTAAGATTGCTGTTGATATGATATTAAAATGTTTGGCAATGAGATTTATAACATAGAAATCAAATTAATTATAACCCCTGGAAATACATAAACAAACGCAGATTCAGAAATACTGAGGGAAGTTCATTTTGTTTTCCTTTTTTAACTAGTAAGTTCTTCCCATTCTGCCACATTTTGCCTACAGTCATGCTTTTCCATTCACTGATTAGATTACCATGCTGCTTGCTAAACATATTATGCTCCTGAAAGTCACTCAGAAGCTCCAGCTGGTGCAGATGCAGTGACCCGCTTCTTTAGTCAAACTGGTCAGAAGAATCACACTGCACCAGTACATTAGTTATTGCTTCCCTTCAGAGTGCAAATTAGCATGCTTTTTTCACTTTGAGAGCCTTACATGATCTGAGACTTAACTACCTGAGATACACTTTCTCTCCTCATGCACTGCTGCAAGTCTCTTGAGAATAGCTGAGACCAAGTGATTTAGTAGCATTTTAGCTGCAGATGAGAACATCAAATTCTCACCAGACTTCTCAACTCTGGAGTTTTCATCCTCATATTCCAAGAGTGGCTGGGGCTGCATCTTCTGCATGCAGAAATTGTACTACTTTGATTAATTAGATCCGCTTACTTTAATGATACTATCCTAGTGATGGGTATGTAGCTATATGGGAATTAAGATCCTGCTTTTACTATATTACTCTGCTGCTCAAAACATTAAAAATAGGATTAATCTCAACTAGTATATTTATAATGTGAACTTCTCCAGCTGAACAAATCATCTAGCCTTCCTTTAGAGTCAGTGAGGAGAAATAGAAAGAAAATTATTCTTGCTGGTTTAAGGATCAGATCTACAGGGATCAAACAGTGGGAAGTAGTGATTAAGTCTACATTGTGTAAGTCAGAACCACAGTAGAGACCAGCCAATTAATTCTGAGTGTGCAGGTTTGTCCACAGAGCACAGTGCAGCATTAATTTAAAGTAGATATTAAAGCCCAGAAACAGCAGAGCCACATTATCACCATTCAGTGGTTGACTTACTATGACTATCTCTCAAACGGTTCAATGCCATCTTAACACAGCTACAATTTTTGACTTCTATCAGCTAGAGTTAGCTCAGATATCTCTGCATCAGGATACAGTGCAGACATGCCCCTTCGCATTCACTCATCAGCAAGTTACGCTTGCATTGAAATAGCTGTATCAGCTCTACTAAGATCAAGCATCTTTATACTGGTGGAAGTGCATCAATGTCAAGGGTTATAGATGTTTAAAATCAGGCCCCAAACTGACATAGTTATACTAGAAAGCTATATGAGTAGACCAAGTCCCTCTCTATTGACCTTCAGGGCACAGTGCAAAGCCCATCTCTTTATTCAGGCTTTCCTCCAGTGTAAATAGCCTTTTTTTTTTTTTTGATTGCTCAGCTGGAGGGTTAAGGACATTCCTTTTGTGTCTTTGTTGTATTATATCATAGGTAATTGAAAACTTAAGTAGTTTAATCTTCAGGCAGGCAACTGTTGGCAACGTATCAAATTTTATTGAATGGTTTTAATGTGGGGTGTACTGTGAGGCCAAGGGCAAGGCAGAGAGTTTCAGCTTTATTAAATCAAATTTGGAGAGTATGTATTTGGTCTCCACGTATACTCTATTCATGTAGAACATAAAAGACTTTTTAACCATCCAAAACTTGGAATTTTATCTCTTACTGCTCAGGCTGACTTGTACTGTTTACATGTTCCCTGGTGGCTGTAAATTTCCCTAAAGCAAGTATGCATGCCACTGTTATGGCTATAGGACTTACAGATCATGGCTACTAGCAATGATCTCTCTGCTGAAATACTCCATTGAATCACATTTTGTCTCACTAGTTAAAAAAGACCTACTAAGTCAATGCATGTGCATATATAGCCTCAAACCTGCAGTCTACATTCTAGTAGTGCTCTGAAAAACAGCAATGGGTGGGTTGATTTTGCTTGAGTTTGGTTCAAGATCAGTGATAGGGTAAACATAGCTCAGACCACCCCAGTGTGAACTACCCACTGTTACATATCTTAGCTACAACTTAGAGGAAATGCTCTTAGTAACAGGAATATCATACAGTCTGTGTCCTGAAAAATCACCTTTCTTATAGCTGTGAGGGTGGCTTAAGGTGAACAGATCAGTTCAGTTTTTATTGAACAAAATGGATATGCAGGGACAAGGACTTTTAGTAGGTCACTTAGCAAGAGGTCTTGAAATTCAAGCTGAAAAAAATGCAGTCAGAAACAGGAGACAATGGTGTGTCCAAAGTTGAAAAATGCAGATTTTAAGTCCTGGATGGGTGTATGGTTGGTTGGTTGACTAGAATGATTGCCAAATTATTTTCCTTTAGCCCATCACATGGAAAATAAAATTTAAAAATTGCACTGTATGAAAAAACACATGGAAAAGAAGATTTTGCTTCTTGGATTAAACTATAAAAATGAGAATGGTTTCTTCTCTTGTTAAAAGAAGTCTGGTATGTGACTATTCCATTAGCAGACAAAAGGTTTTGAAATTATGTATCCAGTAAAGTGAGTTAAAATGGATTCTGTACCATGAAATAGTCATCATTCTATTCTCTGTAGAAATCATCTTGGTTTGCTTACAAAGTCAGTAATGCTCCATCTTCCAAGTCTGAACTGCCTTTCTGACACCTCCTCCTAGCTCTCCAAGATATGTTCATACCTCCAGATCACCTGCAAGCCTGATTACTCTAAGGTTTCTTTGCTTCCATAACCTCTTAGACAGATCTATCTACACTGGTAATTTCTTATCTGAGTTCTTATGTAACATCTGGGTTACTTTTACTGTAACAAACACAGTTTTGTCCCATACATGTCAACACAAAAAGTTCCTATTCATCACTTTGATCATGGTACATTTCTGATGGCATCTCTCAGTTGGTTCCCATTTCTCTAATAGATCCAAGATAGGTTCCTTATCTCAGTTACAAAGGCCTTCATGACATACTGCATAATTCATATAATTTCTGTGCAGTATCCAGAGGTCACTTACCACCTCTCATCATGTCAGTTGACTTTGCACATGTCCCAAATAAGCACTTCAATGCTTTCTCCCTTGCTGCAGAGAAATTTTCTGTAAACGTATTCAAAGTGTTCTCTATCTTCTTTCAAGCCTGACCTGAAAGTCATCCTGCTAAGCTTCCCATCACGCCCCAGACCCTTGCTTACCATAGTAAACAGGAAGTAAGATCTAATATCAAGGGGCTGCTCATCTACAGCCTGCATTGTTTCCCTCTGGGGCACAAGTCATTATTTATGACTATCATGCCTGGGCTGAGAGTGGAACAGACAGCAACCAAAAGAATTTTGAAAAAAGTCTGTAGCAAGTGAATTGATTGCTGTATGGTAAATCAAGGTGCTCAGAAAAATGTGAACTCTTTCCTTCCCTGTGGAAGGGGGCACTGTAGCTATGAGAATGCAGACAATTTAGTAAGACTATCCATGGAGAAGTAACTGGACAATGAGGGTCTAGAGGCAGCATCTCAAGCAATCACAAATTAAGCACTGTAAGCTTTATAAATCAAAAACATATTTAAACTTCACCCAGAAATTAGTGTTGAGTGTTGCCTTAAATACAGTTTGCTACAGGGGAAACATAAGTGACCTGTATTGCTCTTTGAGAAGTCTTGTGCCCACAAAAACTTTGATCTCTAGTAAATAAAATGTAGCATTTTGGAGCATGATAACTATAAGACTTAACTTCAATAATTACAAAAAGATCTAATGCAAATAGAAACAGACATTTTGGCATATAGACCTGCTTTAGAAATCTGCAGTAAATCTCAGTCTCTTCCCTGCTATGAAAAAGAAAAAGCCTGTGATGGATTTGTCACAGAACTGAAGCATAAAGTGAAGAATTTCTTTGAGAAAATACAGTTAAAACACCTGTAATTTACTAGACAAAAATAAATAAATAAATATACTTTTGGTGCAGAACTTAGTAATTCTACCCAGTATTTCCGAATGTCAAAATGCAAGCCATGGCCAGTCCTCCACTTAGATCAAACAAAATAGGCAGGCCCCTTTTTCCTGATGCGAATGACAATTTAGCTATAGTATTAAAAGACTGTGCCCCATGGAGAGTGTAATCTGAGATACTAAGATCACAATAAAACATTATACAACTTGTGTTAAAATGTCTGAAATTACTAAGATAGTTGAGAAGGTAGTTGAGAAACCATTGAAGAATTCCCAAAAGAATCAAACCCTCCATCTCTTATTTGTTCTAAAAATCAAAATTATACAGAAGAAAAAAAAATTCCTTTACAAAACTTCCCAGTGTTGTATGAATGAAAGAAACGCACCAGCCTTGTATGAATGAAATTAAATACCTTCTCATACCAAAGCTGGTAGATTCACATACCACATATTGATCATGATAGCACTCTGCACCAAATAGAGAATAGTAAAACTAATCTGAATAGATTTTCAATAAGCCTTGAAAACACACTGGTTGCGTTATCAAGCCCATTCACATTTACAAGCAGAAGCAGCAGCAGAACTGAAAGAATTGCTGTAAGATTTAAATAAAGAAAAAAGGAGTCCCTTTACATTCTTCTGGCCGGCTATCCTCAGGATGTGCTGCAGCTCCCAAGCTCCCACTAGCTTTCATGGGAGCACTTCGTACATGTCTTTGGGCAGACTATTACAATTAACGGTCATAGACCTCCTCACACCAGCACTGTGCAGATATTGCTATTATGTAGACATCTTACAACTTACTAACCAGCCTCCATTAACTGAGTCAGCTGTGTGTTGTCCAGTGGTATCTTGGTGAAGATATAAAGTAATTAGCTGTGTATTCATAGTTTTTGGGGCAGAGCTAAGAGCAAAGCTGCTTCAACCTGTAATTTGATAGCAAGAACCTTCTCAGTCTCACGCTGCTACTTCAGACTTATCTGAGGTTTCTGTATTTCCTCCCAGCATGTCCCTGTGCATGAAACTGGTGCAGGGACTGTGATACCACCTTTAGCTATCAGAGTATTCTCTACAAAGTGAAATTTCCAGGTGGTGTGTAATTCAGCAATAGAAATAATTTGCATAAACAATATAATATAAAGACATTCTAGCTAAGTTCAAGATTCAGCCCTATGAGTTTGGCAGAATTCAGGTGCTCTAATAAATTTGATGGTGCCATGTTGTAGTTGCCGCTGTGCATACACTGGGTGTAATTCAACAGAATATTTAAACAATGGCAGTTTAGCTGATATATGCCAAAAAGTGCTATAATGGCTCTTTAATACACTAATTACACTGTATGGTTATTTTTTTTTAGATTTATAATTTAATTACCAATAAGCTCTATAATTAGAATGTTTCCTCTGAAATAAATGTTGGAATGAATGCAGTCAGATTTTAAAATACATGTTAATTATGAAAGTGAAAGTGCAGTAATGTATTTACATGTTCAGTATATAAATTTGGGAATTAGCCAGTTACTCAAAAAACACAGCACAATGTAGTAATCTTCTAAATATAGTGTAACTATAGTGTTGTTTATTTACGTATTATAAACAATATTTTCTCATGGTCTCTTCTATGACATAAAAGTTTAAAGTGTGTGGCCCAAACCCTTCTCACTTCTCATTCATTAATTCTTTTTGTCCCATTCCTCTTAGAAGCTCTCCAGTATTTAACTATGACAGTGAAAGACAGTGATGTTATGATATGAAGTTGTCAGAACACAAAATGTACCAGATTGAGATTATCTTCATAATCCATGCAGCACAATTTATATCATATAAGAAGATGTTTTACTTGAAATGTTATCAAATGAAGTGTTTTGTCATTAAGCGTTTATTTTACTGTGGTCTTCACAAATGACAGTGAAATGAGGTCTTGGTTTTAGACTTGTCCCTAGGCATGTATAGGCATCCCCTCACTTTAATTTGTGAATATTTTTAATCTTTGATTTATTTATCTTTGTTAAAAGTTTCTGTGGTAATGATAAATTAGTTCCCATTCATAGGTGAGAACTGAGACACAAATAGGTAAATAGTGAAAACATGAGACAAGTCTTATTCTCAACTTCTAACTTAAATTCTACATGTATTAACAGACCTAACATTTCTAAGAAAATTACGCATGACAGGCTTGTTGCCCCATGTACCAACTGCAGTTCAATGTTTCCAATGACATGTGTGAAATAAAAATTCATGCACCCTCTTATATGAACATTAGCTTAACAGCAGCTAACCACAGTATGTATTTGCTTTTCCATTCTTCATTTTGAAAATTGTCTATTCTGGTTCTCACTTTTTCTCACCCTTCCCCATAATCTTTCATGCTGGCTTTTTGGAGATGGAAAAATCTGAATACAAGCCACCTTAATGTCATTCATGAACGTACCATATTCTGGTATAGCTCCAAGAATAATGCCATGACATTGTATTTTGGCAGACTTAGGCAAGCAAATACTCTTCAAAATTCTGATTACCAGAAATAGCTGTTACCATTATCTTATAAAAATATTCATAAAATATTTTATGTTTGTGCCTCAGTCATTTCTACTTCTCCATGACTGTTTAAGTCCTTTGGTGTGATATCACAAATTCACCATCCATAAGGAGTTAGCTGATCAGTGAGTGCCTTACCTCTGATGCCACACCTGTACCACTTGACACTAAGCTTTACCTAAAGCAGCAGCAGAAGGAATCAAGTCAGCAGTGGTGGAGGGGAGGAAGAGAAATCCACTTCAGTGCCAAAGTTCCACCATTCATCAATGCTTCCTAGCCAAAAACTTGTTTAAATTGTCACCAAATTGTTTTTGTTTGATTGGAATATTGGAATCTCACATTTTCCAGCATGTCTGAAGGATAAAGCAAGCTGAAATGTTAAGTGGGAGATCAGTTTTGCTCACTGTATAAAATAATACTCACCGTACATTACTAGAGTAGACAAGGCTTGGTAATTCATGGCCATCAGATTGATGAGGAGAATTTTATTGAATTACTGAAGCTTCACAGCAATGACAATGAGACCCTGGGAAGCTAGCTGAAGAGAAAACAAGATTACACAAGTCCAACAATTCAGAATGAAATCATCAGTCTAATGAGCCGTGAAGTTATCCACACTATTGTAAAGGAAATTAATTGTGGTTCACAATACCATTCTGTCATAGCTGATAGAACTCAGGATTACATAGATATAGCATGCAGAAGAAAAGTGTCCATCTTCACCACATTGACCCTGGCATGCAAACTAACAAAAACTCGGTTATAATTTCCTAGACACCAAACAATTCCATGGGCTTCATTGGAAAAACTGCTTACTGACATAGAGTTACTTGTTGGTAATGCACAATACTCATGAATAAATCAAGAACGTTCTCGAGATAATGTCCTTAAGTGCACATACTTTCAAGTGTATGTACATTTTGAAATGAGATGGGATTCATAGATCATCTAGTCTGCTCCTTCTTCGTAAAAGAACAGGTTCAATAGAATCTAGTATCCAGCCATATGAGATATTCTAAGGAAATTAAAACTGGAGGTATAAAAACTAAGGCCAGCAGTCTCTCAATGGGAGAATGCAACTGTAAATGTGCTTGCTTTAATGTCCTACACTCATAAAACCCCTGATGAATCTGAAATAAAAGTTTATAAGAGAGCCAAAGCACAACACTAGGCAGAGTATGTCAAGTAAATTTTGTCCAAAAAAAGTTAATGAGGCAAAGAACTGATTCAACTGTGTCTGTTATTAAATAAGCAGAAGAAATTGTCTAAACATTAGACTTGGATCCAACAGTACCTCCGTAGCCCAAAGCTTCCTCTGATATTGTGCTGTTAGAGGAGACAGCAACTTTATGTAATCAAAGGAAATGAATTTTTCAGACGGCAGTACTTCAAAGAAATTTAAGTGTGTTTTGTCCAGCTGAAGACCTCGTTCCTGTAGGCTGATCTGAATGAATATCCACAGTTGGAAGGAATGTTTCATGTGAATGTGAATGAGGAATTTGCTGGCTGTGAACCTGAGGAAAAAAAATCATGATTAAGAAATATCCCCCACTCAGAATCTGACCATATGAAATATAACTAGGGACATTTTGCACACTAGAACAACTCCTGTTGGGAGCATGCAGTCTGGTAACTGTCTCAGCACAGCTGCAGTCCCTTCAGTGTGACAACTTCACCATCAACTGCCACAGAGAGGCTGTGACTGCAGAGCTCCACAGTTGAGCCACCTCCAGACTGGACTGAGGACAGATTAATTTATTTTCCTTTTCTACCAACTTTGCCTGCAGTGTTTGTTATTATACTTACCAGCCCAAAGATTCACAGCACATGCTGTTTCCCCAAATGTCTGCTTTGTTAGGAACTGTCTAGCTTTGAATGCTCTGCAAGCATCATATCATCATTTCAGGTCGTATCAGGGGAAAGCATGCTTTATCAGTGCCTTTACGCCTTATACAAAGCTGTGCATTTACCCAGAAGACTAACACAGTTTTAGGCAATATGCTTAACATACACCACTTAGAAAAAGGAACAAAAGGAGGATCTCAGGCGACCCTTGTTAAAATTTCACTTTGAAAAGTTTGTTTGGCTGTTGTAGCTTATTCCTACTCTCACTACCAGTGAATCATCCTTGCCAGATGTGACACTCCTGTAGCTCATAAAAATATGTCAAAAGAGAAAATCTGGTGACTTTGGAAAGGTGTTGGACAGCAATCTAATCATGCCTTTTCACCCAAAAAGCTCAAGGCAGAGGGGGGATGAAGTGTTAGCACCATGAGCTACCATAAGATCAGGGGAATTACTTCAGAGGTAGAAATAGCTATCAAGTACACAGAGAAGTTGCTGTCAACATTCATCAATTTGCTAAGCAGGTGATGGATTTGATAGACTTTCTAAGTACAGCTATCAGTTGAAAATTTGAACTTTCAGGAAAATTGTGCAAGTAGTTAAAGTGGCTAGACTAATGTAAGAAACCATCAGTTTACCTGAAAACCAAGGTACTCTGGCCTACTATGTGACCTCAGCTTTTCATTTTAAAGAGTCTTTATTTGAGGGAATATATTTTAATCTGTGAGAATGTTCCGACCTTCATGTATCAGCCAAAGGTTGTATTTGATGAGGGGAACAGAAGACACTTGCCAACTTGAGATGCTTCAGTCCAAGTCAAAGTATAAAAATATACATAGAGAGATAAAGAGTTTCAGAAGCATTTTCTGGATAATTTGTGTGTTATAATTTCTTTGGGGCTAAGAAGCATTACTTTAAAAACTTATTTTATTCAGTGGAGAGATTTTAGCCAGTTTTTGTCTTAAGTAATGGGTACAGAGATATCCATGCATCTTGCTGCATCACAGTTTACCCATTATGAAAGGAAATAGAACATTTTGGATACTTTCAGAAAAACTGATGTTGCAGAATAGTAACTGTAGTGAATCAAGTCCAGAATCTTGATTCTAACAGCAATAGATGCTAAATGTTTCAAAGGAAAAACTATACTATTTATAGCACTGTAGATTTTAGAGCAAAAATCTTACATCCTGAGGCTGTTTCCTTTACCTGCTTTTGCTTTAGTGAGGTAGAAGCCTAGTGTATGCATGATTAATTTCCACATTCCATGGCAGTAACTTGACTAATTTTGAAGTGAGGTTCCTCAGTGTAGTCTGTTCACCTGTTCATTACTCATCCTACATTTTCATGCCTGACCAGTTCCTTACAAGCACTCATACTGCCAATTTCATTACCAGTCTCATCTTGCTACCTATGGCTGCTCTTGAACAATCCTTTTCACCCATACCTGCATCTGAAGGGTACATAAACCTGCAAAAAAAAGCCACTGCATTGTTGCTAAGAGTGACTGTATACTTCACAGCACTGTGACCAGCCAAGGTTTGCAAGAAACCAGTGCAGAAAGCAAAACTAAATCAGCCAGGAACACAAATTTCTTGCACATCCAGTACATATATCCTTCCACATCCAGTTCTTCTGATGAGACATCTTCTGCTATCCAGTAACCAAATATGTTTGTTAAGTAAGGTCGTTTAAAAGTAAGGAGCTCCACGAAATAGCAAACTGCCCAACTGCAGGTCAGTGCACAATCCTCTCTTGTCCTGTATCTCACACTGGACCAGATTCATAGTCTGGCTTGTAATAAGCAATAGCAGTATCTCATAGTTCAGAAATGCAGCTACTCCGTATAAGTTCAAAATTATAGAAAGGATGGAAGAGAGCAGAAAATCCCTGGGGGGATTTTCAAGAGTACCTGGTAATGGAAAGAGAGGACTCAAAAAGCACATTACTTTTGTTGGGGTAATATAGAGAACAGCTCATTGGTGACAGTAGTTGTGAGGTGACTAGCTGTCAGCAGAGCCACATCATTTTTAAAATAGTCAAATTGTCCCACTCAAGAAAATCCAAGGACAGCAAAACCCCTGAAGTAAAATTCAGCTGCAGTAGCTGGAGTGTGTACCCCACAAAAAGACAAGAAGTAGTCTGTGTCTCCCCACCTACACTGTATGAATTGGATCCTCTTCTTGGTTTCTGTTACCTCTTCTGCAGCCCATATATCTCCACTCACATCCTGGACAACCAAACAGCACCCATAACTCCATCCATAAGTGTAACACACCAAAGCAACACACTTTGGCAGGTTTCAAGCCTGCAATTTCCTCATAAAAATTAATACCAAATGTAGAAAAAATCACTTAAACATAGATTAGCCATTCAGACATTTCCCTGAATATTAGAGAAACATAGCTTACAGCTACCATTTTTCACTGTATCTCACTTTCTTAAACATCCCAACAGAAAACCACATGCAGAATTACTTAAAGTGTAATTCATGAAAGCCACACCAACCCTAGAGTAATCATTGTACCATAGGAACTTATAACCAATAAACATTGTTTAAAGTACAAGGCTGTATGCTGGTGGCTCTGGATTGAGATGGGAGTATGTGGGTTGTGGGTGATGGAAGGGAAGTAGTTGGGGTTGAGAAGAAAAATTGATCAGTGGACTGTAAATGGGGTGTGGAATGATTTAACTGCTTGTTTGTCTTCATTTGTGGGCTGTGAAATTTAGGAACCTTGTCTCAAAGTTCATGAAGTTCTGGTGCATGAGTATGTGTCTGTAGTGTGTGGGGGTGTAAAGTAAAATTAAATATACATTGGAGTACATCAAATTTTCTTGGAGAGGAAATAAATCAGAATCTGGTTCTTGCTCGTGCATTGAAGTAAAAATGGTGTCATTTAATTGAGAAGTTATGAGATGACACTAGTAGAAAGCGAGTGAGAGAGAATGAGAGCCAAAAGCTATAAATGTATTACTCATGCCCAGTGTTTTACTGAGAGCGTAACAGAGCAGCATTTAGAGAACGGATACAACATCATCTAAACGCCCCCTCTTGCGTTTGTTCTGAAAACGGCAGGTCTGGGCTTAACAGTGGGACAGGAGAAACCTCCTTTTTAGTTGGTAAATCCCTTACAGCAATGCTTAATGACATTTTAAAGACTATACTACATATCCTAACACTGAATGTAAAGACAAAGCCAGGTTGCAAAGATTTTTGTAAAAATGAACTTCAAATGTGCAAAAATGTTTTGCCAATATAAAATCACCTCAGTAGAAGGAATTCTGAAGTTCTGACAAAGCTTTTCCTTACAGACAAATCTCAGCTGTGCTTTGAAGACGCAAGATACTTGCATCTACAAGTGTATTCTATATTTTACAATAAAATTATTGTAAAAGTGCAAAGTAAACAAATAACAAATGTGAACGGGTATTTTGTTGAAAGGCAAGCATAGATTACAAGGCTTTAAGGGTGGTACTCAAAGAAAAGTCAAACGTGTGAGTAAAGTTTCACTAAAGAAAAAATACTGTATACAACAGATTCTGTTGCTGTTCAAACCTAAACTCAGAAATCACACATGAATAACTGTCAACTTCACATTTTGCCTGGAAATCTGACCACTCAGAAAGTGCAGTATATTTTGTTAAAGGTTTACTGCCTGTGGCTTGAAAGCACTAATATTAAATACAAGAATTTTAAACCAAAAGTAAGAGCTGCTTTGGTGCATGTTTTTATAGCTTGCATATTTGAGGTTTATTTAAAATCTGATCCACAAACTAGTCTGGTGCAAACATGCTCATTGAGATGCTGGTGGCATTATTGGTCAGGTACTTGTCTCATTTGACAAAGTATGTGCAAGCATTTTTGCAGTAAAATATTACTTTTGCAACACTTTCTGTCACAGCAGTTAAAAAATCCTTTACTTCATTGTATAAGCAAATGAGAGGGATAGGAAGTTGGTTGGAATGATTAGGGAACATAAACACATGGTGGGAGACTCGTAACTAGACAGACCAATCTAGAGTTAAAACAGAAGGAACTGTTCCATGTTATCAGTTGCAAGATGTCATTTCATTTTTCAGTTTCTAACTATTTGACGAATGTCTGCTTGTGCTGAAATGCTGAGAAAATACAAAATACATGCATAAACAGATACTTTTCAGACAATTCCAGCAGGCCTTGACAATTTTTTTATTGATCCTCCATTCATTTCAATTAGTGTTTTGACTAAGGACCAATAAGAGTTATATCTCAGTCTTTTGTCAAGATTCTTATACTGGCCTTAGCTCCTACAAATCCTTATTCATGTGAATTCCTCTGCAAGTGTGGTCTGTCCCACTGTATTAAAAAAGAAATAGAAAAACCCTACTTCTACTAGTGGAGTTTTATAGGACTTGGACCTGAATGCCCACTGCTGTGGCATATAGTCACTTCCATGACTATTCTTATCCAAAAAGTTGGGAACAGTTATAATGAAATTTGAAAGCTCAGGCATCCTTTTGCTATTTTCCCTGGTGTTGGATGTTTCATTTGTCACAAAACAAGCCCTGTGTTTGTCCATGCAGCTGTAAAGCAATCCCCTTCCTGCTTCATTCCTAACTACTCACAGAAAAGTTAAGCTCTGAATAGACAACTGCTAGCCATTTCATTACTATCTTCCTCAAAATGTTCTTTAAGAAGTTCTAGCAAGAGTGAAGGCAATCATTTCTCTGTGAATTCATTCCAAAACTAAAGATGAGAGAAATCACATGAAATTTCCTAGAATCTGTGTGCTATTATCCCTCAGCTCTGTAGAGCCAAAATGTCTTTGGCGGATTTTCTCCTACCTCTTTTAGCCAAATGCATATTTTTCCCTTTGATGGTGATTCATATTACAAGCAATTAGGTCTTGCTCAATATTATCTTTCCATGTTCTTCTTCATTGGCCTGAGGATTGAAACTCCTAACGATGGCTGTCCAAAATAAGCCTCGCTGGTCTGTCTTCCATCATCCTAACCACATACTCTGCCCACTCAGGTCACTGGGATTTCACTCCATTCACTGCATTTGGCTCTTCATAGACCTCCCACAGTCCCTTGTTCAATAGTTCTCTCCACACATCACTCCCTAACTGGCCCAAACATTTATCACAGGACTTTATTCTCAAAGATCTTTAACTGTCTTTTGTTCTTTTTTAGTAAATTCCCTTGTTTCCCAGTGGTTCTATATATTGGCAGCTTGGTTTTACTCTGCAATTGCCTTGAGCTAAACATTATCTTCAGAGAAAAGCAACAACTGTTCCTCCCTCTGTACTAATTGCACATTTTCCATCACCAAAATGTTGCTGAAGTTTTCTGGAATTCATAGCTGGAATACATGATTTGGAAATTATCTTTAGAAATTATGAGTTTAATAGTTTTGATTAAACTGCTATATTTATCAGATTTTAGTAATATTTGATTCATATCTATCATAATGTTTTTATCGCTGCTTTCTTTTTCCCTGTCACCTAAACAATAAAGTTTCAAAGCTAAAATGTCATTTCTGACTTTATTCCAAGTTTCTAGTGTGAATTATGTATGCATTATCACATGTACTTATCTTCCCAGAGCTATTGTTATTTTTCCTGTTGCTGACCACCAAGTTACGCAATTCCAATATTGCATATAGTTTCCAGATTAACATGGAGGTTTCCCATACAAACAATAGTGTTATTACATTTTACCCATATTTACATTTTTAAAAAAATCAAATCCTCTAGTATTTGATTCCATGGCAGAGAGGGAACATAATATGCTATAAAATTAGCCTTAAATCATGTAAATATCCCCTAATTCCTTTAGCTCCAGGCAAAAGATGGTATCTCTGAGAGAAAAGATTTTTAAAGCTTAAGGACTCCTATTTTGCATCCAAGCAGTAAAAGCCACTAAAGTATTGCTGTTACCTTTGTATCACTATTTGTGAAGAACAAAGGCCTTTTTAAGCAGTGAACAGCATATTGGTGCAATTAAAGTCTGTTAATAACAATTGAAAGTATTTTCATAAGTCAGTGCAAACTGGGGTTTTAATCTTTGGTGCAAAGATTTAATCAGGAATTTCTAACACACTGTAATTACTGTAAAAACTGCCAACTTGGTAAGGAGTTAGAAAGAGAATTTATCTCCTCTTCATCTGTCTATATTCTTCCCATTTGATATTGCCTTGTAAGCTCACTCTTTATCCGTAGCTTTAATTTCATTCTCATCTTTGTTTTACTCATTGGTAGAACTCAGTATGATCACAACTTCTGTCAAGTCTTAAAATTAATTGGGCTGTAAGAAATTCCTGTTTAGAAGTGTACTGCATTGTAAATGAAAGTCCAAAATATAAGCATTAACCAAGAAAGAAACAAAACAAGATTCGGAGTATAATGCAATGAAAGCACGGGAAGGTTGGACATCACTTTAACAGGGTTATGTAGAAGCTGACTGTGGAAGAAGTTACGCTCTCTGCTAAACATTTTGCCAATGGAACAAACAATCCCTGACATTTGGGAAATGGACAGCAGCACACAATAATGCCGACAAACTCTTAAACTCACTTAAAATAATTTATAAATACTAGTATAAAGAAGCTTCTTTTGCTTGCAGGTGTTTTAGTGGCTGCAAACCTCTCATACTGCAGCTTGCTGGAAAGCTATCAATCAGACTATTTAATTTTTTTCTTTACATAGGTAACCAAGGGCTTGCCATCAGAAAGCTTTTGCCTTACAGAAGGTGTTTCCCATGCCATTTTGCCCAAGCTTGATGTTACTAACCTGCACTTCACACCAATAGGCATGTTTGTCTTCATATGGGCCTTCAAGCCACTTTAAGCAGGGGAGGAGAGGTGACAGAGAAACCCTGGAGGCAGCTCCCCTGTATAAAATGTTGATGGGAATCACCCTTTACCCTGCATTTTGTCTGTCCTTCTGTGTAGAATGTAAGACCTTTCGACAAATGACTGTCTCTGCTTACAGGCCTAGTCTAGAGTCCCTGAAGTAAACAGAAAGACTTTGATGGTCTTCAATAACACTTGATTCCCAGTGTGTGGATGTACAAAAACCCATCTAGGTCAGGGCATGTCAATGCTGTTGCAATTATAGAGAAGCTAGCTGTAACTCTGCCACGAAGGCTCAGTTACTGTGTACCCAAAGCAGAGAATGTATTATCCAGGCAGCAAATCCACCCTGTATTTACAACACAATTTTGGAGTGCAGGATGAGTCTTTTTAAGTCTCCAGGTAAATACATTATCTTAATTTAGCCCATAATTTGTTTAAAACTGGGTCTGTCCTTCAAGAAATTTAGCATCTGTGTCAGTGTTTTTTTTGAGTCTGGTTACACATAATGGTAATCCAAACACATTAAGATTAGGGCAGTCTGGCACCTAAATAACTTTAACTCTGCCCTTCAGTTATACCACAAGTAGAGAAAACATAGGATTGGGGAATCTCATGTGCTTTTAAAAATGAAATATAATCTAATCCAGGACCACAAATACAAAATGCTTTAATTATAATCATATAATTACCACACAGTTATAGATGTTTCAGACCCTTAATCTTCATTGATTACCTTAATGAGTGGATCTCTTTTAAGTTTAATCACATTTTCCAGCTTTGACTTTGATGTAATTGAAACAAATCTGTACAATATTTTTCCTTGAATTAATTGTTTTCTTGGTTTTAACACTGTCTTAATTTAGTTTTTTATCAGGGCATACCAAATAATTGATTTCTAAAATGAGTAGCTATGTGCCTAGATCAATGGAAAAGCTCATTTTTCAAAAGATTTATACAGCATGTTAGAAAATACTTCACTTCAGTTGAATTAAATACCCTACCAGTAGGATATAGAGGGAAATTACTGAGCTTTATAGCTCAGTTGATATATCTTCATGTATAATATGAATATCTGCTTTTAAATAAAAATCTTTTAACACAGTTTTTCACATTATTTCATTTTTTTACATATCTCCCATTATTACAGTGATGTTGGAATTTGATCACATGGTGTATTTCATTAAACACAGTTCTGAAAGCAGAACACAAAAGGTAAGTGATCTAGCAGGCAAAATTGCAGTTTATATGTCTTTATCTTAGAATTACCTTGTCTACGCTTTAAATAGGTTAGCTTTCCATGTGTTGCTACAAATTGCTCTGTCAATAAATGCCTTTGATCAAAATCTAGGGAGGAGCACCACCCTTTGATTACTATATCTATTTCTTAAGGCCACTCAATAGTAAAGGTTGATAAGAAGAGAGATAAAAGGTTACCAACAGCCTGAGATTTGGAATGTAATTGAAAGCTAAGATACCCACAAATCAGTGGGGTGCTGTTTAAAGTGTAAAAAAATGGGATCATGAACAAGAAACACCAAGAGTGTGTGTTTTGCATGTTATGGTTATGAGGGCTATCCTTGCTTGTTATCAATGTTGAATGACTAATGACCAAGCACTGCATTTTGCAAAGGCAGTAAATTAAAGGTGGAACTTTTAGAACAACTCATTGAAAGATTTATATGTAAAACTGTCCTAGATACACTCTTCTTTTTGTATCAAAACCTGGCAGTCTAGACCTGATATGTAGTAGCAATACCTACATTTGTGGAGTCACAGTCACCAGAAACTGCAGGAAACGTAAGGCTGAACTGGCACAGGGCTCTCGGGTCCTGCTGCAGTCAAGAGGGGGAGCTTGCCGTCATGCAGCCAGACATGCAAGGTGAACAGGGAGGGCAAGCACTGACAAGCTCTCTGGAGGCTGTGGTAGTAGCTGATATAACAGTGCCTGCCAGTTAAGAAAATGATGGTGACAATGACAGCCATTAGCAAGAATCTTTTAGAAATAACCCTATGTAGACTTCCTTTTTGCCATAACCATTTTCAAAACAATTGCTAATTCAGTATGGCCCAGCTTGTGCCACTCCATGACAACAATACCTTACTCTCATGTTGTCCCATTACTTCAAAGGGGAAATTCAACCTCAATCCAGTGAAATTTAGAGAAATGGTACCATCTACAAGCCTGATGTGAAGCTGGTTGTAATGCTTGCTTTAATGTTTTGCTGAATCAGAACTAGACCAAAAAAAGGAAACAAAGAAGTATCTCAAGATTATAGGGGAATGGGAAAAATAAGTCAAGCTCTAAATAAACAAACACAATTCACTGAACTATATAGAAAGTATCTAATTTTGGCAGACCTATTTTACAAGTGATTGGGTATAGGAAGAGCGATGACCATGTGAATAACAATTTGCTCTGTTCCTGCTGCTCATTCTCTGTTCACTTTAGCACTTTTAGAGTTAACTTAAAAACATTTGTGGCCCTTCTTTTCATATTATATACAAGAAACAAAGTATACTTTAAGCTAGGATATGACTCTACTCCTAGACTAAAGTTTCTGCAAGAATTTTCCATTATGTGTATATTGCTTCCTTTGACTGGACACTAGGAATCGGTTTCTGGGACATTTTGTGTCAAGTATGCTGGAAGAGACACATGATATGGCTGAGCAAGTGATTATACCTCAAACCTGAGCCTATCCAATACTCCGTGCTGGGACAAAGCCCTGTCTGAGACCAAGATTGTCCCTGCCTTCAGGCACTTTCTAGTCCATTCAGGACAATTATTCAGGCATTCATAAAAGAGCATTAAAATTAATACTTTGTTTATAAATACATATTTTCCATGAAGCTCACACTTATTTCTAGACACTGGGAAAGTTCTCAGGGTGATTGTAAAGCATAAAATATATCCCTAGAGTGCAAGAATGTGAAAATAAAAATTATCCTAAGGACAGTAATATGAAAATTATCCTTAAATGGTTGCTGAGCTTGTTTTAGTTACTGGCTAAATAGTTATTAGCTATTCTACTTATATAACTAGCATGTAGTTACTATGCACTAAAGACTGAAGTAGTCATTGAATAATTGTATTTGTTTTATTTAATTGAAGCTCATATACTTAGAAGCTTTACTTGTTACTTCAAAAGGGCTAGGAGTTTACCCCCAGCTTAGCTGCCCCACTTAGCTCCCTGGAGAAAGTGAGAAACTGCAGATGGGATTTATCTTACCTAAATATAGCTGCCTAAAGGTTAGGAGTCTAGTCTGCACCACTTACCCAGACTTCCTGTATAGCCAGTGAAAAACTATGGTCATCTTCTCATGCAATAAATTCCATCTACCTCGGATGCTTTATTACAGCTACAGCTACACAGCTATGAATGTATAGCTATGCTTTCCTAAAATGTCATGGAGGCTGCACTGTTTCTTCCATCTTCCTCCAAGCCTGCAGAACACTTCACTCTGGGATGCTTCTTACACTGCTGTGTTTGTGAGGTTAGCTCTGTATGGCCTTTTCTACCTAGCTTTTATTTTCAACGAATGCTCTGACTTCAAAGAAACCCTGCTGATTTTCTTTGTTACCAGATACAGTCTATGAGATGATTAAGCTAGAGTCAAGCACAGATTGCTAAGGGGGGCAAGGAAGAGCTGCAGTCAGAAGACTGAACACATGAGACTGTAGTGATTGCAACAGCAGTGGAGCAGAGTTGTGGTCCAGGCATTTGAGAGCTACATTTTCTTATTTGGTCAGAGACCTAACTGCTGAGAGGCCATATGCAATAGTTTCCTAATCCATCTCTCCACTGTAGCTCTGACTGTACGAATAATTATATTCTATTTCAAATAAAAAGACAAACAGGTAAATTTAAAGCTTCCTCCTTACTAGTGATTTCAGCTAGCCCGTTTGTTTGATTTTGCCTTAAACAGCCCTGGAGACCTCACAGAGACTGTTAAATTTCTCAGCTATGCAGCTACTATCTGAAAATCAGCACCTCCTTAAACCATTTCTCATATGAACCTCACATTTTCAAAGCCAAGCCAAGCCTGCAAGCTTGAATTGCTTTTGGAACTTAAACCAATATCAGGGTAAGGAAGCAGTTTAAGAAGCTGTTCCTTCCTGCTTTCAGTAGTTAATTACCACTTCTCAGCTCAGACTGGGTATCCAATACATATGTATATGAGGACTTATTTGGCTAACATCAAATGGGAAAACCAATATGACATGTTAGCATGATCCAGTTTGGGGATTAGAATATAGCTGCTTTTTAATACTAGCTAAAATCTTCAGTCATTCTCTTGATAAAAACATTCCACGACAGACTGAAATTCTTCTCCAGAAGAATTTTTCTACAGAAAACTTTTTTGCCAGAGCATGCTATTTTCATCTTCTGTTCCTCATAGATCACTAAATGGCTTTATAGTCTCCATACCTTCTGTAATGAAGATTCGCAGCTTTTGCAAACACTTTTTGAGAAGGAGGAGAGACTTGAAAGACTGCAGTCTTAAGGGACCATATAATCTGCTATTTTATTCAAGCTTATCTTCATGGTTAACTCCATGGAACAGTAACTGCCTATCCATACACCATCTAGCCTGTTTCCTTGATTGGAGCTTCTAGTTGCTGCTGTGAAGAAAAAAAATTAGGAATTCTCACTGTTAACAGCTTTCAAAGTTAAGAGCAATCACTGCAATATAAACCTAAGAATGGGTGGTAAAATCATCAGGGATTTATTTTGAATGTGTTCTAGCATTTTGAAAAGATCAAGAAGAAATAATCTAAGACCTTTGTCTAACTTGCCAGGAAGTGACTACATAAGGCTGAATTTAAATCTCATGTACTTGCTCACTGTGAGTTGAGAGTTTGATGACTCTAGTGTAGTGATGTTACATCTAGTCTCATGAAATTGCACTTGTAACCCTCAAAGGGGGTTGTCCTGCTCTTGCATTGCTTCTTTCATATGCTGCCTGCCATGTCACTTGCCTTGGACCTAACAACCAAGTGACCTAAGGGTGAGTTAGTACAGTTTGCGGTTCCTGTGGAAAAGTAATCCACCAAAAGAAAAAAGAAAAAGAATAATTTTCTGTTGCATCAATTCACTGAACCATATCATCCTCTGCTAGAGCTGACGCAAAGAAGGGAAAAAAAGCAAATGGTCAGAGAAGGGAATGCGACCAGTCATTCTGGAGGAAGTCCACAAAGCTTTGAGTACAATGAACCTCAGACCCTGGTCTTACAATTGGTTTAATTTGATCTAAAAATGGACTGCTGCCAAAAAGCCCTATACCAACCTCCATGCTGCTGGTAATGTTTTCACATCGTCCCTTATGCTAACATTGCATCTAATTGTAGCTGTGCCAGGTACCTTAGGTACAACAAAACTGCTTTGCGCTATCAGCAAGTCCAACCACTGAATTTTTAAAAAAGCAGCATTTTCTGAGTTCTTTTTGGTAAATTAAAATTCAGCTATGTCAATTCCCTGATCTAGATCATTGGGTAGTTATCTAATTGCTAGAGTTGGCACAGGAAGAAACTCAAGGTACAGGCAGTGACTAAGAAAGACTCAGTGCAGCCCCTTTGGTAGTTCGTCCCTAAATCATCTTAAAGCAAATGTGAGATGTGAGACTACATACAGGCTACAGTGGATATCAGGTTTAGATGTAAAACACAGAGAAGGATAAAATACCATCTGTGTTGTAATTTTGTTACATCTTTTTATGCATATTACCTGTTTCATGCTTTTAGGGTTCATATTCTGTGCAGAAATAACTACAACAGCTATTCTGCTAAGCTCATTTTCAGTGACTGTTTTCTCTTTCTATGCTGCTATAGTCATTATTCTGAAGATCTATAAATAATACACATGATTCTGAAGATAATTTCTGATTTTGACCTGTTGATTCAAATAAAATGTGTCTCTAATTAGCTTCTGAAAGGAAGTATTATATGTGCTGGGTAAAAAAGTGCCATTTTTTTTCAAGCCTAGAGAGATTCTGTTCTGCTAAAAGAAGAAGTTGTGCATAAATCCAGAGTATAACATAAATAGTCAAGGGACTCAGCTGCACACAAAATGTGGATTAGAGGCCGACAGCTTCGTGATATATTTTTGTAAGGTGTATAACCAATTTTTACACCATGTATTTCTTCCTTCTTTCCATTAAACATGAGGCATATGTATGTGATCCCTTTAGTGTAAAAGTCTTATTCTTCTTATTTCACACCTTCTCAGGACCTTCTTCCTAGTCATCTTTGATATTTCTTGCAACTTCAACCTCTTCAGGGGACAGAGAGCCTTCATCTTCCACTCTGCCGCACCGCTTTTGGTTGTGGCTTGCAGCTAAAACAGGTCTTTAATTTTCAGCAAAACTTTTGCTTTGCAAAACCTGCAAATGAAGTCCATCTACTGAATATAATGATCATCCACAGGCATTTTAAAGGCTGATCCTTGTGTGCAGTTCTTTTAATACCTCTTACCTTTTGCTTTCTGTGACAACATATTGTGGAAAATAGGTGTATGCCAGTATTGAGAAAAATAATTGCATTTTTTAAAAATATAAATAATGCTTTCAAAGGATGAAGGTACTAAATACGGTAGCTCTCTCATTATATAATTGTTCAGAAAATAGAGTAGGAAATCAGTAGCTGTTGTGAACAGAAAACTAAGGCATAGAAAAGTCTTGGGGAAAAAAATGTCTAAGATGAAATCCTGATTCTTTTAGAGTCAATTTCCCATTGATTCCTATGAGGTCCGGATTTTATCTCTAGCATTTATGCTAATTATGCTTACTATTAACTCCTTCATCCTCACCACAAGACAGTAAACTTTCATTTTCTTTTTTCTTCTTAGAGAAATTTGGGGATGCACAGAATTCACTCCGATAGATTTCAACAGCCTCAAAGCCAGAAGTCAGCATCTTGTAAGTGATACGGTCACATTTTGAAAAATGCTTGATCCCAGGTTGTTCCCTATATTCTCTATGGCAATGGGAGGGAGGGTTAAAATATGACACTTGGAGTTTACCGCAGATTCTCTGTTGCACAAGCCCCACAAAGGTACTTGATGCAATGAGCTACTTGGAGCTCCAACCATCTGAGCTCCTGCACATTTTTTACATGTGAAACAGTAACATTGTGGGGCCTTTCATCTTTATGAGCTTTCATGGTGTTCATTGTGAAACAGTTCTGGGGAAACCTGGAACTTGAAAGTGGTTAATGAGGCTGCCATGCTGCCATTAATTTAACGGAGAAGCACAGAAGATGACTATCCGTAGTAACCACAGAAAGGATGCAAGACTCTGCCCAGCTTCTTTCATCTCCTGAGAATACACCCTAAAATAGCTCTAAAATATCACAGAATCACAGAATCACAGAATCGTATAGGTTGGAAAAGACCTTTAAGATCATCGAGTCCAACCGTAAACCTAAAACTACCAAGACCACCACTACACCATGTCCCTAAGCACCTCATCCAAACGTCCTTTAAATACCTCCAGGGATGGCGACTCAACCACTTCCCTGGGCAGCCTGTTCCAATGCTTGATAACCCTCTCGGTGAAGAAAAATTTCCTAATATCCAGTCTAAACCTCCCCTGGCTCAACTTGAGGCCATTTCCTCTTGTCCTATCACTTGTTACTTGGGAGAAGAGACCGACCCCCACCTCACTACAACCTCCTTTCAGGGAGTTGTAGAGAGCAATAAGATCTCCCCTCAGCCTCCTTTTCTCCAGGCTAAACAACCCCAGTTCCCTCAGCCGCTCCTCATCAGACTTGTTCTCCAGACCCTTCACCAGCTTCGTTGCCCTTCTCTGGACACGCTCCAGCACCTCAATGTCCCTCTTGTAGTGGGGGGCCCAAAACTGAACACAGTATTCGAGGTGAATATGAATATGAATATGAATATGAATATGAATATGAATAGTGGAGAAAAATTAGGAGCAAGTCAGGTATCCATACCTCTTGATCTGCAGTGCAATGTAACACCCAGAGGCTTAATGTTATATTTCTTAATTTTTAAATAGTTAAATAAGCTATTGTCATCTGACGCTGCTGAATCGACAGAGTACAGAGGATTGACAAATATGTAAGTATCCCTTCTTTTTACAATGAAAACTGCAGAACTATGTCTGTGTTTGTGATCAAACACAGGCCCAGGCTTCACACATATGATCAACCATGATGTTAAATTATTAGCATAATCCCTAGGACAGTTTTGGCCTGTGCCAAAAAACCAATCTCCCAAACTGCATCTGGGGCAATGACCATTATCAACAGATAGTTTGGATTTGGCCTCCTGATTCCAACAGGAGAATTCAACCATAAAGATGTGAGCTGTGTCATACCACTTAACCATGGGGCCAGAAAACAATTTGTGGCTTGTTTTATTTACTGGTATAGATAAGTGTGTCAAAGAAGAGGAAATATATTTTCCGATGCAGCATAAGAAGCCAAAAAGACCGATGCTTTCACATTCTTAAGCACGGCAGTTACAATTGCACACACGCACACACTCACACACAAATTCCCTTAAAATTAAGGTGTATAAAAATACACTTTAATGTATCTTAATGTAACGCTTACGTTTTTGTTTGGATTATTTTCTTTGTTAGAATCTTACTCAAAATATCACTGGTTTTGGTAAAAATATATTATAGTAATTTATTGTGGTTTAAAAGCTAAAAAGTTTATCTTCTGACTTGCATCATAAATATAATCTTGCCTAGTTTTTTCCATCATATTCCTCAAAAATTGAAATGTGGAATTTGCAAAAACGTTTGTGATCAGAAAGGCTGGACTTTAAAACAGCTTCTGTATCTTTCTCCATGCATTTTTGCATGCCTTCAATTCCAGATAAAAAAACAGCAGAACTGAGTCAAAAGAAACAAAGTCCTGCTCTCGTGCAATATCAGCTTCCTACCTCAATGGAAAAAAGAAGTCTCCATAGAGGTTCAGAAAGAGATCAAACCAGGGGGTTCTAGCAGTCCCATCACTTATCATTGGGTATGGTGCAAAAGTTCCAGGTTATTCCAATATCAAAGTGAGGAGAAAAAACCCAAAAGCTATAAATAAGCCAATATTTAATAGCACGAAAGAGAATTCAAAGCTATTACCAGATAATATGTTTTACATGAATACAGGAGTGTTAAAAGTGATCTAATTTGCTTTTGTAAATAAAGAATAACATCCAAGCATGCATGTTTATCTCTTTCTAAAAGATAAGTGTTCTGTCTGCCAGTAGGCTCTGCCTACAAGGCTGGGTTTTTATCTTATTGTATATTTTCCACATCTAGTAATCAACAGTGAGCTTTCCCATGTGGAACTGCTTTGGCATTCTGACTTAATTTTAATCTTATTTTTAGTTAGCTACAATTGCACTTTAACATATGATTCATAAAAAGCAAAATTAGGTTGCCAGGGTCTGGGTCTTAATAATCAGTTTTGTTGTATCTGCTTTCCTGCACTAATGGTTCAAATAAATCATTGCTGAGACAGTAGAATTTAATGCTAATAATCACCTGTACATTTCCCTCCTCTTATCCTTTAGCACTTATGATGGTGAGAATTACTGCTGTCTTCTTCAGTGCAGAAGGTGAGAAAAACCTAGCAGCATGGTTATGTACCTATAATGTTGTTCAAGCTGCAAGCACTGATGTATGATATGCGTATGTGATAAAATTTCTGAGAAGAAATATGATCAGACAAATCATTATGCAAGTTGTGGTTTAACTTAACCTTTTTAGTCCGTGAACATATTTGATGTTTTCTTTCAGCAAATTTAATAAATTCAAACATCCCTAGACTTCCTGGCCACCACTGTCCTTTACTGGTATGTAGATCTTTGGAACTTGAATAGCTGGAGGTAACTTACACAGTCTGTTCATGCTACCTTTGCTACTTATGCTTTAATCCAGTATAAAGCAAATAAACTTTCATCTTCCAGGCACTTAAGCTAATTACATTTAGCCAGAATCTCAAGTACTGGAATCAGTTCTATATACAGCCATTACAAAGCCAAACATCATAAAATCCAGATGCAAAAAACATGGCAACTTAGTCTAACAAATTTTCTTTGGCGTGAAACATAAACAAAACCATATCGACCACCGTAGCACTTCAGATGTCAAACTGTTAATCAGTGTTTGAAAATAAAAACTTATTTTACTATGATGGTTATATACATGTACATTATTACTAAAATGTACTTTGATTCAAATATTAGAAGACGTTAGTCTAACTGGTATGTTGAATCTCTGAAAGTTCGATACCCATGTGTTCAATTTCCCAGAATAGTAATCATAAGTTATAAAGTCAATTTCAGTTTAATTTGATACTGTCTATTATTTTTTCCACTGAAGGGATTTTCTGTATTCTCATTTCTATGCCACAAGTATTGGGGGAATTACTGCTTTTTCAAAAACTACTAGTAGAGATCATAATTATAAAGAGTCTTTTTCAAATCAATCCATCTTTTAACACTTGAGTTAACCCTACAAATTTCTTTCCAAGTCATACTAAACAGTTGATAAAATAAAGCTAAAAGAAAGATCTCATAGCAAAGAGTAGGGATGTAATCTAGCTGCCTCATTTTTGGCAAAATAATTCATATATGTGCCAGATTGTGTGATATATTAGCCTCCTGTCTTGCACAGGTGCATTAACACCCTGATTTGGGAGCACATTACTCCATTCTGCACAGTGAAAACTGCTTTTAATATTCATTTGCTATATGTAATCCAGTAACAATATAAATTAGTTCAAAGTCCAGAAAAGATCGTTTTAGCTTTAGAAAGCTTTGCAGTGCTTTATTCTTCTCTTACATTGCTAGTGTAAAACTGTTCCAGCTTCAGTGTTCTGATTCCCAAACTCACTCTCTACTTCATACTGCTGTTCGTCGCCTTAGGTTCGTAAGGTTGTTTACATAAAAGTAAGCCCTAATTATTGTATGGATTTTATAGGATCCATAATGCACCTCATTTTGGCAGTAAAAATTCCATTTAAGCTAATTTGGGTGTTTTATGTCTTATTAATTCATTGTAACTTGTTTACCACTGGGTTCATTTAGTAAAAGGTGCACTGCGAATGAGTGTGGGGTTCAGTGCCTTTTGTTGTTAGAAAAGTAATTTGAAAAATGATCGTCTGGCAATTCCTGGAGGCAGTCTGTGAGCTCGTCTGCTTTTGAGTCATTATGAATCCTCAGTGCCTGTGAAGCAAACATGACACCTAGAGTTCATCAGGGATTTCCCGTCATGTCATTTTCAATCAGTATCAGTTAGTCAAAATCAAAACTTCTCAGTGGGATATTTGACCAGTTCTAAGGAAGGTGCAATTCTTGTCCAAAATAAGAGAAGGAGAGTAACCCACATTAGACTAGACAGTACCTGGGATATGAGAGAATAACATTCAGGATTTAGATCTAGGGTGGATTTTTTTTATTTAAACAGCTCCTATAAAAAAGGCTGAGAAGATCCACCTCAAAAGAAGCAGATGGTGGAGTCATTCACGGAGGATTTTGAAGCCTGAGGCAGGGCATGGATATAGTAGGACAAGCTGAAAATGCTAGTACTCCCTTTTGGCTGCGGACTATTGCCCCAAAGCTCTGCTGGAGGAAAGAATCATATTCATGCTGCCTTAGAAAAAGCCAGTTAAGTTAAATTCAATTGTTAGCATAGGTGTTTTGATATTGTCTGATACAGGCTAGAGAGTGTTTTTGCAATTCTTCCTCTGCCTTCCCGCTGGCAGAGAGAAGGGAGATTGTGCACAGTAGGTGTTGCTTGAGCTGTAGGACACTGTCTCCACTGCTTTAGATTCAAGTCTTTTGCATCTCAAGCAGAGCATGACGTGGGTTTTCTCATAACACAGGTTTAGATCCTAACTACTGGTTCTCTCATCTTTTTCTGCTGTGAGATAGGAAATGTCTTTCCTTATCACTTTTACTGGTAACCATTATGTCACAGAAACTGACAGTGAAAGCATTGAAGAGCAGAAAGGCGAGATATTCCAGGATTCAACTCTGTTCCTGCCATGCAAAATGCTTGTTAGTCAAAGTTTGGTTAAAAGCTGCCTAAGGAAAACTTAGAAGTGGATTCCATTATTTCAGCATCCAAACACCAAATTAAATGACAAGCCTAACTTGACCAGTACCCTAAGCTCAATAAACTTCTGAAGTGGATGACACTAGCTTTCACTGTAACACATTTATTTAAGCCTTTAAAAAAAGACTGACCCATAGTTTGTTGTCGTTGTTGTCATATTACTGCTGGCTTTCCCTGAAACATGATTATTTCAAGGACAAAACCCAAAGCAAAACCTAAGCCATCAAAAAGAGAGTCATAATACCGGCATTTTGAAAGGAGTCAATGCCACACAAGTTACACTCCAACTTCTTCACAAGGGATTGCCAAATCTTTGTAGTGCTTAGGGGGATTCCTTCCTTCACCTAAGTAAGCAATAATCCAGCAATACGAAGTTAATAATGCAATTTTAACAACCTGTGTTATTTTTTTTCCCCATGGATGCTGCAGGTTGTGAGCTTCCTCACAGGCTTCCTGTGAGATTAAGTTCATATATTTGCCTAGGGAAAAGCTAAATATGATTTATTTACACTCTGTCCTGTTAGCACATCTCCTGTTAGCACTAGTATACATTGAGTCTAAATATTTTAAGTTTTGACTCTCCTTGTGCTCTAATTAGTGCTACTGTGCCTCAACAGAAGTTATACTCACAGGAAAGGAGTCCATATTATCCACATCAGAGTGAGCATGACTTATAGACATCTTCAGACATACCACCTATATGTATTTGAGGAAATCTGAATGTAAGTGAATTTGAGGAAATATAATACCTTATCTACATAAGAAATCTACTAAATATATTTAAAATATTTTAAATATTTACAAATTTATATAGTTGCGTTGGTGCAAACCTTTGCTAAAATAAGCTTAATTTTCATAAATAAGTTAGGGAGCAGATCTGACATTTCTTGGGTCAGTACAGATTTTTGCACAGTGAGGGTCTGAACTAGCTGAAGTGTGTAGGCCAATCTCAGTGTAAACTTGTAATAACTGATGACATCATAGATTTTCAAATGCATGGGTAGCTCTGGATTACTTAGTTTCCACCAAAAGTCAACAGCAGTTAGATGACTAGTTTCCATGGTGATCCCTTTCTGTGCAATTTATTTTTCATAGCCATTAGATTTCAACTTACAAGTATATTTTAAAGCAAAATAAAAGTCATTCTTCTTTCACACACTGCTCATGAACTTAGAGCTTGGTTTCTCCCATGGAGAAGGGTGGTCTATGGGGAAAGATAGGGTCTGTGACAAGTGTACAGTCACTGTAGAATTAAAAGTCTGTTTTAATCTAAGTATTTGATCATATTTGAAGTATGATAAGCTATGCAATGCCTTTATATGCTGCTGGGACAGTATTCAGACACCTAGGAGGTCTCTTCTAGCCATCCATTTTGTTTTGGGATCAATTTGTGTTAGCATACCTTTGCCATAATGCTTCATTAGACTTACAATTCAGAGGTCTTATTCTTCTCTGAAGTCAGGGTTCCCTGATGTAGCACGGTCACATCTCCCTTCTGGCTCACTGGACAAGGTATCATAGGAACTGTCTGACACAGGGCATTCAAGGCCATTTATATTGGAAGTTCATCCAGTGAAGGAGAATCAGGCTTGAGTCATTCAAGCTACAATTCCCATGAGACAGCGTGGCAGTTGAAAGATAGACATGGTTGTGGGCCAAGACTAGGCATTTGGGCACATATCTGTGAAAATGTCTATGCTTTAATTTTCTTGGCATTAGTGACACTGCATTCCAAAGTAAGGCCTATTTCTTCAGATGTCTGCCCTAATAAATGAGTTGCTTGAAAATATAATTTGCAATACAAAGCTAAAGAGGGAAATTCTTAATGTACTATTGAACCAGCCATGTACTTCGCTTCTTTAATCAGACTGACAGAAAAACTGTCAGCATTTTCTTAGACACTTAACACATTCAGCTTTTCCAAGTGACATGGATATCTCATTGCAGTATTTGAACTCTGTTAAGAACAGCAGTTTCTTCTAAGAATGGCGGAGCACTTTCCTGTTTTTCCCTTTCTTTGTTTTTCCCCCAAAATATATAGTTTTAGTGAGAGTCCAGTGGGCCGTTAAGGACTGTCTTTATTTTGGCTTTCCTTTTGACTGAGTTCTTTATAAGAGATGATGTGTGGTTTCCCTTTAGAAGAGGAGTTTTGTGAGTAGTTAAGGGCAAAAAATTGAATTTGTTAGTGGTGCATTCCACACTTTTATGACTAAGCCCGTAGCACATGTCTATGTAACTGGTACATAACATGATACTAAATCAGCCCACATAACTAAATTGCAACATACCATTGATTTTAGTCACTAATAAAACACATACATGTGTTTCAAGTGGTTTTAATTATCTGTTTATTATTAAAGCGTGTTTTCTCTGCTGTGTTTCTATAAAGTTTTGATGTAAGAAAGAATTTTGCTTCCAAATTTAAGCTTAACTGTATTACTTGGGACATTTTTGGACTGGGCAAATAGTGACAAATGGTCATTTACCAAACTATTGTTCTTTAACTTTGACCTCTTAAAGGTGCTACAGAAATCATGCCTGAGAGCTGGTGTTCAGGGAAAAATAATTAAAGGTCCAACTGATTGCATGATAGGCCTATGTGGTTAGCTTCACAGAAATGAACCACTTCTTGAGCTGAGGCCAGAACAATCTGTAAGCCTGACTAGCAAACTCGCAGGAAACCAGCTCTCTGCCTCACGCTCTATTCCCTTCTCTCGCTGATCCGATAATTCTTGCCTCTGTGATTGACTGTCCCCCACTTTTCATTTTGTTTTTATCCCTTCTCTGACAGCAGAACTCTAACTCACTCCCATGACTCCTTTCCTCTCTTCCTGATCTTGCACAGCACAGTATGACTTGGTGGCCTAGATGCCTTCCTACACCATAGATGTGTTTTCTCCTCCAGTTTTGCCATTTCCCTAAATAATGTTCTTCAGAGTGAATCTACTTAATCCAGTAACTTTTTCCACATCTCTGACTCACTCCTTAAGCTTTCCATCCTCCTGTATCCACTTCTCTCTCTCCTCAGATGGCATCTTGCTGAAATCTTTGGAGAGGAAATCAGCAAAGGCTTCTGCTTTGTCTTGCTTTCTCTTCTCCTCCTCAACTTTCTCTCCTTTTCCCTTGAGGCAGAGATGCTATGGTGGCTCTCTTCCTCTCAGAGTTCTGCTTTCTCCAGCAGCCCCATCCCACCACTTGATCACCCTCTTCTATTTTATCATTACTCTTCCTACAGCTTTTGTCACTTGCCCCTTTCAGTACAATCCTGTTTCAGTCTATCCCACAATCACCTCCCCACCCTTTTCTCTCCAGCAATTGCCCTATTTACTTTTTACTTTATAAGTTCACTGGAAGAAAAATTGAGTTACTTTCCTCTGGTTCCATCATAGGACATCTTCCAGCCAACACTTTTTGTATTCTACCAAAACTATGATTGCCAAAGTCTTTTCAAACCTTTAGACCACATATCATTATCCTGCTTAGTATCTCTCATTCATTTTCAAATACTGGCTCACAGATATTTATTAACAGGAACATAGTGGCACTCTCAGCAGTTTATACTCACATAATAAATTTTAAAACAAGCACCTTCATTCGTTTGCCTGCTTTGTCCATTATGCTTGGGAAGAACTATCCACAAAAGTTGACAAGATCCAGCTTCTTCACAGTCTTCTCTTTCCTTGATGTCTGTGGATAATCAGACAATTGCTAGATTACTGGCCTGCAGAGACCTTTACTTATCACTACTTTTACTAAATTAATCCAATATTGCCTAGTTTCCTTGTACTCATTTGTCTGAATCTGTTCCTTTGTCTTATCTTCAGACGATTTTTGAGGCAAGACTGTGGTTTTTATCCATTCTTCATAGAACTCTTCCCACGGTGGGGTCTCAGTCCATGACTAAGGCACCACTTCATTTCAGTAATAACAGCCATACCTTAAAAGCTTAACTGAATTACAGCTGTATCTAAATGCACATAATTGTTAATAAACCAGACTCCTATTTTTATTGGAATTGTTTGAATTTAAGGCCTTTTTCAGTAATTTACTCTTCTTTGTAATTAAAGATAGTGAGAAACATATGGTTACCCTTTTTGATCTGAGCAACTAGCCATATTTTGAGATCTCATAGGTTATTCCCATTGGATAGAGAAATTGATGGGGTAAATTTTCTTTGATGTTTATTTCTGGTTATTTCTGAGAAGGTTTATTTCCAAGAAAGAAATTCCTGCTTTTTTGAAACCATCAGGATTCAAGCTACCAGAAATAATACATCCTCCAGTCAGTACCCAACCAATAATACACTCTGTAGACTTCTCCTACGGCACATACCAGCATTGTTCTTTTTATGTCTTCAATCTATTTCTGAGCTTTGCTCCACTTCTCAATTTGAAGTCTCTTCTACACACACATATATCCATGCATCTGCAAGCTAAGAAAAACTGCTTCACTATTTTTATTTGGATTTGTGTTTTGAGTTTGGAGACTGCTGCTTGCCTACATGGAGGGGTTGACCTCTTACAACTATTATAAACAAACAGCAAATTCATCCCTGTCCCAATAATGTATCTATTAAACTGAGATTTCTTTTAAGAACTGTATGCAGATGCATTTACTATTAATTTTGTGACATGATCTGTAAAAACCTGGCAGATAATAAAACTACTTTTGTATTTTGGCTTTGTAAACCTCTGGAAAAACTGTTTCACTCAAAAACATGAAGGATTTTTCATGGATCACTGGAAATGCAACATTTACATTGAGACATTGAGATATCTCAATTTTAAAGCTGTAAGAAAAATATATTTTTTTTCATGCAGTAAGATAGAGAAATTTTTTAGGAAGTCCTTTATTAGCACTCACTGTGCTCTGTTTCAGAACCTGTCAGAAACCCAGCCAGAACCTTTGCATGTACCTGTAGGCTTTGCTGTTTGTGTGCATTTGGAAGACACAGTTGAGACTATATGGTTATTTCATGTTGATTTTGTGGTGAAATGAACAAAAGGCACATCACAGACTTTATGATAAACTATAAATAATGTAGTACAGGTCTTGCTAAACCAGTTGTGCCAGGTCCTGCACTTGGGTCACAACAACCCCATGCAATGCTACAGGCTTGGGGAAGAGTGGCTGGAAAGCTGCCCAGTGGAAAAGGACCTGGGGGTGCTGGTCAACAGCCAGCTGAATATGAGCCAGCAGTGTGCCCAGGTGGCCAAGAAGGCCAACACCATCCTGGCTTGTGTCAGACATAGTGTGGCCAGCAGGACTAGGGAAGTGATTGTCCCCCTGTACTCGGCACTGGTGAGGCCGCACCTCGAATCCTGTGTTCAGTTTTGGGCCCCCCACTACAAGAGAGACATTGAGGTGCTGGAGCGTGTGCAGAGAAGGGCAACGAAGCTGGTGAAGGGTCTGGAGAACGAGTCTGATGAGGAGCGGCTGAGGGAGCTGGGGTTGTTTAGCCTGGAGAAAAGGAGGCTGAGGGGAGACTTTATCGCTCTCTACAACTACCTGAAAGGAGGTTGTAGCGAGGTGGGGGTCGGTCTCTTCTCCCAAGTAACAAACAATAGGACAAGAGGAGATGGCCTCAAGTTGCGCCAGGGGAGGTTTAGATTGGGTATTAGGAAAAATTTCTTCACCGAAAGGGTTGTCAAACCATTGGAACAGGCTGCCCAGGGAAGTGGTGGAGTCACCATTCCTGGAGGAATGTAGATGTAGATGTGGTGCTTAGGGACATGGTTTAGCAGTGGACTTGGCAATGTTAGTTTATAGGTTAACAATTGGACTCGATGATCTTAAAGGTCCTTTCCAACGTAAATGGTTCTATGATTCTATGATTCTGTATGTATGAGCCATGTTACTTTTACCCACACACTCCATAGCTAGTATTTTGCTGTCACTTTTTATTAGCACAATATAACTACCAGCTATTTTATGTGTAATATGTGATGATATATTAAAGAATGCATAATGGATTTCTGTCAAATTTTCATTTGCCTTATTTTTTTCTTTGCACTTCCAATTCTAAATTTGTTTGTATAGTCTGCTATACATACCCTGTATGCAATAACCTGTGTCCCAGTGGCAGTCTTCCTACTGTGGGGGAAAAAGCTAATTTGAGATTTTTATATGAATACTGTGGGTCATTTTCCTTGGATCTTAGTTCATATTGAGATGCCCTTTCCTGCTTTAGTAATCCTATTGGATCATTATCATTTCACCTTTTTTATTCCCCCATAAATTTTCCACCTTTGCTAGTTCTGACAAATCAGTTCTACTAACTGAGTCAGTTCTACCAACGTTGAGATTCATTGCCTTCACAGACACAACAGACATGAGTGTTCCCTGCCCTGCCTTTGAGATGGCTGCTTACGAGCCTGCTCTAGTCAGAAAGCTGGTTAGCTGTGTTAGTGCAACACGATATCTCAGCTAGACAAATTTGCTGAGAGGCAGGTATAGTGTTTTAGGAATAGTGTTCCCTAATGTATGGCTCCTGGATTGCTCATGACTTGTGCCTACCAAGCTCATGACTGTTTGTCTATGCATAATCAAGATTAACATTTTGTAATTTAAATATTGTGTTCTTCACGTGACAGTGTTCAGATCACTGGTGCATTGTCTTCATTCAGCCTTAGATCAGGGCAGATAGAGAAAGTTGAGTGGAAGACACCTGCTACAGCTGTATGTATGCATCCTCAAATGATACGTGCAAATTTCTGGAGCCCCATGAAAACAGAAGTTCTTTTTCAGTCTCATTTATAGTATAACAAAGTAGTTGTTATAAACTGTAACCTTTCAACACTGATCCTGATGAATATGCAACAAAAAGATAAGGTTTTTGAGAAAAGCAATTGCAATGATCTAACTATAATAATACCTAGCTCTTGTACAGTCCTTTTCATCAACTGATCTCAGAGCACTTTAGAAAGGAGATCAGTATCATTACCCCCATTTTACTCGTTGGCTTCATTTTCTTACAGTGTATTGTCTTGATTTGCAAAATGTATACAAAACTCTTTATATTCCTCTTTCAGATCTAATGTGAAGTGGGAGTTACACTCGCTCTGGCATGAGAGGGTGCTTTTTGCCTTTCACATCCTCCAACCCCTACGCACACAGACCCCTCTATTTTTTTCTGACTGAGTGGTTTTGCAGAGCAGAGATCAAAAGGAAATTTATCAGTATCTGTCTCCCTTCAGACCATTGAAGCCAGACTTCTGACAACTGTGTAGCAGCCTTAAAGCTGAAAGAGGCATCAAGAACAGGGAAAGAAAAGAGAGAAAAAGAAAAGTACCATGGCTACACTGTCATTGTCAGATTATGGAGGAGGAAATTGCAGTATGAGAGCACCCACAGATGCTTTGAAGGTAGGGTGGCAGGGGCTGGGGACTGTGGCCTCACTTGATTGTTGGTTTGTCCAACTCAAAAGACTCCAGGGTCCCCAGTCCCTGAAGACCCTTGAGCTCTGAAGTTGAAACAACATCCTCATGTGTTACACAGTTGTGGTTAAAGGTGACCTAAAGTGTTTTAAACACATAAAGCTCCTTCAAATGTTGGATCACTAGCAGAACATACATGTACAATCAGAAATTACAAATACTTCACTGAAAATGCAATTTAAGGTATGTCATTTAAACATAGTCCTTCCTTCATCTAACTATTAACAATGGGGCAATAGAGTTCAGAATTTCCTCTGTTAGAAAAGTTCTTGTGTATAAATGCTGAAACCTGGAGTAACAACTTACGAGTTACTGGTCTGAACTTTTCCAGACTCTGAGGGATTCGGGCTAGGGATTGTCTGAAGTCTTTTGCTTAAATACTCAGCCAAGACTGCCAAGGTGATATTAGACAGCACAGACTCTGTTCAGCCAAACCAGAGGAAAAGAGTCAGTGGATCCTTTTATGTCAGATGTGCTCAGTATTCCTTCAACAGTATCCTCTATCTACTGTATTGCAAGGGACTTCACTAAAAGCGCTGGGGAGAGCTCTGCTTCTGCATTGCTTTAAATAATCATGTTAGTAATGTGATTCACTGATGAAAGAGGAGCAGATAAATCCCTGAGCTCTGAACATGGAAAGCAGAAAGAAATGATGGATGAACCTTCTGCATTGGCAATTCAACTGGGTTCAGATAATGAATCAAATGTTTAGCTGCTTATCCAGACCCTATCCCCCAAAAACTCTCCAAACAGTTATATCTGATACTGGGACTTCATCCAGCTCCCTTTGAAATCAATTAACAGACTCTCACTGACTTCAGCAGGGAGGAGAGCAGGCCCTAGGGCTCAAACAGGTTTGCTCTCATGTGACTTACAGATTTTTTTGCATTTTGGCTGAGTGGGGACAAGACTGACAGAACACTAGTCTAAAGATAAATTTTCAGTCAGGGAGAAATGGGAAAAGTGAAAATGCCAAGGACTTTAAAAAATCCTCTAAGAAAACCTCTGGTGGCACACCATTATTATGTATTTATTTTCTTAAGAAAATACTTGATTCTGTTTGGGCTTTGTGGAAAAAAAATCAGATTTATTTTTATTTTGACTATTCTGGTTCACCTGCATCAGTAAAATGCATTACATTTCATTGTCAATAGGTAATTATTTTGAACTTGATATCTGAAAGATGCATTTTGTTAATGAGTAGGACCTGAAAGAATCTTTCTGAAAAACATTCATATTTACCTTTGAGTTAAATAATGGCAGCATACATAGCAAATTCTCCACCCATGGTTAGGGGAGAGTTTAGAGGTTCCATATGGCAACTGGCACCAAACAAAAGGAAGCTGGTCAAAGAGGTTAATTAATTGGGACACATCCTCTCAAAGTTTTGCACAGTGTCATTACTACCCAAAGATATTCAACAGGATGTGGTTACGTTTCGTCTCCTTGGCATTTCAGAAATGTATCTGAGACTGCACTGTTGAGCCCTTTTCAGATTTAAGAGCTGTCAGTCCCAATACTTTTGTGTGACAGTGTAAATAAGAAAAAGATATATGTTTATAGGGAGGTTGTCAACATAGCATTCATGTATTTACATGGGGAAAAAAATCTCTACATCTCTAGAACTAGAAATATTTTTTTTTTCAGGAAACAACTTTAGGTTTTAATCTTTTTTCCAACAGAAAATGTAAAACATTTCTAATTGAAATGTAAAAAATGGGGTTTATGTTGGAATTAAATATATTTTCCTCATATTTTTCTTGTAAAAAACTTTCAATCAACCATTTTCTCATAAAAAAACCAGACTCTGATCAACAAAATTACACTTTCTGATAGGAAGAAACGTGTGGTAAGAAAGTGAGCCAGTTATATTAATAACTCCTTGGACCTTCATAACTACTTGGGAGATATTTCTGGACTCCATGGTTTTCCTTCCAAATTAACCTTGTTAATGTGAAGGGGAGAAAAGAACACAGATGTTTCAGTCTCTGTGTAGTAGTTGGGGCACAGTTGAAGACCCTTCTTATTTATCTCTTGGTCCCTAGCCACCCAAATAAGAGTACAAAAAAGCTTTGAGGAATTGAAGCCACAGCTCTCAATGTGGTGGTGCCATTTTAGGCCATCTCTATCAGAGCACTCAGCTCATCAGGCACAGCTGACAAGAGGAGCGGTAGGGATAACCATCTACCTGTGTGACCATGCACAGGCTCCTTCTCCAGGAGCACAAGACACTCTAATATAAAAAGTTTACATAGAGCTGTGATGAACAAGACCATGCACACCCTAAAGTGTGTATTTCTGGCCCCTAGTCTGCAGCATGAAAACTGTTTCATGGGCTTCTGTGGAGTGACTGTGGTCTCTCTGAAGATTTTGGGGAACAATTTTGGGTACAATTTAGTATGTGCCTGTACAAGGAGGCACAAGTGCCAGACAGAATTGGGTCCGAAATATTTTTTAATCCAATGTTCTTATTATTACCTTCCACTTGAGTTAAATGCAAATGGAAAACAGAGTAGTCCATGTTACTTGCTTTTATAGCTGTTTTCTGACTAGGGTCATAGTCTGGTTCTCAGGCACTCTTAGAGTGTTAGCTGGACTCACAACACTGGAAGGGAATATTCAAATGCAAAACATTTCCCTTTATAATGAGCACATATCATGGCAATATTTCCACTCCTACTGTCTTTCAAAAACCAACTTCATGAAACCTAATTTGAGGCCCTAAACCACATGGTACAGCCCTTGTAGTGGTAAAAACCCCATCTGAAACAAAATGTTCTTTTACCTACTTAACTACTATTTCTGAAAGGTGTATTTTTATTTTCTACTCAGTTGAGGGTCGTTGTGGTGAAAGCTGTTTTCTTGAGGAAAAATGCAGACCTTATATTGGTTCTGCTAAGAGCTAATGTGTTAACTTCATTGCATCCAATGCAGAAAAAATCAGGACTTGAAGTATGTTTCCTTCTGTGGCTCTTGTTTGTTTCCTCTAAAAGTAATCTAATATTGGTCTTATCAGTAGCAGGTTACCCCTCATGCCTGGATCTGTTACTTGCGGTACAATGTACACAGTGCTTGAGAAGACAAAGCATGCCTGACATGCCATGTCAAAACCACAGGAATGTCATAAGGCTTTTTCCTTACTCTATATTTGTCTGAAGGAACTGGCCATAAATCCCAGTGCCTTGAGTGTGCCTATCCAAGCACAATCACTGTGAGGTGCAGTTTGGCAGATACTGCATCACGCTGGTGTCCAAAGGCTGTTCTGGAAACATCTCCCAAAAGTGGACATAAAGATTAGATGGTTTCTTCAGAGAGCTGGACAATGGGGACCTCAGGTAAAGGAACCATAATCCACAGGAATAACTAATGGAGTTGTTTGCAATCTAAGTGCAAGTCATTAGAACGTAAGGCACAGATGATAATCCTATTCAGAACAGTTCATTATGAACATCCAAATTCTACAAAAATCACAAAAAATTCCCCATTCTCTAGTGGTGTTTGTCACAACATAATGAAGCTCTCTTTCAGACTGTTTTGGACAACAGATGCTTGTAGAAAAACACTTTGTGTTGTGGGTAACCTCACAGGAGAATGTATTCTTCCATTTAATTCAGAGAGTATTGGAAAAAGTAGCTTTGGATTCACATCAGCATACTGGAGATCAGATGTAGCTCACGGGTGGAAAATCTTGCCTGTTTGTGGAGGTCATTTGTGAAGACTGCTGACATTGCAGTTTCAAGCCTGATGTCACCATTCATCAGACATCTACTCTTTTTTGTCTAATGTGCATATGAACCAATGCCGGTGAAATTTTGTTGATGGAAAGTACTGCTTCTGAACTGCTTACATATATATTTCAGGCAAAGTCAAAATCCAGCACAGAAAATATATGTTCTTTACAGTAGTTAATTAATTTGCTAAAAAAGATGGTGTTTCTTAAGACTAGCTACAACCATTGGGACATTTCTTTGTAATGAAATGTCTCAGGTGATATCATTCTTAATAATCAGGTCAAACTACACATTTGCAAGTCTAACTGCTCCCTGGAAGGGCATCCTAAAGCACAACCATGACTGAATAGCAATTCAATTGAAAACTGGAAAAGCAAAACCAGCATACTTGATAGAAGAATGGCAAAATTATGTATTAGGCCCCTTTATTTACTGTCTTCAGCAGGCCATATCCTGGAGTCCTTATTCAATTCTTACCACCCTTTCTAAGCAAAAACATCATTAAAGTTAAAAAGTAATTTATAATTCATTACTTTTCAATATATTTTCAATGCTAAATCAACATAGGAGGTGGTTTGGGGATGGGGGGGATAAATTATGCTAAGATTGAAATTTTCAGTATTGGATGCATGAGAATAGCCACATTTTGTAAGTACCTAACAAAGCAACCCAATTTTCAGGCAAGTGGAATCCACACAGGGAATGCTCTTTTTGCACTTGGAAAATTCCTTTTTTTGCTTACTCTCTCCAGAACTCCATCGTCCTTTCTCCTTTTGGCCTTCTGACCATCATGATTGCAATGCGTTTGGAGAAAGAGAATGTATTGATAAACCTCCTCACTTGGTTACAGACCCAAAATACAATTACAGCAATTACATATAATAGTGGCAATATATTTTAAAAACCCTCCCTGAGACAGCTGTTTTGAAACAATAATGAACATCCATGGTTTAAATCACTTATGACTGAGATTAGCTCTTTTGCCTTATTTATGTTCTCCTATTTCTGAGAAATGTTTCTGGAAAATATTTAAGGCAGAACAGCATAGACTCGCCATTGAAGTTTTGTGGCAAAGCACACAAGAAGCAGACTTAAAAACAGAGATTACAGTCACCTACTGAATTGCTCTAATTTCTTAATTACTTATTCCCCCATGTAGAATTGCAGTCCTTAGGAAGTGTTTTAGGATGACATGAACTCTTTTTATGCCAAAATAAGTGGTTGACCTTCAAGACTTCAGCATCACTTGACAGAAGAAAATCCCTCCCCAGAAGCTCTACCCTGGGATCTGCTGTGTGCCAAGCATTTTGAAATGTAAATCTCACTTACCTGTGGGTGCTGAGCTTTTCTGAAACTCTGGTCCTCTGATATTCCAGTGATGAATGATCTAGAAAAATGTAAGAGTTACAAATGTCTGTTTGTTGTGGCTTAGACTACAAAATACTTTCAGGACAAAATCCAGATGTTTATCCCCTAAAAATAGATTTGCCTCTTACTTGAGCTAAAGAACTATTTACTGACTCCTTATAAATGTCTATCAATGAAGGCTGTTTTCCTCTCCTTCATTCTACATCAATTGATGGACACCTTTATAAGATACTTTTCTGTAGAGAGGGATCATGGAATCAGCATATAGCCACAAAGTCTCTGCTTTTTCTCTGGTCCTATATCACCTGACTCACTATATTTTAGATATCATCATCTCATATTTTTAGATATTTTATAATTAGGACTTTACAATGGAGACTTCTGGAAAACTTGGATGATACTAAGCTATCACAATCTGACAAACTTTGCACATCCTTTATTCTGCACAACCAGATGTCACTGCAGTAGGCATGTGCTTTATATATACATCTATTTGTGCACATTTACAATGGGTGCAGTATATGCTGATGGTGTTGTTTTTCCATAAATAAGGACTTAGGCTCCTAAAGCTGCACTTAGGTAGAATTAGAGACTTGCTGTCTCACTCATTCTTAACCTGTAATCACTGGTTAATAAACTGCATCTTTCTTTCCCTCTCATTGCATTTGTTCTTTTAAACCCCATTCTGAATAATTTAACTTTTGAATTGCATGGGAAGCTTTGCAGTATTATGTTCTTCAGTTCATTTCAGAGGACAGATGACAAAATGTTAGCTATACCACTATTTAACATTATAACTACATGTCTTCTGAGATACAGCTCCTAAAGTATTGTAGATGAAGCTTTCAGAGGTAGAGCTGGTGAAGAAAGATATAATAAAAACAACAAAATTGGACAGTAATGTTTAAATAGCAAAATTTTAGTCATGAAAAATATATTAACATGCAACAGGTGATTTATATTCCCATGCAATTCAAATGCATTTGGAGATCATGAGGAGAACATTTGAGGTCAGTTGGGAAGCATTGGGCATCTTGCAAGATTAGACCCATACGAGGTTGTCCTTAGAATTACCTTTTTTACTCATCACTAATCACTTCTACCTCCTTTTCTTTCTTAGTCACTTTATTTGTTTCAAGGGGACTGATAGGGCCCATAAGGCAGTCCCATAATGATACTAATTAATTAATAATTGGTAGCAATTTGGGTGTGTTGAAGAGCTGACCTCGGATAATTAATGCATTGTGACATGATGTACTTTACAGTGCCAGCAGCAGAAACAGCAGGAGTGCCATCCTCCAGCTGCCAGAACTAATTATAAGCAGTTTGTCTTCTCCCTCAATGGCAGATTCTGCTTGTTTCACAACAGTCAATTTGAAAGTCACTTTTAATATCATCATCAACAAAAGAATACCTGGAAAAAATGCGCTCACTTTTGATTGAGAAACTGCAGAATGAGTTGGACTTCCATGGTCACTTTCATTAATTCAAACAGTGAACAGAAGGCAAAATGCAGATAGAAAATCTCTCACAGGAAAATATAAAAACTGGTATTGCTTTTGCTCAACTGATGTGGTGGTGATGGGTTAGTTAACACAGCAACTTAAAACATAAAGTCCCTTCCTGAGGCTCTTATATTCTATGATCAAGCTTATGACAAAAGACTACAGGCTACATTCTCTATGAAAACTAATTCTGTGTAAGTCTTAGTGGGGACAAGGTGCTGAGAAAGTCATGTAGTCTTATAGAATGATCCCAGTGTTCGTTGAAGTAGAAGGTAACTCACTGTTATGAATTCTCATCCTTCCTATTATTCAGTACACTCACACCATTAAAATCCCTTCTTAAAATTTCATCCTTCCTCTATAGTAAGGTGAAAAGGTTAATTCCCAAGGGACTAATCCTGTGAGGTGCTGGGTTCTCTCAGCTCCCACTGACTTCAAAGCTAAATATTTGGTTCACATGAAAGCCTCTTTAATTCCCCATTACTGTAAGGTATACTTGTATACAACAGTGGGAGCAGTTGTCATTATAAATCAGACAGTTTATCAGGGGAGCTATTCTCCAGGGCAGAGCAGATTCTAACGCACCACGACATACTTTATTTGTTAGCCTCAATTCCACAGGAATTTTATTCAGGCAGACACCTCAAGGCATGCATCTTTTCAAAGTGTTTAGGCAGGAAGCGAAATTCAAATTAGATACACTTACGATGCAAATGCATTATTATTTAGCTCAAAACGACTGAGGCTCAGGGGTCGTAAATCCTGCCATAAAGAGATCTTTCAATTACCTTCTGTTCAGTGAATTGGAGAAGAGGAACCCTTTCCCTGGCTTTTTCATGCAGAACAAATTTGACTCCCAAACAAATATCAATCACCATAATACTCTATATTTTGGCCTCTATATAGACCTAACTCCAAGCTGTTTTATATGGGGTTTTCTTTTAAGACGGTGTCAAGCCAAAACCTTGCATCTTTAGTGTGACTGAAATCTGAACCCAGTCCTGAGTGGCTCCTCCCTTTGTGAGCCGAGCCAAAACTCCAGACTAGAGGATGTTTGAAACCTGGAGCCAGACCTAGATCTAATTTAAGAATTATTTTCTTTCCTTTGAAATTTCATTTCTTCCTCAGCTCATCCCTGTCCTTCATTCCAAACATCCAAACTACAGCTAAACTTATTACTGCTTTCTCCCTAACATTTCCACAGCATGACTTTTTCTGGTGGCCCGCATTTCCCTTCACCTCCTTGCTTGATGTTTGGCTTTTCTAAGATTCACCCAGTTGCTTCTCCTTCTCCTCCTTTCCTGTCCCCAGCTGTGCCAGTCTGTTCTACATACCATCTGCCCATTCAAAACACTGCTGCTATGGTCGTTATCCACCGTATTGACCATGTATCCATCATAGGCACCTTGAATCCTTTCATTAGTTACTGTCATTCCACTGCATCGACTTCACACCTTTTTCCCCTCAGGATGCCTTGAACCTCTCCTTTCCTTTGTTTCTCTGTTCTTATGTTATATTGATCAGTTACACCAATCTGCTCCCCAGCAGCCAAATTTTACTTTAGCATCCTTGAGTTTTGTTGCACAAAACATTGGGAAATTTTTATGTCTCCTTCTGCTTTGATCTTCTGAACACGTATAAGAGCAGACAAGCATAACATCTCTTTTCATAGTTCTTTAAAAAGCATGTGAACACCTGTGTCCACGGACGGTACCTGGGCTGGGAGTGTCCCAGTAATTGCGAGGTGTTTGCAGACAGCATAAGGCTTCACTCAGTCAGTTCTTGGCATGTATATCCACTTTAGATTGTCTGTAGGAAATTTCAGTTTTCTCACTGCACAGTGACGATTGTATAAGTGGTGGTCTAAAGCTTCTGTATGACACAAACTAAAGGAAAGAAATGTCTCCTCAGATACACAAACCCATCCCAGCAAAAATTCACAAAAAGCCTATTTCTCTGACATGGAGAAATTGTACGCTCAGGTTCTAAGTTCCTTATATTTAAAAAAATCCTTAGGTCCATATTTAAATATCATTTGAGGCCATATTTATAACAATACAGATATTCCAGCAACATTTTATGCAAATATATCTTGTATATATGTTCAGCAGAACAACATTTAAATATATCTTCCCAGCAAAACTTCCTAGTAAAGTTCACATTCATCAAATTAAATATTTGGTTCATTCATCAAGTTAAATATTTGGTTGCATTCTAATTGTACACATGTATTTCCTCACAGAAAAAATGAATCGCTATAGTTTTCAGTGTATTTTAAATAGGAGCATGCTTTTAAAAAATAGTGGTGTGGCTGCTGTACTAGTGAAAGGTGCCAAATAAATATCTTCAGAGACTTCAATTTTCTATGGGTTTCATCTAGAGACTATTACTTTACATGGACTACGATAGAAGAAGTACAGGTCCTGCGGTTAGGGAACAGAGGCGTGTGTCAAGAGGTCAGGTTTCCATTCCCCACCCTGCTGGACCTGCTGCTTCACCTCAGGCCAGTCACCTGATCGCTTTGTAACTCAGTTTGCCCATCCGTGAGGAGGGCTTAATCTTTCCTACCTACTCTGCAGGAAAGCTATGAGGCTTATTTTGCTAATGGTCATAAAGTGCCTTGAAATATTTGACTGGAAAGCAAAGCATATCTCTTGTGGTGGTGTTTTTATCCATAGAACTGGTGCTTCATTTATAGTCATGGTACTAGCTCTCCAACACCACTAATAAAACTAAGTCCTAACGAGAAGAGTGGTTCCTATATTGTAACTTTCACATTTTTTCTTCTTTTCTGTTTCCTCTTTTTCTGTCAGTTCAGGTGTTTTTTTATTTTATTTTATTTTTTTGCTTTGCATTTTCCAGACTAAAACCACAAAGGCTCAAAAGCAAATAATCTACTTTTCAGACTTTCTCCCTCAATTTCAACCAAAAGGAGAACAAAAAAACCTCCCAGTTTGGATTGTGTACATTTAAAATTATTTGTAAATTACGCTTTATGATAGCAAATAAATACAATGGAAGCAACCACAGTGCCACAGCTTAAAAGATAATATCACTGGTTCTTGAGTTTGTGCAGGCCTGCTTAGGTCTTTATCTGTGATTCCACTATATAAACAAAAGCTTATCTTTCTTTTGCCATCCTTATCTTGTTCGTCAGTTGATTGTTTGCTAAGTATCTCGGTGAACAAGACCCCAACGAAAATGGCTGTTCATGTATAATTTGTTTGGATCAGATTAAATTAGAAAGAAGGTAAAAGTGAGAGACAGAGAAAGTAGAATGGACCTTACAAATGAGTAGTGGAGGTCAAAATGAGTTAGCAAACATTATGCTTGAAGTTTTCCCTTCCTTCTGTCTGACTTTTCTGTGTACTTTCTGGAAGAGGGTAGCTATAACAGCATGCCCAAAGGAAATTCTTTAGATCATGTGAATTTGAAATGTCTCTTATTATTGTAATGTAAGAAAATGTCTTGGGAAGAATAAAAGAATCTAACACAATTAGAGTTAACTTAGTTATCTCCCCTTGTCACACTGTTGCCTGCTGACAATTCTTCCAGTGGCTGCTATTACTTTCTGCTCTACTATGCATTTCTCATACTGATTCATTTTAACTGTTGTATCAGTGCAAGTCTTTGAAATTGATCCTACATTTCTGCAAGAAGATTCAGAGGCCTGACTGGGATGTGATTTGGAAGGGAGAAGCTAACCATGTTTAAGTCCTTTGTTGTTGTTCTGGTTTTGTATTGCAGTAATACCTGTATCTGAGATTCGGACTCCGTTTTGTTCAGAAGCAGCGCTATCTTATGACTTTATTTCAAGTAGATAAGGTAATCAAAGGATGCCTGGGGAATAAAAAACTTGCAGGACATCATGGCTTGCCAAAGGCACAGCAGGCCGGCAGCGGCAGGGCCAGGATTCTGGAAATCTGTTGTGCTTCAGCAGCATCCGCAAGCTGCTAGTATAGGCAACTTTCCTGCTTCTCGCTCTCTCCCCAGCTCCTCTCTACTTCACCCTCTCATAGATATAAACCCAGAGGAAAAATATAGTTATCTAGTCAATGCCCCTTCATTCTACAAGCTGGATAATTTTGTTATGGTGTCCTTCTTCCATTCCTTCTGGCCCATTTTTTAATTAAAACAGATTTGTTGATTTAAAACCAGAAATTCACAATACCACTATGTAAACTCGCACCCTTGAATAACCTCTTCCAATGGCTAATGGCTCCCATTTTCTAAAATGTACGATTTATTTTTATTTTGAATTTTTCAGGTTTCAGTTTCCAGATGTTGAGCCTTGTTAAGTATTTGTCTGATAGATTAATATCTCCCAACTAAATGGATGGTTTTGAATGGTCTTAAGCTTCTTATAGATAAATTAAATAGATTAGGATTTATAGTCTTTCACATAGATCTTTATAGCTCTTTTCTATGCTTCTTCTATTTGTCAGTATTTTCTTTTGGGAAAATGAGTATCCTAACTTGGTACTATATTCTGCTTCTGCAGTGGTTTCAGAAAGACCAGACACAGTTGTAACATTTTCCTTGTGTTTGGCTAGTCCTCGGCTGACATAGCCAGAGATCTTCCAGCCATACCAGTTCATTATTTCCCATGATGACTAAAAGTAGATAGCCTGTATGTGCCTCAGACCTCTGTCCACACAGTCTTGCTGGTCTCCCACTGCCACAAGATACTGATGATTCAACCACCCCATTTAACTGAATCCCCTCCTCCATCGAGTTACCTTGCCTCCCAATGCCTAACCTCACAGCTCCATAAGTCATCCTAATTCTTTCCTTGCTTGGGCCTGCACTGAACCCCACAAACTCCACAGATCATTTTTCATCCCTGTTGTGAGCATGACCAACAAGATGTGATCCAGTGCCAGCAGCAGGGCAACGATTTACGTCAGAGACAGCTCAAAATGAAAAGTCCTAGGCATCATTTCTATGTGTCCCCAAAGTCTTTCTCTGTTGTATGGAAAAGGTCAATGGGAAGCCAACAGAAGAGAAGAGGAAAGGAAAACATGTAGCAGTGTTCTTTCAACAAACTACCTAGTCTACATTTATATGCTGTATATGCATATACATTTTAAAATTTGCAGGGCTGATATGCTTCCCTTTCTTTGCCCATCTCATGGAGACATTCTCAGGCTTATTATTTAGTCTGCCATGCGCTTTGAGATCCTCAGTTCACAAAGAAACCTAAAGCATTACTTACTCATTGACAATTCATACAAAACTAAAAAAGCCCCACACTCCCAGGGTGATGAAATCACGAGTACTATTAAACAGCGCTCAGTCCACAAAATGCTGCCCTGAAGACTCTGAAAGGACCTCCTCTGAAACTCCATGGTACTTAGTAGACTGCCGTTTCAGACAGCACACCCCGATCATCTCTTTCGGACCTCGATACCTCCCAGAAGGCTCATTCCAGTAATGACACTCCCTCTTTGTGAACTTTAAAAGTCAGTAGCTCTCTCCTTAGTGCATTTCTTATAGTGCACTATAACCTTTTCCAAAATAGTATGGTTCACATGGGATCATGAATTCGACTTTTTCTTCCTTGTTGACTGTGAGGAACCCTCACGCAGAGGATTTCAAAATGCAGCCGGGCAGGCTATTCCTACAGTGAACATTGCGTCGTGGGACAGTGTGTCCGTGGAGCACAGCTTCTCGTGTTGTGGCGGAGGACCAGTAAGCGTGCCTCTGAATTGCCTCGGTGTTGGTCGGCTTGTTCTGGCAGCCGGCTTGTGTCGCTACGTTAAAAGGAATATTTCTAACGGTGCTGGGAAAGCGAAGGGCTTGTTAGCAGGACAACATTACATGGGAACGCTGGCCAGGGTGGACCGAGTTTTGCCAAGGCGTTTCTCCGCGCAGCGCAGGCCGTAGCCCCTTCGTGCAGGGCGGACTCCTCAGCAGCAGCTGAGGGACGCGGAGGGGCGGCCCGGCCCCGCGGTGCCGAGGCGGGCCCCGGCGGCTGCTGCGCGGCCTCGGCGGGGCAGCCGGAGGGAGCCGCGGCACCAGCACCGCGGTGCGGAACTGCAAGGCTTCCTCTGACCCCGAAACCAATCGTTATTCACTTGAAAGCCAGACTTGCACAAACAAATATTTTGTGTCGCTGTTATGATTATTGTCAGTAACTGTCCCCATTGTTCAGGCGCAGGAATTCCTTTGGTCTCATAAATACTAAACCAAGTCCTCCCCTCCCCCCTTTAACTGTCAGATAATTACACAGTTGGCTTTAGAGTTTAACTTGTCAAAGGAGTTTCATTACTTTGTTCCTTTTGGGCAGCTTCCACTATTGTGCTTTCTGAACACTAAACAGAACCTATATTAACTGTCAGTTAATTACACACCGTTTTTCTTCAGTATTTACCAGTCAAAGGGGCAGGTAGGCTGCAATCCTATCATCTCAATCACTGTCTCTGCTCACAAAAGAATCAATAAAGATGAGTCACTTAGTGTCACCCAGTGTCTGATACTCAAAGCCACCCATTCCTAATTGCCTTTAGAGATGGATGATAATACAAACTTTGAAGTGATAATCAGCCTAATGAGTGGCCTTGCTGAGAGGGTAGATCATGTGTCAGAACAGTTTGCAGATGCTTACAGGCAAACAAAGCCCGCTTTCCTTTTAGAGCTGAGAGGACCATGGCAAGTCTGGTACCCAGAGCCCAGCACAATGGCAGAGACTGGAGCACAGCAGGACGCTGTAGCCTGCTGATCACAACTGACTCCATCCATCTTGCTCTTTGCCTTTAATCAGCACAGTCAGAACAAGTCCTCCAGATCTCTGCATGTTTATGCTGGATGTTTAGGCAATAAGTGTGTAAAAGATAAATTCTCTGATTCTGAGTCATTGGATTTAAATAATAGTGATTGGACTTGATAGGTAATGGCCGGTGATCCCGGCTAAAACTACTGAGTAAATGTAATTAAATACAATCGGGTGCAGTCAGCCAGGCAAAGGCAGAGACCATAAAAGGCTCATTCAGACAGCAATGAAAACAAACAACGTCAGCAACAAAAACAAAACCAGTGTTTGGTTTGCTAATAAGAGCATGATCTGAGGCCTGATCTACACTCAGTTTTTGCACCCAACGATTTGACCAAATCAATAATTTGAAAAAAACTGCAACAAACAAACAAACAAACAAACAAAAAGACAAATTAAACTGTTAGAATCCCTTAGTCTGGATGCAGTTATATTATCATAAAGACATTTTCTTTTCAAAATAGTTAAGCTGTCATAAATGCAGTCAAGTGTGAACAAATAGGCTATGACCATGTTTGTGCTAATATGACTGTCTCAATATAAAAGGGTGGTTTTGGTTTAACAGCCTTTACCAATTTAGCTAAATTTTGACAAGACTGTGGACTTTGGACACGGCTTCAAAATCATCTCACGCAAAGACTGAGAATCTGTAGGAATACACCAGTTTGATTTCAAAGTATAAATGAAATATATGAATGTGCATAAATGGACTGGTTAACAATTTGGACATAATTTTAAACTATTTTTGGGACAAATGCTAAAATCCGTATTCACTTTCTTAGCACTAGTTTTCAGTGATTCACTGTGAGGGAGAGAAAGGTGGTGAAAAAGCTGAATAAGTGGGTTCAACATTTGACACTGTTTTAATAAGAAGCTGTCAGAGGTTTTAATATTTTGCAGTCAACTATTTTGCTTGTAAAACTTGTCATGCAAATAAGGAATTATTGTGATAAACCAAATGAGAAATAGAAATTGTTATAAAAGCAAACTAACCCTTTGAAATGAAAAGAAAGATTATTGCTGCTTTTTAAAAAACTACAGAATGAGGCCTCTTTCGGATAAAACCAATCACATTTACATATTTTTACCAGCTTTACATCTGCCTTGCTTCCGATCTTCAAGTCAGTGAGAAAAGTGCAATCTTTAGGATATGAATGGACAGAAAAGATAGCCTTTTATTTTTTGTAGTTCACGTATGAATGTAACAGAAGTGCCAGTGGAAAGGTTTTAGAGCTGTCTGATTGTACTAGAGTTTTCCTTTTGAGGTAGCGTTCTCTAACTGATGTCTAGGAATACTTTCTGTACGTTCATATGGAAACTTATGTCTTCAAACTCTCTGCTATAATTAATATCAGTAATTAGCCCAACCTAACACTATCTGAAACTGAATTCACAATAAGGAGTTAGTTTAGTTCTTTTTGTAAAGAACATGAGAAAGGAGATACTTTACTGAATTCATAAGTGGGCTCCAGAGACATGGGTCCACCAGTGGTCATAGGCTGCCAGAGAGCACACAGGATACCTAAGGTCCCTGAATTCACACAGCTGAAAACACATACGACTGTCCGCCAGTGCTGTGCTCTCACTCTTGCAGTAGCTAAGCTAACTCAGCTCTTCTGAGTTCCCTCAGTGGCAGCTGTGAATAACACAAAGAGTTTTCCATGCGCTGGGGCTGTGGGCTTGTTCCCTACAGACCAACTGCCCTTTCGTCTCTGCCCACAAAGCATTGCAGAGAACCGGACTTCTCTAACAGTGCTACCATAGAACTTTTGGGAAGTGGTTTCAAGCTGTGGAGGCACTTCACCTTCCTTCTTACCTGGGGAATCAGCTGGGAAGGACCACCTTGGCCATACTAAAGTAATATTCTTCTCCAAGGCAAATTCTAACCCCCGGTTATATTTCTCCTACGGATAATATTCCTTTAAAATCCTCTTAACTGACACATTTATAGTTCATATGATTTAAGCTAATTTTTAAGTAATAAAGTTACTAAACTTTTTTTTTGAATCACTGAATAGCCCCATATGCATATGCATTGGATTATATGCACACCACAGGTTCATGCTAATTTAGCTAAACACAAATGTATTCAGAAGCATGCAAGTCTAAAAATGCTGTTTCAAGCACAAAATAGTGCTATCATTACATATCTTATCACTTATAATCAGATTCAAAATCTCCACCTGAGTTCTAAAGTGTGTTGGACAAAGGGAAAACTTACCTGCTTACCTGTGGTCAGACCTATAGAACTGAAGTTGATAATTTGTGATTAGTTAATGGAAATGTGTTGACATATGAATTACGGATGCACGTTTAAGCATGTATGTTGCAGGCAACTATGGGTTGGAAATGAAAAGGGACGATGAATTGAATAAATGGGTTTGGTGATGCATGATAGCTCATACCCACGCAAGTAATATTGATTTAAAATTTGGATTGGAGGTAGAGATGTTAAAATCCACGTGACATGATACACTGCAAGGAATTTACTAACTTTTTTTTTAAACAAAACAAACAGGACTTTTAATGTATCTTTGAAATCCCCTCAGTTGATACTAACCTTAGGATATGACTTTGCTATTATTTTGATATCTGCTATTGCATCTTATAGTCATAAAGAAGGTTTTTTTGGTGGTCAGCTCTGTACAGGTAACAACCAAATAATCCACATCTGAAAGATTTCCCTAGATATAAAGCCCTAAGAAAGAGAATTATAGCTGTGATTTTCAGAATTTTTTAAATTTTTTGGATGAGTTCAATTTGAGCACCTTAAAGGGATCTGGTTATCAAAGGATTTTGAATTTCACATGTTCTAAAAATATCTTAAATTAGATACCCAGAAGCAGAGGCAGCCACAATCACTAGTGATCTTTAAAAATCACGGGTGTGGTTTCTCCATCAGTTTATGTCACTCTTACACAGGGGCACTGCTGAAAAAGGGAATCCTAACCTCCCCGTTGCCTCTGGTTATGCACTCTCACTGCATGAAATGTGCTGGCATTCGTGGTCATGAGCAAGCCAATCTGATGGAAATATAAGCGTACAGAAAATGCAAGGTGATCTGGTTGACTGGGCAGCCACACAAGTGGTAATGACAGCACATGGGCAAGGCTGCCAGGGCCGGCAGCGGGCAGGACAGGTCTTTCAGCACCAGCCTGAACTCACATTACCTTAAGAGACGATGGAACTGCACCCTGAGTCTGTGTGCATTTGCTTCTTGTACTATGTAAGCAATCTGCTGGTGCTTTGCCAACAGGAAGAGAAAGAAATGCAAACAATACAATAAATATTAACCTTTAATAAAAGAAATACTTTAACTTCATGTTAGAGTGAGAGAAGAGCAGAAGAGAAAAAGACTGGAAAGCTTACCAAAGGATGCAAACCAAGTATGCTCTTGCTTTAAGCTTTTGATTTACATACTGAGATTTACAGCGATAATGAGTTTAAACCAGCATCTCCAAGCTCTTTTACAAATAAGTAGCTCCAAGTGTTTCACAAATACTTACAGAATTCCATAAAACTTTCCATGAGGCAGCAAAAAGTATACCAGGAGCTAGTCACCTGCCAGTGGAAGGCAAGGACATCTTGAGGAAAACACAGCAGGGGTAGTAAAACCTAGCAACACTATAAATAATGGAAACCACAGGAAGAAATTAAGGTAGTTAAAAATAGTTACTGGAGATGAAATTTGGCCAGGACATGATGGTGTACAATCCTTTTCTCAATCTCAATCATATTAAAAAGTGCCATGAAACTGCTAATGACACACAGGAACTGGAATCTCCTTTTGTCTCATCTGAGACATATCTCCAGAGTAAGTAAGAAGCTTGCTTTTAAAATGGTTAGCCCTGTATTTATTCTCGTTGAGCCAGTAAATTTTACCAATTATTTTAATTGGACCAGATCCTTGTGTGTTACTGAATAAATTCCCAAACCCACTTCCTACTCTTCTTGGAAATGTCTCCATTTCCCATATTCATGCAGTCCAGCTCTTCTCTGAGCTTCAACTCTGTCAAGTCTTACAAACTACTAGGGGAGGAGAGAACTGTAACTGTGGAAGTCTGCAGCAAATTTTGAACATTTTCTTTAACACATGCCGTATGGTAGTATAATTTTAAGCAGATAAACTATATAGCAAAAGTCACACTCACAAAATCAAATGTGGCTTTTGCAAAGTCTTTTCTTATTTTTTAAAGAAAACACAGTATATGATTGTTGATATGCTAAAATGCAGCCTGATTCAGCACTGGGTTGTATTGCCTTCCCTCCCATTGACTTCAAAATGAATAAACTCAGCCTGGGTATTTGAGAATTCATCGCTGCTAAGACATATTCTGGCAGGTCAACACAAGCATTATTCATAGGCCTCAATTCAGTCTGTCATCTGAAATGAAAGAGAGCCTTTCTTTAAAAAGCTAAAATCCATCTTTAATTTGTTATCCTAGTAACTGTATCAAAAACTGTTTTAAAATAAATATTAAAAATGAGAGCAAGCTGATGAGCAATTGAAACACAGTAAAATAGATCTGGAAGTGACTGCAGGGCCACCAAGTCCATGCTCCAGCTATTGCAGGCAACCAACTCATAGAATCCTTTTCATAAATATATCAAGCTCTATCTTAAAAGCATCTAGTTTTATTTCTTCAGTTACTGCTATTGTGCAGTTATTTGTATTTCTTCCAGTTTGAGTTACAGATTCATAGATTATACGCCAGAGGGGACCACTGTGATCATCAAGTTTGACCTCCTGTATAACATAATCTGTAGGATTGCCCTGAATTCATTTAAGAAGCCAGTGATTTTGCAGCCATGAGGTTATTGGGGAAAGGGCACATGAGCCATGGTATCAGTCTAACACTGATGGGATTAATCAGCTCATGTTAACACACTGATTATCATATAGTAAAGGGAAATGTTTCAAAAGAATACTCCAGTCTGAAAAATAAAGTGAAATCATTTGGACTTCCAGAGAGGTCATGGTTGAAATATCACAAAACTCCCTTTACTCAAAGCAGATGCTTATTAAGATTAATTTAGTGTGAAAAGTGAACCAGAATGCATATAAAAGACAATGCCTCCTCAATTATGTAATAGGACACCTCCTCATTATATTGTGTTCACTGAAGATGATGGTATTTTCCTAGGGGATGTATAACTACAGTTTGCCAAAGTCCCTCTCCCTCATTTTAGATTAAATGTCAGACTGCAGAGCATGAAGCCAAGTGAACAGAAACAAGAGAACTCAAATAAACATTAATTTAAATGAAAAAGAAAAGGCCTGTTATGTGTGTTTTCTAAATATACATGTTCAAAATAGAAAGTTACAATGATGCCAGGATACAAATACAAAGAATTACTAGCATCTATTAAATGAAATACAGAAATATGTGTTCTATTAATAGAAACAGAAATACCTCTTTCCTACATTTGTACATGGATTGAAATGAGATGCAAGCTATAGGTGTAAATATTCACGTAACTTTGCACATAACTGGAACGACTTCTCTTTCTTGCCACCTTTTCTCTTTTACTCCTGTCTCTTTCTGTGAGCTCCCTCCAGTGTTCTCAAGGAAGTATTGAATCATTTCATTTTGGTATATGCCATTTTTATCACATGAAGTACCATGATAAGAAAGATTGCATTCGTCTAACCTAAAATCATCCGCCTCAAAACTAGATGCCTAGTCTAAGCTGAAAGTCTAGTCTAAACTAGACTCTGAAGATAGGCACTACAAGGACATGCATCTCACCCATCAGAGATGTCCCTTAGAATCAATGGCACGCTTTGCCAAAAGGACTACTGGCTGTAGAAGTGGCTAGAGCATGACTTGAGACTGTGTACCAACTCTGAGATTATTTAGAGTTAAGGCATATCAATCCTTTCCTTCTTTTCCCCTTAGGGGCTAACAAGAAGAATTTCTGCTCTAAATTAGAGGTTCATCAGTTGCAAAAGACAGACGACCAGGAAAGCCCGGACACTGAGTCTCAGTCAACAACATGAAAAGAACAAGTCGGCTCTAAGACCCTATCAGGTAAGGTACATTCTGTATAGCAATAATAATGCCTTTGTACAAGTCTAAGCTGAAAGGCTAAGGGGGATATGATTACACCCTGGCAGAAAACATTCAGGGCACTGAATCCTGTACGCTGTGGACATGCTAGCCTGCTTGGAGCCAGCTCAGGGATCTCTATGCAGTGCTGCTATGCAGGCTGTAAACATGCCATAAGTGCTCTGACACCTATTTACAACAAGTTTAACTCCTGCTTCTACCAAGATAAGCAATAATAGAGTCAGATGCTATATTTTCTATGCCTCTTCCACTGGCTTTGTGGAGTTACTAAATTGAGCTGATACAAATGAGAATAAAATTATTCTCTGTCAGGCTAGTCTGCCTGGTTTATTTATGCTGGTTTGGTTTTTGGGTCTGTTCACTGGCAGAATAAACCAGTATAAGCTGGTGCAGTTGCAGTCCCTTTCTACCCTTTCTTCCCCAAGCTGTTTGTTCCTATCCCTTCCCTTGTACCCACACTAGTGCTTTGTGCAACTGGGCCATGAAAAAGTTCAGGGAGTTTAGCTGTAATAAAACTAGGCAAATATTGTGAGAACATACATAAGCTTAAAGTCATAAGCAATAGAAGTAAAGAGAACTTAATTTTGAGTACTACAATGTCAATTAATTTGGTGTCTTTACTGGTGCTTTATTTATTGTGAAAGCCACTATGACAAGCCACTGTACTGCTAATCTGCATGATATTCAGCAGATAGTGAGCCACTGCCTAACCTCAGAAATGTCAGAATGGAGCTATGGAATTACTCCAGTCCTTTGTGGGTTTGGCAAAGACTTTGTAGGATCTCTAGTGACGTATGCTGGGCCTGATTCAAATCCCAACAATGAAATGCCTTTGATTTGGCTTATTGTTATTTCTGACCCTATAAATGTGGGGAGCACTGAGGCATTAAGAAAGATATTGTTTCTCTGACATATCAGTTGGTCATTGCAGTTAACATCAAATGAAACAGAAAGAAAATCCCAGTTTGATTTTTCCTCTTTTACTTTTAAAGCACTCTTAATAACAAAAATTCGATGCCCACCCAACCATCATGGTTTGTCATGTACACACCAGGATTTGAGTTTCTATGAGAAAATTGAACAAAAATGGTCCATATTTCACAATTCCCTTTCTTACACCATTGTCTGTAAATAACTTCAGAGAAGCTCTTTCCTTTTCCTCTCCTCTTCTCCTTTAAAATAATTCTTTAAATGGGATCTTTTTACATTTTAATTTTTCTACCCTTTTTGCATTTTTGTTCTACCCATCCTCCTGTAAGGGCCACTCCACCATCACTTCTGCATATTGTTAACATGGAATCAATGGAAAATCACATTTAAATACAGTTCCTCTTTAATGCAAGACATTAGTATGCTCTGTGCTGTGTTCCATGATTGAAGTTCATCTTAATATTTTATAACATATGTTTTCTTATCCATTTTTATTAAGGGGTTGGAATTTTAGAGAGTAGCTAGGTTGGTTTCACTCCTAAACCCATGAATCTTGAGAAATAAAGTGAATCTGGACTGTGTTATGAGGAACTGCTGTGTCTGCACTGCTTTTCAGTCTTCATAGTAGGATGGTCCCTGAAAAGTGTCACTCTCTCCTACTCTTTTCACAGTGGGCATATCAACATTATTTTTCTTGGGAAATTTCTAAAGGATCTCTTCCATATATACTTTTAGCTCTGCTCACTGCCAGTAACTCAGAGCCTGTGGGACAATGTGAGCATCCCACATATACAATAATTATTGCATATATATTTTCAAGTCAAATCCTCTTGCATCCAATATGGTGGGCAGTGGTGTGCAAAATCCAGGCCTGTCTGGTTTCTGCTCATTGTATCCCATTTCTAAGGCCCCATAGGCTGACAGCCACATATGTAGTTGTTTGGGATATTAATTCTCTTCACTACCTATATTAAATTATACTTGTAAGAACTCTGCATTGAGATTCCTTTGTGTTGGCTGCTGCTCAATTTATAAGGGTTCGTCTACCCAGGGAAGCTTGTGAGCCACAAACTAGGTTGTGAATGTACTAGGCACTAAACCAAGCTCTACCTAAAACATCTGGACTGTGCTTAACGAAAGCTGCCTCCTAACATTCATCAGTGCCATTTAGAGAGTGTTCAAATGGCTCGCTTCATCTCAAGTGGGTTATTGCCACATAAATTTTCACAGTTCTTAAAATTCAGCTGCATGGAGTTCTCTGTGCCCTGCCTCAAGACCTTCCAGTCCTGTATTTGTTTTACAAGCTCTTAATTTTTTTTTGCATTACACTTTGCTCCCAGTTTGAATTTATTGTAAGATTTGAATTGGTATAGACCTTATCTGCATCTTTTCTTCCACTTTTCATCTTTCCTCTAAGCTCATTATATTTCTTTTCTCATTCTTAAATTCCTGTTCTTCTAGCTGCCATCATTTGTCCAATGAAGAAGCTTTTCAGATAGCCGTATGTTAAACTATAGAATATGTAAGTCTGCAAATGTTGCAGGCCTAGCAGCAAAGAGACACGTGGGATTCTTCTATATACAACATAGAATTGGTCTGAGTATATGCTCAACTATTTTTTTCAGGATTTCCAAAATCAGTGGGTTTGGAAGGTCTGAAAATATTTTGGCTTCATGAAATGTTTTTCTTAAAAATACACGTGATGTGCATGCTGCCCCTGGAGACCAAAATACAGCGTTTTCAAGGCACATGAAAAGTAACAGCTTGGAGTAGTGACAGTGCAAGCTTTCCTGTACTATCTTGCTAATATTTTACTGGCTGTTCTCAAAAGCGTCTTCACTGATGAAAATTAGAAGGTAATCCAGCTGCTTCATCAGCTATCTACTAAGATTATCCAAGCACATGGGAAACAATGCCTGTTGTGTTGTTATTGTGTGTGTATTTTTTGTTGTTGAAAAAATATCTCCATTTTTATTGCTCTTTCTTTTTGCCTGGTAGACAACGCATGGCCTTGTTCATATATGTAGAGGCCAAGTTTCTTTTTCAGCTTCTTAGACAAATATTGATGGATGTTGTTGAAGAACTGAGGAAGAACAGAGTTTGACTTTGTGAGTCTCGGCAGTAGTGTCGCTACAGAATTCAGTAGACTGAGCTTCTTTGTGTGAGTGCTAGCTGTATTCTTTTCCTGCAGAGCTTCATAGAAGAAACCATGCAGTCTGCAAGAGTCTAGGAGGGTATGGGAAGTTCTGAAAGGAGAGAGACTTTGAACGAGGTAAAATCTCTTCAGCAACATTTAAGACGAAGAACATGTCTCTATTGACTTTTTCCAGGCATATATGCTGGTTGTGGGAAATGACTGCCATAGGTATTACTGGCCTTATTTGTTCTACTTATGACAGTCATCATGATCATCATGATGACATTTAGGTGCCCAACGTCAGGGCAGAGTGAGGACCAGCTGCTCGCTCAGAGATGGGGAGCTGGTTGCAACTCCACAGCCAGCAGAGCAGGGCCTCTCTGGCTGGAGCCTGTCCTGCTGCCCAGAGTGAGGGGAGCAGGGCAGCCAGGGGCACCCCCAGCCGGGGCATCGGGCACCTCCCTGACATCAGCCCACAGGGAGCTCACGAGGGAGGGCCCAGAGGAGGCTGGTCAGGGACAGTCAAGGCTGTTGGTGAGCCCTGACACACGAAACGCACTGAAATCAAGTGATACATAAATACTTTGCATGAGATTCAGATCTCCTTAGGAGTTAGGCTCCTAACTACCTTTGGGGAATCTGACCTAAGGCTTTGATTCTAGGCTTCCTCTTAGCTACCATTGCTTTGGATCCGCTAGTCAGGTGCTATCCAAGTTAGATGATAATCTGCCTAAAACACTAGCAGCAAACAGAGTTGTTAGTTGCACAAATACATTTGCTGTAACTACTGCTGCTGTTGGATCAGTCAAGAAGCAGTAGTGATAAAAGGCAAAAAACCCCTAATATACACTGTACTATAAGATTCAAAGCTTTGTAGGATAAGCACAGATCTGCAGGTTTACACTTTGAGTTGTGAGCAAAGAACTGAAGATTTTACCCTCTGAAGTCTGCTGCTTTGGAAAATAACATTTATTTCGGTGCATAGGCTAAGTATATAAACAAAATCATTGTTTTTTATAAAACCTTGTCTATAAGGTAATTTTTTTCTGATGAAGACCTACAATTTTCTTCCTCACTTGGAATTTCACCTGCTTTTTACATTCAATGTCCAAAGGCAGGGACAGTGTTCCCATTTACGTGAGGAAGAATCAGCACACCTGAGAATTATCCTTGCATGCAGAAGCCAGCTCTTCAACATTTCCATAGTTCAAGCTTAATTGCATGGAACATACACATACACACACACTTCTTTGATGATGTCGTTTGGATAGCATATATCATGTTAGGAGTTGCATTACAACTAAAGAATTGTTTTATACATAATGTCTCTAAGAATTAAATATGCCTCTGAAAAATTGGAAAATCAAGCTATCATTTTTTCCCTGAATTTCTATTGTTAGGCATCATAGATACAGATACATTTTAAGGCAAAAATATATTTTACATGAGGGGGTTCTATTTTTTAAATATTTTTGGTGTAAATTTTGGTGGGATGGTCTAGTTTCAAGAGGAATAACAGAACCTTGATGTTACTGCCAATTGAACTGGTTTCTAGCGGTCAGTATTTGTTGCCACAGACAATACAAGTTGCTTATAGCTATGTTCATATCCATTCTTTCCACAAAACTTTGTTTCATTGTACACAGTGACCATACTTCCTTTGTACAAGTTGTATTGTCTTACAATCCTACTTTTAAACACCAAAGATTTCTTTACACATCCACAAAGTTGTTGCATTTACTTTGAGTTAAAGCCTATAAGCATGCATGCTATTGGCTTAAAAATTTAAACAGTGACCAAATACAGCTTCTCCCCTTTTGATTTGCCTTGATTACAAACGTGCACTGTAAGCAAATTGCCTTCCTTTTGATATTTTGTTCAGTTTGCAACACTGCCATCACATAAAGTTACTGGTTTTATGCCAGAAAATATATAAAATGTATAAAATAGACCATAGAGAGTTTTCTATTTTCCATGCCAAATTAGGACCTTTGTAGCTGGAGTGCATTAGAGGGGAAGACGTTCAGGAGCTTTACCTCTTTTGTTTACCTCTCACACGAAAGGAACTCAAAACATGAGGAGTTACCTGTCTGTGAGTGGAGATGAACCCCACCGTCCCCTCTTTAATGGGCACATTGATTGATAACCACAGGGAAACACTGACTCTTTTTCACTAGCAGCTTTGCCCAGGACCTATTACTGGACATGCCTGTTAAGCAGGTATACCAAGACCTGATGATCAGCACGCTGTCCTCACACTGCACACAAAACTGTTGTAGTTTGCAAACTCCTAATTCCTCCTCTTCCAGACATACTTCTGCTGAGGCACAACTGAGTGCACAGTGCATGCGTTCTTACAGATTTCCCTGCATTGCTTGTGGTGGGACTGTAGTCCTTTGTGTGTGTTTTGGAATTTTACTCCAACCTTAAAATCTTAAATTTCAAGGTTAGTCTTTTTAGCAATTACAGGAAGCTCCAGCATGTACTATTGAAACCTATCTGCTCCAAAGTAAGCTTTAAACTTTCAAAACAAGGTGGCTGTCGAAGTGCAAATTAACTACTGAGTAGATGCAGTTACTGTATACAGGAAGCTAGGATCAAGTTCAAATAAAAGCTCCGGGCACCAGTTCTTAGCAACTGATTTTAAAGCAGTTGTAATCTTCAAAGCTATCTATTTATCTCTACAGCAGAGGCCCTGGGTATTATATACCTAATGAGTTAGACCATTTGAGCAACCTTCTTTCACATTAAAAAGGTACTTTAACTTTTTCCTTTGCCAGATTAACTCTTCAGTCCATTTCTGACAGATGAGATCAGCTATATGGAATTTTAATATTGTATTTCTTTTAAAATGTGTCTCTGTTTATTTCCTTGTGCCTGAATGGAAGTTTTAAGACTGCTGAGGTTCAAAAGTGGTTGTGTAATATTACCATTAGTGTTTTGGGGTGTTTTTCAGTAACTACTGGTCACATACATAAAGCACAAATAAATAAGTAAAAGTAGAAATAAAGACACAACCTTGTTCCCAAAGGATTTGCAGCTAAGGTCCTGATCCAGTAAAAGGGTTATGTGCTTAATTGTATGTGCCATGTGTGGTTCTGTTGACCTTAGTGGGAGTATTCACAGTATTCACAGTGGTTTAGCATGTGCATAAATCTTTGCAAAGTTAGGAGGTAAACTATAGTATGTCCATTAAAATTTACTTTGCTTTAACGAACTGTAGTTTCTTTTTTCATCCAAAAATGTATAGAGTATTCCAGTTATTTTAAAGTACCTAAGTTTCATTAGAAAGTGAATAAACTATAACATAACATAGGCACCAATAAGTTGTTTTTTTCTAAAAGCAGGAAGGGAAGGTGAAGTTCAAAATTTCAAAATAACTTTCTTATTCCTACAGTTTAAATGTAAAAAAGCAGCACTCTAATAGCAAAAATCTATAGATTCTTATCCAATGCCCACTTAAACGGGCATACTTCAAGGGAGTGTAAACATTAGCTTCATTAAATGTTGGAACAAGATATATAGCTGAATATGCACAAAACCAGAGGTTAATTCTATCACCTACATTTGCAGGAGCACTCTACTGTGGGCCAAGCTGTGAATTCCTTGTTTCTATGGGCAAGAAGTTACCTGTGCAAGCACCTGTGAAGTAACATGTTTGTGGAGTGAGGCATTAGTTACTGTAAGGATGGCAGAACCACAGCATATGAAAACCACCCTAACATGTAGCATTGGTGAACGTGTCTCAGAAGTGCCTTCAGGGAGTTTCAGACTGAGGGTGTCAGTGTGATCAAGGAGTTCCTGGAATTTTATTAAGTGTGCTTACTTTGGTTTTGGTAATGCAAAGAAAAGGTAAACAACCAATTTTAGGAAACATACCTGAAAGTATCTGATTTACCATGTGTAAATTCCACAGAGCTTTATTAAATATGTCTTTTGCTAAAGTATCTTTATACTGAATTTCTTACTCTTGAAAGAGGAAAGCCTTTTGGCTTGAGGTTCAATCAAATGCTGCTGGCATGCCTGGAATGAAAAGTTTAACCTCCGTCATTGTCCACTTTTTTAATACCTTAAATATATTTTCATGGTAAATCCAGCACCGAGGACAGGGACTTAAAACGGTCTATTCCTTTAATTAGAAATAGATATCTGTACCACAATAAAAACACAATTTAAAATAGAACAATAATAAAAAAGTATGTATTAATACTAATCATAATATGACTATGACGGAACCACTAATCTATAGCTAGGGCTGAATTGATGAGAATTGAATTGAAAGCAGAGTATTAATCAACAATGGAAGAAAGCCTGGTACTCTGGAGCAGATAGGAAAAATAGTTGTGGTTGATTAAGTTCCAGTCTGCTGGGGAGAGGCAGGATTTTGAAATCGTGTTCTTTGGAGACTGTCTCAGGGAACGTGCTTCTGGTCAGTGACAGCACACTTAAAAACTACATGGTATCTGCTGGATGCCAGAGCATTATATGGCATATTATATATATGTGTGTGTGTGTGTGTGTGTGTATATATATATATATATAAAACACCACCACTTGTTTATTTGGTCAAAAGTTTTCCCCTCTGTGCCATGCAATTTCACGTAGCTAGTCCACTGCACGGAACATGGTAACACAGTTGCCTCAATAACAAAGGTTTTTCAGAATCAGTTAGATCGCAGACAGTGATGTGTGGTGACTGACTGTGATGCACCTTCCAGGTACCGGTGTGATACCGTCCCAGTGTCGGATGGCAGCAGATCGGAGGACCTCAGAGGTCAGCTTCCCGGTGGAGAAGAAATCGCCGCTGCACGTTCCAGGGGTGGCAGGGCTGCTCCACCGGTACAGCTCAGGGGTCAGTAATCGGGGGACATACACGTGTGACCATTTCCTAGGGGAATCTCACACCAGCGCTAATCCCAGATCCCAGTGCAGATCTGCTAACATGTATTGATTAATACATTAAAACTCTAATCATCTTGTCTTTCCACGACTAAGTTGCCAAGCTAAAAACTTGGGAGACTGCGTATAACAGCACCACCTGGCTACACCTGCCACGACGCCATGGTGGGGTGCTCTAGGCGTCTAAGTTTTGTTGGAATATAACTTTTATTCCGCAAAGTCGCTACTTGCTAGGAGACAGCAGCCAGGTGCCGGGGAGCCACGTCCAGCCCCGCCGCAGCGCTCCCGCCCCGGTGCGTGCGCGGGCCGGCGCTGGCTTCAGCTGACGCGAGGCGAGCCGTGACGGGGAAGGCAGCCGCCTCTCCCGGACGCGAGCACCGGCTGCCCGCGGCTGAGCGGGCTCGGCCTTGCACTCCCCGCCGCAGGCCAGGCCGGCTCGGCGGAGGCTGACGAGGAGTGTGGCCCCGCGGCCGGACGGCGGCAGTGAATTAAACTGGGAGCGCGGAGAAGGCAGCGTGGGGACGAGGCCTCCCCTGCACCCCTCCCGCACCCCCACGCAGGGCGGAACGCGCCGCGCGGGGCCGCGTTGCGCGGGGAAGAGTGCGCGACGGCACCGCCACCGGCCGGCGGCGGAGGGGGCGGGCCGCCATGGCGGTGGACATCACCCTGCTCTTCAAGGCCAGCGTGAAGACGGTGAAGACTCGCAACAAGGCGCTGGGGGTGGCGGCGGGGGACAGCGCCAGGGACGAGCTGCTCAGGCGGAGCGCCGCCCGCTCCAAGAGCGACTTCACCAGCCGGGCCCGGGAGGTGGTGAGTGCGGCGGCGGGCACCCAGGCCCCGGGGGGAGGACGGGCGGCAGCCGGGCCCGCCGCCGGCCTGCGCTTGACGGCGCCCCGTCAGCGGCTCCGCCTGGGCGCCGCCGCGGGCAGCCCGCCCCCCTCACCCCCGCCTCGGAACGGGCCGCCGCGTCCAAGCTCTCCCCGGGGGCCCGGGGCGAGCGAGCAGGCCCCGGAGTCGCCCGCAAGCAACCCCGGGGCAGCTCTTTCCCACACGGATGTGGGCTGGGAGGGCGGGAGCGCAGCGTGAGAGCCGGGAGCCCGGCGGCTGATGTGGCGGCTGGGGAAGGCTCCGAGCCCGCCTGTCGCCCGCGTTCCCCCTGGCGCGGCTCCTCCCGGGCAGGGGCCCGCTCCGCGGCAGGGGCACGCAGGGCCGCCCCGGGGGCCTCCGCTGGCTGCGTCCCCTTCCTGCGAGGGCTGACGCTTCTAGTCGGGCACAACCCACTTTCCTTCAGTCTATGCCGCGGTCGGGCATGCATTCACACGGGTATTTCCTCACGCCAATTGCCACGTAAGAGATTGCTTCCATAACAAATATGAGCATAAGCGTTTGTAATGTTGCACCGTATATGCTGTCTTTAGTATTTTTTTTTTTTCTGTCACACAGTATGGCTGTAAAGTGCTAATTCTATACAAATTACGTGTGAAAAGGTAATCAGAACAATTTAAGACTTGAAAAGTCAAGCATGGAGAGAGACATTAAGGAATTATAGAGCTGAAGGCTGACCAGCATTAGTAATAGTCCTCAGTCCGCAGTCGTGCTGTAAAACCAAACCTGTTGCAGGTTATTTTCCTCCCTACTGAGTAAAAGGCAGGGAAAGAAAAGTCTGATACCAAAGCAGGGCTTGAATAGCACTTGTTTAATAAGGCACTGGAACATATTTTGAAAAACTAAAAGAAAAAGACTGCTCAGTACGCTCTCTGAGGAGACAGGCTTACAGAACGCATATGCAAGTTTAGGACTAAACAAAGAATGCACAAGTAACTTTGTTCTGTCATTTTCTAACTTATGAATAGTTTAGTTTTCAAGCACAGATATTAATGTTACATTTCTGCGCTCATTGTACTTATCCCAATTCTGAGAGAGAGTACTTAAAAACTCATGTGTTTTATAACACTTGATATTTGATGTTCAGTAGCTCAGTGATTGCTTTGAGGCCTAAGCAGAGGGTGTCAAGTTGCGTACCTGTTAAATGAACGTATAATTATTAACCATTACAAAAAGTTGATTGAAGTGACTTGTCAACTGTGAGTTCTATGGTAGGATCTATCTGCAGTGATCAGACCAGTCCATAAAACTATATTAAAGATCTTTGTCCATGAGATCTACCTTTTTTCCCCCACTGCATCTCCTGATTTTAACTAAAGATATTCCACATTCTGCAGTGTTAGAGAGAACAAGCTCCTTCAGTCTTACCCCAGAACAGGGCAGCCTTTTTACTTTTTAACACAATGTGTGTGTATAAATTCCTAGAATTCTAAAAAGGATAGAAATTTTACCACAGGGTATCATGTTGGCATTTATCTGCATCATCAACAGGGCTGCAACTTTTAAATCTGCTGTTCAGAACTCCAGCACTTGGGCTGATGCTGAGGGCAGGTCATTATCCTCTAAGAGTTTAGCACTAGATGGTGTTGGGATGCTTTGCTGAAGTGTTTCACAGTTACTTGCAGTAGCAGAGAAAGCAAGAGGAAATCTGAGGTTTTTAGGTTCCATTATAGATACTCTTATAGCCACAGACTTCTTTATTCCCTCCAAAGCTTTTTACCTTCTGCCCCATTGCCTCCAGTACTCTCTGTCTGCGCTTCGGTTCCTCCCTCTCAGTTTCAGTGTCTGTATTCCAAATAATTTATAGCCTCAGACTAGGCTCACATCCACTGCTTCTTCCCTTTCTATCACCAATGCTCCCTTGCTTTTGCTTCCTCCCAGTTTTGTTTTGGTTTTTTTTTCTGAAGTTCTGTTCATGCTCAAGCCTAGCCTCATCTTCTCATTGCCCAGCTGCAGTCCTGTGCAGTGATGGCACGCTATAGCTACCTGCTTTTCCTCCTGGTTTAGTCCTTTGTTTCCCTCTATTCACATCTGCTATTTCGTGCTGGCCCCAGTCTTCTCTCTGAGCTCCTCATCGTTTCTGAGTTTCCTTGGGGCACTGTCCAGACAACAGAAAGAAGGACAAAGATGTGGATAAAAGTATCTTGTTTAATTACAAGAGCTTCAAGTGAAGTAAATAGCTAATGCCAACGTGGATGAGCTGAAGGGTCTGTCTGAGGGGGAGGGTGGGTTTAATTAATGATACTTACATAAACAATGACTTTGGAGAAGGAGCCAAGGCTAAAAATGTGTTGCTGAAGCACGTCTGAACATGATTTCTATCAAGATGCTGATCAGTGAGTAGGAGTGAGATGGATTGGCCTTGCTTTGCTCCTGTAACTCAGGTACATTTGTGATGATGAGCCAACAACCTGCCAGACCAGAGACCACCATTTTGATGTGTGAATAAAACATTGAAACTCCAGCTAGAAGAATAAGCTCTGTAGTAAAATAAATTATGATTTTAACTGCTTGTTTCAGCCAAATAAAGTTTGGTTTGATTATATATGTCAAACCCTCTTTCAAATACTTTGTTGTAGCCTCGCAATTAAAAATTTAGCTGCTTCTGCCAAGGCTATGCAACTTAGCTTGGAAATGTAATCTTTGGCAGATGTATTAATTCTTTAACATATTTATTTTTTAAAAAGCTCCCCAAAAGCTAGTGAATTCTTCCATGTCTACATACAGGTTTTTTGTGTATTGTTTAATCTGAGGAACATGTGAAATAGTTAATTAGTGTTGTCTGTAGAAATTGTCATGAAAGATACTGGTCAGAATCCATATAGGATAGGAGTGGAGACCCTGAATAACCTACACCTAGTCACCACTTTCATGATGCCTTATTTGGTTGCAGAATAGAGTATTTTCAGTTGGAAGGCACCTACAACGATCATCTAGTCCAACTGCCTGACCACTTCAGGGCTGAGCAAAAGTTAATGCATGTTCTTAAGGGCATTGTCCAAATGCCTCTTAAACACTGACAGGCCTGGTGCATCGACCACCTCTCTAGGAAGCCTGTTCCAGTGTTTGACCACCCTCTTGGTAAAGAATTGCTTCCTAATGTCCAGTCTAAACCTTCCCTGGTGCAGCTTTGAACTATTCCCATGCATCCTGTCACTGGATACCAGGGAGAAGAGATCAGCACCTCCCTCTCCACTTCCCCTCCTCAGGAAGCTGTAGAGAGCGATGAGGTCACCCCTCAGCCTCCTTTTCTCCAAACTAGACAAACCCAGAGTCCTTAGTGGAAGTTCTCCATTTCACGTGCAAATGTGGAAATGTTGAAATATTTATGCAGACTCTACACACAGACCTACTCCTTTCAATGTTATATTCTGGGTGGGTTTGCCTCGCTTCTTGCAGGTAGAGTCCACTGACTCCACTTGCGCTCCAAGCTGCAGGAACGGCAGCCAGCCCTGGTCCAAACATGTGGCAGCACAGCTCGATTGTGGGGCTGGGAGGGTGCTCAGCCCTGCCTGGGGCAGCTGCACAGCTGTAGGATCGGAGTTCTCCTTTCTAGCCCATCCCACAGAGGTTTTGTATTGCGTTATTAATGTGTTTAAGCACTTGGCTGAACTCTATTAAGCGATGTAACTCTCTGTCATGCATAGTATATTTTCTTCCTCCTTTTTCCCCCAAAGGTCTATGAGTTTTGCTGTAGGATCTGAGGACTGTGGAAAAGTTTACTTTTTTTTTTTTGTCTTCTTCATAGACAGACTCCAAGTGGTGTTTAAGAAGGAAGGTTGAAGGTGCTTAGCATTTGGAGAAGAAGCTGGCAAAGTTGTAATAGTTCCTTATTTTCTGTTGAATTTCATTTTTCTTTCCTAAGAAAGCTCTGTGTCTGCACAGTGGGCTTCTGTATTTATGGTAAAGTGTCACTGCACCTGGGACATACAGTTATAGAGTCCTGTCTTACATTCTCAAACTTACCATGATTTTTTTTAGGGCACAGAGAATGTGAAATATTAAGAGCTTTGACTTGAATCAATATTGTGTAGGGAAACCGGTTTAGAGATGGGAGAATACATTTTGTGTGTTCTTGGTATTTTGCCTTGGGCGCAAAAAATACTTCAACTTTCTGTATTAATTTGTATTTTTTGAAAGCTGGCTGGTTTATGCTCAGGTATGCTGTATTGCTGCAGTCTGTGGGGAGCTGATGAAGGGTTTTGTATTTGAGACTTAAGTTGGTAACTCCAGGATGTTACGAGGTTATCTAAAGCCAGTGTAATGTTAGTTGCAGAGACTGCTGTTGCTGGTGATATTGTTAAACTGTGACAAAACTGATCCATTTGCATATGGATGCTCTTCTAAATCAAAGACGACTGTTATGGCCGTGAACTTTTGAAGGGATTTTCTTTGCTCCAGCATTCATCCATCCATCACTCTTTATTTGGTTTGGGTTTTTTGATCTATCAGCTGCATTGTACAACCATTGGATTGTCTGATATGTAATGAAAGATGACTAATGCTGTATGTATGATGAATGTTTTTGGCATCTCTCCACCTGTTCACCAGTTACATATTGACTAGGACCAGGTAAGAAATGATTGTTGAGGGATTCTCTACAAGAAAGCTACAATAGCAGTGACAGACTTTCCATTGCTTGCAATTTATAAGACTGACAGAATTTTAGAATTCATTACATATATGTTAGTGCTTTTTGGTCAACTAAAACAAAGGCAGCAATTTTTTTTTTTTTTTTTTTTTGTCCTTAGACTTTTACAGTGACATGGCTATTTAAAATGTAGTATGCAGGGATATTAAAGTTTGCATTTCATCGTACATTTACAGGCTTATGTAGTTCCTTGGTATGGTATCAGATTTGAGATTAAGCTGAGTTAACGTGCTAAGTGATTGAAGAATTTTAAGGATTAGAGCAAAAGTATTTAAATAAAAAAACCTGGGCTTGAAGTAAATGCTCAGGGACAAACATAAGCAGTTCAGATATAGTGTAGGCCCAGTTTATGTGATGCTTGTTCACAGCTTTACTATGGTCTTAAACCTGCACTTCTGGATATTTTAAAAGATTGTCAGGTTTGAAAGGTGTTTGGCACTTGAACTTTTGTCTCAGGGACAGTCTTAGGAAATCTCACTGTTTATGCCTTTCCTGTTACTTTTGTTTATGGCAAGTATGAGCTATTGGGAATATCATCTGTCAAATATGCTTTTTTCTTAGTTATTTGAAAATATTGAAGGAATGAGAACTTTTTGTCATTGCTGACTGTTCGATATGTGTTGGAGAAATGGTATCAGTTATGTATGGGATCTGTTAATAGCTGATACAGCCTATTAACAGAAATAAAGATAAATTAATGGTCAAGCAGAATTTCATGGTGGGCTGGATTGCAGCTGTGAATGAAATTTTGTGTTTTGCTAGGGAGATGCTGCTCTTTAAGGTTTTGCAAAAAGCTAAAAAATGAAGTGCTGGAGCATGAATTCTTCAAACGCAATACCAGACATATCTGAAAACATATCCTTGAGAATGGCAAATTTGAAACGTTAAATGTTTCTAAGTCTTTAAATGCAAAATTTCAGAATGATCAAATGTCTGTGTTTGAAGTTGTTGAACGCATAAGGATGCCAGATTCATGAGGCTACATCTGTTATTCATATAACTTCTGTGTATGGATTCTGTAGGATGATTAACTGATTCTTCAAAAAAATTGGTATGATAGGGCAATATTCACATCAAGAATATGTTCAGCCGCTCTGTACAAATATGTAATGAGGAGGAAAAATCCCCACATAAAACTTGCCTGCAAAACTAGTTCTTGTGCAAGCCAGAGCAAATGACTTCTAATATAAATTTTGAGCAAACCTTTTAATTACAAGGTCACCTGACTTTCGTGGTATACTGCTCTGGCTACACATAGGTTAGCGGTGGTTTTTTTGTTTTGTTTGTTTGTTTTGTTTTGTTTTGGGTTGTTTTTTTTTTTTTTTTTTAATTTTACATACTCTGAGTAGAACAGCCTTTTCATGCATACCTGCGTAAATCCAACATATCTCATTGTTTGGATGCAGCCCATGGGATAATTCAAAATAGCATTGCTATTAGAAGAGATGGAAAGCTGATGTTTTGTCCTTGGTCCCAAACATGGGATCTTCCTGCGCTTGTTTGCACACTTTGGTATTCAGAGCGTTCTCGTAGGAGAAAAAAGGGGTAGGGATGTTTGTATATGGTATTTACAATGGCTTAATCTTTGCCACTGTCACTGCATTAATAAAGCCTAAAAAAGCATGGGGCATGCCCAAACCAGTAGTTGGTCGCCCAAATTTACCATATAGGACTGCCTTGAATAGCATGACATAATTATTGACATAGCACAATTAAAAGTAGGTGTTTTTAAACATACATACTTTCTGCTCCCTTTCAGACTCTTCAGGATTGTTTGAAGAGGTACGAAGAATAAAATTCAGCCACCAAAATTGTGTAATGGGTCTGGTTACAGTATATAATCAGTAGCCGTTACATGGTGCTAATAGAGAAAGACAAGTCTGCACTCTCACTGGAAAATTTCTAGGGGTTTACAAATCAAAAAAAGTTTGAAAAACATTAGGAGATGATTAGATCTAGATTTCAAACAAAGAATTTCTTGTGCTTAATACCATTTTAGTATCATAAGAAAAAAGAGTTGGCTTGCAGATTGGGAAGTCCACAGGGTTTTTCACTGCCTACTTTTGCATATATAGTAGCTTCGGTGGTAGGCAGGTACCAATCTACTGATGCAGGGAGTAACACCATCCCTGTTCTAAAAGTAGAAGGTATATGAGAATAAAAATGCCAAGTATTAAACGTTTTGTTGGAATATGACAATAATTATTATGCTGCTGGTTCTGAGTCAAGTTCAGGTTGGTGTCTGCAGAACATATCAAATTACCTCTAAGCTTTTTAAAAGACTGAGAAATATCCAAAATAATGAAATAACCAGCTTGCTATATTAACTTTTTGTAGAATGGTACATGTATTTGCCAGATCTAGAATAGACCTGAATGGGGCTTAATATTGAAAACTTCCTTATGGGAGAGTGGTACCATTAAAGTCCATGGCAGAACACAGGCAGTGCATCAAAGACTGCATGGTCACATAGTGAACTGCTTCTGTTGTAGTTGAATAGCTGATACTAACCAGTGCTATGAGGGAAATGGTCAAAAATGGTTAAAATGGTGTGCTTTAATTTTTTTGGTTTTATACTCAAACTAAAAAATTCTAACCTGATTTACTAAGGTTAGTTTATACGATCATTTTGACTCTAATGATTATATAAGAATAATTCCTACGAGAGAATATTTGGATGCAAGGGAAATATATAGTGCTTATGGTATAGCCAGTTATAGTCTTTATTAGAAATTAATGACTGTGCCAAATTTTGGACAGCAAGTGATATTTCAGTTCACTTCTTAACTTTTAATGAGAGGTAAGTTCTAATAAATTGGGCCCATAGCTGAGGTCATTAGAATTAATTCTGACTTCTCCTATGTACAGTTACAAACAGTCGCTTTCTTCCTCAAAGTTCACTGATGGTGCTGCATTTTGTACTCATTTACATGCATGTGGGTTTCCCTCCCCCATTTTCTAGGCAGAAAATACAATTCTAAATTATACTTTTTCAAATGGGGACTTACAGTGTACTGCTTTCTAATATTTCAGATTGATCTCTTTGCTTCTGCAAATTATGGTTAATGTTAGTTTTTTATTATGAACATTTATTGTTTTTTACCTCTCATTTCCTTGTTAGAGAAGAAATTTAGCCTGAGAGATGTAAGGGAAAGAAGATGATAGTTTTAATTAGTAGAGGAGAAACACATAAAAAGCCAGCTAAGGAAATAGCAGAGAATTTTTTTTTTTTAAGATTTTTGGAGAGGAATGAAATGCTGACCTTGTTTAATGCAATAGGATTAAATGCCAAATCACTAATGTTCCCCATGTGATGCTTCTGGTTTTAGCAAAACTCACATCAGTAACAGTGGTGAGGGTATAGGTTGGCCTTGAGGGAAGAGTTATGAACTCTTATATTTTGGGAAATGTCTGCAAATGTCTGTCGTTGTCCTCCCCTGCTTTGTTTGTTTGTTTTTAAGTACATTCTTAACTCCGTGGGAATTATTTTCTGAATATAACTGAACAGCAGGATCTAAAGTTGGCTTGGGAGACAACTTTCCTTAGTTGCCTATTAGTTTTGTTTTGACTAACTGGACCTCATGTGGTGCTGAGGAGTCCAAAAGTGTCTAAGGCTGCAGTTCTCATTTTGAGAACGTTGTTTTCATCTTCACCTCACCTCCTTCCAGGGCTAGGTTGGTTGTGGGAGGTTCTTTCCTGACCTACAGTTGTTGGAGGAATTGCTATATCATGTAGCTGGTCACTACGAACTTTTTCCCAACTATGGTTGTCCATTAAACTGACACCTCCTGTGAGTTCTTGATTTGTCATCTTGCTGCAAATAAGGATAAAATTTATGGAAGTTTGTAGTGCATAAGGAAGTGCAAGAAAGCTGAGGTTTATCATATGTAGCCTCTTTCTTTTCTCAAACATATAGGTTACATTAGCATGACATCTGAAGAAGGAGAAAGGCAGGGTAGGGGCAGGGTGCTGGGTCCTGTGGCACCTGCAAAGCTGGAGTGATACAATGGAAAAGAAAGACAACAGAAAGTGAGCAGGCTTAGCTGGAAGAAAATAGAATGACATAGGTTGGGGAAGAGGCAGTCTAATATAAGAGGTGGAAATACGGATTTAAAAAAAACCCAAACAAAAAAAAAATGAATACCAAGAAATTATGTGGAGGTTATGATAAAATACATCTAAATAGGAAAGAAAGGAAGGGAAATGAAGGAAGGAAGAGTGAGAATGAAACTTAATACTTACAGGTTAGTGAATGTAATTGATGCAGTTATGCTTTTTACTGTTTCTCTGAGTTTTTTATCAAATATTTTGGAGCAAGAACAGCTCATTATTTTGAGTACTTCGACACATTGTCATTGGTAGAAGCTTTGGGCTCTATATTTATATTTTTTAAATTATAATCTCTTGTTTGGGACAGAAATGAACTTAATAAGCAGACCCAAAAGAATATCAGTGTGATTCGTTAGAGATTTAAGTGTTGGGATTTATTTTTCCAGGTATTAGCAGTGAGGCCAAAATAAAGCTAGTTCCTCTGGAAGTTAGTAACTTCAAGATTCTGATTCCCTTCCTCCTTGTCTTTTTTAAAAATAGGACAAATTTTGTGGATAGTAGCCCAGAGAACTTACCTGTGACTCTTCCAGCACCCTGCAGTTCTCATTTTCTGTGTGCAGAAATGCTTGTTAAGTTAGATAGAGAGGAATGTTCCTTATGTCTTAGACATTTGAAAAGTACTACTTTTGTTAGCTTCTGCTAAATCTAGACTTGGACTAAGGTGTTTTCTTGTCTGTGACAATTAGCAAATAGAATTTCTCAGTTAATTGCTTTGAACTCTGAAGTGTATTGAAATATTAATAAAATGAGGAGATACTGTAATTTAGGATGCTAGCTATGCATCACACGTGTGATCAGCAAAAAACCCCAACGTTTAAACCCTCTTAATCTTGGGGAGCAGCTATTTCAGAGCATATTTTGCAACTTCTCATAAAAAGCGGTTACCAATCATTGCTTTCAATGAGTAGTACTGACACTTGTGTTTTTGCTAATTGGGGCTGGTTTTGGTCACCAGGATTAGTTATTGCTGTAATGCTGAGCTGATTCCTTGTGATTTTTGGTAATGAGTGGATTAAGTTTTTGTATGTTTCACCATAGACAAAAGGGTATAATTTTTCAGTGAAAGATTATGTAATTATATGCTCAGTCTTTGAAACTTCAGACCATTATCCTTGAAAATATTTTTCAGACTGGCAAATATTAAAACCTGGTACGATGGCTTCAGCACTGAAAGCAATTAAAGGGTGAAAATTGGAGGTATGAATCGTTTCCAGCAATTTTGGGAAAATGTTCTTTAGTGTTGAAAATATTACAGTGTGATATAATTGCATAGAATTTTTAAATGATGGATACTTTCTTGAAAATGTAGGTTTCCTGACTTCAGGGTGGTGTGTCAAAACTTTCTGTCTGCCAAAAAATGACGTTTTATAGTGATCAGGTACCAGCCTTGAGATGTTTGTTGTCCCTTTTTACCCTTTCATTCTGACTCTGCCTGCCTTTTTGATGGAGGGTGGTAAGAGCAATAGAAAAGCGGATATACTGCATCTGCTCAAATGTAAATCTGTTCCATTTCCATAGGTATTGTCCAGATTTGAAAAACAAACAAGCCAAAACCCAGATACAGTTAAATGTAATCCAGCTTACTTTCAATCTTTGCTTTTCCACTATTAATAGATTGCTTGACATTTCCCACTGGATATTTCCTTTTTTTGTTATTGTTTACTTTTACATGGTTTTGAATGTGGATGTAATATCGCTGATTCTAAATTGAGTATTTAATTTCTGTAGTACAAGATGCAACTGACTGGTGTTTCCCATCTCTCCATGGCTCAATTGGATAGCAAGTGTGAAATGGGTTTCAAGTGAATGTCAGTGGAGGTTCTGTGAGGATATCCAGAAGCTCTTAAACGTTATGTTGGTCTGCAGTTGAAAATAAGAGAAGGGGTCTTGGTTTGACTCATAAGTTTATTAGAGCTCTAATATTCTAATTAGAATTCTAATATAGTCATTCAATGATTTTTTTTTAATGGGAAAAAAAAGTAAGTCCTCAAAGGTTTAGTACAGGTGAAAGTAAAATATCACTATATTTAGAAGACCAGAAATAATCTTGCTGCAGGACTTCTGGGGGTTTCTATAACAAGATACACACCTGAGGCCTGGCAGGTAAAAGAGGAGCTGAGAACCGAGCACCGGGTTGTATGGCAGCCCGCCATGAGTGTCCTGGGGACTCTTTGCACTGGCTCCATGGCAGCAGCGTGCTGGGGAGCACAGAACACCCAGAGACCTCAAACAGTCTCCAGAGAAGGGGAAAGTTGATTAAAGGGGCAGGAAGACAGGGGAGTTCGTCAGCAATGTGTTGAAACCAAGGTGTTCTACAGAGCATTAGTATTTTGAGGAGGAAAAGCATGCTTTTGGAGTTCCGAATTGTTCTTGAAGCATTGTATCATCTGCTGTTTTTCAGATTGATGTGTTTAAAATACAGACATAATTGCATTACATGATTTTTTTCTTGCCTATTTTCAGGTGGTTTGGATGTTCTTACAAAATAGAAACAATTTTGCGTTCCCAGGCTTTTTGAGATCTCTCTTTCTTAAAGAAATTCCAGTTTTCCTTTGAGAGTTTTGGGCTGAGTTAGTGGTCTCATTTTCCCCCCCTACCTCATCTCCAGTTTAGCAGTTTTTTTTTTTCTTGCTTTTACTCTTGCTCTTTCCTGGAAAAGAAGCAAAACATTGTATGAGCTGCAGAGGAACGTACTGCTTAGTCTTATGGCACTTCATGTATACCATAAGGCATGTTATATATTATATCTGTCTTTTTTAATAACTAGTTCACTTTTATTAAAAATAAATGGTGATAGCAAACTGACATGTGAAAGACAAACATGTAATGGTGATGAAAACCACTTAATGATTAGTAAGGAAACAAATATTTATTGAAAATAAAAACCGTGTCTAAAGGCTCTAATGCTGACTTTTGGAAACACTACCATGTTGTGGTATTTGCAATACCGTATGTCCTGTACAGTAGATATTGTTTAAAATTGCTTGGGAACTGGAGCTTGCAATTGTGAGCTTGGAATGTCCTGCAGATAATTAAGTTGTGGTCAGGCTTTAGAAAAATAAAAAGTTCTCGAACTATGATTTTATAAACATGCTACAATAACATTTCTTTATATTTAACAGTTTCTTATAGAAAGCTGATACTCTCACAAGGCATTGACTAAAGGTAAAACATCAAGAAAGAAAAAATATTAAATTAAAACTTCACTTAGGATGTTGACAGTTGGCTTGTAATATTAAACAGATGTGCGTGTTCTTGGGATATTCTTCTTTCAGAACCTTGTTGCATACCCATTTTCAAGTGACAGCTACAAATTTTTGATTAATTTAAAATTCTCCTTTCTTCAGTTGTCTTTGTTATACATTATTTTCTTTGGGTCAATTCAGCTGGACAGTGTGATGCATACTGTAGTTTCTGCTGTGATATTCAAGGGAAAGAGTTCCTTTATGTAGGCTTAAATTGAGGCATGAGTCATTCAACTAGATAGAAAAATTATTACATGTATGCAAAGATTCTTGGGCGTGGTATTACCTTTGCATGTGTAAGTAGGGCATTTATTGATCTGGTTGTGGATATGATAGGTCATAATTTGGTCTCTTTGGCTCCTAGTCAATAGTGCACATAGGAGTCAATACCAAAATAAAGAAACTTGAGTTTTTAAAAGATGTAAGTTTAGTGAAACGTAGAGGGAATTATCAATTAAAGGAAAAGAGTATAGCACTACTAAAATGACAAAATGTTGTGTCCAGTTCTGATGTCAACCTTTTTCAGGAATGTGGTGGTGGTGGTGGGAGGTTGTCTGTTTGTTTGTTTGTTTGTTTTTCTTCTTACAGAGGAGAGGTACAAAAATGGCCTAAAGTCTGAAAAATCTACTTTGTGGTGAGAAATTTTCTCATTCTGTTTTGTTAGGGGACATGATCACAAGAAAAAAAGTCTCCGATTGTTCATAGATCTTATGAAAAGGCAAAAATAAGATACAATACTGAAAAAAGTACACATTATTTGTGGTGTGATTCAGCTGACCCTTGACTTGGTAGATTCTGCATCGCTTGAAATCTCCAAGTCAAGTGCATATATTGCAAAATACATATGGTACTCAACAAGTAATGCAGGAGTTAATGCATAGGGATGGCTCAGGAATTCCTTTTTGCATATGGGACACTGCTTCGTACCAAAGCAAAGAATTGGATACTGGTTTCCCAAATCCCAGACTACTGCTCCAGTGACCTATGACTCTGATCAGTCTAACCTTAGACTGTGCGAATGTATGAGTGTTCTGTCTTCATTTTTAATAATAAATGAACTTACAGGAAACAACATGTTAAAGTATTTCTAAAATAAAATAGCCATATTGGACTTAACAAGGCGCTTAATCTAGTTATCTACTACAGAAGTTACTTACTGCGAAGTAAATAATGTCTTCTTTATGATTTTTTTTTTCCGTATGTACAAAGACAGTTAAATTATTATTTTATTTTTATATTTAAGAATAAAGGAAGAATTAACCAGTGTGAGGTATTCATTGGTTAAATAATACTACATTTCTGTAGTCTTTATACCAAATCAGTTTTATGGATATGTATTGGATATTGCCTGCCTTTGTTTTTTAAAGATTTGTGTAAAGACACAATGATACACCATAATGTGAGTGAGACTAGCTTATTGTAAGAATACGCTTTATTTCTCTTAATGATGTTGTTTCCAATTCCTAAGATTTTTAGCTCACTGTGGAACCCATTGGGGATGGGAAATACTTACGAGAGCTCAGATACTGTTTCATATGCTTTTGAATGTGATGTAAAGGAGCGTACAGCAAATATGGGAAAATACATTCTAGATATAATAAAAATGTAAAGGGAGAAGAAAAAAGGAAAAAATATCAAAGAGTTAATTAGTTGGTCTAAAATGTGACCTAGTATAACTTCTTATATCATATTTATTTTCTTCTGTGTTATTGCATAGAGGATACATGGTGCTGTGGTCTGGCTATTACTTTACCATTGCTTCACAATTTATTGTCTGAAAAATTACAGTAGTTTCAGGAGTGGTTTGTGGGTTCACACAATACCCTTGAAATACATATTATAACTTTATTTTGTAGGGAAAAGAAGGCATGTACATTTTTTTGAAGGAAACTTTTTTTGCTTACAATGAATGAAAAGAAGCCTTTTCTATATAGCTCTTAAATAAAGAACAATTCTTATTTTATTGAATTAAGCATATGCACACTATCTAATTTGAATATTATTCCAATTTTAAAGAAATACATTTAAAAGCATCCATTAGAGGTATGGGAAGGAAGAGAATGCAAATATTACATGGATTTTATCTTTTGAGTAAATTTGCTTGCTTGTGTTTGACACTAATAAGAATCAGAAGTTTACTTCAAAGACCATTTTTTAAAATTTGTTTATACGTGGTTGTTACTGATGCTTTTACATTTAAAAAAGAGCTACTATTACAAAAACCTATCATTTGTTTGCAGGCATTTTATGGATTGAACTGTTTTGAACAAACTGATTTGTATCAATAAGTTCTTAAAATACAGTGGAAGAAGTTTCTTCTTTCAGTCAGACTTGTAAGTTGTAGTGGGAATTTTGCACAGCCTGATGATGACAGGCATGATCTTCTGCCTGAGCAGGCATACGAATAGCTCTGTTATCATCATGGATCTTTCGGCTGGGGCTTTGTGGTGGTTGGTTCTGACTTCAGGTTTTGTCCCTTACGTGGAGGACTTCGAAATAACATGAATAAAATGTTAATCATGGAAATTACATGACATAACTTGCTACGCTCTTAAGCCTCTTTCCTTAACACACTCGGAGACAGAGGGACATTATATTAACATATTTCCTATTATGCTTATTACTGATCTTAAATACTAAATCTCTGGCAGAACAGCTCTATAGGTGTCTGATCTTACAAAGATAACTGTTTGACTGAGGCTTTTGCCAGTGAGATATTGTTGTTGATTAAACACAAATGTGTGTTGTAACAAAAAATATTCTTATTGGAATTTTATAAGCAAGAAGATTGTTGTAATGCAAATAACTGAAACTCTTGAATAGTAAGTTGTTTGGAATTAAGTTTCCTACCTCTTTTAAGACTATGAACCGAACTATTATATTGCCCTCTGATTGCATGGTGTGTTTTCTGCTTTACATTGCCATTATGGTAGCTCTGAGAGTCCCTAACTGAGAGCAGAGCTAGATATCATTTGGAACATTTGAACTTGTAACTAAGCAAGACATTTAAAGACGCAAGATGAAATCCTGGCTGTACTGAAACAGGCTGCAGAGTTATGGTTGATTTAATTGAAGAAAAGACTTTTGCAAAAAATTCTTAGCACAGAGTGAAAGTTTAATGCTCATTGTTTGTTCCACATTTTATCTTGTGAGTGAAAGTGAGGATGAAGGCTCAAATAAGAGAACACTAAAAGGGAAGTCTTCTCAAGTGCTTTTTAGGATTTTTTTTATTAAGGTACATTCCTCACTTTTTTGGTCTGTAAGAAGTGAACTGAATTCATTGGGACTATTTATACACTGTTGAATTGGGTCCTAAGAGAGCATTCTCAGACTCTTCTGACAAATGGGAAGGAATTATGAGTAAGGACATTTCTAATTTGTGTTATTTATTCATATTTCCAAAGATATTCTGTACCCTAAACCAAAATAATTCTACAAATATTTATGCATAACAGTTTTTGGGTAAAACTTGCAATTTTTCCAAAAAGTGTAGTTTTGAAAAAGTGTGTAAGAGTTGTAGCAATTAACCTACATGCACATTTATAATTCTAGAAAATGGACAGCATATTACATGCAAAGACTGGATCTGATAGACCCAAATTGCTTAAAACATCAGTTATTGAAGATGTCCCCCTGGGACTTTGAGAAACCATTTAACAGATGAAAGTACATTTTGAAAAGTTTGACCTTACAGGCAATCATAAAATGAATCAAAACAGTTCTTTCCTCCCTGAAATGTACAGAGCCCATCTGTATCTAATCCAGTAATTATAGACTGAGTTCAATTACCTTTTCAAACTTGGAGCAGACTGGAGACTAGGCAGTGAACAAACATAGGGTTTTGTCTAGACCTCAATTGACCACAGTCTAAAACTTGAATTTATATCTAATTTTATTTTTAGCTTCGTTTGATAGTTTTTAAAGGATTTATTTTGCTAGCTAGTTGCTAGATCATGAAAGTTTTTACTTCTTGACCTAGTGTTTATGGCTACATTTCTATCCCAGTGAAGTTAATAAAATGACACCAAGTCCTAAGAGTTTGCTGGATAAAACATTTTAAATGTAACAAGAGTGGGTTAACCAGCTCCTTTGAGTCTCTAATATTGCTACAGTGAAGTTATGAAAGAATCTGAACAAAATTATGTAATTTATTCTCTGTGCTTGTATCTGTATATTTAATGTTCAGATTTAAAAAAAACTTTGATGTTGTTTTTTGCTCTTTTAGAAAAATGAACCCCAAACCTACCTGACTGCACTATTGCCAGTAGTTGACACAGATTAGAAACCGTGCTGAAAATATATTTTATTAATTTATTTCAGTTAGAGCAAACAGACTATCCATTCAGCCATACAGACTGTGTTAAAGAATACATACACAGCTACAAGTTGTAGCAGCTAGTGTAGGTTATCCCTTTGACCACCAAGTTGAAGCCCAGGCATTTTTTTTTATCTTATCCCACAAACGAAACAAACCACATAGTACACATCTTGTTGAGAAGTATTGTGTCCTGCGTTCACGGTCTGACATAACAACATTGTCAACATGGTGTTCTCATTCCTTCTATGACGGTTTATGTGCAACCTTCACTTGAAAAGCATTCTTTGCAATAAAGATGTGTGTAGTTTGCAGGCGCTAACCGCAGCGTACAAGACTTCTGTTGTTACAATAGTACATTTCCTATCTCTTGGGTTCGCAGTGGAGGAGCAATGATTAAGGATGGAATAAACACTATATTTTTAACTTCTAATTGTGCGATGTGCTTTTGATGGACTGGCGTCTCTTGGCAAGTGAAGGCTATCATAATTGGTGCGTTTAGTTTAGCTTACTGATTCTTAATAGTAATCAGTATTTTGTAGCAGTTGCTGTAATTAGTTAAGAATGTGGTTCATGATGACTTCCAAGTCAACATGTATTTAGCAAATAAGACGTACTGTTCCAATGAGTAGTAAATTTGATGTGACAAGCAGGAATCTTTTGATGTTTAATTGGTTTCCCTTGTAACACTTGAGAAAAAACTGATCTAAAGAAATGTTGTGTAACTGTAAAGCTGAGAGGCCCAAGAAATTGCATTGATTATTCTGAGTGTATTTTGTCTCTATATTTTATAAGCATGGGAAAAGTTCTCTAATACTTGTCCTCTGGTTTTTTGTACTGTATAGTAGTTTTCTGGATGTATGATAGTGTTCTGAAAAGGTAATATGGAAATATATCAAATTATTATCATAATTTTAAAGCAAAATTTGTAATAGTATATGATGAGGAAACATAGTAGTTTTTGGTATATAACATCAGTCTGGTTTTTTTTTTTTTTTCTTTCAAAAAAGGACTGTCATGCACTCAGAAGTCAGGAAATCCAGTCTTCAATTTCAGTCCGTCATCAAAATCCTATTTACAAAAGCACTGAGAACTTGGTTATTTCCTCCCTGCCTCAACTCCACATCAGGAGCTAAGACAACCTTTCAGCTGTTGCTGATGGCAGATGTCATAACCTGTTGTACAGTCATATTTGTATTAGTAGGTTTATCATAGAAGATAGGACCATATGCTGTCTAAGAACAGTGAGCTCTTCCAGTAAGCCCCATAGCACTTTTCTTCTCCTCTTTACCATAATGGCCATAAGAAATAAACAATTCACCTGGAAATTCTGGTAAAGTTTGTGCTGCCATTCAACATACCACCAGGCTTTGTAATTGAAAGTAAGGATAGTTGATACAAGTTTCTGATTTTTTTTTTTAAATTTATGTAATAAAATTGTGTTATGGCTTCATAGGAGTTAGAAAAGCGCTGCTACATCCAGGATGCTGAACCTGTTACTTGTGCTTCATTTCATTTTATAGGGCTTCAGTGTTGCACAGCATTTCGGAAACTAAAGCATTTTAGACCAACAGCTGAAATGAATATGTTCTGAGAGTAAACTAAGGCAATGCCTTTAGTCTGTACATTACCTGAAATGAGAAGTCTAGATTTTGCACTGTGTTTAGTCTGATCTAGGTAATTTTAATTCTAAGATCTAGTGACACTCCTTTCACCCCAAATACTAAGGCTGCTAACAGTAATTGTTAGAAGAGTAATGCCTGCTACAATAGACAAAAATTGTGTAACAGTAAAAATGGAAAAATGACTGTTTCAGTCTCTCAAGATTTTTCATGACCTTATCAACTCTCTGTTTGTCCTAAGTGAGGGTTGGTTGGTATGGTTCCACCTCTTTGCTAATGAGCAAAAGGAGTTTGTTTGTTTTGTGACTGTTGCAACAAAATACCTCATTTCAATTAGAAAGTCACATTCAACTAACACTGCCTAATAGATTTTCAGCTACATGCCTTGCGTATACTATATGTTTGTAATGTAAAACAGTCAGTACTATTATTTTTTAAGCAACAACTGTGTTTTCAGTTTAATGGAAAGGGAAATCTTAAAAGTGAAAGTATTTGTCCTTTGTACTTCAGTGGATATTTTTCTGTTGACTATTTTCAAACCAGATTACTTCAGTCAGCTCTTACAATTGCATGTACATCCTCTGCCTCGGAGTGCGCACTCTGAACTGGGTGGAGAGCATATGTCTTAACTTCCTCTGTTCAAGTAAATGCATTTAACTTTCCCTGTAGGATCACTTTTAAATCTAAAGGGAATATTAACTATATTATAGTCCCTGGACTTGACTTTGGCAAAAAATAGTGGCTCTTCAGGAGTCACTCCATTTTCTCCTGTTTCACTCATTTAAAAGGAGGAGTAGCTTTCTTTTGCCCACATCTGTTACTTCCAACTCTTACTTTTTTTGTTGTGTGCTTTTATTTCTGGCTCTGTGTGTCGTATTTCATCATAGCTCTCTGTTGAAATCTGTCTCACAATTTTAGTGTCACTGATTTCTTATTGTTAATATTTCTTCTTCGTTTGCACTCCATTTGATTCCTTTGTTACTGCATTTGTTTCCTGATTTTTCTGCCAGCACATATTACAGAATTAATAGTGTCTTATTTATTTAAACGGTAAGGAAATTTTAGCTGCAAGAAGGATAAATTGATTTCCCACAAATATCCAGTCAGTTGTTTCACTTCATTTCTGCAGCAGAAGGCAGGCTTATTCTTTTTGTTGCTGTCTAATTTGTCTTATAAGACAAAGAAATTAAAAGGAAAAGGGCAGTCCATGTGAAGCGCTAATCTATATAATTTATTTTTCCTTTGTCTTTTTTTCCCCTCTCTTGTCCAGCTCTTGCTTTTTGGACGTTTTCCTTTTCTTGACTCCGTTCATATCATTAATTAGTATTAATAATGGCTACTAATTTAGCAATAAAAAGATGCATGCAGTTATTAAAGCTATGCTTTTTATTTTCTAAAGTGCAAATTCCTCAAATCTGTTTAAATAAAAGAAAAATTATGTTGAGTTACCTAAACTTCATAAGGAGTCACAGTTCAGCTAATTGGATGCAGTGCAACTAAATATAACTGCACAAAGTTACATTAGTAAAACTTTCTATTTAGACAAGGCTTTTTTATTTTCCTTCTCTGTTTTCCTATCACTAGTCATTTTTGTCTGTCTTTTCTATGCTTATTGATGCTGTAGTCATGTCAGACAGACACTTGAGTTGCTTATTGCAGAAACAGTGTTTGAATCATTATGAAGGGGACTGAAGAACATTCAGGACAAAAAAGAAAAAAATACCTTAAAACTGGTTTAGATATCATGGCTTTCAGTATCTTCACTGCTGCTATACAGTTATACAGCTATACAGCGCATGCAACAATATGCTTTTCTGTTGGTACAATATTAAAAATGCAGGCATTTGAAATTGTTGTGTGTTTCTGTGGGGGGAAAAATGATAATTTTGAGATGCTTTAGTTCTAATGCTGATGTGCCAAGGAGTAAAACATGCTATTAAAAACATGAAGTCATGTTAACCCTCTCTTTGCTAGCATATATATAGCATACAGTGTTTTGTTTAGGCTGTTTTGAACACTTTCAAGGAGAATGTTTTGCATCCTAATAGATTTAATTATTGATTTGGGGGGTTTGTTTCTTCCCCCTATTAAGTGTTTTTTCTGTTTTATTACCCTCAATAAGGGCCCCATTCTTCCCAAGTACATGCTAGCTCTGTGTCTCTGGTATCTGTCTCACATTTGCACTGAAAATACAGTTATTGTTTTAGCCAGGATGTATCTTACAATGTTTTGGGTTTTTTTGTTCTTTACCTCAGACCATGCCCTTCTGCTGCCATTTTTAATCTCTCTTGCATCTTCAATTCCTCCCTTCCTTCGCTTTTCAGTGTTGCTCTTTTTTTTTTTTTTTTTCACCTCTATGCCACAGTGAGTTTTACCAGCTCCTGTTCCATCTAATCATACAGTCAGATACCTGCTTGACGTTTACCATGTAATCTTGACCAGTCTCCTTATGGTAAATTCTCTTCCCAGTATTAAGCTTTCATGTTTTAATTTTGATTCCTAGCCTTAAAATTTTCATCTTAAAGTTGCTAGTGAGATAGCTCCCCAGTAGAGAGGTACCTCATGCTTACCTTTCTCTCTTCCTAAGTACATCATGCCTGTGCATGGGCAGAATACTGAAATACTGATGAAATATATTTCAGTAATACTTACTTATCTGTAGTGCAGAGCAGAACTGTGGAGCTGAGGTGTGACATCTGTAAATCAGGTGTTTATAACCCAAATAAAAACTGGAAAACATAGTATCACATCTGTCCTTGACATGAGAGACTGTTCACAGAATTCATATAAGAGCTGTGAAACATTGGTGTGGCAAATTGCAGTAGCATTTTACTCTAACCTTGAGTGAAAATTGTATACAAACCAGTATCCATCTTACAGTAGATATTCCTATTTCTACATATTCGTATCTGCTGGAACACAAGTATTTTCTACCCAGTTGTTTTGTTATTTCCTTCCAGTAATGCAGTAGCATTTAGCTACTGCAGCCAAACCTGGGCAATCTAGTTGTTATGGCAAAAGACACAGAGGTAACATTGATTTCTTCACTGTGTACAGGTTGGCAAGACACAATGAAACTGCTCGATGGACACTGAATCTTAACACAGAGCTCCTTAGTAGCTCTTATGGCTTCATCTATAAGCACAATCTCTTTCCTCTGACTGGAAGTTAACATGCTCTTATCTCAATGTACTTTTGTGCTGGATAACTGAAATGTGTTCTCACTGCAAAGTGCTTGTGAACAGAAATCTGTCAATAAATTTAAGATGTGTCAGTGTGTGTTTCACCATCTTGCTTCCTAAGATTGTCTCTCAGCTGGCTGCGTGCTCAGCTGTGTTTTTATAGTCACAGTAATTTCAGAATGAAGACTGTGTTGCTTTCCTGAGCAACCATGAAGATAACTCTGTAGTTTACAGCCCTTTCTTCTTGGAGGCCCTTCAGAGTTGATGACTGGCTGAAACCTCAGACTCTATGTGGCAGTATATGGTGGTGGTATGTCTCAGCACAGATGCTGTTTCCTTTTATTTCAGCCCTTTTCTTTCCTCCTCTTGTGTGTCTGTGCTAAGTTTTTGCCTTAGGTTTTTTGGCTTGTTTCTGTGTTCTCTCCTGATTTGCACATAGTATATTTTCTTTTCTGCGGATGTATACCATCAAAAAGCTACCTACTGTGTTAAGTTGTGTGTTCCTATGTGTTTGAGGCTTTGCAGAGATAGACATAATGCTTTCAGAATTGAGTAATACATTGCAGGGAGAGGTAGCCTATTACAGTAAACAAGTGAGTTAACTAGGAGACAGGAATGGACTGTTGTATTTTCAGGTGTCTTGTATGGCCTTGCAAAGTTCACTTCATTGAGTCTCTTCTTTCCCCTTTGCATTACAATCCAAGCGTTTGTATGTCCATGTGAGCCTTGAGTTTGGCTGAGTCTCCTAGATCATTCTCCCTTACAGACTGGGGGAAGAGAAGGAGACCAGAAGCTTATATCTCCCATGTTAGCATTGGTTAGGATGATGCATATTCATGTGTCTTATTACACAGTTGCTTAGCTCGCCCCAATCACATCCAAGTTTCTTTTCTGCTGACTAATAATAGTGACATTGCAAGAGCAAGCATTAATTTGGGCCAGTATGCTCCAGGCCTTAAACATGTGCAAGTTTGACATATTTTTGCCACTGCTGCTAAGGAGCATTGCTAGATACAGAGGATTTCATAAATCTCTCTTTGAGGTGCTGGTAAGAGGAACATATAGTATGTTCAATGTCATCGGGCTTTGGACACAGCTGGAAGAGATAGAAGTTTTTCCTGGGAGGGTGCATGTGTGTGAAGGAGGGATTGGGGGGAGGATAAAGAGGAGCACGCGATTTACCTTTTCTGCAACACAGGAGAAGGTTACTTTGCCAGGAAAAGTCACCTACGTTCTCTGTTTGAGAGAGATGGCTTTGGAGGGAGCTCATGTTAAAATGTTGTCTGTCAGTGTGCCATTGCGTTACCTTTGTTTTCTTGATGGTAAAAGTTAAAGCTGTTGTAAGTAACGCTTTCGTTTCTGGCTGTGAATGAAGAGCCAGCTTCAAGTTTCGCTCAAATGAGGTTTTACAGGGGGATCTACAGACAAAAGTATTTGGAGTAAGCTAGTAACACTGCAGATTGTAGTCTGGTTGGATTGATAGGGGCATCCTAGAACTACATTGGAGTAGAGAATGTCGTTATTTTATGTATTGACAACAGAAACCTACTCTTTGAAATCAGTGCTTTTGTAACGGTTGCCCTTTTACGTTCAGTTGTTAACTTCCTTCTTCGAAAGACCCTCAGTCAAGGAGGTAAGGGCAATGCCATACTGGAAACTCATCTCTTTGTCACAGGCAGGGAGAAAAAAAATTATGTTGAAATAAAGCTTTAAATGATAGTAAACATTATGTTTTCAGCTGCAAGTATCGTAGCAGCTTGCTGGTTTTCAAATAGCAAAGCTAGACAGTGAGTCACCCCATGTAGAGGGGCTTTCTGAGGACTTGAGAGTTGGTACTCTGGCTTATGAACAGTTACTGTCTTCATAGAAACTTACAGCTTTTAAGCAGCTTAATTTTCTTTCTTTCTCTTCTTCAGTTACATATCTGTCATTGTATAATAGGTAGACTAATTGGGTTTAGAGTATAGAGTTTAGAGTTTAGCTTTCTAGTTGTAAATAAGGCTAAATTTTATTTTTTTTTCTGACGTGGTCTGATAATTTCCTATTGATATGATTGAGGGAGGCTTAGAAGAAGGCCTTATATACAGGTAATGTAACAACTAGAAGTGCCACATAATAGTTTATCATAATATGTACGGGAATTGGAGAAATGATCTGTTAGGTTGTATTTCTTTTGATAAAGATTCCTTCTACTGTGTACTTGTATATTTTTCACAACTTCTGTTAAATTTATGTGTCTGTTACGGGTGTTCCCACAGGAAACTATTTCAATCTATTGTGATGTGCAAAGTTTTCTAGGTTTTGGGCTATGATTTCTTGTTTTGATGTTATATTGTGAAGCATATCAGTGTTTCCTCATGTGAACTTCAAGTTCTCTTCCTTGCTTTTTGAAAACACAGCAAATGCTGATGCTCTTTTAGCTCTTACTTAACTGAGCTATAAATATTTTGTTATTTTAACCTTGAAGTTCTTTATGCGTTATCATTGTTTTTGAGGGTCTGCATGCTGGAATGTTTCATGCAACTTTGTGAATACTCTTAGTCTATAGGAAACACTGTTTTTTCTGAACATTATGTAATTTTTTTTAGCTATGCTGATGTATAAAAATGTCTCCCACTTTGTGCTTTTTTTCTTCTCTCCTATTTCCAAACTTTTTATATGAAAAACTCATAAAAATTTTTGTACTGTTGTCTTGTTGGCCTCACAATGTCATAGCAGTTTCTCATGATTGCTGTTATCATTAAAAATGTTTCTTACATTTAACTTCAGCTTCTTTAATCTGAAAAGTCTTAAACTTTTTTCTTACTGATTGCCATCTATCTCGAGTAAAATTAAAATACTCAGAAATCTGAATGCTTTGTTCAAATTGGTTAAGTGAGTATGATTAAGTTGTAAGAAGTAGCCCATCAAATAAAATCTTAGGACTGCATACAAAGCTGTCTGTTGAATTAAAAAACCAGAAACCCAACTTTCATTTGCAAGAGCAGTGTTCTGATTTTCATTAAATAAATTATGTTTTACTCTATTTTGTTTAAACTCAAGATTAATTTCTATGGTTACAGTGGATATAAATCTCTAGATTGCTTTTAAAAGGGATTGTTTAGTCAGAACAGGGCTGACAGTCTCTCCTTAAGAGAAGCTATTACTTAATTTTATTTTTCTAAGTTTAAATGCTTAAAAAATATTTGTAATGATACCCCAAAGGCATCATAAAAATGTAAAAATAATTATACTCTAAAATTACCAAAATTACAGGAAATGGACATTTAAAAAATCTTACTGAGATTCATCGCTGAGAAAAAGTGAGAAAGGAAAAGTGCCTTACTTCACAACTTAAATTCTTGTCAGGAGTTTCTGCTTTCAGTGATTAAAAAATATACTTTTGAATTGTCACCATTATTCAGACGCGAAAGAATAGCATTGATTTCCCTTTTAATTACAGCTAAAGCTTACTGCTCCGAAATTCTGCAAGCACTTTCTCGGGAGAAATTTCTGTGTGACTGTCTGCTGGAATTTTTTCAAGTAGAAATTATTCTCCCCCATGGTTGGGGGGGGGACCATTTTTTTCATAGGCCAAACCAGCTGGCAAATTCCCCTAGGCAGATCAAACATGAACAGCATTTTGTGGTGAACAAACGCAGGGGTCCAGAGACACTTTTTCATGCCACATCATATGTTACCTTGGAAAGCTAATAGTCATTTGGTACTTAACTTAAGAGAAATCTGACAGAGCAATGTACTCTAAAGGGAGGGATTTTTCTCAGACATTATGGCTGGACTTCGGTCATGTCAGAAGATTCTTGAGTGGGGACAAAGTAAGGTGCCTTCATTCTCAGTGACACTTTTAGGCCAACTTGTGCTCTGAAAAACTCCTAGCCCTTGCTGTAGAGTTGACAACCTGTCACAGTTTGCCTTAATTACCATTTTAGAAGACACTTCTATTTCTTAGAAAGGGGCAGGGTGCAGGGAATGGGATAATATTAGCAGACTGGATTTCAGACTGACTCTGTTAGTATCCCTGTCTGGTCCAAGAGTTATTAAAAGGATTATCGGGGGTTTTTTGCTACTGTTGTTTTCCTCACCTCAGTTTAGCCACAATTTTTGCTGTTATAAGGGCTAGTGGAGGGCTAATAAGGGCTATTTTTCCCTAGGGATGGAGGACGGATTTTTTTTGTTTGGTTCTGCTTCCTAGGTGCTATAACAGAGGAATAGTAGCTTGCTCAGAAAAGCAGCAAGCAGTCCATTTGAAGTGGGGCAGCATGGAAGAAATCTGTGTGTCTGATTGAGAAACTTTTTCTAGATTTACTGAAGATGTGAATAGCCTCTATCAGTGCGTCACTCTGCATCAGCCACATAAGGACTTACAGTGACCAGGGCCCAAGTCAGGCCTTAGGACTTACAGTTAAGTTCCTAAGATTTAGGGCAGATGATCCAGGTCTTAGGGTTTCCTGTTATGTGAGGGGGTTAAAAAAAAAAAAAAAAAAAGGCCCTTTGTCTTAATTTTTCTGCCGATACCATAAAGCACTTGAATGAAATCTTAATGTGTACAGAATTAGCGTCTCTCCAGTATATTTATTTATTTGCTTTTGTGCCTGATCTGTACACGTTCCTTAGATAAGGAATCATAAACTTCTCATTTCTGACTGGGCATTTTCTTGGTCCAGTCCAGTATTTTAATGGGGGAGAAGCAGTTAGTTAGCATAAATGCTACAGCAACCACTACAGTAGTGTTTCATCTGCGTTATGTAAATGAAGGTGTTGAAACATAATGAAAGGATTTTTGCACTAAGAATGCTATTGTACCGATGATGAAAATCCAGAAAAATACTTGAACACTGAAACAGAACAGTGCTTGTCCCCCTGAATTGTATTTGACAGAGTGGTAGGATTTTGAGACAGAGTAAGTGCTGTGTCAGCTCGTGCTGCATCAGTGTAGAGGTGTAAATACATTGAAAATGTAGAACTCGGAATAAAAAGGGCCCGGCAGAGGAGCGTGGGACTGCGGCGTGCGCGAGGGAGGCTCTGGTCCGGCTGCGGCTTCAGCAGAGAGCACGCTGGCACAGCTGATGCCACAGGCTTAACTGCTCTGGTGCCCTGTGATGGCTTCTGCTGACGCGGGTTCAATTTAGTCCCAAAGTGAAGCACATGCACATGTAACTCTCTCTGAATTGCACTGCAAAAACTTGGATTCTGAATTTCATATGATGGTCAGAGTAACCTTTTATTACTGTATATCTGTTAAATGAGACTGGAAATCTCTTCATGTCGTGAAACATCTTTAAGTCAAGAAAACATAGTACTAAATGAGTTCAGACTGTGAGAACAAGGGACAAGAAAAATATCTCTTACAGAAAGACACAAGCAAAGCTGAATGCAGTTACTGAAAGGTTGTAAATGGAGCGTTTTGAACAGCAATGGTAAAGGCCAATTATTGTAAATATGTATTTTGACCAATTTACTTTTATCTCTCAACCAAAACATTCCCCACAATTGTTGTGGGGTTTATATTTTAGTCAATGAGGTTTTGGATGACTGTGTAAAAATATAAATGTTAAAGCAAGTTATGATTAGAGTTGGACAATAAACAGCAAAAAGGGAAATAGTAAGTTTTATTAAAATCAGATGTTGCTTTTTTTTTCTTGAAAGTATTTGTTGCCACAGAGAATAAATGAAGACTGGTTACTAAAAACATTTAGCATGACATTATGTTTTAGAAAGCCTACTGCTAATTTTTTCTGGAGGTCGCCTCATGTTCCTGTTGACCCTCTACAGTCCATTTTCAGAATATTTAGATGTGCTTCTGTACATGCAGGTATCAAACCGTGTGTTCTCACAAGACCTAAGAAAACAGTGACAAAATTAACACAGACCTCTTTATCTTAAATTCTATATGTATTGTAGTTTTCTGGTTTGTGGTTCAGAATTGAAATTCAATGTTTATAAGTAATTATCCTACAAAATATTTCTTTTTCTGTATTTATAAATGCCTGAAACACAAAGCATTAAAATGGTTTTAAGAATATACAGTATACTTTAGGATAACTTCAATCTTGAAAAAAATTCAATGGCTTCAAAAGAATTTTTCTATACAGTTGGAGTTTGCTGTAGGTACCATACACATTTTTAAAACATGCAGCAACCGCACCCCCAAATAGCACCCCAGTAAAACCTAAATCCACTGATAATACTGGGTACTTGCAGTCTTGATTGTGGTCAATGGGGAACTGGAGCTTTCGAGCTCTTAGGTCTTAATTTTGCTTTACTCTTATTAGAAGAGTCTTGAATGAAAAATGGTTTGCAATTGTGTTGCAAAATTCCAAAAATAATCTCTTCATCATGTACTTGACCAAATCGTATACCAACTCTGGATTATTTTTAAGGAAAGCATGGTAAGATATGAGTTTTTTTGGCTGATAGGGAGTTATTTACTATTAAATTTTCCACTTCATATAATAAACGGTAAATAAAAAAATCAAAATAACCAAGTGCAGATCCAAAATGCACTTTAGAGGCTAAGTATTTCAAATGTGAAGAGACAGTAGCAAAAATCAATGAGAGACAGTTTTTGAACCGTAGGCAGTGTTTATAAATATAAGTAAAGCAAAAATTAAAAAACAAAAAATATTTCCTTTAAAAGCAAGCTGGTTTTTTTCTTTATGGTGCAAGACGGGGCTTTTTCACTCTTCCCTTTTTGACAGTTTGATATTAAGCAAAAGGAAGCATTTTCTGCTCCAGACCAGGCGTTAGGAAATTTGCTTTGCTTCTTACTGCAGTTTAGAGGTTTGTTAATGATAACCAAATAGTGCCTGTGGTATCCTGCAAATAGGTTTTATCTCCCAATATCCCACAATGGCTAATGCAAATTTTTGCAGTGATTCCTTAAAATTTTAATTTACTTTTACAAAAAAATATTGTGCTATTTTAAATTTGAAAAATACTGATATTACTACACATTTTATTTTTTAAATCTTTTTAAAGGTTTGTACCATCTTTACCTTAAAGAGTCAAAATGCCTCAGTCTTCATTTTCAAGGCTTTTAATGCAGTTCAGTTTTGAATGTCCTTACTCCATGTACCATACACTTTTATTAATACAACACCCCCATTCTTGGTTATGTTAATTCCTTTGCTCCAAATGCAAGACTACTAATAAAATGCAGTTAAAATGTTGCCCTGCCCGTTGCTGCTGCTGTAACATATATGCTGATGTAAAGCAGAAACTGAACAAAGTCACAATTTTCCCGAGATTAGAGGTAGCCAGGCTGGCTGTCTCCTCGCCTCCTGCTACCCGCTTCCAGCGTCGGGCCACCCCCACACCACAGTTTAGATATTATTTGCTCTTTTAGGTTTCAGATTACGAGAGCAATTGATCTGTGTGACCTATTTTAGAAACTTCACGTTTGCTGGGGAAACCTAAACCAAATGTATCCCCTCAAGAGACAAATCAGCTGAAAACTGGCCAGTTGACATTTGGAGGCAGCCAGTGCTCCTCTGCAATGAATTCTGGTAGGACAGCACCACCTCATGGCATACTAATAAGTCACCATCCAAACCCCTTTAAATAACAGTTTTCACACTATTAAATTCAGAGCTGAAGCTTCAGCTCTGAATTTAATCCTTGGTTTAATTTAATTGGTTTAATCTTCCTTGCATGTCACTGTCTTGGGGAATTACATAATTTTGTCTTTTGAAGGTTCCAGTTTCTGAAATGTAGAACCCAGGTAATAGTATTTTAAAAACAAAATCTTGTCTGTTCTTAGGCAACATCCTGTAGGAGCCTGTGTGAATTCAGTGGTCTGACAGTGCTTAAAATATAACCTAGACGGAAGCTGTGTGGGACCTGGCCTTTCATGTGTTGTGTTTTTAAAAAGTTCATAACTCAAAGGTAGTTTGTAGTGGAAAACTTGAAAATTACTCCATAGGAGCCATTTCTGCATCAAAACTTTTCTAACTAGTCTTTCCCAACTGTAATAGTCTAGGTAAGAGCCTAAGCTCTTAATTTTAAAATTTATTTCATATAAATTGGGTTTTTGTTTATAGTATCTATTCTGTTTGGATTTTAGTCCAGATTTCTGAAAATACTTTCAGTGCATGCACTAACCATGGAAAATTTCCACTTTTTTTTTTTTAATATGGTTTAGACATTAGAAACAATTTTGTTGTAATAAAAACAAGTGTATGTTCTTACACTAATAAATGTCTCTCCTCCTAGTACTAAGACTGTACTTTTTTTGGTCGGAAACATGCAGTCCCTGTACATCACCTAATGTCTTATTGAAATTCTTAATTTCTTCTGAAGTAGGCAGTGGATATGTTTGGGTTGACTGTATGTTTGGAATTGAAAACATGATAGATGCCTATTAATATTATAACAATTTTTAATTTTTCTGCTCTTTGCAGAAGGCATTGTAGAATGTATTCACTTTTTCATGAATCTGTAGATGGAATCTATTTAGGTAAGACATCTGAAGATCAGGCTTTTTGGACATATTGAAAAATTAAATGTAAACTTTTTTTTTTTTAATTTTTATGGTTAATAAGACACTTCCATCAGCAGTGCTTGTCAATGCTGCTGAATCAACAGTAAATGCTGTGTCTCATATGACTTGTAAGAGCCTTTCTATTATGATTTGGTTTTAAGTACTTTTAAAGTTTTCTTTAACAAAGTACATCTTTTAAAAATTCAGAATGGCAGTATAGTGTGAAGTGTAACAGTCAATTTTATAGGGTAGTAAATAGTTGCTTATTGTTCTGATGGAAGAGTAAACTTGATAAAATGCTATGTTTGTTCAATGAAAATGACTATTCAGTGCAGTCGAATTCTCCCTACAATATGTCACGGGAACCTACTCCAATCATTTTAATCGTAAACAATGCTGCTGCTTCTTGCATTGGGTTAAACGTATGCAAATTGGAACCTACTGTTTCATGAGTGATCAATTCTTTGTTGGGAGTGGAAAGAAATGTTGTATGTATTGCTAAGATACTGAAGGAAGCATAGTCAGCATCTTTGTTCTAAAGTATATGCATCTTTTGAAGATGCTGCTTTGGAGGGAATGCTTTCCTGTTTCTCTTCTTGTTTAAAAATATAGCCTGCTTTAAAATCATAAGAAAAATCTCTAAATAGACAAACATCTACCATTTCTAGCGAAGGCCCCAAGTATAAATAGAGCTGTGCATGCCACCTGTGGTAGCAGATGGCAGCCATTCACAGCTTCCTTTTGTTTTGGACCCGCATTATAGGCAATATTTGCTTTTATGTTTTAATAAGACCTGTTTAAAAAAATCTACAGTGGCAACAAAACACAGATATGTGTGTTAAAGAAGTAGTTTACAATGAAGATAAACTTTTTGAAGTGCAAGCTGGAACCTGAAATAACTTAAAACAAGTTACAGTAGAGGCTTTAATGTGAATTTATAGAGTGGATTTTACTTGCGTGATGCTGACACTTTTGTTGCCACCCAGTGGAAAACTACTGCTGCTTCACTGTAGAGAATCAATTGTTTTATTATGATCAGAACTACACTTGAGAGTTTTTAAATAATGCCTGGAGTTTCCAGCTTTGGTACCTGAGCTTAGGAGCTTGTCATTTCAAGTTTCTTAAGTTGTAACTAAATATACCTCCTTTCATGGCAGATGCGTCTTTTAGGAAGTTCCCTACTGGTGCTATCCAGCTTCTGCTTTCCCTTGTGCTGATACAGGTATTTGTGAAGCTGAAATGAAAGAAACCAATTCTTTATATTTGGTCTTAAACATTATTAACCCCCATTTCCAGAAGAGTAATTTTTTAAAAAGTAATTTCAGTGTTTTGGTGTGTGGTATTGACCCTCAAGGGAGTGCCAGTGGGAATGGGAAGAGAGGAGGGAGAGCCTGGAGTTTCGTAAGCGGTCTTTGTTGTCAGAAAGAACATAACCCTTCGTATTCTGATAGTGGACAGAAGCTTGAGAACATGCTGTTAGTATAACGATGTAACTGATCTGGAGTTACAACTGTAACTGGGAGGAAAGGTATTTTTTTCCCATGATTCTCATAAAAATGTCAGTTATATCTGGAAATTCAGTAGTGTTCTTCCCCATAAGGTAAGTTTCATCTTAATGTAGTGCAACAGTGCTGCAACTATGAAGGGCATTTCTCTAAGTCCTCCTATCCCTTCAGGGGAAAAAAAGGAAATAATTTCATTATTTCAGGGTTGAAGGAGAGGCTTATTTCTCTGCTCCAGACTTTCAGAGAAGAAGAAAGCCCATTTCCAGAGGCAGAGAATGGGAACCATGACAAGAGGCCAATACTCAGATGCGTTTGTGCTTCATCTTCAAATTGCTTTCATCTATCCTTTTGATGGCTGTGTTAACTGTTGGTATAATTGTTTTGAAAACGGGCATATACAGCAAATGGGAAGTTGTAGTTATGATGGATGCGTAAATGGAGTGGAAAAAATTGATATGCTGAAATGCAAGTGGGATTTAAAATTGTTCTAGGTCTACTCAAAAGATTAGAGAAGATACAAAAAATTAGCCCAGAGGCAGTAAAAAGCAGAGGGAGAGACAGACAGTGACTGGCCAAGAAAACTGTTGCAGAAGGGAAGACTTTGTAGAGATAAAGTCAGGTTTGGCAAAATTCACAATGAATTAACTAATGGTATTAAAACCCCCCAAAGTTAAAATATTCTTTAGCTATGTAAATAAAAAGAGAATTAGCAAAGAAGTGGATTTGTCATGCAGCTGGAGTATAGATTAAGAATAGTTTAGGCATGGTCTCCAGTCTAAATTAATAACGAAAAAGCCGTGGACCAGCAGGGTAAAACTAAGATATGCACTGGGAAACAGAGCACGGAATTGGAAATTTGTACAAAATCTCACAATTTTAATGCAGTCAAATTGTGGTTATCAGATAATCTCTGGGTTGAGTTCAGACACAGTGGATTTGAGAAATCCCAAGTTCTGAAGGCAGCTATTTTTAATGAAAATACCTTGAATTGAAGATGGTACCATTTGGTCAGAGGGAAGCAAATGTAATGCCTATAATTAAGTCAGCAGAGGCAAACTGATAATGGCATCAGCAGGGCCTGACCCAGAAGTGGTCCAGGATTCAGAAAAGATTTTAAGGGGAAAAAGATAAATAGAAACAAGATACAATGCAGTATAATTTCCCGTCTTCCTAAAACCAGGATGTGTCCAGCCAACTTGATGCTTCAAGAAAATCTGCTTTTCCTTCGTTAAGATGACCTGGTGTCTGATAGTAAAGTGCCTGATAAAGTGCTAATGGGAAGTCTAGAGGAGATTAGCAGAGAAAATATTAACTCAATAAGATGAATAAGCAGAAGCAATGCTTCTGTGTTGGAAGAAGTGTTGGGCTGAAGAGAGGTAGGGAGGTTAACAGTGGAATTACTTTTTGCATTCCCCAAAATAAGAACAGTACTAAACAAGATGAGTTTTAAAATCAATCCCAGAGTAAGATGGATGGGTAAAATTCACTGATGAGGGAATGCTGAGAGGAAGGGAGGAGCATGATACGTTACAGCAAGTGGTGAATGACTGTGGCGTCTGGAGTTGTGGGGAGAAGAAATTCATTCAGCAGTAGAATATGTATTTAGCTAACGAAACAACAAAGAATAAGATCGAAACTAGTCAATGAAAATGGTGGAAGAAAAGATACTTCCAGCTGAGTTACAAAGTAACTAACACCAGTGAATGCCCTTTTAGCCATCTGCATTGCAGAAGGATGGATACAAACTGGAGCAAATGCAAAGGGAAGTTATGGGTTAGGCAAATTCAGAACTGTCTTATGAGACGGAACTAAAAGCTTGGGGTCGTTTGTCTGGGGCTACAGAAGTTAGAGGGAGATAGGATTATTGACGATAAACTCAGACACATGCAGGGAAGCAGAGCTTTTGAGGGAAAGGACTGCTTTGAAGCAAGAACAGATGGATAGAAGTTGGTAATCAGTAAACCTGGAGATTTGATGGTTCTTATGAATAAGAAGAGCAGTACAATTCTAATAAAGCCATTCAGTTGGAATAGGGAGACTCTTTATTACCTTTAGGCTGGAGCTTGATAACTTTGTAAAGAGTGTATGGTGTGCCTCTGATAACGCCAGAATAATTGCAGGTTGATGACACTGGAGATATCTTCAAGATTTATATTTGTATAATCAGGGATATTTTATGTCTGCAGAAGATTAAGCATTGCACCAAAAAAAAAAAATTTTTTTTATTTTTAAATTCACGTTCCCTATTATTCTAGCGAGACCTTCTTTTTTGTAAAAATTGTTTAATTTTGTTGATATGGCAATGACAAATTGAATCCAAAACTATGCCAGCAGTACACGGTAAGAAAAGGCAAAAGAGAAATAGCAGCAGTGCAGGATCGCAGAAGATGCTGTTAGAATTTGAGGGAAAGTAGAACAAGAAGTCTCACTTCTGATGCAAATCTTGGGAACTAAGAGCTTGATGCGAGTATGGGCATAATGGTGTCATTCTAAATTCATGAAAATAGCTTTACAAATGAAGGAGAGGCAAAGTGGGGTCAGTGCAATTCAAACACACTATGACAATTTTAGCCTAAATAGAATGCTCTTTGTGACTAGATGAATTAATTACTGTAAGACAGTGTTCTTGCTTGTCATTCTGATTCTTTCTGCTTGTTAATCACTCCTAAATTGTAGCTATTGCAGTAATATTAAGATTTATTACTTAAAAAGTTTTGCTAATCTCTTTTCTAGTTTAGGGTTTGTTCACATATTAATGTAAATGTTTTGAAATGTGTTTCTTATTTTACATTTCTGCTCTTTGTCCTCTGTAGTACTTTCTTTCTGCCTATTAAGTATTATTGTTCTATTGAAGCACTGTATGACTGTTTTAAATGTTTTGCTTTCATAGACAAGCTTAATTTACCTATTCAGCAAATTTCATGACATACCAAGTCTGAGCTGAGAAGGAGATTAGTATACAAAAAATAAGTTCCAGTGGCAATGAGAAGGAACATCTGTAGAATGGTTTAGCTTATTCTTTGTGCCTCATTGATTTTGTAGTGATTTCAGTATTTCCCTTCTTATTGCTTATGATGGTGCTAAGACTTTAGGAAACTTCAGATCTACTGGAGGTACTAACAGAACTCATTTTGCTATGAATGGGATGAAATTTCCCATCCTGTTAATCACATGGCAAACTTTAAACATGAAAACTGGGAAAATTCTTATCCAGTATGATGAGTTGTAGTAAAAATGAAACAGCAAATAATAATAGGGAAGTGTATGCGTATTTATTTGCACAAGGAAACACTTATTTTTAGTTGTACAAATCACTGCGGTCTTACAAAGTACATTTTTTTTCCTTATACTTTTTTCAAAGAGCTGCTGGTCTTTTGAAAAAAATAACTGCAGGAATTAATCTTCTATTTATCCAAACTATTCTGTGTTCTTTCTCTGTGGTTTTTTTGTTTGTTTAATTACAGGGAACATTTGCATGAAAATAGGATTTTAAGACTTGAACAGCTTCTGATGCTTTTTTCCCAGATACATGGAGTAAACCACATTTATTGTATTTGTAAACTAAAACAATTATTGTTTTGTAAAATTCCTTGCATGCTTTTTTACACTGAATTATTAATGAATATTTGAGAATATGCTTTGGAAAGGTTCCCCCTGCCTCCCCCTCAAATACATACCACTAATGTACATAATTCTCCCCCCTCTTCCTCCTCCCCATCACGTGTCCTTCAAGACCTGCCAAGGAAGTCATATTGGTAGTCATCTCATTTCTGTGGCCAACTAAACTTGATTTCTGTAGTTCCTCCATTCTCTAAGATAAGCAGCATCTTATGCTACACCAAATCTTTTAAATCGGACTAAAGTTTGCAAAAGTTCTTTCAGATTTTTTGGAGATTTTTCATCTTTTCAAAGGATCTTTGTAAAAACTTTTAATAAAGAAAATCAAGTGGATTTATAGCAAAATGTATCCACAGTGAAGTGGAAATCCAGAAGCAGAAATTTGATAGGGATGTGTGCTATGGTAAAACTTAGCAATGATTATCAGATGATAGAGATACTGCTTTAGTTTGGGCACAAACTGGTCACTCTATTAGGGCAAAAATAGACAGAAGAGGGACAGCACCTTGCTCTACAAATTCTAATAACTGAACTTGAACATTTATATCATGTCTCATCAGCAAAATGTTTAAAACTTTCTTGCGTGATCTTCTAAAATGAGTTTATTTTCTAAAATGTACATTAGGTTCTGGATTGCTAGTTTAGATAATGTTTTGTGTTGTTATTGTCATGCTTAATATTTTTAATGTTTAATATTGTAGTTATATTTAGTGTTTAGTAGTGTTTTGTTTATGTTTTTTGAATAGAAGACGTATTTTGACTACTTTTGAGTTGTACTTTCATACAACAGATCTTTCTTAGATTATTTTTATGTATTGACGGCTTGCAAAATGTGGAAATTCTACTGTAAAAGAGTAAATTTTATGATTCTGTTTAATTACAGAATAAATAATTTTACAAATTCATGACTGAACTTTAATTATGATTTCTATTAATTTAGATTTCTCATATTGGAAAGCTGAAAGATTTTCTTCTGCAACACAGAAAGGATTACATTAATGCTTACAGGTAAGCGTGCATTGTGTTTAAATAGATTTATTTCCAGATTTATAAAGTGAACTGCTTAAAAATCTATAGTCATAATGACTAAAAACAAAACACAGATTGCTTATTAATTGGCTTGCTGTAAGCTACTTAAGATGAAGAATGCTGCTGTCGCAAGAAGAAAATGGTCCTAAATAAAATGAGACTCAGAATTTGAAGATTTCTGGCTCTTAGGAGTGAGTTCTGAAACAAAACAACCTGGCAGTCCAAGTCCAACACCTTTTAAGGAACTGCAGAGCAGGTCTCTGAAGTGGTTCCTGAGACAGCAGAATACTGGATTCAGTGATCCAGGTTTTCCCTTTCACTCTGTGACACTAAACCTACCTGTTATCACTAAGTATACAGTCAGTAGCATTAGCAGGTCCTGGAGGAGAATGGTGCGAACCCTTCAGACTTCAGACTCTGAAATGTGAGTTCCAGATGACGGACACTCTTGAGAAGACAGCAGCACAGGATTTGCTTTTCTGTGACAAAAACCGTAAGCTTCAGTTCTGGTAGTCATCACGTGGAGAAAGTTTTGATTCTCTTCAGCCGTTAGGAAACATTCAGAACTGCTGTATCTGCTTACTTGCTGATAGCTTTAGTAGTGGGATTTTTAGAAGATGAAAAAACAAGTTTACAGGTTGGTGTTAGTAAGAAGAAATAAGAGTGTCTTGTGATCTACCGATTTAACATTCTTAATGAATTACTAAATCAAGTTATCCTAAGATCTAAATGTTACTGCAACTTGTATTTTTGGTGAACTGAGTACAAATAATCATATCATGTGAGACATGGAAAACTTGCTTTTTAATGAAACTCTTGTTATGTGCAAACTTAGTAGTCATATTAAAGGTTGCACAATATTTCACTGCAGAAATGGAAAATGCTTCATAGGTGTCTCCACTTAACTAACTCTGCGGTTGTAAATAGAAGTTTAACTGTTCCAGTTGAACTAGTCACCAGCTTATTTTATTTCATATTGTAGAAGTGGGTTTGTGACACACTTATGAGTGCTATAAATATTTATTTGAAAAAAGTAGATATACTCTGTGTGTCTTCACAGTGCAGACCCCACAACATCTAATTAATCATTCCTTTCCTTCCTTCTCAGTCTACAGGTATGTCTAAGATAAAAAATGAACAGGGCAACATAACACACAGTGAATGCTGTCTTCTGGGGAAATACATTTGTGTGGGGAATAAGACTCGCTGAAACTGCCTGGCCTTCGTCACACTGTCATTTAAAGCGGGTTGATCTGCCACCCTGGTTATGCATAGGGAAAGAGGTGTTCTCCAGGGTTCTGCGACACCATTTTATTTTGAGATTTGTGGTTCAAAACCAAAACTTTTAAAATTCCAACCAGATGTAAAATTGGAAGAATGTACAGTGTGTGCAGTACAGAATGCATCCCAGTTGGGATGTTTTAAAGAACTGGGATGTACTCTTTGTAAAGAAGCCAATGAATTTCTACCAAGTGAAGTTTCCACTTTAAAGAGAACGTCAGCAAGTTGTTCTTCAGGTGGCAAAGGTGGATCATTGTGGCAATGCCCTTCTTGGGGGGCGGGGGGGAAGGGTGTGTGTAATATCACTTAAAACAACTAGATGGTTTTTTTTCACAGTCATCCAAGAAGCACACAACTCACTTGGGGTTTTTTTTGGGGGGGTGGGGTGGGGGGGCGGGGAGGAGTGGAGACATATATCCAAATGAAACAGTGTAGGTAAGCTTTCCCTTTTAAAGCATCTTCTGAAACGTCACAGTTTCCTGTGTTGTATTTCTCCAGTCCCTCAACATAACTTTGCATGAGTGAGTCATGCAGTGTTGCGTGGGGTGAGTCAGCCCGGTCTGCATTCTGATTCTGCCACAACCCTGACTAAAGCTAAGCTGTTGCTGCAATCAAAGTAGAGAAAATGCAGTCTAAAGTAATCTTGAGTTGAAGACACTGAGTCCCAAGTCAATGTAATACCTTTCTCCAGAAGGCTTCACAGGTACCAAACAGGAGCGTTATCCAGACAGATATCCATTCCCCGGGAGAAGGCAATAGGAGCAGATGAGCCGTCTGCTATTCCTTAGGCTTGGTCCATACTGGAAGAACAGTCTTTCTGAGAAAACAGCTTCCAGGCCTGAAAGGGTCTGTCACAGTAATAGCAATACTATACAATCAGAATGGTATCAAAATGTGTCTCTAAGTAAGTTGTCGGAAGATTTCTGGCACTTTTTTTTATCTCCCTGGGATTTTAAAAGCAGTATTTTGTTGTTTCAAATATGAAACAAAAAAAAAGAGAAGATTTTGGCTTGTTTCATAAGTGTAAGGCCATGAGAGCTATTTGGAGTCAGTGCTGGTGAAAATGAAGCCCAGGGGTGTGGGTGTCAATTCTGTGTGCAAGGTGTATGAGGAACTGCTTTTCCAAGCAGCAAGCAGAAGTAATGTACAGCTACATGTTCTGACTAGCTCTCCGCTTTTCAATTCCTGTTGGAGTAGGTCATGAACAACACTAGGTGGAGCTACCAATTTAATACTGAAATAACTATTTTTACTATACGAAAACTTCATGTGAATGCATAAGCTGAGAAACTGCAAATAATTGCAGTAAGAGCAAACAGTCAGTAGCGGTTAAATTTTGGGTACTATTTGTATTTTATTAACAGTATTGTGCATAAAATTAAAGTGATAAGAGGAGTAAAAATTTGTCCAAGCTATTTTGGTTCCTAAAAGTTTTTTAATGTTCTTTTTGTAAACTCTCTTTTAACCAGTTATGGTAATTCTCAGTGATTTTTCACCCACCCACACACCTCAGGTATTAACTAAGGAGAGGAAAAAAAGAAGTGTCATTTCCTCCAGATCTCATCTGTGATTGCAGTTGATCCTGTCCTTAATGGTCAAACTTAAAATAGATAGTGCTGTCAAATTCCATACTACATTGCTTATGCTGTTCTACTTTGTGGATGCAAAGAGGATCATAGCATCCATGCTGTCAGTCTCACAGTCTTAGCAAATGCCTCACTCATTCAAGACAGCAATTTTAATAACTTTTCAATACTTAAGCTTTAGGGAAAATTTTTAAACAATTTAATACTAAAAGGCTGTCCTGGAATTTATATAGGAGGTTTAATTTTGTTAATGAAATTTGACTACTCTGTATTTTGTCAATTCTGCTGTTTGTTTTTTCAATGATGGCATGATGTGTTGGTGAAATTCAGCTTTTGAGTTACCAAGTTGAATTCTTGTATGCCTTGTAAAACTTCTTCATGATGTGTTACGTCCAGGTCCTTGATTGCTTCTTTGACCTTACTTTTGCAGACTATAAATTCTTTATTAATAGTTTTTATTTTTGGCATACATAAAATATCCTGCTAGAGGGGATGTCTTTAATTCATTTTTAGAGGAAGATTTTTAACAATGCAAAAGACAACTGGAAAACAGGTTAATTGAAACTAAGGCCCTGACCCATTTTACCAAACTTCAAATATTAACTGAAATACCTAAATTGAGTCCAGAAAGCTCAAGAATTACTAATTGCTTATTCACCTTCTTTCTTCTTTATTTGACTGTTAGCTATAAAATACGTGAATGGCAAAACACATTAAACTGGTGATGCAGTGATCTAAGCTTACTGACTTACAAGCAATTTCATCTTTATCCTCTCCTGTTTATCAGGATTCATTTGCTTTCTCTTACACCTTGGTTTTCAGCTTTCTGTGATAAGGAACTTTTCTGTTTTGTCATCTTGCCTGTTTTATCCTGTCTACTGTGATTCCCTCCTCTGGATAGAACTTCTGAGAGCTTTAGCGGTACCAGAGATGTGGTATCATCTTCCACTGACAGCATGAGTGATAATGGAAAGAAACTTGAAACTGGCCTGTTAGAAAACTCTGATTTACAGAGGGACTCATATAGAAGCTTCTCCTTCAAACTTCTCTCCAAATGTATGGTTATTTCTTGTCATTTGGATTAAAAATTGAGGGTTGTATTAATCTTAAAATCTGTGGCAATAATAGTGAAAACTTGGGCTTTCTCTACAACACACGTTTTAAGGAGAAAAAAGAGTAATTAAAACACTCAATGAGTAGCAAAGAGTATGAGTGACTCATTATTATTGGTTACACCTACTAAGGGACGGACCAATAACTGTATGTACCATCCATTGCTTTTATTTAACATTAGAGCCTTGTCTTAAAGAAAAATAACTGAAGTAATTTTAATTATTTTCTTGCTGGCTTGATACACACATTTCAAACCTAACAAAGCCCTTTGGGTATCATACTCATGATCAGTGGACACATTCAGTGGCAGGGTATTTTATAAGAAATGTGTAGCTAAATCATGGGACATTGCATCATCACTGTTCCTGCTAATAGTAGCTGTCTCTGCGCTGTCACTTGTGATGTTGTTAACTGCAGTCTCTTTCCAAGAATCTTTGGAAAGAAGTGAAACTCAACAATCAAGAAATGCTTTAGGACATCTCAGAGTATTTGAAAATTAATTAGTTTCTGTTGGAAAATGCTCTGACAATACTTAAAAACAGCAATGGTAAACAGTATTTGGCTATTTGTTCGTATCTGGTTTATGGTTTATCTCAAGGACTTCCTCACCAGCTTTTTCAAGTAGGCTAATTAAGCTTCAGAGCAGTGTTTAGAAAGAGCATATGGGGTGTAGTCCTTGAGGCAATGTATAAGAAAAATAGCCAAGGACTTTCCTTAAAACAGAACTGATTAACTTTTTTTTAAAGTTTACTTGATAGTCACAAAAGTAATTTTCAATCGATGAGTAAATAGGGTAAACACAAGACATTTATATATCAGAAAATTATCCCTGCTAAATTGTGATCTTTAAGGACTTTCTCAGCAATGTTGCATTATGCGTATCTTTAGTGAGTTAGTGATGAACAGTACCTTAAAAAAAAAAAAAAAAAAAAAAAAGCCCCTTCCTGACTCTATAGAAGTCTGAGTATCAGATTCGTATTCTTATCTTGTAAGTGATATGCTGATGAGACTTTATTGACTTTAGTGGAATAATTTCTCATTTATGATGCCATAACAGAAAAATGAATAGTACCTTTCCTTTTTTCAGTTCTGTAGAGAATTAGCTGTAAGGGTAGGCAGCTATTTCTTTCGTCTCCCTTTGGTCATAAACTGTTTCCAACAGAACAAGTTGATCATCCTTCCTGGAAAGGAAAAGGCAGGGACTCTTGGTTCCTGAAGATGTTAACAAGATGTGGGTGCTTTTTTATTTTTGCTTATTAAGCAAACTGTGATCATTCCTTTCAGATGAGGATTGTTACTTACCTTCCCATTTTTAGTGTATGACTGGTGTACGTTCTTCCTCTCAGTCCATTTGCTATTATGCATTCCTGCATTGCTTTCTACACTGTGCTGTGTGAGATCCTATCTTCAGTCTTTGGTAAATTGTCTAATGTTTCGTCTGTGAACAGCTTGTGCCTTTGCTTTTCATCATTGGCTTCTTCATGTTTTTGATCATTGAACCACCGAGACAGTTTGTACGTTTGTGTTAAATATAGTTCGAGGAACTAGCTGTAGTGCCCTAACACTTGGGAATTTGAAATGATCCTCTTGGGATTCCTCCACAGCCTCCAGTTTCTCTGAAGGATCTTTCAAGGTTTAGACAGTTTAAAGACCAGTAGTTATTCCTACTGTTTTAATCAGACATTGGAAAGGAATTGAAAATATTCTAGATTTTGACCACAGAACACCTCATACATAAAAAGGAAAAACTTTGAGAGAGGAGCTTTCCATCTGGGATTATTAGACATCTACTTTATTGTCTTTTGCAACTGTAGAGATACTTAGGTAGTTCATCAGTGTAGCATATGTTGGTTCTGAGTAGAAATGAGGCTTTTTCCATGGGATCTATAGGAAAGGCTGGATGGGTGGCTTCTGATGTGTCTTCATTACATGCTTCTGTGGTCCTTCTGTACAGTTAAGTGTTTGAACATTTCATATGTTGTTTATTGCAAATAATGTAGTTTGAAAAAATTCTTAACAAATTATCTTTCTGTCTTAAAAAATAATGTTGGTGCCCAGTAATTATGGCACTTGCCGTAGCATTTATCTACCTAGTAAAGCTTAAAAAAAAAAAAAAGGCAATAAATCAGTTACATGTTTGCCACCTAATAGAAAATTGTTGAATGCTTACCCTGTGTTTTGTGGAGAGTGTTCCCTTGGCTTAACCAATAAAAGAAAAGAACTAGGCATTAAAGGACTCTAAAACTAGTGTCTTACTGGCTCCCCTACAATGCCAGACTGCTTTCTTGTCTTGACTTAATTGCATTTTTACAAGAAGCAAGGCTTTGTTATACTAAGATAGTAAAACATGTAGATGATCTGTAAGGACTTTCTTCATGGAGGGGTATATAGTATTTTCCTGTTCTCCAGGGAATTATTTTCAAATTATTTCTCTTTTTTGATTGTACTAAGTTCATATATCGCATTTTAGAAATAGTAATTCTTCATAGCAGCATTCTGGAATTTCTCAGCAATATTTTACAAAACTGAAAATACTAATTCAGGTATGTCTCTACTTCCTGTTCTAGTCGCTGAAGCTTCCTCACAGACTTAAAAAAAAAAAAGTTTTAAATATCTTGTGGAATGTTTTGTCATTTGAGTAGACAAGTTTTCACCTTGGATTTATGTCAGACAGCATTTGGATGGAAAAAGGCAGTAAATTAAAATATAATAGATCACAAAACATAATAAATAATGTTTAAATCTAGTAGTTAAATAAGTTATAAATTATGTAACATATATGTTACACATATGATATATAAATTATATGTATACATTATATAACATTTATATAAGTTATAGTTAAATAAGAAATAAAATAATTTAAAACATACTAGGTCCCCGAAGAGAAGAAGTTTAAAAATGTCTGCTGTATTTACAACTAAGGTTATACATGCATGTACATACGTGCATATACCTACACACTTACGTGTGTGTGTGTGAGAGCATTTATGTATATATTTGTAAGGCAATATCTGCAGGTGGTAAATTGTGCGTATCTGCTAAAACAGTACATATCAGTATTTTAGAACTGGTTTATTTCAGCTTATTGCTTCTCTCTCTTTTGTAATATGTTGTTGGAGGAAAATCAAGTTTTTCTGCTTGATTTGGTGTCTTTATTGAATCAGTAAGCAGAAAATATTTTCTGCACTAGCAGAAAGAGTTACTAATTCCAAAAGCTGGTGTAATGCCTCCATCAGCTCTGGTTCCTTGTGCTTTGCCAGCAAAATAGGATCATAGAAATGATAGGCTGGAAGGAGCATGGCTGACACATTCAAAAAGAGAATGACTAGGTCATTCTAGCACTGTGTTTTTCTTGCTTTTAAATATTTTTCAGTGGAGATTCCATATCCTCCCTCTGCTTTTTCCTGCTTCCTTTTCCATGCTACTAGAATTTTTTTTTTTTTTTTTACACTAACTTATTTTGTTTTCTCCTCAGTCTCTTTTAGAATCAACAATTACGGTATATTTGGTTTTTCATACATGTTCTCTTCGACCTTTGATCATACTGTTTCCTCTCCTTTGGACACTGTCCCAGTTGGTGTTGCAGGGAGGTGCTGAAATGAAACAAAACTCCATCTGAGGCCTTGCCCGAAGCTAACGATAGCAGAAAGATTAACTTTCATTCGTAATGGATTATACTGCATTTATGCATCCGATTGTAATAATGACTTTTTATGCAACAACATGTTGTTACGTTCAGTCTATGATCCAATATGATCCCAGATTACTTTCTGAAGAACTGTTCCCTAATCAGTTGTTCCCCGTTCTCTGTGGGTTCAGATAATTGTTCCTGCTGCAATAAAAAAACTCTGACCACTCCTTACTCAAATTCTTCACGTCATTTCTCCAAGCTGGCGGTATTGTTTTAAATTGAAGTCTTGTTCTCTTGATACAGTTTTAATTCACTTAGCTTTATGCCTCTGCAAATTTAATAAGAGTATACTCCATTCTACTGTCTGAGTTGTTAATGAAAGTATTAAATAGCATCAGATTCAGGACAAACCCCTGTGGAACACAATTCGGTGCGTCCTTCTGTTTTGCTATATAACTACTCCAAATTCAGCTTTTCAACCACTTTCACATCCATATGGTGCTTGTTTCTTCTAACTCATTTATTAGCTGGTAGCTTATGAGAATGTCATGTGAGATGGTAACAAAAGCCACACTAAAGAGAAGATATATAGCAATGATTGCTTTTCATCCATCCATAAGACCTGTTACTGCATCCCAGAAGTAAATTACACAGCATGTGACTTATTCTTGATACATCTTGGCTACTGGTTATATTTTTGTTCTTTCCTGAGCACTTAAAAAGCGTTCCATTATTTGTTCCTATATTTTCCTAGGCTGAGTGGTCTATAAGTACTCTCCTTTTTTTTTCCTTAACCCTGTTTTTTAAAGATAGTTGCTATACTTCATCTTTTCATTGACCTAGCACTCACTCATTCTCCCCTAATTCTTGGCAGTGAGGATACATCCTTTCATTTGATGAATTTCCTATTTTAGGTGTTTCTCTTAGTAATATTTGCAGAGTAATCTCTTGTTATCACTGGTATTCCTTGCAGAATTTCAAATTATCATAATGTCATTTCTATACAAAAACTACTAGTTCACCTGAATTCTTTTCTGTTCCTTTTTAGGTTTCCCTTTTCTATGCAATTTAACCTACTAATTTTTCTAGACTATTGAAGTCTGCCTACTTGATGGCCACTGTCTTTATCTTGCTGTTCACTCACCTTAAAAATCACAAGTAACCCAAGTTGCCTTCCAGCCCAAGCTTCTCATGAAGCTTTCTCCTGTTGATTAGGATAAAAATCTAGAAGAATTTCTTTTCCCCCTTTCTCCCTTCTTTATCTGCATGCATTAGCCAGTGTGTGTCTTGGCTAATTCTTCTGATTGCTTCTGAAAAACCTGGTTTGTTTGACCTTCCTTGATTTTAGTGATGTATCAGCTCATTGCTATGATATTGCCACTGCACTTCTGAGCAAGTATTTGTATCTCTGACATGCAGGACACAGCTGGATTTTTTTGTTCAGTTGGGTTTTTGGGTTTTGTGTTTTTGTTTTTCCTTGGCCTGCTCTTTTTAAATGTTCTTTTTACAGTAAAGCTAGAGGATGGTGATTAGATGGATTTTCAGTATAATCTCCATGTGCAGATTGACTGCGGAGTGCAATGGGGACTTCAGTACCCTGTTAGTACTAGTGGATGCCATATGTGTTTTGCCATAATGGAATGTGACTGTATGACTCCATTCTTGCCTTCCCAAGGAGGCTGGGTTTCAGGTATCCTTGCCTCAGAGTGCCTTGACCAGCTCTTGTTCAAAAGTGCTGGTACCAGACACTATGTAAGCTATAAGCAGTTATAAAAGAAAAAGTATTCTATTTTTTACTGGATTAAGCTGCATTATGCTGCCTTTGAAGCTGTGAAACTCGTATTTAAGAATTTGATCTACCATATTTTTGTATTAGCAACTATGAAAAGTACCCGAACAACTTGTTTCCCAATGTTAAAGCTGTTAAAATTATCCTCAGTGTATCACTATATTACTACTAGTTACACTGTTAGTAAAAAATAAAGCATGCCTGAAGCAGGTTTTTTTCATATGTATTTCTAAGTCTGATTTAAAATAAAATTATGGTTTGCATTTTGTAATCTTTATTTTACCCTGTAGTGTTAAAAAGTGCATTGAAAGCATAGAACTCTACAAATACCACAAAGCTGGGCAGGGTGCAAGAACCTAGACGTATAAAGACAAGAACTTTATACTCTGTTTGGTAGCAGACCAGCCAGAACTTATTATTGTAATCTGAAATAGAATAGTGGAGATTTTTTTTTTCTTCATCAAGGGGCCATCATGAAGCTGTTACTCCATCCTCATTTTCCATCTGAATCTGTGTGCCCTAACATGCTCAAGTAACTCTCTAGGCGTGGATTGCTGAACGATGTTATGCATTATCCCATACCAAATGATCTTAATGGTCCCCTTCTGTCTGGGCCTGTGCGGTGATGGATGTAAGAATGGATTTTCTGGCTTTACACATGCTGAGAACTTGCTTATGCCACAGACTAGTAATAAAAAGCCCCATCTATATAAGCTGTGCAAAGGGAGTGGGGGAGACATCTGTCCTAATACCTTCAACAATATGAGTTATCTTATATTGCTTATATATCAATATGTCATCTTAAATAGGATGTGGAAAGAAAGCCTTTCCATCAGATGTCTCTAAAATCAGACTATTTCAAATCTTTCATCATTCAGAAGTGGCTTTCTCAGAAAGTGCAAATTAGAGTTACAGCTTAGAAGACCACTGATTACAGTTGCGGTAGGGATTTTGCCACGAAAAACCCATATGAAACCCATCTGTCCTGACCAAAGGAGAGCAATTCAGCTAGTAAAATATAAATGGAAATACTATATATGGCTGCTTTTCTCTAAGTTTTCTATAAGTTTTATAAAAAATAATTTTATAACATTTAGAATAGTTTTAACGAGAGGGGGTAAAAAAATCCTGATGTTTAGATGTCAAATGCATGACAGTGTTGGAAACAAACAAGTAAAATACAGAATATTACTTCTAATTAGTTTGCCTTACTGTTTGCTGGCTAATCTGTGCTTGTGTACTAGCTGGCCAGTAAGCAGAAATTAATTTGGGAATTAAGATATTTTGGTATTATACTCAGGGACGTTAGAGTAAGCTTAAAACTTTGTGGAGGAGGTCTGGGAGACCCACGATGACGGTACATTGAAGATGTGGGAAGGAGCTGGTGGTTTTGTATGTGATGAGAGATGATGAGATGGGGTGATGCGAATTGGTTGTAGGCATTCCCGTGGCAGGGATTGCAGCAGACACAGGGAAGAATTGGCATTATTGCAGTGAAGTATGTGAGAGATCTCTAAGGGTATCAGGCTAGCTTTGTATATTGAAGATCCTTTCTTTTTACTTGTATTACTGCATTAATATAGTTGCATTATACATACCTTCAACAAGTGGGGAAATTTTCACATATAAATAAAAATTAAATTTAAATGAGGGTATGAGTTGAGGTTTTTCTTCCCGTTTTTTTAAGACGAATATAATAGGCTGTGATGACTGTATCATCCAGAAACCCAAGATGAACATAAGATAAGCTGCTGTAGCAAAGTTTTATCATCCTTTCATCTATGGCTGTGGAAACACTGTTAAATACCTTTATGCACTATGCTTTTCTGGTGGTTATCTATAGTGTGTTAATATTTTACTGACAGGCCTCCATTTTTATTAATTTAGTAACAAAAAGATCTATTAATCCTATTAGAAAATATTAAATCATAATATATAATCTAAAATAGAAATAACAGGAACAGGTTTTAATAAATCTTATAATTGACTTGATATTTAAAAATGTGCATTATTTTCCAATATTATTCTTTACTATGGTTTGAATTCACAGGTTTCATAGTACAGCTACTTTGAAAATGAAGCTCAGTATTTAGGATAATGAAAACATACATTTAAGTAAAATAAGTTCAAATTTTTTTGGCTTCTTTCAGCATTTGAGCTATTCCTTTATCCTACTTGTTTTGGTGGTTTTAGACTTGAAATACGCCTCCTTGGAATAAGTACTGAGGGTAATGGTATATTTTCTAGTTCTATTTTCTCCTTATCTGCTCAGTATTTGATTATGTAGGAGATTATAGCATATATTGCTTTTTCTATATCTTTTACCAGTCAAAAAACATTTTATAAAACCTCTCAGCTTTATAGAAGTGGCATTTTTATCAGTGATGGTTATTGTACTTTTTACTTCTTTTTCTGTGAAAATCAGTATTGCAGAAAGGCTTCTGTGGAGATGGTAAGTCGGAAGAAGGTCTAAAATGTGTACTTGTAGATTTTATGTTGGGGATTTCTTAAGTGACAGTTTATTTTGTTTCTCAGCCATATTATGTCTGAGTATGTGAGGATGACAGATACAGAGCGTGATCAGATAGATCAAGATGCTCAGATATTTATGAGGACGTGTGCCGATGCCATTCATCAGCTGAGAACAGAAGGTAAACTGAGCAACTCTTAAATGTTTGTTTGGTGTTGGTTTTTTGTTTATTTTTTTATTGTTATTGTTGGGGGTGGATTTTGTTGTTGTTGTTTTGGTTTTGGTTTTTTTACTTATTGATAAAGGGTAATATAATGCTGAATATTGGATGGTGAATCTGAAATGCATTTGGAAAGAGATTGGTGAAGTCTCATTGCCTTTTTCTTTGCATCTGGGTAATCCCATTGGCTGATTATTACTGTACTTAATTTTCTTTAATGTTAGTGGAAGGAGAAGCCAGAGCATAGAATTCTATTTATTTGTTCAAATACACTAATTAGCAAGTGTAAAAAAAGATAGTCTTAAATATTTACTACTTGAATAGTAATTTAGCACTGTGGCACAGAGGCCTGAACCAAAGCTCACTAAATTCAATGGTTGTCTCTATCTAGCTTGTCCACTTGTAAGGTATTACAAGTACAGTCTTTCCGAGTTTGAGATAATTAAATAACTTCAACAGAATCCTGGTAAAGTAACAGCATTTTTGACAACTTGAGAATGGGATCATACCTCTACAACATTATCTTATGAAAGTTGTAGAGAGAACTTCTGTTTTGCCATTTTCAAGTTGACTTGCTATATGTGTGTGTTTTACCAATATACCAAAGATTTTCATCAGCTTTGAAATGCCATCTAAACCCAGTTGTAGCATTATTCAGAATCATTCAGTCAGTCATGCATGGGAATTGCATAGTATCAAAGTAAGAAATATTAATACATGTGAATTAAAAGGATGCTTGACACAGTAAATCCCAAAGATTTCCACATAGTCTGTACACTGGAGAATTTAAAGTGTTAGAAGTTCAATATTTTAAGCAAGTTAAATCTCTAGATCTGTTTTGCTATGCTTAGCTTGGTGACATGTATTCTTGTTCAGAAATTGAATTGACATAATATGACTCAGTGGCATATATAACAAATCAATAACATAAATATTGTAAGACGCTAGTTGTTTTCAGCTTTTGGTTTGTTGTAATGATTTGCTGTTTTACAGAACCTGTATTTAAATATAGCTATGTTTAAAATAAATACTAATATATAACATATAATCAAGAGCCTATTAAAATTTTATATGACTTGTGTATCAACTGAAAACGCAAACTTCTGTGCAATTCAGTAAAAAGTTAAAAGATTGTGTTATGTCTTTCTTTTTTATTTCAGCACACAAGGGTGTCCAGTCTGCTCAGGTAAAGGAGCACAGAACAGCTGTCTTGGACTTCATTGAAGATTACTTAAAAAGTACTTAGTATTTATTGAATGATTAAAAATGAATGATTGTGTTTTCCAAGAAAGAAATCATGCTTTTCTAACCTGAAGTTTTGTTTACTGCTATCTTGAACAGGAGTGTGTAAGCTGTATTCTGAACAAAGAGCCATCCGAGTTAAGCGAGTGATAGATAAGAAGAGACTGTGAGTAATGTCAAAAAATAGTTTAACTGTGCCTTTCATTTGTAGGACATTCAGCAAAACTGTTACTCATGTTTAGATTCTAAGCAGATTGTTTTAATGGAAATCTGTAGTTGGATGAGTAACTTCTGCTGTCAGCAGGTGCATTCCGGGGCTCTTTTACACTTCTGGCATGTGAAGTTAAGTCTGTAAATGGCAGTGCCAATATAGTGTTGTACTTCTCATTTATGTTAAATGATTAAAGCACTGGATCAGTAAAATGTGGGTTGATAAACCTATTGGACTTCTACAAATGCAACAAAATATTTTTGTGTGTCCCATTAAGTAATAGTCTGCATAAAATAATTTAGAATGAAATCCTGCACACTGGTAATATGTCTCAAAGATGCTATTTAGGATACTGTTTAGGTACAAGAGATGTTCACTTCTCTCTCCTGTTCTCTTTTTTTTTTTTTGTCTTTTTTTTAAGCCCCTATCTTTCTACTAAAACAAGTGATTATGCTGTGAATAAACGCTACTTGAGATGGCGGGTCTTCATGGCGAGTAGAAACATGATTAAAATAAAAATCTTGAATGTAACTTCTTAACTGAAACAAAAGAGTTTCTGCTTCCTATCGTGGCATACGTTCAGGCTGCTAATGTAGATGTGAAAATGTCTAGGAGAAGTTAAAGATGATGTGCTTGCTGGCTTTTTGGTCTGGCTTGGTTTTGGTTGGGTTTGTGGTTTTGGTTTTTTTTTTTTTTTTTTTCCCCAGTCAAGTATCAAAACCCATAGTTTTTCACTTTCTTTTTCTGTACACTCCCAGGTGTAAGAATGTCAGGGAGGAGGAAGAGGTTTGCAATTTATTTAATACCTGAAAGGCTTTCCATGTCTTCTCAATCTGCATTATTTGAATTCTAACCTTAAGTTCCATTATGTACATTTTAATTTAAAAATAACAAATTCTGGAACATACACATCAATAAATAAATTCTTGAGTGTTTTTCCAAGACTTGATGCTGCTTTATCAGTTTGGTGTTTGGCTCGATCAGCTATTTACGTTGAAACTAGAGAGATGTTTTCAAAAGTCCATAAGTACATTTTATTTAGAGTGATTCAGCATGATTAAGCACAACTAGATTCACTCAAATATATCCTCCTAAGACACAAATAGTAGTACGAGCCAAAACCAAGTAAACAAAATACCCCAAACCAGTTCTGAATTTTGGTAAGAAGTAATGAGAGAAAAGTAAGGCATTGGTATTTTTGTAACTCACATAACTTTTCAGAAAAAACATACAGAAACAAACTGTGTGATATTTTTCGTGTGTAAAAATACATAACCTTGACAGTATTCTTCACGCTAAAGAACTTCAAAGACAGATAGCATGGTTCCTGCAATTATAGAATGTGCTAACAAATACCAGCTCTTCTGTTTGTTGTACTCTTATATATTATTGTTTCCACATGAAATCCTAGGTTCAAGATTTCTCAGATGACTAAACAGAGAAAACAGCTCAATTTGTGTGTATGATATATGCTAAATGTGGAGCAATGAAAGAGCTACTTCAGAAGTTAGAATACCACTTAAATAAAGAGTAGTAAGGCATTAAAAAATACCCCAGAAGATGCAGTGCTTTTATGTAACATTGGAGGATACCGCTTTGCCTCTTTTTACAGATGTAAGAACTAGAAAACAGATGTTGACCAGGTGGAGTCTGTATGCATTGCAGATGTGATGTAATGGCTAAATTGTCATTTAAATTAAAATTCAATTTAATTAAATCACAGGGCATAAACCAATCTTTATGATGACTTGAAGAAAAATTGTCTTTTTTCATATGCCTTCAACTAGTTGATTCGTAATTTCCCCAAGGATTTCAGCAGATGCTTTATGTGATAATAAGAATGTGTTCCATCACTTAAAAGAACTAGGCATTCTTTAAATAGTGCATCCCAGGCATTTTGTTAGTTTTTAATTGAAAACTTCATACATTAGCATACTGTGCAAAGTAAGGACAACAAATGATAAAGGAATAAATTTCTTTAAAAGTAAACGAATCCTAGTGCAGATCTTTCCTGCAATTTAGTCAATTTAAGATATGTGTGCATCAGACAATACTGAAAGGTTTGCAGTAGAAATATACTTGATCATGTTTCCTTTTATATTGATAAACATCCTAAGCTCTTCAATAAATTGCTTGAGTGTTACAGTTTTCTCACATAAGTTGCCTTTATGTATTAACTCATATTTTTTGATTAAAAAATTCTGCCAATTACATAGGACTAGTTCCCCAGAATGAAAAGTCGAGAAATAGAAACACAAGCAGCTTTTTCTGTAAAGGTACTTGGTTGTGATTTTCAGTTTTTATGTTTATTGGTATTCAAAATTACATTTCATTTTAATTTTAAACTTCTTTTTCCATTAGCATATCTTGTGAATTATGTATGCAATTATTTAAATCAAGCTGATATTTTTATTATCTGGGGAACTGGTGTTTTATTAGTATCAGAACTATTATTTGAACTGCATGGACATCCAGATAAGTCTTTTTTTCCTTCATTATTAGACAAATTTGGGACTTGAGAGGGAGGAGATGAGAGGAGTTCTTTTTTTGTAAAATTACCAAAAGCCCAGTACTTGCGGAGTTTTTAGAACTAAGAAAGGTTCCCTGTTACTGTTTTTTCTTGTTTAAATAACATAGTCACTCAGTGATGACTAATGCATTATATTCTGTTTTTCTCAGAATTTTCTAATTATCAGTTAGAATTTAGACACAATACGAAGAAGGAAAGGAACACAAAATGCAACACCTTCTGTTAAGCAGCAGGGGAAGATTGCAGATCATAATGAGATTAACTGTTGATTATATTTGAGAGGGGAGGAAGTGATGAAGGTGGCACAGCAGGTGATTCAGCCCATTGCTTTTTGGTTTTTTGTTCTTTACCTTCTCTAACAGCATAATTGCTAAGCATTTAACTGTCTACTATGTAGCAGTTACAGAATTCATTGTAGACAACAATAAACCACAGAAGTTTACTGGAAAAAATATGTTATCACTAATTTTGAACTTATTTTTGGTGCTACAGTGAAACATACTTGACAAGTACTTAATATATAATCACTGAATATGCTTCTCATTTTTTTGCATTGCCTTTATATTAAAATTACATAGCAGGGACTTAGATGTAGTGTATATCTGCATATGTTTTTTTCTTTTCCTTGCTTCTAAATGGTCTATTGTGTCTTTTGGCAGACAAGGTAAGGATCACTTTCATCCTGGTTAAACTATTCTTTATGCTAGTTAAATAAAAATACTTGTTTCAGGAAAAAGCTAGTTCTGTTGTATTTTCTTACTTTTCCTTTGTGACAATTGACAATATAAAGTAAAATTGTAATTATTACCGGGGGGGGCGGGAAGTAGTGGTGTTGGCTATTGCTACTAAAAAGAATTTTCAGTATGACCAAAATGTTGTTTGTTTGGTTCTTTTAAAATATATATATATATATTAATACACTGGATTTTTGAAAGGAAGTTTAATAAAATGTCTGTGTTTTTATGCTATAGCCTTCAAAATTCTCCTCAATTCTGAACATGTAGTGTGGTTTTTTTCAGGAATACTATTTGTGCTTTCTTTGCTTTAGTAATAATATTTCAGTGAAAGTTGCTAAGTACATTTTGTATCTTGGCTGGGAAATCTTTACTGTGAAGTTTGTAAGAGTTAGTGTTGAATTTAATAATCTGTGGTTGTTCTCATTTTAGAGAAATTCAACTGTGTAATATCAGTTTAAATTATAGGCTCTTGTGCTTCTAGGTCCAGACTTGAACCTGACCAGAGCAACGTGTCCAAATCATCTCTTTCCCCTGAAAAATCATCACAGAATCTTTTAGATGATTCTGAAGAAAAACCTTCTGCTGAAGAAAGCAAAGGTAAGAATAAAACGTAGTTATATTTCGCTTTTTGTGGCAAGGCCTGTCTGTTCAATAGTACTTTCTTCACATTACAAGGGCCTGCTCCTGTGACTTGCACCTTTTCTATTTTCATCTTCCCTCAGTTGATCAGGCTTTTGTGAAGCACATTGTGAGACTGAGGAAGCACAATCTTGAACTTTTTGACATGCTGTTTCCAACCAGCTAAAAAAGTCTTATGCCTTGCTGGATTCCTCATCCTCTCAATAAATTCTGTGTGAACTCTTTCCTTTTTATTTATTTTTATCAATATCCATCTACTTACATATCTTCTGAGATCTGTCTGATTTTTTTCCGCATTCCTTTCACTGATGGCAAGGAATTAGAAAGTAGCTCAACAACTTTCTGGAACGTTTTCTAGTTTTTAAGCACAGAGACCTTGAGTTGGACACCTCTACAGTAGGAACTCGAAGGTAGAATATGCTCATAGAGGGGAGGTTACTCGCTGGCCAGATCCAGTAGTTCTGGGGATGATGTTCTCCACAGCATTGAGTTTCCCTATTGGAAGGATTGCATATCATGTTTTAGTGGGCAGGAGATAGCCAGAAGTCCAAAGCAGTATCTCTGACTCCAGGGTCATTTCAGCTGGTGCTGTTCTTGACAGGACTTGTGAACACTGCTTCTGATTCTTTGGTGGCCTGCTTCTGAGGCCAGGGGATGCAAGTCCTTTCTCTTAGCCATTTCAGTCTGTCCTGGGATGTGTACACTGGCAGAACTTCAGAGTACCACCACTATGCAGATAATTTCAGGTTTCATACCTAAATAGAAATCTTGTTTCTGTGATTCTGGAATTGCTTCCCCTGGCTTGAGTTCTTCTGCTTGTGCTGTCTAGAGGAGTCCAAGGTACCCTGTGATTTACAGCGTGAAAATTATTTTTGGAAAGAAACAGGAACTGTATGAAATGTGACATTACATTGGGATAATACTTCATCAAGATAGAAGAAATGCACTGGATAGGCATATAATTCTGATAATCAGTTATTGTTTCTTCGGTGATTTTTATTCAAAGAGTAAAGTTCCTCTGGCTGGTGACTTTAGGGCCATACAAAGGGTGGATTCATGTGAAGTGGGTACTCCGTTTCTGGATGAAGACTCTAATGCTGAGTTACATCATAGTGTGCAAACAGTTTCATTTTCTGGTAAGGCATTGCTTATCTTCCTAACCAGTTTGTACTTCTGCCCCCCTATCTGTATGGGGGGGGGGGGGGGGATGTCCCCTGACACTGAATTTATTGTAAGAAGTAAAGGTTTTGATGATGTGTTGTTTCTAGAACTTACTACATTTTTATAGTATGTCTTAAGCGATGCAGCACACAGGCACATAGATGAGTTTAACCTTACACGATATCAGTGTTTTGCAGCTGTGAGCTAGTGCCAGCAGAGAGGCAGCAGTGTAGTAGCATCTTCATTGCCCTGTGCTCTTTCTTTGTTACTGAATGTCTCCGCAATCTCTGAAAGTGTGCACTCCCACCACATAGTGTCATCACAATTTTTAGCTCCAAAAACCTGTACCGCATTGTCGAAAACACTGTTCTTTGGTTGCCTTGGACACAGCAAACCATTGCAATAAACAGAAATGAAGCTTTGTTTCTTGCACGTTAATTTTGATTACTCCAGTTTTCACTTTTATTAGTTTATGCTTTAATTTTTTATGAGAAAGTAGAGGTGCCATCACATAAGTGATGCTGATGCAGAACTTATGATGGATTGCTGACTAGTCTTTGAGAAAACTGTGAAACTTGTATATCAAAATAAATCTGTCTGAAATAGTTTGTAAATGCACACAGCCTGTGATTCCTCACGTAAGTGTAAGTGTTGGTTGCTGCTGCTTGTAGAGATCAGCCTTGACTTCGCTGGTAGGTGGTTGTCGAAGCATGGGAATAGCATGAACAAGATGACTAGGAAACAAGCAGCTCAGTTTAAATCTTGTAGCCTTTGATAATTTTTTTTTTTTACAAGTAACTTTTCAAATTTTTAAGAAATTGGAGAAATTATCATGTTTAGAAATAAACTGTTTCATCCTCAGGATGTTGGTGGTTTAGAGAATGCTGATCACCTGTATTTATGAATTAGCCATCATCAGCATGTGTGGGTCCCTTGCATAAATATCTCAGCTGTAAAGATAGTTCTTCTGAGAGCAGCTTGTGGTCCTGTCCTTAAATTGAAAGTTATGATGAACAGCTGAATGTCCTACTTGGCGTGCTGAAGCACAACTTGGGTTTTGTCTATTTTTTTTGGCAGAAACCAAAGCAAAATGTGATTACTTTTGTTTTGAGGCAAAGCACCTGTTTACATTAGAATTATACTGGACATGCCTCATGGTAGGAAAATTAGTCTCTCTGGGGATGGCTTTTATATGCTGACAGTATTTATTTGCGTATTACAAATTTGATATTTAGTTTATGGAAATAAATGTAAATAATGAGTAGCTTTTGAACTGGTCCACAAGCTTAGCAGCTGTCTCCTTTCAGCATGGGAAAGGGTTCAGCGGATTTGTTCATTACTTTGTATCTCTGTCGTGCGTTAACTACTTCTCTTTCTGCAAAAGAAATGTAGCTTGACTTTTGCTGGATGAATTGTAGAAAAGCATTAATGTCAGCTCCGTGAAAGCTGCAGAACAACTTTCCCAGTAGCCAGAAACATACTGCAGTGACAGGAGGAACCCTGGGGAGGTGTGTGTTTCTCACTTACCTCTTACCAGAAGTATATTTGCTTATTAGCAATCACATTGGATACAGGTGCTGTTTTTTTAACAGTGCTGACAGCCCAAAAGTAATTGGTTCCTCTGGGATAAAATAGGAATATATCTTATTTCTTGGGTCCATGAACTAATTTTCTTCTTTTCTTTGAATCCAGTAAATAATTCAATATAATTTTGATATAATGTAAATACATTGATTACCTAAACAAATAAGTTTTGTGTTTCTGTGAAATAGGCTTGAAATACTGATGTTACCCCATGGAAAACAGAGTTGAATCCTTCCTAAACAATCTTTAAAGATATTCTTGTTTTTATTTCTTATTATTTGTAAGAAAGAACAGATCTATTTTGGGGGTTGGTTTTTTTGTTTGCTTTTTAAAAAAAAATTACTATATTCCTTATCCACATCCCTCATTTGTAACATTGTCATTGTTTGTACATCCTGGTTTGGTTGTTGGGGAGCAAAATGTATGTTTATAAAGGAGACATGCAACAATACTATTTTATAATACTTATTTTTTAAGAGTTTTCACAAATATTATAATGAAGAATAAAGCCTTTTCATATATTTGTTTATAAATAGGACTGTTCCTTTCAGAGGCTTCCCAAGAGAAGTCAGCATCTTATGACGATGCATCAGTGCTGCTTATGCAATTGAAAAAAAATTAGGTTTAGAAGGCTATGAAAAACCAAACCAAAATACTTACAAATGCCTGAAAAAATGACTTGGATAAATAGGAAGTCTGAAATCTATGAAAAAGTAAAAACTAAATCTTTCTGTATTTTAATTTGCAACCTGCATCTGATAAGTCAAAGCAGGTTCAGCTTTGATCCATTGTGAGGTGGTGCACATCTCTCTCTTGGGTTTTGTAAAAATGTCATAGCCAGTGGGGAGAAGGGAGGCCTTCTCAAGAGTGCAGTCTTGTCCTTAGGATTTTAAACACTGATGCTAGAACAGCTTCAGAAACAGTAGGTTTCTGTAGCGTAGTTTCTTCTCTTTCCCATTCTAACTTCTTTGTCTGTAATCAGAAGTATATAATTAAGCCTAAAAATAAATCTTCCAGAAGGGAATATCCCAGAAATAGCCGTTCAAGCTCTTTTGTTCCCAGCTCCTGCTAAGATTTATGCAGATGATTAGCTTTAATCAAAGGGGAAGTACTACTGAAATCAATGAAGCAGCTATGATGTGTAAGGGTTAGTTTGTGGGTTCAGATCTCATTCCTGTTATGCACAGGAAGACCCCTTGCACAGCATGCTGTAGGATTTGCACTGTAATGTGCAGTTTGAACAGCTTGAGAAAATAGAGTTTGTCCTGTGAACTTTGCTCAAAATGTCTTTGAGACTCTGTTTTTACTTTTTGGAATGAGGAGCTGGTGGTTCTGTCTAGTCTCACTGGAAGACAATAGTTTGCATATAGACTGTCATTTTGAAAACTGTGTGTTTTCTTCTATTAAAAGACAAGTGCTGCAGTATTTTGTGTCCTAAGAAGTCTTAGCACATTGTGAGTTGTTTTACGTCCTTCACTGTCAATATATTAGTGCAGCTCCTCGTAGTTCACAAAATTAAACATATGCATAGACTCTTGTCCCACTTTAGAAGTTAAATGTTATTGGTGTAATTTTGTGCTGTAAATATAGGGTGAATCTCAGTTAATGACAAATGAGATATAACAATTTCATCAGGGTTCTGAAATGGATGAAAAATGATTTTCACTTCACTATTCAGTGTCCTGCATTGTCTCAAGTGTTTGATGGTTCTACAGACAGGAATCTGCCTGATGCCCAGAGTAACCTTGGATTATGGGGGGACGGCAAAGGTGAAGATGAGCTGTCACCTGAAGAAATACAAATGGTAAGTATATCTTGTGTCTTATTATCCATTTTATTATATTTTCTGCTGTATTCATATGTGTTAAAAAAGTAGATTCACCCAAATTCATTGTCAACTTTCATTTTATGGAGAATAATGCTATAACAAGATTTACCTTTTGCACATGGCTTCCTGGTTCTTCTGGTAGCAGCTAATATTTAAAATTGCTACAAAATACTTACATGGAGCCATGACATTAGTAACAACTATTTTTCAGCAATTGAAATAAAAATTGTTTTTAAAATTACAATTATGAATTGCTTTTTTAGTCAGGAAACAATAGAAGTCAGGGCAACATCAGAAAAAGTATTGTGAAACTTCTGAAAGAATGAAGCGTTGGCTGTTTTTTACTTAGACTATTTCTAAAACACATCCTTAAATAGCTATACTATTTAAGTATAACTATGAAGTTATACTTCATTTTATTGCTTTTTATTTTTTTGGATTATCAAAATCAGATTGGTTTACTAGAAGGAACAGCTACAAGCTTTCTTTCACAACCAAATCTCACGAATTTTACCTTTTCTGCATTTCCCCATTATCAGCATGTTTACGTGTTGTCTGATCCAATTCTGCTTACAGTTGAACTGATACAATACAAAATTTCTGACATAGGCATGATTGCTGACAACCTATCTGTTAGACTTTTTGATATTCCTAAAACGTATCATTTTGAACATGGCTCAAAATTCTTAGAAAACCTCTGTACATTAGCACACATTGCCTTGTTTTATATAAAGAAAGAAAAACTGATTTACAACTAGCCAGTAGATGTGCATTTTTCAAAACAGTGAGCTTTACTAAGGCAAAGGGCTGCTGCAGTATGAATATGTGAAGCTTCCTTGGCAGTGATTAGAGATGTTCCCAAACACAATATGCATCCCTCTTCCCATCAGAGATGAGTAAGTTGCACATAATTATGGTATGGTTTGTCAAAGAGAAAAGGTTCTTCTGAGGCTGCTCTTGATGCTCTCATATTGTTCTTGAGTGCCGGTCTGAAATCTAAAGGCTTACTCCTGCTTTCTGTTTCCTTTTTAGAATTCTTTACGTATTTTCATTCTTCTGTGTTTAGGCACAATATTATTAGTCCCCTTGCTGTAAGCTTCCAGAGGATCAGAAGGAAACAAGCATCAGAGGTGATGGCTCTGACAGGGCTTACTAATAACTGACTCCTAAATGTGGGATTGCTTTTTGTAGGCCTCATACTGTAATTAAGTTTTAAACATGTTACATCCCTTGCCATGGTACTTTGGGAATAAATACATTTCTTTTTTATGAAATCCTTTTATACTTTTTAGAGTAAGGCCCCAGATACCTCACGACTCAGATGAGTTGAATTCTGTGAGTTTTGTTCTGTTTCTGTTATCAAGACTGAAGAAAGATAAACATCTTCAAATGATGATTTTTGCCCACCGAGGATTTGAATTTTCCCCTGGAATAAGTTATCTTTATTGACTTGTGAGGGGGAGTGATTCCAGGCCTAAGTAAGAGAAAAATCTATGTTCATAGTTTAATGCTTTGAAGGATTTCTAGATTCCTAAATCTCCAATCCTAAACTGCTTCTTATTAGGCATTTGGACAGCTCTTCCTAGGGGAGAACCAACAGACTTTTTTTTTTTAAAACATTATTATTCTTTACCCGTTCAGAGCTCTCCTGTGCTATGCTTTTTTTTGTATTATTACATTTTTTTTAAACTTTTACTGGTTGTTTTACACTGATTTACTTTTGTGCTTTCAGGAGTTGCACTTCCTGTGAAAAGTGGTATAAAAATAACACTGATGCTCCAAATTAAATAAACTTTTATCTCAGACAGACTATAATAAGTCCTTTTCTTAGCTTATGCAGTTCTGCCTATGGTTTGCAAGAAAATTTATAGTGTATAACAGTGCCTTGATGTCAGTGCCATGATTAAGCCTAGAAAAATGACTTGTGCTGGAAACTTTAGATCTCAGCTTTAAGTTTATCAGTCTGCTCCATGGGAAAAGAGAGACAAATTTACTAGTCTGTTTAGAGAAGCAGAAGATCAAAATGCCACCAAAATAAAAATAACATACTTTGAAGTCCTATATATATTAATACACTGAAATATTGTTACTGCTCTTGTGCCATAGTTTATTCTTAAATTTCCATGTGTGAATTTACATTTAAAATTTATTTTTGTTACGTACTCTCAGTATTTGTGTTTTAGTACTGATACTAGGAAACTAGAATTGAAAAAAGCATACAAAGGGAAGTTACCACTAGAACAGCCTCCTCTCTGCTTATAATTTATTCTGAGTTTTGCAGAAAGCTGGTTCTGAGCTGGATGTCTGAATCTCCTGTTGAATCTTGCTGTGGTTCTGATCCCACCCAGAGCTGTTCTCGCCTGCTGTACCTCACCGCAGGCTGACAGTATGACCACCAGTAGTGAGGACTGTCTGTATCTCAGCTGCTTCTCACACTGACTGGGAGTCTGTGCTTCTGGCACTGTTGTGAAGAAATACAGGCTTGCTTTCTACCTCTCCTAAAAATTAACAAGCATCAGTTACTTCCATGTTATGCCTTGGAAGGAGTCTACATTTATTATGATTTAAAAGAAAAGTGAGTCTGCATTCATGGCAGTGTTAATACAGACACTTTTTTCTTTCTCCACCAGTTGTCAAGTAGAAAACAAGCTGATTGTTTCTAGTTCTAGTTAATGTCCCCCAATGAGGGTCATTTCTTGTCAGGTAACTTTTTTACCGTTGGATTGGGTTGCATATTATTGGAGTTGTCAAACTGTAAACAGAGAATTGTATATTTGTGTAATACGTATATGTGCACAGCAGAGTTTCAAATGTAAATGTTGCCACTAATATGTTGATGCTCAGAGCTGAGCAAGCCATCGCTTTGTTCTGTGGACCTAACATGATTTTATTTTTTTAAGGGATTGGGGTTTTTTTTCATTTTATGAACACTATAATTAGCTAACTTACAAAGGCTAAGGATGTATATGGTGACTATTCCACAGTGAAACTGCTCTGTCAGTGCATCTTTGAGGAAACTTATAGCTAAGAGTTGGCCTTTATTAGTAAAAGTTGGATACTGTATAATTGCACTCCTAACAGACTTTAAAGTCATTGGATCCATTATTCTAATTTTAAGGTAAATTTGGGTCCAAGATGTAAATATAGGTGTAACTAGGAAATAATTTGAGTATTTGAATGTGCATTTTTTTTTCATTGCTCGCATAAATTCTTCATACTAACTTGGCAATATTTAATGACTTCATCATGCTTTTAACGCAGGAATCAAAGGGTCTTTACAAACACATAACAAATCCTTACAGTTTTAGTTAATTTATTCACTCAAAGGACAGTTAATTATTTCTCCTCTGCATTACGTTTGCTGTTACAGAGAAGTTAATTTCTACTTTTTGAACATTTGATTGGTGAAGCGTGGACCAACTGCATTTAAGTTACTCAGAAAATCCAGCAGTTCTCAGAAGAGGGTAGGTTACAGCTTAGAAACTGCTGCGTTGGTTTTAAATTGGAATGTGTTGTGTCAAATCATACTTAACAATTCTCAATCATGGTTCCATGATCCTTCCTGTGGGTAAAATAATGAATTAAAGCCCTATCATATTGTTACAGCAGCAATTTCTATCAGTATTTTCCCCACAGGAGAGAGCTTTACATTGTTCAAAATGGTTGCAGGCTATTGTATGATTTGCACAATAAATTTCAGTTTATAACCCTGAGTACAGGTATATTCATGGTTTTTATAGTTATTGTGAGCAGATGTCTTGTGGTTGCATTGAGTGAAAAAAAAATCTGGTTCTGCTGTTGGAGTTGTGAAAATATCTAATTTTCCCTGACTTTATCTTTTTCTGTTTGTTTTTGTCTTAACTTCAGGTACAGTACATATAATGACTTATCTCATGGGATAACAAAAAAGAACTGTGACTCTCTTCTACGCATTAGATTTTTAGACATATCTTAAGCAGTTTGTCCCTTTATGCCATACTTTGGTAACAGAATATTTCACTGTCATAGAAGAGGCTACTTTAATAAGCCATAAATCATTGAGCTATACTGATCGCTAGAGTTTGGCTTATGTTCCCATCTTGTAAATCCCTTTGTGACACACTGGCATATGATGTGTTCTGTGCTCTAACCTTTTGTTCAATTGACTGTTTTAGCATATCTGTTTTACTGCTGTCTGCACCAAGTGGTCCATCAGCCATGATTTCAAATTGCAAAGATCATTTAGCAGTTTACAAGGCAATCCGTGCCAGTGGAGGGTTTCAAATATCAAAGGGACTTTTTAAAGAATACTTTCTCAAGTGGATTTGTGCTATTTGTAAGGGATTAAAATCATTCACTGTTTCTTTATTGAAAATTTGCCTTCTAAATTAGTTATCATCTTGGTTTCTAAGGCAGCAAAATAGGGAATTTTGACGTTGAATATTTGTGCAGAAATACTTATCCTTCAGAAGTCAGAAAAATAATTACAGTTTGCTGGCCCCATTTAGTCACTTAAGGAACAACCAGTTGACTCAGTGCTAAATCTCATGGCTCTATTTCATCGCTCTGTTCCTTGGCTTTGTTCTGAGGTGACTCCACTAAAACCAGAGACATAGAGTGGTGTGAACGTAAAGGAGTGCAGTGATGAAACACCTTTAACCATCCACTGCTGTGAAGTAAATATCACTGTATTAGTCAATTATATTCTAACAAATGCTCTGCTCTGTAGGAGAAGACAGTACAGGCAGCAGTGACAATGACATTTGAATGTATTGCAACACTGATACTTTTTTATTTAACAAAACCATTGGATCTTTAGGGTGGAAATCAGTGGGACTTCAGGGAGCTGTGCACTATGTTCCTCTCTGTTCCCCCTCGACCCATGGGGCTGGGCTCCTTCCCCGAGGCCTCTACCCCACAGTGAAGGTGACCGTCCCTGACAGCCCTCCTCCTCGTCTGTGATCTTGGACTCTCTGGAGTCCTTTAACTGAGGAGAGAAAGCTGTTCTTGCCAATCAGGTAGATAGTGAACCTCTAGTACAAAAATAAATTTGTATTTTAAAATAAATAATGAAAAATGATTTTTATTATTCTTCATGACATTTCTTCATGACTTAATTTTTTTATTCTTCATTGCCTATGTCAGAAGACTAAACCTTTTTCTATGAGATTCACTGTTCTTTGAACATACCTGTCATTTCACACTCCTGCCAAATTAAACCTACAAATTTCTGATTTTTAACACAGTAAGCATTTCCCCCTAAGTCATGCAGGTTGACATTTAATTTGCTGTTGGCAGAGAGTCAGGTACTGTTTCTCTGAGGTCCTGATGAGCCTGAAGCAAAATGAAAAATGTTACAGCGCAAAGTGTGGGGGACAGGGGTGATGGTGTGGGGTGTGAGAAGGAGGGAATGAAGGTGAAGGGTATGAAAGGTGGCTTGCCTTGTTTTCTTGCTTTTCTGTGTTCCTCTGTGGCAGCGCAGAAGTCTTGCTCAGCTCCTGCTATCCACTCTCCCTTAAGCCAGCCCTATCATCTAGTCCTGTGGTGGGATTCAGTTTACTCATCTACCAGAAAACTCAAGAGGAAAAAGTGGTTAGTGAGCTAAAATGTCATACCGTGAAATCAGATGAGCAGCAGCGCTCACTTAGGACTGGGTATGTGGGGAGAGAGAGGAGCAGGACAAATTCCTCAGTGGCTGCACTAGATCTTTTTCACTTCACCCTGAGTAGTATACACACTATTTCTTCTCTGTGTTAGTGTTATGAAAGTACTTGATATGGCAAGAGCTTCAACTGGAACGTTCTGGATCACTGCAAGGGGTGCATACATCAGCATCGGAAGCAATGCGCACGAGGAGTTGCACAAGCTGTGTAAGGAAGATCTTAAAAGAGCTGGGATAGAGATGCTGGTGGCATGAGTGGGGCAGGGTGGGGGTCACAGTGGTGAGCCAAAGATCGTCACCAAATGTAGCAGTATAATAATGTTGAATTTCCGTACTCCTACAGACTGGCACTGTGGAAGAAACCATGGCTCAGATGAACTGTATGTCGTATTATAGCCACTAATTTTCATGTTGCATCTTAATGACAAACTGCGTTGTTGTTTTAAACTACTTTGAAATACTAAGTGCTTCATTTTCAGCTATTTCGGTAGCACTCCTCGAAAAGCAAAGTGCCCATTTGCCTTTCACTGATGTAACGTGACCCTCACTGTTACCGTAATTCTTTGCGATTCAGGCTTTCTCCCTCCTTCCTTCCTTCGCTTTTTGCACAAGACGATAGTTGTTTTCAAATACTTACTATCTTCTCTGGGCAACACCTTCTTTTCTTGCAAACTTAAGTGTTGGGCATATGCTCAGATAGCAAGCAATTCCTGTTGCACCGACTGAAAACCAAGTCTGACGTGTAAGCAGTACTGCTCTGTTGGCGCTTTCATCTTTGACAACACTCTGCTCTGTCTTAAGAAGGATAACAAGACCTTGCAAAGTGGCTGAGAGGGCTGCTGCACTTTTACTGCTAATGAAATTGTAATGTGATTGAATTATGCCAAAATCCCAGTGTGTGAAGTAGGCTAGTTCAAAATAAGGAGATAAACTGAACTAGAACAGGCCTTGTTGTCTTGCGCAGCTCCCGTGTCAAATTCTTTGCATTCTGAATCCTCTTTTCTGGTATTTGCGCTGCTACGTGTATTGCTCAGGTTTGTCAGGCATGTAGCAGGTCATGTTTTCAGCAGAAATGTGTATCGTGTGTGCTGTTTCTGTATAACTGCGTAGACCAGGTCTTTCCCAGCTTTGTGAGAGTAAGTGCAAAGATCTAGTTGGTTGTGTCCATACTGCAGAGGTCCAGCTGTTACCGAGGCTTTGGCCATGTAGAATTAATTGGCAGAATACCTTCAATACACTTCTCCTCCTTCCCCCAAAAAGGGGACTTGTGACCCTTCTGACAGGAGGTGCTCGGCTGTCCCTGATGGCAGGAGCCTTTCGGCTGGGGCAGGCCGCAGCACGCTGCAGGCCCCCCTCGGGCTCTTCACCGGCTGTAGCTGGCTGCCAGACTGCAGGATCGAAGTCATTCAGGCATCTTGAAAATCCCAGCTCCGTATGTCCCAACGGGTTCTTTCTAAAACACAGTCCTTATGATGCGGTTTCCAACAAACTCCACTATGACATGGGATACCTTTCTCAGCTGTGTTTTGGCTGTGCAGATTTTGTTTCAGCAGATCATAATGATCACTTGTTCTGTAATGAATCCCGAGTGATCTGACAGTCACATACATCTAAAAAGTCAAAGCTTATTTTCCTGTAAAAATTCTTCTCTTTATGCTTGTTTTTGAAATATGTAGTGCTAAAAGTGTATTTAAATGTTTCATTGATTACTCCCGAGTTTTAAGTGGAAGAGATCTGCTGGAATAACTAAAGCCAATGCGCTTGTAAAGTATGAAGTACTAGATGTCAAAATATTTCGTATTGTAGCAAAATCTAAAAGCTCTTAACTTCATGCCATGGGCAGTACATGAGTAATGTGAATGACAGTGCAAAGATGTCATGAAGAGAATCACATGCTTTCACAAGCATGAAAGCTTTCCCCACTCAAATTTCTAAACTAATATAAAAGGACAGATTTCATCCACTATATTTTTTCCTTACTGCAAAGTAACTCGAGCAAAATCTTCAAGTTATTTTGGGGTTTCATTAATGGGAGGAGAATGACAAGCATTACAGTGACTGGTTACAAATAAGCAGATTCATATTGTTCATTTAGGCCAGTATTAGTAATTCTTGAAGATCTTTTTAGTTGAGACACATTGTAAATAGGTTGCAAGGAAGGGTGGAAGTTGGTTGATCAGGGGTGGGGGTTGAAGGAAGTTCCCCGAGTCCAAGCATGTGAACTCACGTGTGTGATTTCCTTTTTCCCTTCTTCCAGTTTGAACAGGAGAACCAGAGACTTGTTGGTGAAATGAATAACCTCTTTGATGAAGTCAGGTACGCTTTTCTGTTACTTGACAGACTGCTGTGCATGCCGGTCCCATAACCCGGACAACACCCACCCACTGAATTTGCTGCAGGAGACCTGGCTGCGTGAATTGTAGCGGTGTGGTAGGAGGAGGGACAAAACAGGAGTGCCCAGGAAATGAACTGTACGAGTTTACACATTGTGCTCCCCCACAGTGTAAAGAATGGTTCTGAGCGACATACAAACTATCCAAAATAGCACTGGTTAAATTTGGAAGGTTTACACTCTCTCTCACTTATCTAAGTTTTAAAAGATTAAGTTTTCCATTTGTATCACGCTGTCCACTGCATATACAGGCAGCAGTAGGGGAGGTGCAATTGCTGACCCCCACGCAGAGACCTGTCTTTGTGGCAGGGCGGCAGTGCCGTTTGCTCTCTGCTTGCTGTGCAGAAAACCTGAGTGGCTAACTCAAACTAGAACTTTATTTTTAGATTGTTAGTACTAGGCAAGGTGAATTCCACACTGCAGAGTAGCATATAAAAAGGGTATGTCAAAATTAACTGCTTAGGGTCCACTGTGGATTTTGTTGTCTTAGATGAAAGAAGGAAGATCTGTGAAGCTCTCGCAGTGAAGGCCCCTGTCAGAGAATTTGCGGGGGGTGCCTTTCCCAGAGCTTCACCATGGGCTGGTCGTCTTCCAGCCATGAATTGCAGAGCACTAGTCACAGGCCATTGCTGCGTAACGGACGGCTAACAAAATAGCCGTGCCTTTTGAATAGCCCACTTACTGCGTTGGAGAATCTGGGTCTGCAGGAGCAAGAAATGCTTGCGCTAGTTTCTAATGAGTATTTCTGTTCTTTGCCAAGACAAATTGAAGGAAAAGTGGTGGAAATCTCCAGATTACAAGAGATATTCACTGAAAAAGTCTTGCAACAGGTTAGTATCGTTTAATACTACAGCAGCAAATACAGCTTGAAGACTTTCTTTGGGGTATTTTGGTCTTGGTTGCATGCAAGGTGTAAACGTAAGATTAATGAATCTTTGATGCAAATGTGAAGGAAAAGATTTTCGTTTGTTTTTCAAATGCAAAATTGAGGTATTTACTGTTGTTACTTATCAGTATGTTCTGGGAATGGAAAATGCAACATATATGTTAGAATGATCCCTCTGCCTCAGAATTAGTGTCCTGTTTAAATGTGTTATCTAGTAGCATCTTTTCTGTAAGTGGTAGCACCTCTTCCAAAAGAGCTGGCAAAATTAGACAGGTTAGATTTGATTCTAAAGAAACGGGAGACTTCCTGTTGATCTTGGTGGTCTCCATTCAGGCTCATAAAATCACAGGTAAAGAAATTACAACTTAACTGCCTCTATACCTTTGCATCATTGAAACAAAGATGTTAATAATAACAGATTTTATTTTATATTTGAGTTCTGCTTGTTCCCCAAATCCTCGGAAGTATTTTTTTTCCCCCCAAATTCATCACTGTTTCTCAATTTTGTTTTTTTTAACAGGAAACTGATATTGACAATATCCATCAATTAGTTGTGGGTGCAACAGAGAATATCAAAGAAGGCAACGAAGACATAAGAGAGGTGATGTCTCTAAGTTGCGTTTTAAACTCACTTGTTTCTCTTCACTTCCAGTTTTGCCCAAGTGTCGCTTTAAGCAGCACATGCGAGCGCACCCATGGCACAGGTGCAGTGGGTCTTGGGGTGTCAGGATGTGGTTTTGGAAAAACTGTACAAGTCAGCTAAGGTTCTTAATAGTTCGCATTGTTTCCCTCGCTAACCATGATTTGAATAGCTATACAGCTCTGCAGAAACCTACTTGGCCTCACCTGGTGTTTTTAAACATTAAAGTCACCTGGTGTGCATTTAAGCACCTGTGAAGTTTGTTTAGGGGGTGGGGGGAGGGAGAAATTGCAGACTGAGAATAAAAGACTGCTGAAATTGTTGAAGCTGGAGTTAAATGCAGAAGAGTCTCTTCACCATGCTGAACGCATCTCGCATGCTCCTAGTAAACAAATCTATCCCATTGTCTTACTAATTAGAATGAAATGATGTTTTCTTTCAGGAACTGAGATTTCAATAAAAACAGAGTTCCTAAATTAGGCTACTGAGTAAATGGCTCAGTTCATTCTTTCTCCCTCCTGAAAGCACACAGAATGTGTAACTCGAGGATGAGTTACCAGCTGCTCAGCTCTCCTGGAAAGTGCATCACATGTGGCACAAACTGAAGCTATTTTTGCTTCATTTTTCACATTTGTAGGTAGAACTGTTTCCTGAACTGCATGAGAAACAGTAGAAAAAGGTGATAAATATGAAACTTCGTCACTCACATTAATGTTGGTATCCCATAAAAAAGCTATTCTGTGTGTAAATCTGACAAATGAGAGAGAAAAACTGGTCCGCTGCTATATGCTGGTCTCTATTTTGGGAAGGAGAATCCAAGAACAATACTTGCTCTGTGCTCTACTTGTTCTCAGACTGAAATACGTGACTGATGGTGCCAAATCCAACCTCCAGAAACAGGGGTCAGGATTTGGGTTTGGGGTTTTCTTTTGGTTGTGGGTGTTTTTGGGTTTGTTTGGTTTTTTTGGGCAGAAGATGTTTATTAGAATGATGAAGGCCTGATTATTTCTGATCACAGAATTTCACTTTTGGAACTTAAAACTAACCTTTATGCATGTACAGTTTGGTGTAGTTCTTAATGTTCTGGGTATATTTCCAAATATTTGCAATATTTTTTTTTTTTAAATTATCAAATTTAAGATTTTTTTGAGAGAAACTTTAGTGTGATAAATCTAAAGAGATGCAGCCAACCTGACTTTTATGCACCTGAAATTAATGGCAAGTTTTGTTCTTTTTCTTGTGGGAGGGAAGAGTGAAGCCACTAACAGTCATCTTGGGTTGCCCTGTGGGAATTCTACTGTGTGTTTACTGGTGATGGTAACAGAGATAACCTTTTCCTCACAGGCCATCAAAAACAATGCTGGATTTAGAGTATGGATCCTGTTCTTCCTTGTGATGTGTTCATTTTCCTTGCTTTTCCTGGACTGGTATGATAATTAAAAATATAATAAGGTCTACATGCTTTGTTTGTAAAACTTGTGACATTTTTTCCAATGGAGTGGGGTATATAGCATAGCTCTATTATGCATTTTTTCATACTGCTATGATGGAAATATTTTCCAACAAATAAGCATGTGTGTGTATCTGTTAGTGCAGAGGGAGCTGACAGCATTCATTTTAAATCCCTTTATCAAACATAAAACCACACTTAATCCTGCAAAGAACATAGAAACCTTTGAAAGAGCTGGTAAGAAAGCTACAAGCTGGAGCATAGCTAACAGAAGAAAACAACTGATAATGGTTTTATCAGTCACCCACACATCTGTGATGTCTGAAGTCCAGCTCCCAGCGCGCAGACCAGATCAAGAGAAAACTGTTACTGTGCAGAAGCATCTACACTGTCTCAGGCTTTTATTTAATCATACCACTTCAGTACATAGTGATCACTTTGCACATGTATGACCTCTACTTCTAATCCTTTGAAACTACTTGAGTCAGAGACCAGGTTGATTTAATAGTAATAATAATAATAATAATAATAAGTCAACTAAAGAGCTTTACTTCTAGGTGAAAAGAGAGAATACAACACAAACAGATTGTGCAGTGAAACAGATGTTCTGGGATGTCGGAACAAAGCCAAAGGATAGACAGTAATAAAGCCAAACTCTTCAAAGTCCTAACATTGGGAGCAATTTGTTAACCAAAAAAAAAAAAAAAAAGTCTCAAAACAAACTGGAAATAAGAATCAATAAACTCCCTCCTGTTAAATCAGAGGAAAAAACAGTTTTGACTTCAAGAAGCATAAGCAATCTGTTTCTCCTAGATCGTAAAGCTTAGTATTTTTTAATGTTTAGTGTTATGAGAGAGAGAAAGAAGCTGTTTCTCATCAGTACTTACTTGTGCGTTAAAGTTTTTATTGTCCTAAATTTAAGGGGAGGAGATGTATCATGAATCATTTCTAGGCAGGACAGTCTTGGGGAACAGATCTTTCTATCTTGTAAAATCTGAATGTCCTCTGTGAATATGTCGATATGAAATGTGTGTTTTGCTATCTCTCTTCTGAAATGTATATTTCCATACATTATATGCAACAAGCAGCATCATCCCTATTCTCTACTCTGCACAGAGTGAAAATGTCAAAAGTTACATGTGAATTAATTACCTTCAATAAAGCATACGCCTATTAAAAAAATGCAAACATGGTATGTTTTGAGTATTTCAACATAAGCTTGAAATTTTTAAATGCAAAGAAAAATTTGGCACATAATTTATTGCTTTTTATGCATCCCACATACCATAATGACTTAATAAAAAGCCTTTTACAGATACTACTGTGTAATGCACATTTCATATCAAACCTAGAGAATTAAGCAGTAATGGTTATTTTTACTGTGTTGTTGATAAAGCAATTCTACTGGAGAGAGAAAAAAAAAAAAGTAGAGTTGACCATGTTTGTTCTACTACTACACACCATACTGCTGTTTTCCCTTCATTTTTGTATTGTCTCTACCAAAAAAAAAAAAAGGAACTTTTGACATGTCCACTACACCTTGTCCCATTCAAGTTACATGAACAAAAAAGGTGACTTGCTTGCCCAGATGCTTTTGTCTAACTGTTAAATTAATAAGATGTCTTTTTTGTAATATATATTTAAGATTTATAATAAAAATGAAAACAATGAAAACATTCTTCGTTTCACACAAAGAATTGGTAAGTTTGTAATTACAATAGAACTTTAACGTGCATCCACAATACTACGTTCTTCTACATCTCTTCCCCTCCCAAGCCATACGTAAACAGTTCTACTCTTCACTCAGTTTCACATGTCACTTTAAAACAGCCAGTCATGTATCTAATATGCAATTATTTCACTTGTGATGCTCTGTTTTAGAAAGTATAAAACTGCAAACTATATATAAACTGAAAGCTCTTCCTGATTAATAAAAAGGGAAAATGTTAATGTAATCAAAGAGAAAATTTACTCCCTCTGTTGTATCCAACAAATTACATAGTGGACTATGTCTACTGTGAATAGGCTTTCTGCCTCTTAAGTATGATCAAAAGATGTCATTTCTCATTAGAACATCCTGACCTGTGTACTTTTTACACTATCCTCAACACCCATCACTAAAACTGTCTGTGTTTTTCCATAATGTCTAGCTAGTTTGTGTTTCAGTGCTATCCTTACCAAGATGCTAAAGCCACAGTGGAAATGCAGTTAAATCCTGTTGACAGCGATAATAAAACATTGAGCATGCCTTGTTGCAGAGAACTTCATTATCACTTACAAATAAACAACAGTAAAGAAAATGTAAGAAAAATGCTACCTGACAGTTTCTTTCTCCATACAAGTCATTACATTATGCCCTTGACATCAATGCTGACTATTATTCTTGCTTGAGCCAAAACGAAATACTAAATATAGCTTTCAGCTAAACAAGAGATCACTCTAGTTATGGCTGAGGTGTTTCAGTTTGCAAAATGACAAAGAATAAAAAAATTAATAAATAAAGTATCAGTTCAGACAACAGAACACAATTTATCTAAGGTCCAAGCCCTGAAAATCCAGCAAAGAAATCTGTCAGTATCCAATAAACTGCAAGAACATATCTCACATTGGATTTTTTTTTTTAATATTGAAAATGGTGTCAGAGCTCTAAAGCAATGCTGATATGCACCTTGTTTTATGCCCATGAATGTTCTGCAGCATGTTTTTGGGGTTGGTTTTTTTTTGGTTTTTTTGCAAAGCAGTATCAGCAAACAGAAGCAATTGCACCATAAACATGAGTAACCTCTAAATTATCCATAATTATATTTAATGAAAAGTTTCTTAAAGTCCCTTAGTTACCTTCAAAGGACATAGTGTTAATAATTAGCTTATCATACTAAGCTGATTTCTCAGCAGCTTCAGTCTCCTGTTCCGATAGTTTCTCTTCTGACAGTACTGTCATCCATGGGGACACTGAGCGCGTGATCGTTTGTTTGGCCAGATTATAGTGGTTTATGACCGTGTAAAATTTCCCCCGAGCACTGGAGTCTTGTTCAGAGTAGTAGTTTTCCAACCCAGCTGGAATGCATTGATTATTCTGAAAAGAAAATCCATCACTTAGATTAGATACGGTCCCATACACAGCAAAAGTAGGTTAGGTTTTTCTTTTCCTTTTAGTCTAAGCCAACATTCACTTTCTGGGAGTCAAGATGCAACATACATACAGCAATTAACTACAGCGTTCTTCCCTCCAATCCTTAAACTACTTGTGCATTTGCCAGGAAGACCAATCTGGGTTTATATGCCAGAATAATTAGCATACAAGAAACATGCTTCCCTACAATTATTTTCAAAAGTACTCATCTCTACCTCTAGCCGTATTTTGCTGTTTTTTCCTCCTCACCTAGTTCCAACTGTTTGGTCTACAATTACACGTCTGCGTCCTACCGTTAGATTAGCTTCAGGCACTTTAACATGGTGTTTTCAGTCTGAGGGACAGAAATTAATACAGCTATACTGGTGCCAAGGTATGGACAGTTTTATAGCCCAATAAATAAGACATAAAGGGAAAATATCGTGGGTGGCCAAGCTTAGTGCAAGTGTGCACATACATACAAAATACCTCGCTCTTGATTGTCAGAAAGATGTGGCCAACAGCAGGCTTTTAAAAAGCTATCTTTAGCTGTGGGACTACATTATTTAATTTCCCAGAAGGTTAAGAGCACTACATAGAAACTGCTAGATGCTTAGAGCTTTTGAAAGTGAAATACCAGATTTAGAGAGTTACATACTAAGTAGGATCCAAACTTTGCTGTCATCTTAAAAACCAAAGTGAATGTGCACGTGCAGTGCGTTAGTCAGCAGGTATCATCTAGCAACCATTCCAGTGAGGATGCAGTAAAAGCCTACAAAGCAGCTAGTTGCATAGAAGGAAAAAATGACTTAGTCATATCCTGTGACCCTCCAGGTTTTGCTCCAGAAAGTCACAGGTCTCTCTGTGGGTCCTCTGCCGTATCTGCCAGTCCAGCAGTCTTGCCTGATACCTCAGAGTGTTGGGGCAGTCATCTGGGCAACTGAATGGACCCTCTAAAATATAAGCTATGAGTAGCTGCAGCTTGAGGAGAAATAAGTTTAATCATTTCTACTCTGACTGTAAAAAGAAATAGGCTGTTCAGCCTTCCTGTTTCTAGCACTGGAAGACTAAAATTTATAACACTACAGCACAGCAACTTTGAACTGCTACTGTTCTCACAGAACTTGGCAAACGGAGCTGAGTATTGGAAATTCCTGAGCACAAAAACACATGCAAAAATAGCATCTGGTCCTAAAAATCACGACATCTCAAATGTGTCCACATTTACTTTTGGGTTGACTCTTGTCAAAAAAAAAAAAAGAGTGGCATAAATAAGCACCAGTAACAACAGTTTCAAATGGTTTAAAACATAAAGCACAAAATGATTGGGCAAAAGATCCAGCAGACAGTCTTGGCTTAATATAAATTTTGCATCCTAAAAATGTTACAGTGAAAAAAAGCATCAAAAGGTATGAAAGAAAAAAGCAAGACTTGCCAAAACAGCAGGCCTACAGGTAGTCTGATGAACCTGCCTGCCCCCGATGAATGCAATCTTGGGGCAGATTTGTCTGCTGAAAGACTCGCTGCCACAAGACTAGCAGCCCTCCCACGGAGTTAACAACTCATCAGTTCTAACCTGCTTGCGTGGCAGAAGCCCCCATGTGTGTCAGACTCACAAGAGCGCTCAAAGTTACCACATCCACCCCAGTTCAGCTTATGTGTTATCTTTTTGTAGCAGCCAGGGCAAATCTTCCCAAACAGTTTTGTTTGAAGTAGCACTACAAAGCAGATGGGATTGAACCCCGGCTAAGCAGACACTTTTGCCTGTTCAGCACTGTTGCAGTCAACAGAGGTTTCCCCATAGTCATAATCACTGTATATGCCAGCTGCAAGACTGGGACCTAGATTAAAAAAAAATAATAATAATCCAGGACAACTCTGGACTAGAGCTATTTGATACGCATGTTCACCTACACCAACCGTGCCATCTTCTGGAAATATTACCCATGTTTTATCTGGGATAACTGACATTAATTCCCACGTGAAAAAATGACTAAGAAGTACATGTACACAGACATCTTTGTAGTGATTATTTCACCCAGTCATGGGATGTAGTCACAATTCTAAATATTTAAAATGGGGGAAGGAACGCAATCCATTGATCTAATGAAATCTGCCAAGGAAATTCAAGCAAATATAATCATTAGTGCTGAAGACAAGCCAAGATTACTGCCAGTCTAAAAAAAGGCCACAGAATCTTTTGTTGCTTTTAGAAGCAATTTGCTTTGTAACAGGCAAAATGACTCAGTAACATTTTTTGTAGTCACAAGCATGCACAACATCTGACAGAAGAGCCTAAAGAAACACAGAGCAGAGTTTCCATCTTGACTGCATTTTTGCTCCCGGGATTTCATGCTTCTAGAAAAGATGGGAAAAACCTCTCCTTTTACTCATTGCTCCTTGTGTAGTGCCCAAGGACAGCCCCCTTTCCTTAGCTCCTAATCAAGGCAAGCTGGTCACTCCCAAGCGCTGCACAAGCAATGGAAACTGGTGGCGATTCTCATCCTGCCGCTTGCCTGAGACCTTCAGCTTATGCAGAACATTTCTCTCTATCCTTTTTATTTGTTTCCATGGTTCCCAGGTGAGAGAAGTGATAAGGAAGGCCATGAGAAGAAACTGGGATGCTCCAGAGTGAGTTGCCAGTCTCTTGTTTCTTTCACAACCCTTCTATTTCAGAAATTAGTTATGGGTTAAGGCCTTTGATGCCAGAGAAAATCCTGGCTGCCAGTCTGTATCTGGCTGTATTAAGATGACTCCTTTTATTCCTCTGACATAAAGACCCCAGTGGTATTCGCTTATCATTAGTATCTTCTGTCACATTAACTTTGCTGGGTCAGTAATTCCAAACTTAATAGATGATGGTGTTGTCTTTAATGCATTGAAATTACTTCGTTGTACTGTCCATGAGTCTGACAGAATGCAGGTGCCTCGGCAATGAAAGCTAAAGGGCAACAGATGCAGTATGGAGCATACTGAAGCCCTGGAGAAATTCCTCCAGGATGTAAGTGCACTGAGGTCTTTGAGGAAAACTCTGGTGAGTCTCACCAATAGCCACTTTAGTGCTTCAGAGGAATGATCTGCACAACAGCAGTATTAGGGCTGTGTCAGAAAGCTTCAGCAAGCACAACATTGAGGCTCAAGCAGTTTAAGATTGCTATACAAAGGAAAATAAGCACCTTTTTAAGCACACCTTCAAGCTCTGGATGCGTAGGACAGCAGAAAGGCTGAAAACACTGAAACCTTTGGAACTGCTCCATGTATGAGTGCATCAAAGCAGAGAAGAGTGAGCCTGACTCACAGCTGCGGTAGCTCAGCCTTCATGCAGAGGTTCCCATGGTACCAGGCTTCCTGAGGCAGGAGACACTTTTACCCTTAACCAGGAAATCACATCAGCATCCAAAGCCTGAGGACATCCAGGCCAGAGAACATTGTTGAGTCCACCTGAAGCACAACACCAGTCCACAGAGACACTGGTCACAAGGTGACAGACTTTTTCATCTCTCTTAGGACATCTGTGCCAAGCTATGCCATGACATATTATGGACTCTCCCAAAAAAAGATGCAAAGGCAACAGATACAAATTCACGTCAACACTGGTAGTTTCAGGCTTTGTGTCATTTGCTAACGTGTTTATCCTGTAAAACTCCTAAGAGTTACATGACCAAAGATGCTGTGTCTCCTGGCATTATGCCATCAAGCAGCTAGGAAACAGCCGCCACAAAACCCAACGCTGGGAGAATAATAGTAACACAGCCCTGTGTGTGTGCGCTGCACCTTAAAAACAAAGCATGAGCTATTGGGCAGCATGAGCTGCCCAACCCCTGTTTCAAACACAGGGCCCTAAGGAGAGAAACCCAAATGGACTCTGCTCACAGTGCAACTGAAATATAGCCAAGAAACTGTTCTCCCCTTAAATGTTTACAACACTAGGAAGAAAAGACAAAAGAAGCCAGAAGACTGCAACTCCAAGGAAGGGACAACATGGTATGAAAGAAAGCAGAAGCAGCAGACTGTTACTAGACTTAGAACAGGAGCACGTAACTGGCCATTCCTGTCAAGTCAGGATCACATCAAGATAGGCTCGGTAGGAATATACAGTCGATATTCCAAATTGCTCAAAGCCAAGAGAAAGCTTAGGAAAAAAAGGCTATCGTCCCATGAGCACAGCAAAGTTTCAGTGTTTGTTTGAGACAACACAAAACACCAACAGCAGAACCAAAAGCTGGATCTCCTGAGTTACAGCCAAATATTCTAACCACAGTATCTTTTGCCCTTGAACCAAGGGAAAGCAGTAACCTAAAATGGAATACTTGAAGCCAAGCAGGTTCTTGTAAGATATTTATGTGCCTGAAGTGGCAGAATCAAAAGTCCTCAACAGGATCGTCAGGGAGGGCTGAGGCAGCCATTCCTTCTTAAATCCTTTTGAAGATCATACTAGGTACCCATTTGACTCATTACATGACTAAATAGTCTTAAAAAATTAGAGGGAAGAATGCCATCATCACTGCTACTTTTCTTATCTAATTACAGCCAAGTTCAATGCTGCTAAATTTACAGCTGAGAAATCAATGTTACCTTTCCGACTTTCAGCCCAGGTCATAGCTGAGGAGCCAGCATGATCATCTCACACGAATGAAGTGAGCCCCAGCCTCCCTTTCGGTTAGCACCAGTTTTTTTTCCAATAAATCCGTTTTCCCTTTTTTGGCATCACTTTTGGCCTGTGGCAGTAGGGCTCGGAGGTCACACTGTTCTAGAACAAGAAGTTCTTTCTACAAAAATAACCCTAAGGTATCTCTGCTACTCTTAATGAGAACATCACTCTGCTGTTTCTTTGACACATATTCCAGAGTAATTTTTTTTCCTCCAGGTTTTATCATTCTCTTCTTTCCTGAAACACATTTGGAGGAACATGCAACATTAAACCGTATGACCCAATAAATGAGGGCTTTGTCCAGACAACTGCAGATTAAGTACGTTTGAAGGACACTGGTGTTGTGACTTTTGCTGTATTTTCAATGTTTAAAGCATTAGCAAAATAACAACGTTATGAAAATTGTGCAATAGTACAACCTCAATTATAAATTAAGCAGAAAGAAGCATAGCAGGAAGCACGCTAACCTATGAAAACAAACACAAATTTCTATGCAATACAGCATGACTTAATCAAGGTTATGCAGAAAACAACACAGTGAATATGACATACTCTCCTGTTTTTCTAGAATATGTATGCAATTTACCTTGAAAACAAATCCTTCTGGACAGGTATGATCATACTTGTAAACCTTGTAGACTACCAGAAATACAACACACGTTAAGAACGCAAGGGCAAAAAGGACCAGCACAGTTACCTGTAAAGAAAAATAAAACATGCTTATATTAGTAATGCACTGCTTATTATATTGCTGTTTGTTACTGTAGGCAGCAGAAGTGAGCTATGAATGCAGTTTATAGTAAAATCAAGCAAAGGATAAAACCAGCTTCTTAATTATTGAGGGAGAACAGGAAAGCAGCACGTAAGTGCTTCTACCTCCCCGTTCTCGGAGAAGAAAGCGGATGATCTGGGCCCATTGTCTCTGTACTGCACGGCTTTTTGGGTTGCGTTTCTGTCCAGTGCACACATGAGGCCAGAAGGACGCCTTGAGGTAGCTTGGGTCTGCTGCTTTCTCAGTATTTGGATGATGTAAGTGTAAGTCTAGTTTATGTCAGCTCTTAAGCATGTTTGTTTTCCCTGTGCCTGCCCAAGAATGGAGTCAGGTGACAGTAAGTAGCACAGGTGTCATGCAGGTAATAGAAAGGTGACTCTAAGAGGGCAAGGAAAAGGCAATGTCTGCCCTCTCTTGTTAGGATGAGAGTTTGTTGCACCTGCTATGAATATATGGATAGTTACAGCAGTAGTCTGCATGCTTGGTTGCTCAATGCTCCTTAATTTATAGGTTGAAACAGTACTTCTTCATCACACAGAGACCGTGCAGGAGTAGTTCACTGCCAGATCCATAAGGGAATACACCATGTTCAACATGGGGCTAGCCTCGAGGAGTTCTGTTGCACCTCCTTCCACAGTGCTCACAGAGAAGCCATTATGGACTGCGTTACATGGTACTGACTCTTCACCATGTCCTTAAGTACCTCCCTGGTTCTGAATTTGGGCTGGAGGAAAATCCAAGACACACCTTAAGTTGAATCTGAAATCAGTGTCAGTATCAAGCTAACCTTTCTCAGGAATAAACTCCGAGCAGCGGGAGACTGGCAGCCTTTTAGGTGAGACGGGAGACAGAACTATCTCTAGAATTACCTCACACATTGACAAGAGAAAGCGCAAGCCTAGCAAAGCTCCCTAATTCAGACTCGTTTGTGTGGAAGGTGTGAGGTGAGCGAATAGCATTCATTACCTGGGAGAGTGTCCCAGATGTGTGTTTTTATTATTCTAAAGCTTCTACTGATAGACAAAGGAGTAGCTCAAGGAGATTACAGAGTAACAGTGGTTGAGCTTTGGTTTTTGGCAAGTTAGAAAGAAGACAGTAAGTGCTACAGCATAAGAAACAGTAATAAACAAACGAACGAGAGTATGTGATTAATTAATTAAAACAAAGTATAATATGATCTAAATTTTATACGAAGACAAGTAAGCCAGCTATATACACCTCCTAAAAAGAGAACTTAGGCACACCAGGGTCAATTATGCAGACAAGAATAATCTGATACTTGAGAAAGCAACAAAAACAATTGTAGCTTTGCCTCTTGGTAAAAAAAAAAACCACCACACACTCCCTTTATAATAAGCCCCAGAACTAATAGGATTTGCAACACTGCAAACTGGGTGTGGCAGTGGGACTAGTATACTGAAGGACTGAGATGAACTTTTAGGGACTTCTCATGCTGGGGAAGCAAACTTCACCCTGGGCAGACAAGAGCAAGTGCTAAACTCCCTGGCTGAAACAAGATTGGGCAGTATTGTGTGCTGCTGAAGCCAAGAATTTTATAAGGATTTCTGACAGACAGCAAATAGGCCAAAAAAGGAGGGCTGGAAGAGAGGCAGGGAGAACTGCAGATCAGAAAGTAATTTAGCGGAAGAAATGTAGATATTAATGTAACAATGCCAATCGAAATGAGACATGGAGCAAAGAACCTTTCTGGTTAATAGCAATATCTCCAGTTTCTCAGAACAGTCACTGGATTACCAAAAAAAAAAAGAAAAAGATATTCTTAATCACCCTCTGAAAACCTCACACTAACAGCGATTTTCAAATCCAATTAGTCTTTCCCCAAGTTTATTATTCGTTTGCATACACAAAGGTTAACATGGATACATCACTCTGTCTTGCCAACCTCGTATTTTCTGCTCACATGTCCCATATCTCAGTATGTCCTGCATGAATCCAAGAGATAAAACACCTTTTTGGTCATCCTCTGTGGCCCAGTTTAATAACGAGCAACATAACGCCCCCCCATTTCTGGCCAATCCATGCCCTAGCTCAGCCCTTCTCATATGTTTTTAATCAGGCCTCTCCCTTTTTTCTTCTACGGTTGTTTGGGGCCCCTTCCTGTGTTTCCTCAGCTATCCCACCCACACACATGTACAAGGCCCTTCACCCTCTGGCTTGGCCCAAACCTTGAATCCCATATTCCAGTGTTTTCCCCTCCCCACAACTGTCATGAGCCTTATTCTCTGTTCTTCCCCCTAAATTATCCTTGCACTCCAGGCTCTAGAAAAACTGATTTTTCTCCCCTAAGTCTGCAGTTCCCACTTGGGGCTCCTTATCCCACCTCCCTACCGCCTTGTGGGTATCTCTAAGTCCCACACACTGCCCGTGTCACACTGTACCCATATGCAGATGTCCAGGGTCCACCCGCCCCACCAGGCCAAGGGGCCCTAACCATGCCTGGGCCCCAAAGCAGGTCCACAGCCCTGTCTGCCTGTGGGGCCATGGGACCAAGGCCTTCTTCCCCTGCTGAGCTCCAGCTGCTGCTGGGCATCATGGGAAGATGAGGAACCACAAAGGAAGGAGCACTCCTCACCCAGCCCAGCAGCTCTACAACACACACGGACCAGTCCCAGTTGCACGTTTTGGGTCATTCACTTCCCACTGACTCAAAGTGTATGTTACACAGTTCCTGTTGCTCTGACAGTCACTGCTCTTTCCCTTACAGAAGAAATGGAAAAGAGAGACTAGAAAGCAGGGATAGAAAAGATAAAATCCAGATAGGATTATTGCTGAGGCTTCCCATGCTCTACAAGATATATTCCACACAGCCTTCAAGAAAGGCTGCTCCCTCTAGGAGCACAGACCTGTGACGTGGGACACGGACACCAGGCAGAACAATTGCTATGGTACAGATTGATTCAGCTCACATTTGTCTCCTCTACAGACAGGAGTAAACAGTTTAAAATGCTTTGAAAAATATTCTCAAATTTCAAAGCATTTTAACTATAATCCCTGGCCATCTTACTAGCAAGAAATAGTAGAATTATAACATTATTTCCCAGTCGTAACCATTTTGACATACAGATGAGGCCTCAGGAACATACTGTAACACTAACGAGCTATTTTGTAGTTGAGACCAAATATTAGACAATAGAAAAATATTTTATTTCCACAATCACTGCAGAATCACCCTCTCCAAGGGTCTGAAGCCGTTTTGGAAAGTAATTATGTTTTTTGAAAGAGGTCACAAGCCCAGTGTTGTGTGGATTGCTGGAGCCTGGCAAATTGCAGAGCCACAGCCTCAGGGCTGATTTGCTGAGACATGGAGCATCTACCTGTTTCACTGACCTACGTGGAGCTGTGAGTTCTCACTGCTCGTACAAGTCACGTCCAGCATGGTTCTTCCATTGCCACACAGTAAGCCACTGGGAAGAGCTCTCAGGGCTCCTGGTTCATATTCTCACGGAATCTTTCTCTCTCACTTACTGTATTTCCTAATGTTATTAATTTTGGTATTAACATGTAAATTTTTACTCTCATTATCTCCAATAACTTGCAATCACACTCCATTTGCAAATCCCTAATCAAGTAAGCTCTTGTCTCCTTCCTATTAGAAAGGACGCTCCCTTCTCTTACCATCCTTCAGGATACGAGTAATTTCTATTTAAGTGAAGGACAGTCACACATGCACATGACACAGATAGAAAGAAAACCATCAGTGGATTCCAAGGTGATCCCAATCACCTGTTAATCCAATCCACTTCTCCCTTATAAGCTGGAAATCCTTCTCTTCCTTCTAACAGCCATTCTCCTTCTCTCATAACAACCCACCACCAATGGTCCACAATTGTCAGATCCCCAGGTTCACTTCTGAACCTGAGGCAGTCTGCCTCTCTCCCCTGCCAGTAACACAGCGCAACCCTACCTCTCTGCCTCACCTTCTGAGCCCTCTCCTCCCAGATGCCCTTCAGAAATAAAAGCACGGAAAGAAGGAAGGCAACAAGCTATTCTTTAGACCACAAGCGCTACTAAAGCTGTCGTTTTACTGCTTTCTTCCACAGCAACTTTGCACACTCACTAAAAACTAAAGGAAAGTTATTCTCTTCTTCCTACCAGGGCACTAGCAGCAACTTGCCCTCTTCCTCTGTTCAAGGCAGGAGAGGATGCAATGCCTGAGCAAGCACCACTCCCTGTCTTCTAGAAAGAAACCTTGAATCTCTTCACCTTGTGGTAGCCAGCTGGCTGAGTGCAGGACCCCACACAGTGGGAGCAGGAGTCTTTTGAATTACTATGATCATTCACTGCCATGTACATCCTGCAGAACTCCAAGGTGCCTGTCACACTACACAAGTGATGGGCTTTTAAAGTACTTTTTATGACATAACTACAAGATAGCACAAACAACCGTTTCTTTTAACTAGAAACTCAAAAGTGTGGTTTTGTTTTCATCTTGAGAGTGTCCTTTAAAGTTGGTTTTAAGGGGATCTGGCAGCAAAACTATGTGAAGAGAAAAGACTACAAGATATTATGTATGCGGCAGATTTTTTAATAGATTGTAAGTGAAGAGCAGAAGAAGGACAACGTCTAGCCAGAAGCCATTACAGTAATCGAAATGAGAGATGACTAATGAATGAACTAAGTGTACCCACAGCAAAAAAACCTGTCTTCAGACTGTAAGCACATTTAGCTGAACAAATGAAACTCACCAGATCCGACAACTACACTAACATGTAAACAGCTCATGATAAGGCCTTATCATCAAGATCTGCTAGATCTTCCCAATCAGTCCATCTACTTTGCTACAGCTGCAAAACACTGCAAGCTGTATTTTCTCTGCCTGGCTACTGCAGAGAAGTAGTTCACTTTGTGAACTACTTGTCACTTCACTAACATTTATTGTGCTCCCTTTTTAATCAAGCCAGAATATTACAGCAAAATTCATCAACTGCATCAACTGCGCCTGCTTCTCTTCCCACCCCTTCCTGGCTCCTGTACCTTTCTGAACAAATTACAAGCCATGTTTCAAGGCATGCAACGAGTCTGCCCCTTTTGCTCCTCTTAGCTCTATCTCCTTCTGTATTTGTATTTTGCCTGTATCCCACTGTCCCACTAAAGCCTGGGTGCCATCTGTTTTCCCTCTGCCTTCACCTCTACCCTTCTTGTCATGCCTCCTCCTCTTGCCTGAAATTCTTTCATTAACCCGCTCTTACTGTGCTGGTTTGCACCACCTTCCTTCCTGCTTTTCCTTCCGTCATGCACCTTTCAGCATACAAACCCACTTAGGAGCATTCCTATTATTACGAGAAGTGGAACTAAAGTGGAACTAACAAGACATGCAGTAATTTTCACTGCTCAATCGCTGACACTTGGTCACATCTCATCTCTGCTCTACATCTATGCATTATCTATTTCCAATTGCAGCCTCTGGGGAACACAACTTTCATTTCTGATTTGTCTGTAAAGTGCTAGGCACAGACTTGGTGCTAGCACCAAACAAAAAGAGTGAAGACATATGTTTATAGAGCACCTTTCATCTGAGGTGATTTACAACCAATTTATGCTTTGCTCATCAGTGAAATACAAAGCCCTCTGGGATGAAATACAGGAACTCTGTACAACCATTTAGGAGAGGAAATTAAGATTATTGCTATCCAATTTAAAATACAACAGAATTTTAGGCAGGCAGACTGTAATTACAATAGATTTCGTCTGGCTGCATCCCACATCCCACAGACTAAAATTCGTGTAACATCACATTGACTTCCCTGCAAATGGCCGTGACCTCCATTTCACCTCTCTCCACTAAAATCCTGCATCTCCAGCTGCACAATGCCCTCTACCAGCACGTTAGAAAACACTGGAATCAGCTCTCCACTTCCCTAATTCCTGCTTTTCCAAAATTATATTCTTCTTTGCTATTACCTGGGCTTGTCCCTAGAAGTTTACATGAAAGATGCATCTGAAACAACGCACTTAAGGAATAAGAAATGTTCAATTTGAAGTAAATGGCAATGTGAAAGAAAAAAAGGAACATTCACATCTATACATGCAGCATTTGACTCATATTCATTTACAGAGCAATTCAAATTATACAAAACAACTTGGTACAATTTCCCATAGTTGCTATGGGAATATACATACATATACAAGATGACCAGTGACTCAAAAGACAAGCAGGTGCCTCATTTCAGAAGAGTATTTCTAACATCACATTTCATGTTTAGCTATATGACTGGTATGTATCTATTAAACTCAACTTCTTCACCAGAACATTCCCATCAAACCTTTGTGCTCAAAGTGGATGATAGTCTTGGGATAGACTGTACAGGAAAAGGAAGAGAGATCAAAAGACTGTCCTTCTCAGAGTTGACAAAGAGGAAGAGAGAACTGGCTTGGATACTTACCTGGAGATGATTGGGAGTAGCAGCAAGAAAGGCAGATAGATTCATGAAGGACAGTAACTGAAAAGAAGCTACAGACCCAGTGCTTATTAACAGCGACAGTGCAAGGCAACAGAACCAGCCTGCAAGGGAGTCGATTAATGAAACCTGAGGGAGATACTGTTAGACAAAAACAGGTTAACAAGGCAGTGGCCTTGAGAGTCTAGCACTGTGGCTTAACACAGCTGTTCATGACAGCGTTCTCATCATCTTCCATCACACAGCACCATGTATCAGTTTCTTAACTACATAGATCTGAGGAAGCAGTTCAAGAAACCCTGTGGCCCTGAGATAAGAACCTTGTTACCTTCCCATACAAACCCAGAAGATATTACTGAGGCCAGGAGAAAGGCTGGAAAAGGTTACTACAGGAGAGGAAAGGCTATGTAAGTGTTACATCTGGACAGACCCAAAACACCTTCTGTGTCACCAGTGTCTCTGGTTCTGCTCCAAGAAAAGGATTTCTAATGGATACAATGGCAGAGGACACCTGACTTAAAGCTGCTGTTAGGCATCCACTTTACTTAAATCTTCCAGCTCTGACTGTAAAAAAATTCCTTTTAGCCAAAAATTTAGCAGGAGGATTGTCAATGATATATCAGGGAATTATCAAACATTTTAAAAAAATGGAAAAACGATAGTTGCCATGCAGTACCTTACTTACATCAATTGTTTTAAAATAGCAGTTACACTGAAAGAAGAATCTCCTTTATTTTTCTTGCCTGAAGTAATAAAGGAAGAAGTCAAAGCCTGCCAAACGCTTATACTTGTGAGCAACTTTAATCCTGTGAGTAGTTCTACTGAAGAAAACAGAACTACTCATGGCAGTAAGTACCTGTCACTCTTCCAGCACTAAGTGACAGACACAGAATATACCTAAGGAAGTGATATCCTGTACAGGAATCAGCTGACATCTCATGCACCTAACAGACTTTTTTTAAGTGAGAGCAAAGAGCTACTCAACACACAGAGTAATCACACAGAAATCAACAGAGAAACAATTTTCCTTGTCTGTGACTATTTTTGCAGCAATAATCATCACCGGCATTACTAAGAACAGGTAAAAAAGTCCTGAGGCAGAAACACGTTTTAAAGGATGCCCCCTTAAGACAGATCAAAAATGGAATATTTAAATATGTTCCATACATTTTTTTAGTCTTAAAATGACCAGGCAAAACTGTGAGAACTGATTTTGAAAGGCAGTCTCAATTCCTCTTCCATAACCTCATGCAGACATTTCAGCAACTGCTTGCTACTTGATAGTACATGGCTTGCACCATATGGTCTTACCACAGAAATAAGCTTGAGGCTTTGGCTCTGCAGTTAGATGTATGTAGAGATGTCAAGGATAAAGTCTGAAGAACTGAATTGCCTTTGAATACAGCCAAATGGTTTAAGGCATACCACAGCTTGGGTTTATTTAAGGGCTTGAAATTTATTGGGAAACATAAGTGTTTGCTTTCAAAATACTTCTGAATGTTCTTTATTCAGGTTTCCCCAAAGACAGAAAAAAATCTCATGCTTTGATACAACAGACTTTTTTTTTTAAATTGGTATGTTTGTGCACAACTGTCAATTGTAGCCCAATTCAATGGGTGCCAGAACAGACATCCCGCTACAAAATCCAACTGGAGTTTGTAAAAACGCTGCTCTGTCAATGGGGGAGGCAAAGGTTGGCCTTGGGTAACTGATACCAACAATTTTCCCCTGCAATAGCTTCCTCCTATGTCCTGATTCTTAAGACTCCTTTGAAATGACATTTCCAGCCTTGCTGTGTTATTCTGTACAGCGGACAATTTACAGGAGACAAAAATCTGCTCGTTTCAAAGTTGCTTTCCAGACATGAAGGACCAACTCCCCACATTAGCCTACACTGTTCAAAGAATAAAGCAAGACTTCTGTTTCTCAATGAAAAATAATCTTCAGTGAAAAATCACATCCTCCTTGGTGTGGTTAGTGCCATAAAACTAAATTAAGACAACAGGGTTCTCAGAATCAGGAAGTCTTCACATTCCTCTGATAGATTCTGATTTGAATTCAGAATGTGGCTTCATAAAGGAAAATTATACTTGCAGTTTTCTTTGTAAACATTCTCAGCTTTGTTGTAATAACTGTGGTAATGTGGACTGAATGCAGAAAATACGTTTTATAATTTCTTATTCATCCAGCTGCTAAACCACCAAATTATCTACATGACATATGCACATGCTGGAGTTGCTTCATTTGTTATAATGTATAACTTCTCAAGAAGAACAGCTTTAGATGATCTGCACTGCTGAATCCCAAAAATGCAATCTGCTTTGTCCTTATTTAAGAAGTACATCTTAGAATACACGTGAATTATTTGTAAATATGACTGCCTTTTTTTATTTTTAGCACAACATTTGGGCTGTGTCTTGTGGCAAGCTCATGCATCAGTGATGTACAATATTAAGGTCATTAAAATGGCATCTGAAACTTTTTTCATGAACACAAGCCAAAGTCAATATCCTACCAGTTAAATAATGCATTTCATAATTATAGCAAATATTTAATTTTCAAACAAATATCCTTTTGCGCTCTCAGAATCAACAGCAGCAGTTAACATGATGGTTCACAATTAATAAGGACCCAGGAGAAAACCTCAGACAATTGGTACTTTTCATCTACATATTTATGAAATTTCATCAATTATTCATGTAATATTTACTACTGGGAGTGGTGAATATGACAATCATCCCGGCTGGAGAACCAGTCAGGTCTCTTTAAAATGTTGCAAGCAGCATAATTCAATTCTAAAACTGTTATATAGAGATTAAGGGACATTTTTAAGACCTGCATGTTCTGCATGAAACTATTGTTTTCAATTAACTGAACCACAATTTTCCTAATTGATCAACCCCCACACTCTTCTTTAGAAGCCTAGACTTACAGCCACAGTGTGAATCACCCTGCAACTCCCAAGAGATAGCAAATCTTACTGAAACCGCTCTCTGATGCAGTAGTTACCTAGCAGCAAAACCTAGCAACCCTGTAGTATGAGATTAATCCCAGAGTGATCATCATATAGTAATATCTAAAACACATTTAAGTATGCCATCCAAAGGTATATAAAAATGCAACGCAAAAATGCTCAGACTTCTAACTGTTCAGCTACGCAACTTTGAAAAGACTACCGAACAGCACGAGCTATTTACTTGTTGTTCAGCAAGGTCTCATTTGCTCAGCTCTCCCAACAGAGACAGAAAGAACCCAGATCTACAGCAAGACGCGCAAAACATTTAGATGTGACTAAGATATTCAAAACCCTTCCTCACCTACAATTTAACGTCCAAGCGATGAAATTCCTTAGTCCCTACAGCTAGTGCATAAGTGCAAATTCCTCAGGCATAGGATCTGCTCAGTTGCTTGGAACCGAAGTCCTAGCAGGGTACTCAAACTAAACACTTTCTCCCCTTTCTCTTCTACAACATAGTAAGCATTTTCAGATCACCTTAGTGTGACCAGGACATGAACAAAAGACAGCCAGGCATAAGTCCTCCTTGTTCTGAGCTGTCCATCTGCACCCTACCCAACAACATACTGTGCACAACCCTCACCTGAGAGGAAGGGGATTACTCTCAAGGACTGGTACTATGGTGCCAGGAGGAGAAAGAGAGGTCAGTCAGAATGTAGCATTTTCCCTGAGGGATGGGATGTCCTTGCTCCAAATCAGGGAATAGAAAAACTGGAACTAGGTTTCTCACCTCCTTAGTAAATCCCTGCCACACCCTGTAACATCTCTTATTAACTATCTGGGGTGGTTCCCCACACAGCTTACTGGGAACTTACATGCTTCACTGTATGGCTGAAAACTCCACCAACTGCCCTGCACTTAAAACATTTGTCCTGGCGACACTCTGCAAAGTTATTTTGCAAGTGTAGCCCAAGGCATCTATCCCCTCCTTGAGCCTTCGCTTTGTTTGTTTAGCACACTCCAATTCCACAGTCAGCTGTATATACACTTCTGAGGCAGGCTTGGGCCTGGGAAGCTTTTGGAACCACTGGTCAGGCACAGCTCCTGTGCTTTATTCTTCAAATTACAGAACTAGAATCTTTGGGTGTGCCCTAAAACTCCTACCATGCAAATAGAGGTTAGAAGTGTGCAATATAAAGAGAATCCACATGTTTACTAAAACTCTGTATTTTTCCCTCACACTAAACATCAGGCTTTCCAAATGTATTTGTACTTGTGCACTGAACAGTGTGGTAGCCTACGGTTTAAAAATCCTTTGGCATCCTTGAGTGAGATGCCAAATTAACAGCACTGAAAAGCTGTAGTCTTCCTTTGCTAAGAGAATAAGTAGGAAAGCATGAGCTGAACTGCCAACTTGCCTGCTTTGCTTTACTTACACAGAGCAAGAAAACCTATCCTCCAGTGAGAAGGGGGAAAGGCAATTCAATCATTGCACCAGTTAAGCTCTCAGCTTTCCTCTGGGACTACTAAAGGGAGTAATAGGGGTGTGGATACTAAAGAGCAAATCTGAGTCAGGTTCTTGCTGAACTGCCATCTGCCAGTAACAGTCGTCACCAAGCTGTAAGATACAATTGGACCAGGAAAACTGATAGCAAAGCTGGTATACATCCCTGAGCTGCCAAGTCATACATTTAACTATAAAAAAATATGTAATGGACTATGACAGTGCTTTTAAGAGAATGGTTTGGCCACAGTGAAAAATAATAAGCCAAAAAGAAAACAAATAAAAAAAGAAAACAAATGTGGTTCTTGTCCTTCAACACTAACAGGAGTTTTATCCATACCATGAGAACTACCTGTGTGCAGCCCACACACAGCCTGGCCAGCCACATTCTGAAACCCACATGCTGACAGAAGGGCCTTCTGAATTCATCTGCCAGTGAGGGATTACAAGCAATAATGCTGCAAGATTTTATTTTGCTTCTACTTGCTAAATACCGAACTATTATAACATTTAATTTATTTTTCTCATGTCCAGCTATACCCACAACAGCCACTCTGTTAGTTATAGCCAGTTTTGACTACGATCAGCAATTGATTTTAAGCATTTCTGCAAGCACAACTGAGTCATTAACATCTTCAGATAGCACTGCTTACCTTAAATCTTTCTGAAACCCCTTCAGTGATGCTGATTGTGAATTCAGCTATTTTAGGAGTACGGAACTTTCCCTTCTTGCGATCAGGTTCATATTCTGTTTTCGTTTTGACCACAACCTTTAAAAAAAAAAAAAAATCAAAAAGCTATCAGCTGAAACTAGCCACAAGAATCTTATTTGTCCATTAACTCTTCTTTTACCTGCTTACAAGTGCATCTAGCGCAAAGGTTTTTTACCCCCACTTTGCGTAATTCTTCTGTGGAAGCTGTAAGCTGTTAGTTATTTTTCCTGTCTTGGCAATCATCAACAAAATTATCTCTCAAAGTGGTTTTGATGGACCTACAGGAAAACTTGTTATGCAACAATTTCACAACCATTCCAGCTTTTTCAGCTGTGGTGGTACTGTGCTGCTATACTAGGCAAGCATCTCTTAGTTCAAATCCAAATCATGAAGCTTCCCACTTTGTATAGTTTGAAAACAGCCACCTCCATTTGCTTCAGGAGATCCCATTAATGGGATTTCAAACTAGAGACCAATAGGATGAGCCTATTATTGAAGAGTGCCCATAGAAATCTAGCAGATGATGATGCCACCAGTAGCCATGTTCTTTGATGGCAGGATTTTGAGTTTAAAAGAAGTGAAATGACCCATCTGTTGCTATTCACTATCTGCTAGACTATAGCTCTTGGCACTCTTATTTTCAACATCTAACTTTTGAATTGTCAGCTGCAAGCAGCAAGATGCACACAAACCCTTGTGTTAATGAGATTTCTTGAAACACCCAAGGCTCTTTAACTTCAGTTTATTCTCTGCTATGAGCTACTGCCCCAAGCTACACAATTTAGCACCTTACCTGTATTCCTAAAATATTCATTATGTCAGTCATATCTCTAGTGCTCTCCTAGGCATTCTAATTGTAAAAAATTTTCACATACCTAACCTATTTGCCTCATTTTTGTCTTCTACAATTTTTCAGGATCTTTTTCAAAGTATCACTCTCAAGGTAGGGTGCAGTTTATTGTACTGATGGTGCTAGTTAGATTTGCTCAATTTTCTCTGTTGTTCCACAGAATAAATATCTAGACCCTTTTAGATTTTTAGAACCAAATTCTATCTTTAGAGCAGCCCATGGTATCAATAGCAACTACATTATTCTGAGATTGTGACACTCGCAGGTAGCCAGGTACTGAAATTAAAGCTTTGGGTTCCCCTTTCCTCACTTCCCTGAAATGGTATCTAGAATGTGTAACTGTACCTAGACTCAGTACCACAAAGCTTATTAGATACTTTTACAGCATTATACACATATGTGCAGGACATAGGTAGCTTCTAAACCTATTTCAGCTATAATAAATAAGATAACAATTATAACTATATAACTTTACAATTGCTCAACAGCATCATGGAAGTAAACTGTCTGAAGATTTCTGGAATCGTTTTTAACATTTTAGTTCCCTTCCTCCCCCTTTATGTTGCATAATCTCAGGCAACTCAAATCACATTCAGCTGACACTGAACATACAGTTCTATCTGCTTGGTTATGTAATGTCTTCTTTTGTTTAACATACCTAAACATGAATTTAAATCAGTTCATCCCTTTAATTTAGAAGCTGTCAAAATCATCACATTCTTAGCGCTGTAGTCACTACTGTTCAGGAAGTTATGCTTCACCTCCATACTGGAGCCTTGTAAGTGAATAATAAGCACAGATATATGAAGTATGTACTCCTATTCATTATACATGAATGTCTTCGTACTTCAGAATTTGATCGGTGTGTCAATCTTGACTTAATGCTGTTTCTTTTTTTCACATCAGTTGTTCTACTACTGCCTTGGAGTCTGTAGCAACCAGTAAAGACACACTGCCGTGACTAATCAGTTACAGAAGGAAACCAGTAGGACCAATAAATACATGTGTTTATTTTTCCCCTCTATGTTTACAAAAGGAAAGGAAAGGAAAGGTAATATACAAATAGACAGTGGAAAGAGTAGAAGAGCCAATCAAATATTCCTTTATTTAAGCTTCTAGACTAGTTGTACATTTGCTTTCGTTCAAGGCAAATGCTGTGAAGGTGGGAGGAGTTCTGCCCCATTCTAGTAGGAGCAATCAGGCTGGCACAGAACCTCCAGGGTTCACTACAGAGGCTCCGCTCCGGTTAAACCTATCACCATACAGGTCCCTAGTTCAGACTTCTGCTTAGCAGTGCAGTAACATAACAAATTCCTTTGTACGTTGGTCCTTGGTAATCGGTTACATCCAGTCACCAGTTGGCAGGCGTATCAGACACAGTAAGACTTAACTTGTTTTAAAGCCTTAGGGTGCAATTTTGTTCTCAGTTACAAGATTTACACCCATGTAACTGAGGGCAGAAAGTGGACCCTCAGGCTCTCTAACAGCTGTTATGGCTTATTGCATTTATGCCTGCCAACTGGTCACCAAACACAACACAGAATGATGTTAATAGCAATTAAAATGGAGGTTCCAAATGTATCTGTATTGCCTACAAACAACACTCTACCAAGGCAAATTTCACAAGCTAAAATTCTTTACCCCAAGATAAGATTATGTGAATTTTTTTGAGCTGTGAGGAACATATAGCTATCAGTTTATCTAGAAGTAGAATTGAGCTCATGGACGACACAATGCCAAAAATAAAAATCAGCATGAAGATATTACTGACCACTTCCCAGTTAAATTTTGTATTTTTCAAAGACCACAAAGCTTTTTTGCCAGATGCATATGTGAGAAACGTGCAAGTAAGTTTTTAGTAAAACAGGATACTGAAAAACAGGATACTGAAATATCTGAAAAAGTATCCTACTACTGTATGCCTTACCTGTAGTAACACTTACTGAATTCTTTATTGTGTGGAGAATAAACATATTTACAGGCTATCACATCACCTTCCTAAACCCTTAAAATTAAATCCTTAGCAATCAAGCCATATGAGGAATGCAGGATGCACACTTCCCTTCCAACCTGTGAGCAGCACAGTGGACTGCTCCCTTCCAGCTGCGGAGCACCTGAATCACCTATTTGGAGGGTTTTGAAACAAATAAGTTGCCAAGGAGAAAACTCAGCGGCCTGTTCTCATCTCGTTATTTCAGCTTGTCTGGGGCTAGCATTAATTTCCTACTGAAGCACAGAAGGAACATGGAAGCTCTTTCTCTCTGTGGCTAGTCTGCCCGTGTACATCCTGCAGTGACATAAAGAAGTGCTTTATCCCCCCATTAGGAGAGCTTTTCCTGGGCAGAGAAAATTCACATCGTTCACAGAGAATACACAGTACCTTCCAGATGCAAAAAAAGAAAGATACAGAATAGGAAGAGCTATGACGATACAGCATAGAGAAGCTTGCATTTGTATGTTTATATATTTCATACAGCAGCACTGAAATCTATATATGCTTATTGCTAATATTTCCCGCTGCTTTTTAATGCAAATCACGACTACTGGATTTTTATTAGCTTAACTGTTAGGTTTTTCCCCAGTGGGAACTAGCATGCCTTAAAACACTCCGTATTTCTTCACATTTCTAAGATGCTCATTACACACAACCTATTCTTTTGTTGTTTGCCTGAGATTTGGGTGTGCTTCTCCAGGGTGGAAACTAAAGCCTACTGTACCTTATCAGGAGGTGGGAACTGGAGCTGATTGACATCCAGGGGTGTGATCAAGGGGATGGTGTCAAATCCATCCTCCAAAAGGGGCTGCTTTGTGCTCTTCTCGCTGAAATTATTCCCCAGTTTCACCATTCTTCCAGGATAGAGGGATTTTCTGCTGGCACACACGCACAGAAATGCAAAATGTCAGAAACTCGGGATGCAGCAGACCTTTCCCCAGCCCCCGGGGAACCCGAGCTATCTTACGGCAAAAAAGAAAAAAAAAAAAAAGAAATTACGCGTTGGTCGCTGTGAGTCAGTTACATTTTGACGTTCTGGGAAGCAAGAACGATGGCCAGCGCTTTTATTGTCAAAGTAAATAAAATAAAATAAAATAAAATAAAATAAAATAAAATAAAACCAAAAGCACCCCAAAATCCCCGACACGTTAGCCTGATCCGAGCGATGACTGCCCGTACGGCCCCGGTGCGGCATCGCCCCTCAGCCCGCGGGATCGGGAAGGCTCCGGTGCTGGCCCCCGCCCCGGCCCCACCGCCGCATCTCCCCGCCCGCCCAGCCCCGGCTCCCCTCCACACCGGGGCCGTGCCCGGAGGGCACCCCGCGCCCTCCTCCCGCCGCGCCCCGCCATGGCGCTCCCCGGCCTCCCCTCACAGGGGCAGGGGCAGGGGCAACGGCCCCCCCGGCCGCTGGGCTGGCGGGCGGCGCCGCCACCACTCACCGCCGCGGCTCCCGGCCCTTCAGCAAGGGACGGCGAGGTGTGAGGTAGCGGCCCCACCACTCACCGCCGCGGCTCCCGGCCCTTCCTCGGGGGGCGGCGAGGCGTCGTTCCGCCGCGGCCCGTGCAGCAATGGCGGAGCGGGGGGCGAGGCGGCGGCTCTCCCTTCGCGGGGTGGCTCTGGGCGGCCGCAGCGCTGGGCCGTGACGCAGCCGCCGCCTGGCTGAGGGCAGCTCTGGAGCAGCAGCACAAAGGGGCCCCGCGGGGATGAGGCGGGCGGCTCCCCCCAGCCGGCTACTGGCGCAGCGGCAGCAGGTGGAGGAGGAGGCGGTGGGGGGACGGGACGGGACGGGACGCGCCGCCCTCCGCGCCCCTCCCCTGGCGGAGTCGTACGGTACGGTACGGTACGGAACGGAATGGGGCGCGGCGGCTGCCCGTCCCCTGCGCTAACGGCTGCTGGGGCGGGCGGGGGCTAGGAGGGCCGCCGTCCTGCCCCCCACGGCGGCCCGTTATCCCTGAGGTGGGGGCAGCCTCGGTACCTCAGGCGGGGAAGCTGCGCTAAATAAGGCAGCGGCGGCGGACAGGGGGGAGCCCGGCCTCACCTAGCCCGCCGGCAGGGCTGGGCGCCGGCTGCGTGAGGCGGGGAGAGCCGGGGGGGTTATCACCGGTCGGTTAGCGTCGTCCTTAGCGCGTCTCCTTTTTTCCCTCCAGTCGTTCCTGCAGGGAAAGGACGAGCGTGCTTGTCAGGACGGTGAGACCGAGTTTCCTCTTTGCAAAGGGGGTGGGGGGGGAAGCGAATATTGGAACCGGCGCTCGCGTCACTTCAAGGTAAATGCGTATTGCAGAGCTTTGCAGCCCGAGTGAGAGAGGACATCTTACGATCTCGTGTGTCTTGGGGGGGGGGGAGGGAGTGATTCACATTCACTGTGCTGTCTGCTATAAGCCAAGGCAACCAGCACGCTCATTTTGTAGTCTTGCAGGTGCATTGCTTTCTACCGTGTGGAGGGAAAACCACTGTAGACGATGCAACAAGTGACTTGGATGGTAGGCAGCTCTCGAGCGAGAAAAGGCAGACGGGTGCTCAGCCTAGAGCCAGTTCTATGCTTCAAAACCAACCAACCTCTTTTCACGGATGATAGCATGAGCAGCCCCTCTTTTCCCTTCTGTGCTTTGAGCGAGTGCAAATTATAGGGAAAATATTGTAAAGTATTAAAAACTAGATTGTAGAACTTGAAAGCGACTGCAATTCTTAGTTCTCAGAGCATCACTGTGTTAGTTCATTCTACCATTCGGACAAGATTCTTCTTGGTACCACAAGGGGCAGGGACTAAAGGTTTGCTTGTGCTTGGGATTCAGCTGTCAGTCCCCAGAAGTATTTAACAGTGCTGATGCAAGTGTGAACTGCAGATAAAAGTCAAACCACGCTGATCACAACTTCTCTTATTCTAGGAACCTGGTATGTTACAGACATGGCTTTCCTGCTTTGCACTTAAAAGCAGCAGACACAGGTCATCGGTGGCTGAATTTGGGCCAATTCTAACATAGGCAAGGTTGTAATGTGTGTAGATAGAGGATACCAGAGCTATTTCAGCAGTGATTCCTTCTACCTACAAGTCAGAATTTCATGTCTTTTAATGGGAATTTAGGCTTTTCTAAAAATAGCATGGCAAAACTAAGGGCTTGGGATTTTTTTCCCCAAATGTCAAAAACCCCTCTTATTTTTGTGAGTATTGTTTTTAATCTAAGAATTTTATTTTGTCTGAAAATCACATTAGCCATCTACATCCTTTTTTGGCTCTCATGCAAGCTCTTCAATGGGTGTTAAGAGTGCAAATGAAACCTGAGTTCAATTACAGTCACTGGAGAGAGTCCTGTTGACTTCACTGGAGTCATGGTTTCGCTCACTTCGCATCGGAGAATCTCAGCAGATCTGGTGCAGAGTTAATGAAAAAAAATGTACTCAAGACTGTTTAACATCCTATTGCTATAAAAATAAATCTCAATCTCACAGTTTAAAATTATAATATGATTTTTTTTTTTGTTGGTCTCTTAAAGAAAGATACTCTGGTTCCTGTCATCTCCTTTCCTTTTTTCTCTTTGGCAAATAATTGATTTTTTTTTTTCTCCTTTCTTTCTCAGAGGGCATAGAACAATGGATTTTCCTTCACTGGCTTTGGTTTTTTTGTCATAAACATCATTGATAATGCTAGTGTCGTCAGCACAGTTCTGGGAAGTACAACTTAAGTAGTTAAACTGCTGGCTGGGTAACTACCTTTGCAGCAGCCAAATAAACATACTGGAAGATGAGAATGATCAGTGGGCTAATATTTATTTTTAAAACATTCTCAACGGAATAGCTTACTTCAAATGTAGAACAGAATACTCCCAAACCAACACAAAATATTTTCAAGGTAGAAATTGCTTGTTGTGCCTCTCAATTACTGAGCAAGTAGTTCTGATTTTGTTGTTGTTGTTGAAGATCATACCAAATAGAGGAGGACTCTCAAATAGTGAATTTACCTCTGAGCGTTATAAGGGCAGCAGCATTTATATACCTCTCGATGCCTTATTTTTGCAGCCTTACATGTTCAGAGCATCTTGACCCCTGTGTCTGGCAGATATGGCTGGCATACAGTCATTAGCTCTCAGTACATACTGACTTCATATGTGGTTTGTTCCAGTTGTCCAATCGAAAATGCAGTCCATCTCTCTTTTTCCGAGGTCAATGGTCTGTAATGCAGGAGGCCCAGATTCCCTTCCTGGCTGTGGCATAAAGCAAGTCATGTCTCTGACTATGGATCATCTTGTCTATCTCATTTATTTCTCCCATCAGTGTTCTGTCCTGAGAAAATAAAGTGTAAAATAAGCTTGTCTTACTTGAGTATCATTTCATAAATCATACTTGAATGTGTTAAGTAGAAAAAATACATTACTCATTTTATATAGAAAATTGCACCTGTAAGTGGAAATGAAGGGGTTTCTCAAAAAATGAAAAGCACTTTAATTATTTAATTTTGGCAATACCCTTGTCTTACAAGCAAGTGTTCTAGAACAGAAGAATAACCCACGGATGGAGGAGTGTAATCCATTCATTTGTGTGTGAAGCCAAAGTCATTCAGAATCCAAATGACATCAAAAGTCCAAGTAATGATCAGAAGTATATTTAACAGTATACTATAGGGAGCCAAAATAACACAGCAAATGGTTTAACAAATTGACTGACTAGGTCCTTTCGTCTCCAGCTTATGTGATGTTATATTTGAGCCCTTCTGTTGGCTGAAGATGGTCAAAAGCAATAGGCAATTGTATTAAGTGTGTGCCTGAGAAAGTATCAGATTAAGATGAATGGATGTAAATTCCCCAGTTGACTGGTGAGGCATTTTTTTCAGTTACTCAAGCACATTCACAAGGTACTCTGTTTTAGTGTCCCTTGTAGAGAAAAGGAGAATTTTGGATAGCCTGTCTACGGTGTAAGTTATTCTTCTCTTCAGCTCTGTGCATTTCTTTAATGGTAATTTGCCTTCTATGAATTTAGCTAACTAGGCATAGTCTTACCCAGTTCTCTAGTTTTACAGAAAAATCCTTACATAGCATTTTTGTTAAGCAACTAGATACTGCACTGTTGCCGTTTAGTACAACTACAAATACTTGCCTTACCGTTTTTCATTTTAAGTGCATTTCACCCCATACACTATGATGTAACAGAAAAAAAGATACGTGTTTGTGTGTGTGCATGTGCATATACATACACACACAAATATCTATGACTAAGTGTCTTTATTTGCCAGGTATGTGAAATGAGCAGCTAAGAGGATTTAATTTCTGGTATCAAATAACCAACTATAGTTTGCTGCTGATGGTTTTAGAAGAAAGAATGAGGTAACTTACTAAGAAAACTGGCATGCTTCCTAGTCAGAAGCTGCTGCCTTAAGGATGCAAAAGGTATATATTAATGTAAAGAATATTTGAAAAGAAATGTGTCTTCAAAACTAGCACACCTCTTTGCTCCAGCACTCCTGCTGTAGGTTATCTTCCTATGGTTATTCAGGGGGTTGTAAATTTTGGGAAAGGGCTGTCCTCTTCTGTACCTTCTACAGAGTAACTTGGCAAGTTCCAGGTGCTTAACAAATAATGCACATCCTTGCTGAGGCACTTGAGTGTCATGGCCAGCAATCTTTATCTAATGTTAGTGATCTCTAAGGAAACACGATAGCTCCTCATGGGTTTTGACTGGTATGTAGGCAACAGAAAAAGCAGCCAATGCACAGAATTGATGACCTAGCGGCTAGTCTCATTAAGTCAGATTGTACCCTGATTTACTTACTCTGAAACCTTAATGGTCTCAGTGGGGTTAGAATTCACTGTGTGTACCATCAGCCTAACTATGAAAGCAGAAAATTTGCACTACCGTCAAGCAGATGTAGTTCTTCCTAATGAACTAACTAATGGAGAAAAAAAATAGGAAGCAATGCCAAGCTTGTGTCTCTTGGCACTTGGTCCAGGAAATGATACAGAAGTCTTCCTTAAATAGCAGTAGGTCTATGTCTCACAAAAGCTGGAGAAAGACCAATTGCATGGGACAGCCTGCGTTTTGACCCAAACCAAGACCACAGGCCAAGTCCTCATTTTGTAGCAGAAGTATGAAGAATAAAGTCACACACTCTCTACATATGGAAATGAAGGAAATACTGTAAATGGGTAAGTGCCATAGGACTGGCCTTCTGATTCATCACAGGCAAAAGCTCTAGAAACTACAGGGTTTTTCCCTGCAAAATACTTTTTCTAAAAATGAGGACAAAAATTGTGACCATTAACCTATTATTTGTGATTTGATGATGCTTTATTCAGGTTGCCCACATGTCTTTTTCTTTGTGGATTGTAGTTTATTGACACGATCAACTGAAATGGCTTTTCTGGAGCCATTACAATTTGTTGTGTTAGTGCAGCTGAAAACACTTCAACATACCATGATGTGTCACGCTCTGTCAAGTTAACAGTTGATGTTTCCAAATCAGGATTAGGAACAGTGCTGATGCAGTGCAATGCAGCAATTGCTTGTGCAACATAAGCATTCATGAAAAGGGACAAACTCTGCTGAAGTAAAGAAGCACTACCTATTGTTGTTTTTCAGGTGTCCCAGCAGTTTATTTACACTAAAGCATCAAGTGGTCCATCCCTTCAGTATCTGAGGTTACTTACAAATACCAAAGAAAGAAGAGCATTCTCATATAAATGCTCACAAACCACTAGTCCGTTTTAACAAGCCAATAATCTTCAGAAATTTCTTCAGAAATTAAACTCTTAGTTAGCAACAGGGAAACACAGATTAAGTGATGTACCAAAGGAGATGCAAGAAATGCATGGCAAAGTCAGACAAGTAGAGCCAGCTGCATGGCTACTAGCACATGATATAACCAAGAGTTCACCTCACCAGATAGTGCTAAGGTTTATCTCTGCCCAGTAAATCCACACTGGGACAGCAATGAAGCTAAGACTGAGCTTCCTTTTTAGGATTTTATTCTCTGATGTGTATATGTGATAGACTTATGTGTGAACAACTCTAGACTTGTTACATTCGTGCTGATATGGATAATGGATAAATGGATAGTGAACCTGTGCATGAACAAAAGTGATACCTTGTTGATGACAGAAAACAGCAATATGAAAAAATTGTGATTTTCAGTTACTGCCAGTTACTGTCAGATCTGTAGAACTGCCAAATGGAAATAAAGGTATTGATATTGAAGAATGCATATCTGTTATTTCCAAAATCACTGAAAAGGAGGAAAATTGAGAAATGGTCACTGGAAAGCTGTGAAATTCTTTAAAACATCAAACACTTCTTCAAGCCTGGCTTCCTAATGTTAATCACCCTGAATTCATATGTAGACATCTAAGTAAGATTTTTCAGAAGGAAAATAGTCCATACATTGGAATAACACACAGAGGAAGTTCTAAGCACTCATTCTCAAGAGCAGCATTTCTCAAATGGTGAAGCAAACATCAGTGATATACCCACAAAAAATACAGCGCAGTAAAAGCCAGAAGGATTTCTCTGAGAGTCAGTACCCTGAGCTTGCAGATGCAGCAGGAGGGAGAAATTGTGCTGCAAGGCAGATTATGTACTGTACCTCCTCACATGGTCTGTAGACCTGCAGATTCATCTCTTAGTGAAGAGAAAGTAGCAAAATACAGCAGGGGAGATGAGTACTCTGGGTCTGGGGGAGAAAGGGATAGGCAGTACTGACGGATGAGTTGTTCTCCGGGCCTCTTGCTATTCCCAGCTATCAGACCCACCACTTTGCTAAGTTGAGGCGGAAAGGTGACAGTCCTGACGATGAGGAGGCAGAGCTCTGGCAGAGGGATTTGGGGAGACAGCAGTGATGGGATACACTTAAATGCAAGGAAGCACTGCTTTAGGGGTAAAGTGAGGTTGATCTTTTACTGATCTCTTTCCAGGTTAACCCTGCTTATGATTTAAACAGTCATTTAAAGGGCTAAAGTGATATGATTTAGGAAAGCACAATAATGTTTTGGCTATTATACAAATGGATTTTGAACAGCATCTAAGTAACACAAGGTCATGCAGATATCCAAACGATCCTCTATTAATTTAGAGTATTACATGAATTTAAAGGATAAGATCAATTTCAACAGAAGATTGACTTAACCACTGAACTATTTATTTAAAACAAAAAGTGCATAAACAAACCTTTCACCAGGAATGCTAGGATGCGATCCTAGACTTCTCTTTGGCCTTGAACCACTTCAAATTAATTGGTTTGGAGCCAAAGGAGGTACATAATATAACATCACACTTTATATTTAGGAAAACTCATTAGAAATGAAAAAGTTATGTAACTCCTCAGAGAAAGCAAAAGAAATATAGGACAAATTATACTCAAACACTGCAGTTAAATTATTTTAACAGCAGGATAGCTTTAAAAAAACTGTTAGGACAAAATCCTACATAGCGTGGGGAAAAAAAGCTTTTACATCTTACTGTAATTAGAAACTCATCAGGTTAATGGGGCAATTTTTCAAAAGCTGCCATTTAAGTTTTTGCACATGGCATTGATCTTGCTGTATTTCAGTTTGCAAATAGAACTTGTCCAGAGGAAAAAGCAATCAGGCATTTTCTAATGTACATGTAAATTCAAAGCTCTGTATCTTTGTGTCTGTGCTTTTTCATTCAATTTGTACTTGTGATAGAATTTTAGAAGATTTCACTTTCACTTCAATATCCACTGACTGAAATTGCCAAAAGCACCAAGTGATTTGGGGGTATCTCAGTCTTTAGCAGGGAAACTGAAAGGCTTCAAGAAAGCAAAGGGAAGGGAGCCAGCTAGTCAAGATCCACTCTTAATTTGAGCACTTAAAATCTGAAGCATAGGAAATTAATCATCACTTTTGATAATTTAGGTCAGCACTTTAAAAAGTTGTTCGATATTTAGATATATGATGAGAAGAGATGCTGAAATGAAAGGAAAGGGATGCAGCATAATGCGAAAAGTTTTCCAAAATAGCCAAATGAGAGAGGAGCCTAAATCTGTAGGGATTTCGGTTATTGACTATGGCAGTTTTCATATGTGTTTTTCTATGGCTCCTAAATACGTTTCTTATTTACAAAGATATCTAAATGTCGAAAGACAAAGAGAGGGGGATGCACAAAACATCTGCTCACTCCAGATAACTAACAAGTGAAAAATAGAGGGAGTCTGCAAAGCAAGTCATGAATGAGCCAGCTACCTTTACTGAAAGGATGGATTATTCTTTTTAGGAAGTAATGGATTATTAGAATTAGGTGCCTAGACTGCAGCGGCTCTCCACTGTAAGTAATTTTTTTTTTATAAATCTTTAAGTATGGTACACTGAAAAACAATGGAATGGAATGGAATATTTCAGAGGGAAGGGACCTACAACGATCATCTAGTCCTACTGCCTGACCCCTTCAAGGCTGAGCAAAAGCTAAAGCATGTTCTTAAGGGCATTGTCCAAATGCCTCTTAAACACTGACAGGCCTGGCGCATCGACCACCTCTCTAGGAAGCCTGTTCCAGTGTTTGACCACCCTCTCGGTAAAGAAATGCTTCCTAAAGTCCGGTCTAAACCTCCCCTGGCGCAGCTTTGAACCATTCCCATGCGAAATAGAGTAACTCAATGAATGAAGTAAAACTGTGTAACTGATTCACTAGTATCAGAAGGGTACTCTTGACTTAAAAATGTATTGCTATTAACGTATAATATTATTAGTTTTATATTCTGGATGGAAAGGGCTTTACACATGCAAGTCTCGCCTGTTATTAAGAACCATAAAAGCAAAACCTCGTTCACAGCTTATGTGCACTGTGTATCACACTCCTTTGTAAGATTAGAGCTTTATCATAGCTTTAAAACAGCAGAGTTTTTGCTATCCTGGTAACCCATTTTGCATTCCTTTAAACTGACAATCCATGCAAGAGAAGATACTTTGAAAAACAATGACAAAAAGATGTAGTAAGCAACATCAGTAGTAACTTCAAAGAAATAGTATTAACCCTGCAGGATCGGGTTGCCACAGGAATAATTCCCTCTCTGCTAGCTGAAAAAATGAAAACCAAGACCAGCTACATCCAGACAGCACAGATGTTGACTAGCACAGGATTACTGGTACTTCACAGCAAGAGATCTAAGAACTTAAAAAAAACTATTTGTATTCTGTAAAATATGCGGCATTGTCCCCACTATATTTGAATGTTACTTCAGGAAACTGCAGCTGAAGGCATTAAGCACCCTAGATGCTATGAAATCTAAACCCAGGACTTAGGAATTTTAAATCAATCAATTCTCTAAACATGGTGCACATTTGAAGAAGAATTAGTCAAAATGAAAACGCAGTGAAAAATAGAAAATAAAAATGACAAGCAAGGAACAATTCCAGAAAGATAGAGTTCCCACTGAGCGTTAAAGTACAGCTGCTGAGGAAATCTACCAGACACATTCAGGACTCTCCATAAATCGGGTTCTTGAATCAGTGTCTTCAATCAGAACTGGCAGTAAACACATCCAGTTGCCTTGTGGGAACAGAGGGGAGCGAGAGCTCCTTGAATTCTCAGCTAAGGGCAGGCTGTGGAGAGCAAATGTTAGATTCCTTTGCCTGAGGAGAATATGGGCAACTGTACCAAGCAGCTTCCAAAAATACTTTACATCTTCAAAGCACTGGACAAAGATGAACTAACAATTCCCTGCTCCATTTCCCATTATAGACAAAGCTGAATTCCAAAAGAAAAGCAAATCAGGCCTGAGGCTTGAGAGAAAAGAACAATTTTTCAACAGTGTTAAAAACAGCTGGTTGGCCAAGCTAATTCACAGTAGTAGTTTAGTGACAATCTCCAGGTTATAATCCCTACAAAGAAGTCCAAAGTGGGGTATTTTAATACCTTCCCAACTGCCTAACTGCATTTTGCTCAGCTGAACTCGATCCAACTGGCTCTGAACCAAAAAAAGAATTTGCAGATAGACATAAGATCGTAAAGCAACAGCTCACCGGACACAGAGAGGAGCAGATGGATATTTTTGTCGTTTCCCAGTAGTCTGTTCTTGTTTTCATCTATCTCCAATTATCGTACATAGATGTCGACTACTAGGAAGTCAAGAAGGAGCGCTGCATAAGGAAATATCCGGCAAAGACAAGGAAGTACCTATCACTTCTACTACAGGAGGATATCAGCCATTCAAGAGCTGTCCTATCTGTTCTGCCAATCTAGTCCTACTGTGCAGCTGTGGATATTGTAGAACATTCTAGAACCAGCAGCAGCAGGGACTGGTTGCGTTCTCCCCACTGCAGGGGAATAACTTTTAATCCGTATACACATTTTTTCTTAAACTAGATCATACTGAGTTTCAGTAAGTCTAAGTCTCTAACACTTGCTTTTGGGGAAAAGTTGTGATTTTAATTTGTAGAGGCTTTTAATTACTTTCTTACTCAAGACATTTTTCTAAAGGATTAGCATATTAACTCATGGAATTTCGGAGAAAGTTTAAGCCTGTTTAAAATGCAATTTTTGCTCAGGCTACAACTATGTCAGTTTGGGACATGATTTTTTTTTTAAAAAAACAATATCATCACACCCACAGAACACCACAGTGCAACAGTAGTTCCATTTGTATATAGACATCTCATTCTCATCAAGCTTACTCTTCCTCTCATTTGGGAAAAATTACACTTATGTCAAGCATAAATAATGATATTGACTACAAATGAATAGCAAATATGGTTCACATGTTCCTTCAGTAGTCTAACCAACCCAACACACATTGTATACACAAACTGTAAAGAACACCAATGTCCAGCTCTGCTGGAAACTGAAAGTCAACTTTTAAAGACATTTTTACATATGTCTATGGGTACCTGTATATAGGTAGGTACAGAAGTGTGTCTTTTTGAGACACCTAAGTGCTTTTACAAATCTAACAAACAGCCTGAATATCCTTAACATCCTTGTCCAATGTACATAACATTTAGATTACTTAAAGAAAATCCAGTTACCAAGACACTACTAGTACCAAAATATAAAAAATATTTGAAAAGTAATTGTTTTCTACAAAATAATTGATTCAAGTTGTTTTAGAATGTTTTTGGGGAACAGTATTTTAATAGATCTCTATTACAAGGCTGCCTATTAGTAAAATAATTGACAGTTCTGGTAGAGCTGAGTACTTAAAATATGATAAACAAGCATAGTACTTGCGGTTATCAGCTGCTGTGCACTCAGGAAACACAAAGCAATATGCTTTCAAAGAGTAACTAACATGTAAATAAACACATTTAGTTAAGATTCACTTGGAAAAATACTACTGAACAGAGTTGAAAATGCTATAGCAGTAAAATCCCTGTTGAAGCAAGAGGGAGGTGCACATCCTGTTTCAGTTCAGGCAATCTGCTGGTTTTCTGGCAGTGGCACAGGTAGTAACAACATGGCAATACCAGTTATAGTGATAACAGCCCTTACCACAAATGGTAAAGCAATGAAACGTAGTTGGGTTGTAAAGCTAAAGTACTGACAAAGTCATACTATTTGACTGAGAACACTTTATAGATACCTTTATTGCTGCCAGACCTGTAAGTAGGTTTAAAACCAATGGTAGTGTTTGATCTGCATCTATTACTAACTTGTACAGCCAAAATCACAAAGCCAAACATTGCAACTCCATATCAAGACATCCTTGGAATGACATGTAAGGACCAAAATCCATATTTTTCACTTTACTTTTAGAGTTTAGTTTTTGTACATTTTTCTGAGAGAATATTTGCTTACTCTTAAAGGAACCACTTTCAGATTATTTTTTCTTGATTTTTGACCTATTCTCCTCTCATTCTGGGGAGCGTACAGCTAAGTAATTTCAATCTTGCAATTTCCAAGCACTCATACTTTAATTATTCTTAACACAGACAACTTCTCACTGTTTATGCTTTGACTGGTTTCTCTGATCCCTGCCCTTTCAGTTTGAATACATGCAGCTGTGCAATACTTTCAGATCCTTGCCAGAAGTAGAAGCCAAGACATTTGTTCTGCAGGGAGAATTAGCAGGGAATGACTTCCTAAGTTAGTAGGTGAGTTGGCAGGTGGGCATCATACCATCGAAGAATGGCAAAAGGTGGTTACCAGTAAGTTCAAAATAGTGTTAGAACTACTTGGTGCGCTGAGCATCCTTTCAGGTTAAGTGAAAGAAGTAATTAAGGGTTTCTTTAGAAAACAGTATCAGGAAGCGGTAAGAGGTCCCCAGAGGCCACAGAGCTGTGCCGTGGGGTCAGAGCATTTCCCAAGGGACCACTGCATCAGTGCTAGGGAGCTGGCTTACTTCGTGTAACAACCTGCAGCAAGAGGAACAGTATTGTAAAGTATTAAGGCATAAGGTAGGAGCCCACGTTCACAAAACACACGGTGATAAAGCACAGTATAAAACTAATAGTATTTCTGTCGCGCATCACAATATCCACAGGACTGAAGCACAGATGTACTCCGGCTGTTGTTGGCAATGCTGTCTCCGGCTCTGCTGGGAAGGTATGCCTAGGGTAAGGAATTCTTTCCTTACAGTGTGTTACAGACGGAGCTAGCAAACCAGGTCAGGCATCGCGGCGCCCTGCCGTGCAGGAAGGAGGGTGCTCGCTACCGACGGAGGCACGGCCCGAGCAGCGGGGACGCGCAGTGAGAAGGTTCTCCGGGCCGAGCCCCCGCCTCCGCCGGGGCCGCCGCCGCCGCCCAGCCGTTCCGGCCCCGGGCCCGTCCCGTGGTAACCCGGGCTCTCACCGCCACCCGGTGGACAAACGGCTTTACACCGCAGCGGCTCGGCGTCCGACCTGCGCGGGACCCTGCAACAGGGAGACGTTTGGCCAGTGGGTTCGTAGGAGAAAATAAATTGCTTAGCCTAAATTCACGGAGGAATAAGGGGGAGATGAAGGAACCTATTGCTTGATACAAACCGCACATTCAAAAATCATGTGGGTGTATCCTCAAGCATCGTGAACGTGACATACAAATAACGGCGACAAATATTTTTAAATGCCTTTTGCCTTCTGATTTCCAGGCACTTACAATATGTCAGGCTTTTCTTGCAATACCAAGGGCTAACCCCTTTTGATGGTAGGTTTTACCTGATCGCATTTTCAGAGGGAAGAACTGAGAACAGCAAATAGCACAAGTCTTATACTTAAGCTGCTGAATAGTGGTGATACTAACGGTGTTTGACAAAGCTTCCTTGTTTAAAACAAAACTTTCAGAAGTGATAACTCTTTGACCATTCCACTACAGCCAAGTTACTAACAAAGACAAATGATATATGCAGGACAGTCAGAGCGCTCAAAATGCTCATCCATACCGCAGTCCACAAATGACAGCACTCCTTACCAGAAATACATTACACGGTATCATTTTATGTCCTAGACTTTGATTATTATTTAGTATTTTGTCACACTAGGGTTCTTCTAAGCACTTAAAAAATACAAAGGGATGTGACAACAAGAAAGAAAAACAGAAGTTCCAGATGCCAAAACAAAGTGGAAGCATGTGGTTCATAAATACTGTTTGTGTAACACTTGCATTAGGATTTCAGTCAAAAGCATCCTATAGGGTTATCGCTTCTAGGCTTTGGAAAAATCAAACTAACTTGGTCCTAGGTATTTAAAAGCCACATTTTATTTTGAAAGAGAAAGTTCTTTCCAGCTGGCCACAATCAGGATTCCTTTTTTCCCCCTGTGAAAATGTAAACATTTGGATCCGGAACTCAACAACTTGTATTCCTGACAAATATTCAAATTACCAGAAGAGTCACTTACTAGCCAGCGGGAGAAGAACAAAGTATACTTTTCTTCCTATTCGACTTGTTATGGGATGATTCCAAAGGCCTTCCAGGAACCTAGTGAAGATCCTTGAGTCCCCAAGGTCCCAGGAGGCATCCTTCTGCCAAAGATGAGAAAAGCAGAAAAGCTTTTAAGATCAAAACCTTTTTGGTCAATGTCCTTTTTCTGGTAGTCTATTACAAAACAAATAATTTATCAGGCTCCATGATTATGTTCTCCATTTCAGGCTGTAAAATAACTGCTCTGAAGCAAACAAGGCGTAATCTAATCTACTTTACCATAACAACAGCTGAACTGAGCTTTGACGGTGATTTTCTTTTTGTATGCTCAATTCCTAAACTCATATTGAAGTTTGAGCTTGAGAGGGTGCAGACTACAGTGAGTAAAACCAAAGGCAGCATTCATATGAATCTTAATGAAGTGAAATTCTCAAGCTTCAGGCAACTTCAAGTCTTCTGCAAGTCAGACAGATGATCTGCATTACATGAGAACTTGATGTAACATTATGATACTCTCACAAATACAAAAGGTTGTATTTTCCGGTACCTGATTCCCCTGTGACCCCGCTTTTAAAATCATGATTATGAAAGGTTTTGGGAAGTGAAGAGAGTGTATGAAAAAACAGTGCAAATTGTTTGCTTAACAGCATTTGCTTTTAGAGCACGTCCAGAAGTGTTAAAAATATGCTTCAGATGACAGGAGTGATTCATGACTAGACAGCTGCTGAGAGAGACATCACCGACAGGAGAGAGAGGGAGAGAGCGTGTGTGAGAGAAGGAGAGAGATTTGACATGCAAATTACTTGCAGAAAAAGAAATTAAATACCTTTTCTTCTGAGCTTTAGAATTTAGGAATGATTTTAATGACTTTTGAATTGAAACAAAGTTGTTGCATCTCCTGAAGCTGTCAGAACTCCAGCGCCCCTCAGACCTGTTTCACAGGCTGCAGCCATTACTCAGCTGATGTGATGACTGTTGCCATCGCTTTCTGGGTAGGAAAAGGCAATATTCTTTTGTCCATTTGGTGTTTTGCAGTATTAAGAGACTGACTGCTGAATTTCCTGTCAAGGCCTAACTTCATAAATAATGCAATTCTTATATAGGTGCCAATCTTTAGACAAAACGTTTAATAAAGTTAGGTGGAAGTAAGTCCCTGCTCAACAAGTAGAAAGGGTACTTTCCCCATTCTGGATCCATGGAACAAATTCAGAAAGTGATTGATTGAAATCCAAATCTGAAAGTAATGACTAAACCATTTAACACTTGAGTTTGAACTTTGATGTTCCAGTGATCTCTGGCATTCCCCATCTAAAAAATATGGCAGAAGTGCTCACCTCTGGTTTATACCTACAGTCCCACTGCTTTTCCCTGTCCATTTAGCACAGATCTGGTAGCACAGCCCTCAGCCTGTGGACAGAGGACTTTACTGTAACAGCCTACTTCTAAACAGCAATCTTCATTGATTTTCTGCTTTGATATTGCTAATTTCATATATACTTGCAATGGTATGATGTGCCCTGGAAGCCCAAGCTTAAATGTCGGTGTTTGTCAAAGCTAGTCAGCCTTAACCTTGGCTTTTTCATGACTCCACATATACATACCTCCTGGATGACTTAATGCTTATGGCTGTTTTGTACATTTTTCCCTGAAATACTGTGCCTTACTTTTTGTGCATGGCAAGTGAAAATGCGGAGGGCCTTTATTCTGAAGTGGAAGTAAAACACAGTAAAATCAGCTAGAACTCTCTGTACCTAAATTTACAAATTTTCAGCCACTTCCAAAATAAGCATGTCATACTTTCATATATTTGCATTGAAAAAGCTACGCTGATTTTAGAAAACCAATATGATTAAATCATAGGCAAATTTGTGTTGACCACCCCCTTTTTAGAAGGGGCTTTTTTAGCTTTCTTTGTTTCACCAGAATACAGATTATCTATTTGAAATACACAAGTTGAATGGACTTCCCATTGAGGTTAGTGTATTCTAGCATTGTAATAAAGGTTATGAAAAGATGTCCGAGCACCAGCTGGCCTTCCTTTGATCCTCTCCATTCTTGTGATGATACATTTTCACACTTAAGATGATTCCCTTCTACCTCAAAGGCTGAGAGCTGCTTTGGTCCTTACAAATATTAACTGCAATCACAATGACCTATCTTTCTGGTTCCAGTCATCTGTTTAATATAGAGTGGAAGGTCAGGACTACATTAAAAGGCCCTGAAAGGCTTTATTTCAGTATACTGCCTCCTGCAGAGCTCCACAAAAAGCCGGCAGACTTGTAGTTCATGCATGCACGCTCCTCAGCACTGCATTGTGCGGTTCTATTAATGGGCTTTTGTAACCTTCCAGGAAAAATTCCCTCACCAAGAGAACAAAACTGTTGTCAGATCTGAACACACATGTGAATATCAACTACCAAAAAAAAAAAAAATTATATTTAAACAGTAGGGGTACTGTCTTTAGAGAAAAGAATGTCTGAGTCACTAGCTTGTGTCTTCACTAGGCTGTGTTTTAAAGATAATTTTTATCTATTTGTTAGGATGAAGATTTAATAACGGAGATGGAAACCAACTGTTTAGAGAAGGCAAATTCAATAATAGATGTCAGTAAGGATTAATGAATAAGGCTATGGACCAGAAAGCACAAGCCTGTGTGTACCAATACAAAGAAATCTATTTGCAGCACAGTGGAGCACAGGTCACTTTGAAGTCATTAGCATAATGAATTACAAAATAGCTGCATCTAAGGCCCTTCAGTTATCATTAGAACACATTTCCCAAGCTATCACATTTTCCTCCTTCAAATCTGCCTGTAAAGCTCACGTTTGCTTGCTTTCTATTAAGTCTTCTGTACAAGCAGGAACATCGACTTTCTTGTCATGTTTGTTTTATATATCACTCCTGAAACAAGCTCGTTAGCAAGAAAGCTAAATATCCAAAATCCCAGCACACACCCCAAAACATGGAGACTGGAGATTTTTATAGAGTTTTACAACTATGTGGGACTCTGTTTACCTATATGCCTCTACATTTTTCCTCACTGAGCTTGAATACATTAACCTCTGGTCTGGATTATGAGGGGTGGGTAAGTGGCATGAAGTGAGCAGCAAGAATTGAATGCAGCTGTCCACGTATGAATGGAGCTACCCACAGTGGGGAAGACAATGAAAGGAAAGAAAAAAGTGGATTCCAGAAGCAAACGGCCTATGGGGCCAGTTCCACTTGCTTCACACTGATTTTGTCTTAAATTTGGCTTGCTCTTGTATATGCCACTTAGATGTTTTGGGAAGACTTCATGTGTAGCAATTACTTCCCTATAAAATTATCAACAGGAGTTTAAGCCTATTTGGACTTGCTGAAGAAGCCATGGAAACAAACCACAAGTGCTCTGTTCTAAAGACCAATCTCTGAATTCAAGAAACTGCAAAACATCTAGTAGGCCAGGCTTAAAAAGAGTATGAGGGAATGCAAATAAAGTCTCAGATCACAAAAACACTATATGTGCCCAATGGCAACAGGTAATAAACAAGTGGTAAGTCCTTCCTAGTGAAGCTCTCCTTCCTTAAACAACTTTTTATTTTCAGTTCTAACTAAACTAGATTATAAGTCTCAAGATAAGCAGATGATTTTTTTTTTGGAGGGGGAGTTATTTGAACTTAGACTTAATGATATGATGTATCATTTTCCTATGTACACACAGAAAACATACCCACATAAAAATGGCAGGTTACATTTCGTATAGGTTTAATGCACTTAAATCATCCAAAAAACACAGTAATGCCTTCAGAAGTTTAAACACTACTATAATTTAATATTTTTTTTATATTGTGCAGGAGTCAAGTGACAGAGATACCTCCGCACTGAACAAACCCAAACTAAGCCCTGAGGAGTCACCTGCATCTTCCGGAAACAAAAGTGATTCAAGTTTGCAAGATGAACTGAACAGCAGCTCTGAACTGCAGGATAGCTATTCTAATAAATAACAATTAGCAGTCCTTAGATTTTACTATGCCAGGTTGGTTAACTTTTTTTTTTTTTTTTTAATAGCATGCCATTTACATCGATTATAATGGCACTTCAGCAGTGCCTGCTACTAGCCAATTGACTGATGCTTATTCATACCCCTCAGCACGCTGGCTATGGATATTTATGAGCAATAGCTCTGGCTGGGCGTCTGCTGCTTGTGAATACTATTGGCTCAATAATTATGTCACGGTTTCCACCTGTTCTTCAAAGTCACAGGGTAGCTGCTGTTTTCCAACTGTGCCAGCTTTATGGCAGCATGAGGACTATCAGACCCTATTTGCTATTCCCACTCAAACATCCCTCTTCATTAGGGACCTATGGGTTGGCATAGGAAATTCTTAGGGTACAGAAAAAGATCCTCTTTCAAGGTAATTTTCTACAGAGGTCTCTCTGAGAAAAGCACTAGACAATACTAAATTGACATGACATACTATATTTGATTTTGGAAACACAAAAGCAAAATACATCTTCTTGCAGTCAGGCAGTGATATTCTCACTGCAAAGCAGCTGCAGGGATGGGGCTTCTTAATCCAAAACTTCTTACTCCATACATAAAAATTCATTCTCTTCCATCTGACTCCATCTATCTACTCATCTTTTGAATTTTCTCTCTTTCTCAGCTTTTCCCTCAAGCTACCTAGAAGTAACAGTTCTTAGTGCTCCTGCCCGGTGCTGCAGCTCTTGCTTTTTCTGGTTCCAGCTGCACAAACTCAGATGGACTGCTTTCTCCTACCAGTGTTTTCTCTACTTCCTTCTCAAAGATGCCACATTGTAACATGGTGTTTTATCAAACTCCCCAAACTGCCCACAGTATTCACAATCTGGTAGCAGGTTTGAGAACCTTCATGTTTTTGGTGTGAAACACTCTCACAGAAAGAAACACTGCCAAGCAAGAGAAACTATCCTTTGTGCAACATGGCTGTCCCATCAGCACAAAGCACTTGATACCTAGCAATCTAATCTATATGCTTACAAGCATCTCAAGATGCCATTTTCACTTTAAGACAGTCTTCAGCAATAACACATTCCTCCAAAACAAGGTGTACAGACCTCCAATACTGTTAGAAGAGCACAAAGGTTGAAATATGGTCTGTTTTAAACCTACCCTGTACTGACTCCACCAAAGTACAACAGAGAAAGCAAAACCATTGCAGAACCAGAGGCAACTAAAAAGTTAGGAGGTTCACAAATTGCAGATTTGTCCTTTCCAAGCAACAGAATCCTCATGGGAACAGAATCAAATTTCTTTTTTCTCTTGGGATAAGTAAATCTAAAAATAGTTTCTGACAAGGGGAAAACTACAGAGCTAGTGACTAGCAGATACCCACATTTTGCCTTAGGTACTAGTGCAAGGAAAGCAGAGTGAGGGCGAGCGTGAGCACACATGGTCAGGGACAGAACCAAAATACATGGATTGTTGAATAGCACATGGATGATTTCCACAAAGATCTGCAGTGTTCACCAGCAAATAATGTAAAAGAAAATGGATGAGAGAAGAACTAAGGGTTCAAATGTGTTCCCTGCTTAATCCTACGTGGGACTGTGTTCTGCTAGCCTATGTGCTATTTTTAAAATTAGGCACTGCAAAAGCTTCTTGGTTTTGACTTCACTGGCTGGAAAAATATAGATGTTTTAGAGTTTCCTAGTATATGTGCAGTACAAGAAAAGGAAGGTGAAAAAAATTCCCAATTTGCTCTCCAGTGCATCTGGATTTTTTTTTTAACTGCTCTGTTAATGTAGTGAAAAAAAGTTTTTCATAACATTAGATGATTGAGAGAAATTTGCATCTTTCAAGACTTACATACACAGTGTAATGTTCTGCCCCTTTTGTTTTAAGGAGTGCTACGCTCTAGCCAGCAATATTACCCTTCTCATTGCAACTCAGGTTGAAAGCAGTTAAAAACAGGGAGGTGCAGGGCCCAAGTAAAGGAAGGGAAGCCACAAATTGCAATGGATGGTGTTAACACAGTAAGAAACTGAACAGCTAGTTTTGAACTCCTGGGGGAAAAAAACAGTGAGCACTTTAAAAATATGAGAAATACTGTATTTTCCAGGCTCTGAACTTCCGCAGAATGCAAGCAGTGGACTGTAAGTCACCTGTGGTCTACGTTCCTGTTCTAGCAAAACTAATTCTTGTTCTACCAAGAACTAGCCAATTATAAGAGATTTGAATTTTTGTGCTTTAGTGGGATACAAGTGACAATGTATTTTCTAATACCAGGAAAATGTGACATTACATATAAATTACTAGACGATTCCAGCTATTAGTTTTACACAAATACAATTTTTTCAGCAGAGCAACTGCAGTGTTATTAAAATAGTGGTGATACCTGCTAGCTGTTGCAAAAAACTGAAATCTACTTCTCAGCCTACAAACTGCTTCTTTTCACAACCAAAATTTTTATATAACCAGATGTTTGGGGTTTTTATGTGATTTTGTAGTCCCAAATAAATGTTGGACTATTTTTCATGCAAGTGCAACTCTGAAGTCTTGCAGTCTTATCATATAATACTAGAGATACCAGTACTCACAGCTGTCTTGCTAGTGGTGAACATTGAGACTCCTTATAGGAAATAAGAAGTAGGTACTTCAAACAGACTTTCCAGCCTGTGAATGAACTTCAGAAAAAAGGTTAGTATAAGGATATTTCCATTTCAGAAACTACAGTATCTAAGGAATGTTTTAGCATAAAGCTTGACAACACACTGCTAAAACTTTTTGATGGGTTGAAGAAGTTAGGCCAGTAAAACTCATGTGACTGTAAGCAAGCAGTTTGAAATGCAGCAACAGATCTATACTGAAAATGAATACAACCATTGAAAGCACCAAAGCAGCAAAAGGCCTCTAAGCAAAGTTTCTATCCTGTAAGAGTCTATTCATTCCATTAATTAGCCAATGTTTTACACTAATTCACTGAAATGCAAGACAATCTACTGTTGTATTGATTGCACTTATTTTATAGTGCAGCTCTTCTTGCGGCAGTATCCCCATTAGCACTGTAAAGATACCTGGAATAGATGGAAGTATGTTATTAAAAATCTTCCATAAAAAGATGAAACACATTGAGCAATTAAGATACAACGTAAAACAACTTCCCTTTATTCACATTTCCCGATCTTGGTCTTCATTGTACAAATAATCTGCTGTGCAAAATAGTTTATAAAATACTAAAAAAAAGCTTTTATTGTAAAAAAATAAAGTTTCTAGATATACAGTTACTTTGCACTATCACAAATATTGTCCAGTATTTAACATTTAAATTTAATATCACAATACTCAAGTCATGTAAACCAATGATCCTACTGGTAAGAAAGCCACTACTGAAACTCAAGTTCACTAGGGATTTGTTAAATATTTTCCTCTTTTCATATCTACACCCTTACACAACTCTGATGACCCATACTTGAATTGCACCCATATAATGAAATTAGACATTGGGCCATCCTTTCCTTCATTATCAGGTAAAAAATACCAAGTTAAACGGTAAATTTAGTAAATGGTAAATTTTAGTAAATCCTGGCAACACGAGCTACACAGTGCAGTCACAGAACAACAAAGGTCCTTGAAACTAGATTTGAACTTTGCTGAGAAGCAGTGTAAAGGCAGCCTACACTGGGTTCTGGGCATGCGTATCTTTATTTCTACCAGTATCCAAGCTAGTTGGCTTAAAAACTAGCTCTGATCGCTCTATGCTGCAGTGCAATAACAATCACTTTAGCGTGAAATGCCTCTGAGAGGTTTTGATACAGTCACCTGAGCCCTCATTGTTCCAATTCGCTTTCATTCTGCAAGGTCTTCATAGCTAAACCCCAGAGGGTCATGCTGGAGAAGAACGGTCCTTCATTATTCTTGTATGCAGCAGATGATGTTCGACTGCCCATTGGATCATTACAATGGCTGTCCAAGCTAACCATAGAGGAACGAATCATGGGAATATTATCAGACTGTAGGGGTTCTTCTGCAGAAGATACATCTACATCTGCATAAGCATATGGTGGTGGTGGTGGAGTTTGTTGTGTCTGAGCTTTTGGGAGTTTAGCAGAATGCACATTCAGTTTCTGTTGGTTTGCTGAGTCATGGTGTTGAATCATTGATCGCAGCTTACAGTAAGAATCCGCAGTACTATCAAATTCAGTTGAATTTGCAGTTGGACGAATCGGAAATTTAACAGACACTGGTAACAATGTAACAGACATTTCTTGGCCAAAAGAGTCAGAACTCTGAGATTTGTCAAGATCAGAAGTTTCAATCCCTTGAGTAAATTCATCTACTGTGTTTGGACCTTCATCAGTGGCTTTACAATGCATTTTCTTGTGCCGCCGTAGAACAGCAGAGCGAGTGAAGCATTTGTTACAAGTTTCGCAGGTATAGGGTTTTTCTCCTGTATGAGTCCTCACATGTCTACGCAGGTCACCAGAGCCTGCAAAACATTTCCCTACAAGACAGAAGTGATATATTAAGATTTTGTTTGTAACACAAGTGTATAAACATGTTTTAATTAGAGAAAATATCAAGTGATAAGGTATGGTACATCCCAGTTGTGGTACTTCGTTTATCTAGAACAGATTCAAACAAGTTCCATCTATTTTTACAATTCAATGACTTGTTTCTTCTTCTTGATCTGATTCTCTAACTTGTGTTTCCCAGTGCTTTAGTCTTTGTCTCCAGAGACGGGAATATCCATTAGTATTTGAAAGCTGTGAGTGCTTGCAGTGTGTATCAATCTTCGTGGAGGAAAAAAAATTAAAAATAATCAATTTAATTCATCTGTCTGGAAAAACAGTGTGCTGATAAGCTTCTAAATATATCCTTCCAGTGAGAACTGCATCATAGAAAGTAATGGTTTGTTCATTACCAAGGAATTATTCTTGAAGTGCTGACAACATTAGCTTTTTTGTTAACTTTGAGCTAACGTAATGCAGCAATCCATTTTTTATATTCTAGCCAGAGAATGTGTCAAAATTGTAATTTTTTATTGCTGTAAATATTACAATACAATAAAATATTCAACTGTTTGCCTATTTTCAGAACCACAGGCTCAAATAAGCTCAATTACCACACTGCAAAGAAAAAAGTGTCTGAGGCTGAACCAAGGCAAAGTGTAGAAGAACAAGCAGAACAAGAGAGCATTAATTTCCAGAATTGCTACATGATTCAGACACCTCACATTCTTTAGGATAGTAGAAATAAGCTGGTACCTATTTGTGATTTTATCTCATTTTACCTAGGTTAAAGATTATTTTATTTTGTGTGGACAGATACCAACTAAAATGAACTGTGTTATCTGAAAGCCCAGTAAAACTACAGTCTCAGTTTTTGGCATCATACTTTTCGTTCTACTGCCCAGATTTCTCTTCAGAAAAGCTATTAAACAGTAACAATAAGATTACAAATTACTGGAATAATACATGTGGATCTTTTGCATAGTGTGAATGATTTCTTAACGACTGATCAGATCCTCTTTGCACAATTTTTGCCTTCTCAGTATAAGATGACCTGGCTAAAATGAAAAATAATGAAAAGACCACTACAAGACAAGATGAAAATAAGCCTATTTTAATGACAGCAACACAACTGTTTGTTTATACTTTCATATCCTGCATGTCTGTATTTCCTCCCTCTGATGCAAGACCTCCTGATAATTTTAGCTTTTCTTGTGCCTCAAGACATTATAAATAAAACATACTGCAGTTGGACATTATCATACGGAGCTACCCTCCTCCAAAGCTGATTCCTCACAACATGAATGAAATTATAACAAAATAGCACTTAAGGGCAGAAAAGTAAGTAGTATGCAGGATGCTAAGTAACATATGAGATAAGGACAGACAATGCAATTTCTGAGAACTATGGTATACAAGGATGAATCATTGATCAAAGAGCAATTTTCAGACCACCTGGAAGTATGACCTACCTAGCAGATTTTGAAAATGGGTGTTCTCTGGTACGAAGCATTGATTGAGTTTTGATTTTATTCCAGAAGTTGAAGCAAAGTAGCAAAAGGTTGTTACTGTCAACTCTGTGGCTGAATGCAGTTAAATGCGAACAGTATTCAATTGGGGGGCAAAAAAAAGAAGGAAAAAAAAAATTCCATCGATAGCCAAGTGATGCCAAACTTAGCTTTCCATCAGAAAGGACTATACTGAAAATAAATCAATTTTTGAAGCAGCTAGTATCAGTACTTCTCTAGCCAACATGTAGACATCCAGTGTTGATTCCTCTTATTTCCTTTCTCTATTCTTCAACTGAAATTCACTTTTGAACTCATAACAGCCGAAGGCGTTTAATACACTAAATGAACGACTCTGAAGTATGCAAGACAGAAGATTTTGTGAAAAACTTTCACAACATGGTATTTCAATTTAAAATCATTTTGGTTAATTGTTATTCTGCTGACACAGGAACTTTTACTTATCATTTAGAAAGCAAAGACACGACCAAGCTATGCACAGTAAATCTCACCACATGCTGAACAGCTGTACGGTCTCTCTCCGGTATGCCTAATTCTGTGCTTTACTAATTTTCGTTGCATGTTGAATGACTTCCCACATTCATCACAGGTGAATACTTTATCTGCTGTATGGGTCTTTTTGTGCTCCTTTAAATTACTGAAGTTACTGAATCCTAGAAAAATATGACAGACACTGAGATTAAAATGACTCCTCACATTACAATCAAAAAACGTCAGAGGCAGAAACTTTGGTTCTTACGTACCTCTGCCACAGATATCACACAGATGAGGCTTTTCTCCAGAATGAATAATAATATGACGCTGAACATCACCAGAAGCAGCAAATCTGTAACAGAATACGGAAACCCAATTACTATCTTTACAAGACCCTTATTCTCCTAAACTGAGTGTAATGTGGAAATGAACTATAATGAATGCCTGATGTTCTGAACAAAGATTAAAATCTAAAACACATATAAATGGATGCATTTAAGAAAAACATTTTGAAACGGGCAATGTCCAATTAAGTTTATGCTAGGGAAAAAAAACGAAAAACCTTTTTACCATTAATATTAATAATTTCTTCTGCATTTAACTTAGTTTAAGTACAAATGCTACTCCTAAATTAGTGTATTTTCTGTCACCTGTTAGCAGAGGGCAGAAACATTTAATGCTTTGCTTAAATTCATCAAATTGCCCATACTTCGTAATTTCCATAAAATGTAACAAAAATTGTATGACCAAATAATGAAAAAAAATGTGAGGGAAAGGTACAAAACCACATGATTTATTGTGACACACACTGTTCAAAATACACACAACAATATATCCTTAACTAAAGATATCAATATACAAAAAATTAAGACCACAGACTATAGATGTGGTGACATGTTTATCTTATTATTGAGACTTGCAACAAGACACTTGCAGACATTTATGTATTTTAATCCCATCAGTACACATCTAAACCCAATGTCTTTTAAACAAAATTGAGCAGCATGCTGCCTTAGCTCTTGGCCCTTACTTTATCATGAAGATTAAAGAAAACATGAACATGTTTTATCATGTTAACTTTACTAAGATGAACAATTCTACTCACCTTTTCCCACAGATTTCACAAATGTATGGCTTTTCACCAGAATGTCGGCGTAAATGTGTCTGGAGATTACCTGCCTGAAGGGACAGTAATTTAAAGATTTAAATTCAGCTAGCCTGTTGTTGTATATAGATAAAAAGATAATGATGGGAACTATGAGGCTGGCTTTTTATTCCTAATTCTAAGGCAGTGAAGACTACAAAGCATGTAAGAACTCAAGGATTCTTATCTAGTAAAGACAGACTACCACGTCCTTCAAGATCAAATTGCTTATGTATGCAATTATACACTGACAAAAACAGAAAAAAAAAAAAAAAAAGCCTGGAATCAAATGCTAAGGAAAAAGACAGACCTATAGTTGAAAACAGATCCAATTACAAATGAAAATTACACTATCTAGTTTGCAGTGAAGAAAAAAAACTTACTAGTAACATGGTTCATGTTAGCCTCATTTTCCCTGTCCTACAAATAAAATACTGTTACATCAGGATGTCTGAATTCACCTACCAGGAGGTTAAAAAGAATAACGTAAACATTTTTCAGTCCATAAAATACTCAGAGCCAAGTGCTCCAAACCTATAAATATTTACTCACGTCAAAAGAAAACAGAACAGGAAGTACAGAAATGAACAAATGGGATTACTGGTAACTAATTTTTATTACATATCTTTCCTCTCCCAATCCTGTAAAAAATCATGCTAGTCTAGCAGGCAAACCAGATGACTAGACAAAACCATCTTATTCATTCCAACTTATTTTTTTTCAATTTTTTTAAAGCCACCGGTGCTTCTGAATGGCTAATCCACTGAGAGACCAGTTCTTAAAGCACAAGATACAGCTAGTCTGGACAGAAGAGCTGCAGATGTTCCATAAATTGTGCATACTTCCACAGTCAGTTTTTAACCCTTCCATTTTCTTTGATGGATAACTGCCTGGTTTTATCTAAGTACACTAACGGAACTTTAAGTCCTTTCAATCAGGAAAGAAAATTGGGGATGCAAAGATTATCATGTCCTCCTTAGTCACAGTAAGACAAGAAAAATACGACCCGTCAGTAATTTCTTCCGACTCCTTCAGACAACAAATTACCTGTGATGATCACTGTAATAAGAGCTTATAATATACCAGAACTAAAGTACTGCAGACACACACAAACAGACACAGAGAACAATATTAAATGGATCACCATTTGAACCCTGGGAGAGCTTTCTTTAACCCCTGTAAAGTTTTTCAGACAACAGTATGACTGAACCACTGTTCTCTCAGGCCAAACTTTATAATACTGAAACCATGCAAAGAGAGGCATTAGGCACCTATTTCTGAGGAAGGAGAAGACTGAACTGACTTCTCCATGGAGCAATTTGTGCTTTGCAAAGACAAGGGATTTTATGCAGAGGTGCATTTGAGAGAAGCATACAAAAGACAGAACCTTTACCTCTATCCACATCACAAAACAAACCATATCATAGGCATTTGAAAGTTATTCTGGATAAAGACAGAGGGTGAATTTGAAGTGCAACAATTATTCTGAAATAGTTCTCATACAGGCATTTTTAGCCAGAATAAAAACATTTTACAGAGTAGCAAGTAGATCCATTTCTTTATTACAAGCCTATGTCAATTCCTCCTAATGAGGGCAAAAGCTTGTTATTAACTGGGCCGAGACAAAAAAAAAAGGTAAAAACATCAGTAACTTGTATTCTTCCTAAGCTTTTAAGGTGGTACACAACCTTGGTTAAGGCATAACTATGTCATCCCAATGAAAAAGCGTAAGAGGACTTTTGCTAGCATTTCAGTGAAAGAAAAAAAAATGCTCAGAATAATCCTCTTACTGATACTGGTTGCATACCACTCCTCACAAATTTGGAGACTAGAAAGGTATGCTAGACTTAGTCCATTTGTAACTGGCATGCTTTTAAAGTGAAGGAACTAATGCATATGGTCCCCCAAAAGAAGCTCTGCAGAAGGAGGCAGTCAGGAGGTAAAACTAGATCTTGGATCACCAACCAGAGAAGGACCACATGCAACAGGCTGTGTACTAGTAGTAAAGGAAGATGCAGGCCTGGAAGTACAAAAGGAACCTTTTTCTCCAAAAATCAAAGACATTTATGGTTATTTGTTCCAGACTATGAGTTCCTATGTCAATTTTTGCCGCTTTCTTCATTTTCTGTTTCACATTCCAAGACATGGAACATCAGTTACATTCAGCAGGAGCAGACATACTACCAGGCACGACAACTGCACTGTCTCAAAGGCAGAGAACATGAAGGCTTAAATAAGAAAAGTGTTAGTATTTTTGTGCCTGCAGACTGAGATGATCAAGAGCAAGATCAGATATGGTCTTTTAAGCAAAAAGTAGATAGTAATTATCCTTGCATCTTACTTTCTGGTAGGTGGAGTCTTACTTATTTGCACAATTCAAAAGCAAGTACCTCAGAAGTATGCAAGTTCCCTTTTATGACCAGAGAAAGAACTGCAGCACTCAAGCTGAACGCTATGGCTCGTATTCTGGACATGTAGGTATTGTCCATCAATATGTATCTACCTATACCTTCAGGCAAGTGAGGTAATCAGGAGGGAAGAGAAGGGGAGGGGAAGCTGTTTAAGAGTGTTTAATTAAAAGGCAGAAATTTCCAGGTTTGTTGGGGTTTTTGTTTTAATTAAAGAGGAGCAATGCATGTTGCATGAGGAGTCTGTCATGCCCATTATACACTCTGAGTGCGTGAAGCCTTTTTTATTTCCTCTTCCCCCACAGTAATGGTACAGAACACCACTCCATTTGCCAAAAGTACTTTTAATGGGATTGGGAAATACATACTTTATTCTTTTAATAGCTAGAAGTTCAGCCATCAAAATGAATGAAAATGCACTTTCTTTGCCTAATAAGCAGACCCAGTTTTGCTCAAATGGCTTGATAAACATGATGAAACAGTATTGCTCACTGGATACAGTGTTATATTCATATTTAGTAACAGAGTGGAGGATGCAACTGCATCAAATTCATGCATCAAAGAAGTCCCACTGGTGGACTACAAAACTGGAGCAAGAGAAGTGTAAGCACTGGTGGGTGGGTATACAAAGGCCACATAATTCTAATCTTTAAAACACAAGAAAGACCAAAGTTATTCAATGATAATTATTTAATCTTAGTGTAAAATTATGCACCTGTCTATTGTCTCCTGTACTTAGGCACACATATTCCAACCAAGAAAATAGAAAAGAAAGAGACATTTTTGGAAATGTGAGACAACTAGGCATCAAATTTGTAGAAATACAAATGAACTGTTGTACCCAGAACAGTAAGCAAGCATTGGAGGGCAAATTAAGGCAGCTAAAGCTTAGGCCCTGTATGTAAGTAGGGAATTTCACAATAATTTTTTTTTCTAAATCATAGCTGAGTTTTGTCACTTCAGACAGACTGTGCTGTTGTTCTTCATAGAAGGAAACTGACTCAAAAAATCTGCTTAATAATTTATGCCATTTAGGAAGATGAAACTGTATTGCGAATACAACATTATATAAAATTCTAACCTGTATTTTTTTTCAGACATTGTAAAAATGCTATTCACAGCATATCCCTAAGCATAAGGCAAAAGCACAGTCTGAGAATTAATGTTCTCTGTATTTCAAATACAGTTGTGGCTCTGTATAGTTAAACATTCATTTGAAGGTAAAATACATAACACATCTATTGAGAGCAGACAGAATCAAAGGTACAAAACGCATCAAAAATCTAAAATATTTAACAAGTTATTTTCAAAGACGACATTTTAATATTTTATCCCTAAAGTCTGTCTTTGAGCAAAAAAATATCCAATCTACAGACTTAAAACCAAGTTTATTTTTAGAATCAACACATAGATGCATTTCATTTTCAAGTGTAAGTACCATAATATAAAATATTCCCACCTGTGAGAAGTGTTTCCCACAAATGTTACATTCAAAAGGTTTCTCACCTAAAAGGAGAAGAAACAGAACATAGAACTTCTAATAGTTGCAATAAAATACAATTGTTTTAAATTGGTACGGTTCCTTTTAAAACATGTAATGTAAGAGTAAAAATATCCCCAAAAGGACACTTACCCGTATACTTAAAGGGAAATTGAAGAGGGAAGTACAGCATTTACCATTAAGCTTGTAAGACAGACTTGCTCAGAAACAGAATTTATCTTTCAAAACAAGTAGGTAGAAGAGTTTTGATATGAATGGGAGTGTTTTGTTTGTGGGTTTTTTTTTTTTTTTAAATACTTTTTTTTCCAAATGAAAGGGGTACCATACCTCCAGGAAGAACAGAATAGACGACAAGGTCCTACAATAACAACAAAAGGGAAGTGCACCAGTTTTTCCACTTGTACACATAAAGGCCAACTCTTAAAAAGAATAAGGAATGCAAAGAAGCTAATCTGGAAGGATTCTGTTTTCTCTGTTCAATGTGTACCATACATCTCTGATCAGCACGTAGCCATTCACTTCCAGCAAAAATATATTTGCCTTCAAATTCTCATCCTATGTAAGAGTATCTGATAATTAACCCAAGTATTTTGCTCCAAAATTCTGAATTCATACAGATAAAACTGGTATTCTTGAATCTCCGAAAACTTATGAGCAGCTTTAGTAAAGAACTAGTGCCACCCACTTTTGCTTTTCAAAATAACTTGACTTTCAATCTAGAATGTGACGGTACAATACTTCAATTCTCTAGCTGTCAATTTGAGATAAATATCTTTTTCTAATCACTTTTTCTCCTCTACAGTATTTCATAAAGGTAATTTTTTTCCCTTTGTAGTTCTTGGTTTCCTAGTTTTTACACTGTTGACAAAAATCTCTGCATCTTCTAGAATTTTTAAAACAATAATAATGCTCAAATATTACTGAATTCAATGACAGTCAGACTTCTAATGATATTTTCATGAGTCTAACTGTACTTTAAAAGGACATATGTAATCTGGCCCACAGGTACAAGGAAGCAAAAGAATTAGTGTAAATCCTTGTCATTTTGAATGCTAATATTTCCAGAAGAAAAGAGAGATCTTACACTGTATTTCATCTTGGTGCTAATTCAAAATCTGTCTAAAGATTTTTATTTACTTTTTTAAGTCCTTTTTAAACTTTTTTTTCCTTCCTCCACCCTTGGAAGTGTTACAAGCAACATCTACAATATCCAGATGTTGAGGTTCCATTTTCCTTCCCTGCTGCCAAATACAGGTGATGTTCTTTCAACATATTTCAGGATCAAGGACTACATGCAATCCTCTTACATTTTAAAGCACAGAGTAAGCATACACAGTTATGTGGCTTCACAGATAGCAATCCTGCAGTTATTCTGACAACTTGAGCCTAAATCTACTTTTTCTACTTAATGAAGAATGGAAATCTTACAGCAGTTTCAAGAAAGCTTTTATTCAATTAAAGATTAAAATTAAGAAACCAATAACAACTATAAAGAGCACTGAGGCTTGATTTCATTATAACTCTAAATTTGCAAAACACTAAAAATTCTGGTACTGACAACACAAATATAAATGAAACCAACAGGGAGCCAGATCTGTGGCAACTAGGAAGGCTTCTGACAACTATAAAAGCATCAAGGTAAATTGAAATGGAGGACAAAAAACACTAGTAGCAATTTCTGCAGAAATTACCTACACCAAAAAAAAAGTTACTGTTGGCACAAAGACTATTATCTGAACAGAAATCCACCCTGAAATAACTAGAGGGGGAGGGAGAGAACTGAAGGCTCAAATTTCTCAAAACTATTGTTGTAGGCTGCATGCAGCCTCATTATAGCTGTACTGATGCACAAAGAGTTGGAGTTTTTTCCCCATGATAAAAATAAAAAAAGTTTTGTTTGAAAAGAAATATCAAATTAGTTTTTGGAGAACAATTCTGCACCTGCATAAAACTCCAAACCACCAGGCATATCAAGTAGCTTATTCCAAGAATGAATTCTCAGTGTTGTAGCATCCCTCAGGTAAAGTGAGGCTAATTGCTTCCTAGAGTGTATTAGTAAGAGTGCAGCTAGCAAGCTGAAGATGATTCTTCTCTACCTATCACCAATGAGACCACATCTGGAGTCTTAAGAAGAAAAGGCAGACAGGAAATCTTACAGCTGTCTACATGTAATGGGAAGACAGATGCAATCAGGTTGTTCTTGAACGTACACAGTGATAGGACAAGAGACACAAGTTAGAGCATGAGAAATTCCGATTAGATATAAGAAAAGAATCTTTTACCCCATGAGGGTGGTCAAACACTGGAACTGGTTGCCTGGAGAGGTTGTGGAATCTCTGTCCTTGGAGATATCCAAAATTTGACTACACAAGGTCATGAGCAAAACAATCCAATCTAATTTGACCTGCCTTGAGCAGAGGATTGGACTAGATGACCACCAGAGGTCCATTCTAATCTAAATTATTCTATGATTCTATGACTGTCATTAAATTCCAAACCAAAAACCTTATCCAAGAACACTAATCTTCTCAAGACCACAGCTGGATCAACAGCAATACAGAAAATTTGGGGAAAAGTAGTAACTGAACTACAATTAAGACAATGCTTAAACAAACATTCAGGGGACTTTACTTTTGAACCCTTGGACTGCCTTGTATTTTCTATCTTCTGTTGCATCCTTCTTGTTTAGCACTCTGCAAGAAGAGATGAAGATAAAGTACACAGTAGTGTGATCAAAGCAGTGGTGTGTCAGGTCCAGAGAAGAAAGGCACAAGGGCAGAAGCGGTGTTCCTGAAGAGATCACAAAGGTGAGGAGCAGGACCCACTAAGGCATGGAATGCTGGCAACTTGCTCAAGCAATGACAGTGTAACTCTGCTCCTGTTGTTTTCCATCCTGCCAGGAGTTCTTTCCACAGGGTTGGGTTTGGTTTGGTTTTTTGGCTTTTTTTTTGTTGGGGTTTTTTTTTTTTTTTTGAGATGTTTCCTGAAAATATTTAAAAAAAACAAACCAAAACGCTGGATGTGCCTGGATTGGTAAGGACTGTATGAGAGATATATTTGTTTCCTTTTTTTCCAGACAGGTCAATCTAATAAAAACCAAATTATAACATTCAGTCAAGTCAAAATCAATCTTAAAGTCAATGCATTAAGCTCTATTTAAAGATTCCTTTAAATATCCACTAGCAATACAATTAAAACAGCTAATTAATACACTGACTTGTGTTGAACACAGTATGCCTGTCCTTCACATAGACAACTCATCAATGCAACCATGTTAACCTGTAAATTCTTTAGCAGTTCCTAGTGTTCAGGGACAGAGAATTTCACTTGTGCTTTTTCTCGACAACCAGGCCACCACAGCACTTACGTCGACAGAGTTGTTATTTGTGGGTTAAAAACTGGCTTGCCATTGTGAAAGGTCCATTTTAGTAACTTGCTTCCTTCATCTCTTCAGCAAAACCATATTTGGAGGACTTTCAGTAAGCACTGTAATACTTGCTGCTTGCTAACCCTTTTGCTCAGTTCTAGAAAATGAATGTTTTTAAATAAAATTGATTAGCTAGCAATTTGCTATGCTTTCTGAAGTCGCAGATGAATGGAAATGGCTTTTATCATACACTTATATTACTTAACTACCAGTATACCTAATATTAATGATACAGATGTGCCCTGTACCTTCAGGTACACATCCGTCCCATATTAACATCCTACTCACTATCCACTGCAATTTTCCAAGTACTCTTTTTGCACTAGTTGGATATTTAAAAACAAATTAACATGACCCAAAAATAACAGGGTAGCCAACAGGCATATCTAGTCATATTCTTGCCTCAGTTTTTCCATCCTTCTTTGATGTGGTTATTATCTGTTAAACTTACGCTCTTAAACTTTGTCAGTTTAGCACATCTATAGAAGAACGTTAATGCCATGTTAAGTAGCATTCAAGTCTGGAATTTTTTGAAAACTATTGGAAGAACATAGTGTATGAAAAGCAGCATGGAGTTCCTGAATCCAATGTATACTCCGACTAGTAGAGAAGGACAGCAACAACAACAAAACCAAATCTAGGATCACTTTTCTTACACAATGTATAAAGCTAGTTCGTATCAGGCAGTGTTGTGGAATGTGAAACACCACCTCCCAGAGCTTAAGTGGAGTGGAAGCACGTGTAAATACACAGACCTCAAATAAGAACAAAGAAATGAATTGCAACATACATAAATAACCTTGCAAAGCTACTGCAACCCTTTTCCTCTTTTCCCATTTCCTACACTTGTAAGCATTTGCTGGCTATGCTGTGTCTAAAGAAGAAAAATATTTGTAAAACACTTGTATCAGGGGCTACAGTCTCTTTCTTCTATAATGCTCAGTACCCAGTCCACTCCCCAACCTTCAAGTTACAATACATTAGAAGAGATAAACTAAACTTTGAACCTCATGTCTTAAATGGTTTAGCAGACTCAGAAACATACAATAATTGAGGCTATCGCTCTGGCAACACACTCTTAAAACACAAGTAGTTTTATGGGCACCAGTTTTATGGCACAACTCACAAAATCCAGATTCCTTCCAATGATTAAGATGTCTAAGGAAGGGCAAATTCTAACAGGTTTCTCATAGTTGGGGACTCTCTCTCACATGGATTCACTAGCACAAACTCACATGTTAGCAACTTCAGAGTCTCTCCCTCAGTTGGGACTTCTCTAGATGCTCTATCTTCTATCTGATCACCTGTTTTCCTGAAATTTCTAAGATATTAAAATATACCCGATGATGTCAGCTCAAATCGGATAATAGATTAAAAAAATACAAGGCAAAGAGATGATCTAGGTAAAAGACACACGCAACTCTTTCACAGGAGACCAAATTAAAAAGAAAAAGTATTAGTAATGTGAACACACAGAAGTAGTCAAAGATACCAAGTGAAAACTTCAGGAAGCTAATGCAAAATGTTTGTATTTTCAGGTTCTGGAAAGATTTTTCTACTAATAAATAGCAGAAAAATAAATTCTTAATACTAAGGATCAATTAACAACAGAAATTAATGTCTGCTAAAAGGGATTAATATTTACTGTCAAAGTACTGATACTCATGTATCAGTACTATGTTGCTCATATCAGTACGTGTAGTGATATTTATTTGACAAGATTGAGAGATGCATTTGTATATTTAATACAGGGGAAAAGAACAGCAAAAAAATATTCAACAGCTTAATCAGGAATAAAGCGATCTCAAGCACTTGAAATCAATGGTGTTACTTGACTAGCTAAGGTAATTCTTAAAAACCCTTTTAAAAAACCATATCTAAAGTTGTAGAAATATAATAGAACATGCTGGTTAAATTGAACAGACAAAGTAGTTAATTCAAAGTTAGATTGGGTCTTGTTTTTCACTAGAATAAAGAGATACTTAGAAATAAATCTATGCTAGGTTTAAAAATAATATTACCTGTGAGTTTATAAAACAAAGTAATTCAAAATTCTCATTCACTCTGCAGCCTACTTGTCTGCAAGAGCATTACTCTCTAGGTAAACGCAATGAAAGTTGTTCACACAAGGAAAAAAGTATAAATTAATTAGAGCATATTTCTACAGGTTAAAAAGAAATTACCACCAAGCCCTAATCACTTGTGTCTTACAATGAATATACGATCAGGGAGAACTGAGGTCGTCTAGAACACTTGGACTATCGACTTCTATCTATTTACACTTTTCATTGTTATCTGACTAAGACTTCTGGGTCATCTGACAAACTGACTAGAAAGGCCTCTTCTAAATGCAAGACAAAAATAAAATTTTAACGGAAATATCACACAACGTTCTTTGAAAAAGAACCCTAAAAAAACAAATATGAAGGAGAAATCTTTAATACAACTAAAACTCTCAGCTAAACTCAGTTTTACAGTCTTTATTCCTGTATGATTATTTGTTTTTTAAAAAACAAACAAACAAAATGCACAATCTTTTGAAAGTAGACCCTTAACCAGCATCTCTGAATCAAGAGATACTGCAAGACATCTGCTTTAATTGAAATATTTGGTCTGCAGACCAAGTTATTGATAACTGTACCTGTATGAGACCTTTTATGGAGCTCCAAATTGCTTGGATGTTTGAAAGCCTTCCCACATAATTCACAAGTATATTGCCTCTGCGACTGAAGAGTCTGTGATTGCCCTTCTTGTTCCAAAGGACCTTGAGATCTTTCAATTTCAACAGGTTGTTCAAAATTCTCAGAATTCACTAAATCTTCAGCTTCTTTTTCTTCAGTAACTCTAGCATTCGTCATGTCCATGGTACTTTCATTTACAGGTTCAATTACTCCCATTATTCTACTGTCATCTCTTTTAGGCTCAGGCAGCTGCTCTGCAGATTTCTGAGATCTTAGAAAATTTAACTTTTTGAGGTGTATTGCCTTTTTCAGCCGCATCTGTTTGGTGGGCTGCATAAGCGTGCTTTCTGCATCTTGATCTGGAGCAGCTTCATTCAAGGACTGAACCAGAAAGTTTGATGGTAAATGATCAGAGGTTTCTAGAATACACTCAGAGTGATTGACAGTACAAGAATTATTCTCCACTGTGTTTATTTCTGTAGACGTGTTGTATGAAAAGGATTGTTCTGCTACTCTCTCATGATTAGAGCAAGCATTTTGCTTATAGAACTGTTTACTGTAAAAGTTGCGTAGTTTATAATAGTAATTTGGTTGTTTAAATGGAAGTTCTGTGCAGTTGCCATCTAAGGAGTCTTGTGGTTGTTTCTGTACATCACCTGAGGGTGTGTGAAGATTAACAGACTGCGATGCATGAGAATGGTGGTCAGCCAGGACTTTATTAGCTTGTGTGTCAGATGAGCATTCATGCAATAGGTTTGTTCCATAATTGTCATTGGCACAGCTATTATCTGCAGTCAAAGTATTCTGCAGCGAAAATACACTATTACAAGGCATGCTGGCTGTTTGCTCTACAGCTGTAGAAGATTTCAAAAAGGTGTGGCAAATGTTGAGCACATTTTGCACTTGGAGACACTGTGCAATATCCAACATAGCTTGTACATTGTCCTGGCTAAGATCCAGGTGAGAGGTGTACATGAAGTCCAAGATCTGGCCTATCCCACCTACATTTTTAATGTCCAAGTGAAAGACATCATTCTTCTGGCCTGAAGAATTCTGGAAAAGGGTCCTGATAAAATAAGGCAAATATTCAAACACAAACAATTCACAAACACTTTTATAAAAAAATACGCATACACCTCAGATAGACTGCCTGGTATGAAACAACAATTTACACTATATGGTCTTATCTAGATTGCTGTGGTTTTGCAGATTAACATCTCAAAACTGCTCAATTACTTGGCTTATATATTAGTCCTACACTAGTACACAAAGTATAAATCAAAGCAAATGATCCTTTATATAGCTTTGATTGTCTATTTTTTAATGTTTTGAAATCACGCCCTATACTTGTGGTTTCCTATCCAATGTTCTTTACATATTAGGTGCAGTGGTGTATTTATGGACTATTTGCAAAAGTCAGTTGACTCAGAATAGTGTTTCTCCTTCCATCATGGCAAATAAAACAGGACACGAGAAATTTTCTAGTAAAAAGGAGAAGACAGACCTCAAAGTCAGCTAAACTATTCTCTTCTGGCAATGGAGCTTGTCCATCAAACTTATTAAAGTTCTTATTAGTTCTTTCTCTGCAAGTAGATGAGAGGATGGTAATAGCAAACAAGAGGATGGCATTATTTTCAATCTATTCTCTCATATCCAAAAAAAGTATTTTTTTACTGGTACTGGACAAGAACCAAGTAAAAGAATAATGAAGAGTACAGGTACATGAGCCTAAAACAGCAGTCCAACCAATACCCACTGAACTGTCACTGAATCCTTAAAGTGTCTGAATTCACAAGACTTCCTACTATTTGACGTAAAGTATTCCTAGCATCAGAGCTATGGTAGTTCACATGCATAACCAGTCCTAGATTAAGTGGGTTTGCACTCTGCCTCAGTCAGGAACTTCACACCCTTCCATCAAAACCCCCAGTCTCTAACCTGATACTCTCACAGTAAACGATGATATATAAATGGGGTCAGGTCACTCCTATGTAGCTATTTTCCTACACTAGGAAATGCTCTGAACTTGATTCCTCTCTGTGGGTTAACTCTCAAATTAGGTTTTGTTTAAAGGTGGGGACAGTATCAATGAGTTCTGAATCTTAAACAAATGAGAATCTAGGCTTAAACTTTAGAAAGGCAGAGTTTCAGATGCATCCCCATATTTAAGTTGTCCTGTCATACTTACATGCTACTCTGAAGCCAGTGCCCACATCCAAATTCTTTCATAAATCCAGCCATACCAGCTAAATTAAAACCAGAACTATAATGAACAGATCTGGATTGAGTGTCTAAATTAATTAGTCACTTATATCCTATTGAATTTTAATAAGAGTTGAAAGCTTAGTTCTTTTTAACTACTTTACAAATTCAGTCTTTGAGCATAATTTCACTTTGTGATCAGGATTACAACACTAGAAGAGAAAAAGGAAAAACAACCTCTCATCTTTTTTCCCTGATCATAACATAAAAATAATTTTCTTACATAAGAATTGGTAGTCAAGCTTTAGAGATGTTTCAAGAAACAAGGTCTAAAAACTGCCAGATCTAACAGCTTACTCATAACTAACATAAAACACTAAGTTGGGAGATCCAGCATCCCCCAAAATTTGGAGAATCAGTGAGGGCTATATAGAGGGGAAAGAACCCAGTGATGTGGCTTCATGGGCCACCTGTATACTTTAAAACACAGATGTCTCTGAGAATCTGTTCTAAATAGATTCAATAATAACCTATATACTCAAATTTTATTTTTAATATATAATTGATGAAACAATTCACATTATCTGGAAATGGATGTGAATTGTTTCATCAATTATATCCCTTATCTGGCTCTCTTCATGTACTCTACTATGCTCCTTGTAAACAGCTATCTTTTCATACTGAAATAGTGAATGCAAGTCCATGCCAGAATCCATTATATGAGGTACCGTAAGCAAGTAAGGATGAAGAAAATGCCAAACTCAAACGGTGTAGTAGTTAGCTACGTACATCTAGAAAATAAATTAGGATGGCCACAGTTTTTAATTAGATTAAATACTTGATACAGATTTATCTCTGGACAAACAATTTAACTTTTCCCCTTACACTCCAACAGTTGCTTAGTCTGCAACAACCAGAAAAAAATACTCTTCTCAGAGAAAACCTCAGCCAACAGCATTTAGTTCACTTTTTTAATAAAAGAATTTTCTATCACATACCTGAAATATTGACTGAAAGCAGCTAACACATTTTTGTGTGCTTTGAAGCAGACACCTTTTACCACCAGCATGCAGTCACAGAGAAGACCCTGAATGCGCTGTTCATGTAGCTGCTGGAGAAGATGACAACTATGGCTAGCAACAGTGTCCATGCTAGAAAGTCACTTAAATTACCTACAATGAAATAAAATGCTAAGATGAATTTTAAACATTAAATTGCAAAATGAATTTATGAAGAACATTTTTACAACTTGTTTTAGCTCCCAGAGGAAACAGACTTCAGTTTACACCTGCAATGTGAGCTCTTATGACATTTTTTGATTAAAGATGAGTCACAGTATTGCTCACCAGTAGAAATACAACAATATACATAGGAAATATTGATTTTAATGAAGTTTTGCTTACAACAAGGAGCTTCCGCAAAGATGTGCTAATGCTGCTGCCAATAAACTGAACTCCATAACCACAAAAAAAGCAATTTAGACAACTTCGACAAGAATTCGATTCTAAGGCAAAAACATATCACACCTACAAAATCAACGGTATTTGTAGAGGAAAACCTCTGTTTCTTCACCCTCTAAACTGAAAAGGGAGAACATTGTAGTAGCATTACTTATGCCATATTTGTTGCTGTTGTAGCTAAGCACATTTCCCCCGTGGATCTGATTCATTAGACAAGTTAGTATGGTAATTTTTTTTATTTAATATAATGTAAAGTCTCTTTTAAAAACCACTTCTTTGAACAGGTTGAAGGGAAGACAAGAAACATTCTCACACAACACGTTTACATTCAATTCTATACTTCCTTTTTTTGGAAGAAAGATGAAACTCTTCCCCTGTGCACTTGTAAATAGGAAAGGCAAATTCCAACTATTAGGACAATTAGAACTTCTAGTCTTCTAACTAATGAATGAAGCAGAAAAAACACCTTGGGTTAAACATGAGAAGAAAGTGGTTGCCCCCATTCTCAATTCTCATGAGCACTAAAGGCTCCACATTTTAACTTATTCTGTTACTCTGTGATTCCCTGCCTCCTGCTGTATTAAGGTAGGCTATTGTATTGTACCTCTTTTCTATTTATTCTTATCATGTCTTTTACCAGGCTTTAAAATAAAGAAACTACGTATGTTTGCCAGATAACTGCTTTCTTTGTGTGCGTCCCCCACCACAGCATCTTGCAAGTACTTTAACAACCTGTGAGTTCAGAATCTCTCAGCAATGAGGTGCCTGTCTCCCAACGGAAAAGGCAGGCACGCTGAGCTGCTCCCGAACCAGAGGAACCCCTAAACGCTATTTACGCTTAAACTGCCATTTCAA